>NC_053389.1:46785397-47465397 GCF_905171765.1 Bufo bufo | reverse complement strand
GTTCAGAGAGGTGTACTGTTTTCCCTCCTTGTAAATCTCACATTTGATGATGGACCACAGGTTCTCAATGGGGTTCAGATCAGGTGAACAAGGAGGCCATGTCATTAGATTTTCTTCTTTTATACCCTTTCTTGCCAGCCACGCTGTGGAGTACTTGGACGCGTGTGATGGAGCATTGTCCTGCATGAAAATCATGTTTTTCTTGAAGGATGCAGACTTCTTCCTGTACCACTGCTTGAAGAAGGTGTCTTCCAGAAACTGGCAGTAGGACTGGGAGTTGAACTTGACTCCATCCTCAACCCGAAAAGGCCCCACAAGCTCATCTTTGATGATACCAGCCCAAACCAGTACTCCACCTCCACCTTGCTGGCATCTGAGTCGGACTGGAGCTCTCTGCCCTTTACCAATCCAGCCACGGGCCCATCCATCTGGCCCATCAAGACTCACTCTCATTTCATCAGTCCATAAAACCTTAGAAAACTCAGTCTTGAGATATTTCTTGGCCCAGTCTTGACGTTTCAGCTTGTGTGTCTTGTTCAGTGGTGGTCGTCTTTCAGCCTTTCTTACCTTGGCCATGTCTCTGAGTATTGCACACCTTGTGCTTTTGGGCACTCCAGTGATGTTGCAGCTCTGAAATATGGCCAAACTGGTGGCAAGTGGCATCTTGGCAGCTGCACGCTTGACTTTTCTCAGTTCATGGGCAGTTATTTTGCGCCTTGGTTTTTCCACACGCTTCTTG
This sequence comes from Bufo bufo, assembly GCF_905171765.1. Taxonomy (NCBI): domain Eukaryota; kingdom Metazoa; phylum Chordata; class Amphibia; order Anura; family Bufonidae; genus Bufo; species Bufo bufo. Next base: position 47,464,658 of record NC_053389.1, on the reverse strand, counting down.
CGACCCTGTTGACTATTTTGAATGAAACGCTTGATTGTTCGATGATCACGCTTCAGAAGCTTTGCAATTTTAAGAGTGCTGCATCCCTCTGCAAGATATCTCACTATTTTTGACTTTTCTGAGCCTGTCAAGTCCTTCTTTTGACCCATTTTGCCAAAGGAAAGGAAGTTGCCTAATAATTATGCACACCTGATATAGGGTGTTGATGTCATTAGACCACACCCCTTCTCATTACAGAGATGCACATCACCTAATATGCTTAATTGGTAGTAGGCTTTCGAGCCTATACAGCTTGGAGTAAGACAACATGCATAAAGAGGATGATGTGGTCAAAATACTCATTTGCCTAATAATTCTGCACGCAGTGTATGTCCCTTATATACAGGTGGATGAACAAAAACCTGTCCCAACATAAACATCCCCTATACACAGGTGAATGAAGACCTGTCCTGACATACACATCCCCTATATGAAGGTAGATGAGGACCCGTCCTGACATACACATCCCCTATATGAAGGTAGATGAGGACCCGTCCTGACATACATGTCCCCTTTATACACAAGATGAGGACCTATCCTGACATACACATCCTATACATACATAGGATGAGGACTAGTGTTGAGCGAACTTGTGGTTTAAGTTCAGCGTCCAAAGTTCAGGTTACGGTTATCGAAGAATCCCATTATGGATTCCAAAATCCGTTATGATCCGTGGTAGTGGAATCCATAATTGGATTCTTCGATAACCCGAACTTTGGACGCAGAACTTAAAACAGTTCGCTCAACACTAATGAGGACCCGTCCTGACATACACGTCCCCTATATACATAGGATGAGGACCCGTCCTGACATACACCTCCCCTATATACATAGGATGAGGACCCGTCCTGACATACACCTCCCCTATATACATAGGATGAGGACCCGTCCTGACATACACCTCCCCTATATACATAGGATGAGGACCCGTCCTGACATACACCTCCCCTATATACATAGGATGAGGACCCGTCCTGACATACACGTCCCCTATATACATAGGATGAGGACCCGTCCTGACATACACGTCCCCTATATACATAGGATGAGGACCCGTCCTGACATACACGTCCCCTATATACATAGGATGAGGACCCGTCCTGACATACACGTCCCCTATATACATAGGATGAGGACCCGTCCTGACATACACGTCCCCTATATACACAGGATGAGGACCCGTCCTGACATACACGTCCCCTATATACACAGGATGAGGAACCGTCCTGACATACACGTCCCCTATATACACAGGATGAGGACCCATCCTGACATACACAGGATGAGGAACCTGTGCTGACATACACCTCCCCTATATACATAGGATGAGGACCCGTCCTGACATACACCTCCCCTATATACATAGGATGAGGACCCGTCCTGACATACACGTCCCCTATATACACAGGATGAGGAACCGTCCAGACATACACGTCCCCTATATACACAGGATGAGGACCCATCCTGACATACACATCCCCTTTATACACAAGATGAGGACCTATCCTGACATACACATCCCCTATATACACAGGATGAGGAACCTGTGCTGACATACACGTCCCCTATATACATAGGATGAGGACCCGTCCTGACATACACGTCCCCTATATACATAGGATGAGGACCCGTCCTGACATACACGTCCCCTATATACATAGGATGAGGACCTGTCCTGACATACACGTCCCCTATATACATAGGATGAGGACCCGTCCTGACATACACGTCCCCTATATACATAGGATGAGGACCCGTCCTGACATACACGTCCCCTATATACATAGGATGAGGACATGTCCCCTATATACATAGGATGAGAACCCATCCTGACATACACGTCCCCTATATACATAGGATGAGGACCCGTCCCCTATATACATAGGATGAGGACCCGTCCCCTATATACATCCCCTATATACATAGAATGAGGACAAGTCCCCTATATACATAGGATGAGGACCTGTCCTGACATACAAGTCCCCTATATACATAGGATGAGGACCCGTCCTGACATACACGTCCCCTATATACATAGGATGAGGAACCGTCCTGACATACACGTCCCCTATATACATAGGATGAGGAACCGTCCTGACATACACGTCCCCTATATACATAGGATGAGGACCCGTCCTGACATACACGTCCCCTATATACATAGGATGAGGAACCGTCCTGACATACACGTCCCCTATATACATAGGATGAGGACATGTCCCCTATATACATAGGATGAGGACCCGTCCTGACATACACGTCCCCTATATACATAGGATGAGGAACCGTCCTGACATACACGTCCCCTATATACATAGGATGAGGACATGTCCCCTATATACATAGGATGAGGACCCGTCCTGACATACACGTCCCCTATATACATAGGATGAGGAACCGTCCTGACATACACGTCCCCTATATACATAGGATGAGGACATGTCCCCTATATACATAGGATGAGGACCCGTCCTGACATACACGTCCCCTATATACATCCTGGATAGATTGGAGGCTCGGGCAGATAAGTGGCAGATGAGGTTTAACACTGACAAATGTAAAGTTATGCACATGGGAAGGAATAATGAAAGTCACCCGTACATACTAAATGGTAAAACACTCGGTAACACTGACATGGAAAAGGATCTAGGAATTTTAGTGAACAGCAAACTAAGCTGCAAAAACCAGTGTCAGGCAGCTGCTGCCAAGGCCAATAAGATAATGGGTTGCATCAGAAGGGGCATAGATGCCCGTGATGAGAACATAGTCCTACCACTTTACACATCACTAGTCAGACCACACATGGAGTACTGTGTACAGTTCTGGGCTCCTGTAAACAAGGCAGACATAGCAGAGCTAGAGAGGGTTCAGAGGAGGGCAACTAAAGTAATAACTGGAATGGGGCAACTACAGTACCCTGAAAGATTATCAAAATTAGGGTTATTCACTTTAGAAAAAAGACGACTGAGGGGAGATCTAATTACTATGTATAAATATATCAGGGGGCAGTACAGAGATCACTCCCATCATCTCTTTATCCCCAGGACTGTGACTGTGACGAGGGGACATCCTCTGCATCTGGAGGAAAGAAGGTTTGTACACAAACATAGAAGAGGATTCTTTACGGTAAGAGCAGTGAGACTATGGAGCTCTCTGCCTGAGGAGGTGGTGATGGTGAGTACAATAAAGGAATTCAAGAGGGGCCTGGATGTATTTCTGGAGTGTAATAATATTACAGGCTATAGCTACTAGAGAGGGGTCGTTGATCCAGGGAGTTATTCTGATTGCCTGATTGGAGCCGGGAAGGAATTTTTTATTCCCCTAAAGTGGGGGAAATTGTCTTCTACCTCACAGGGTTTTTTTTGCCTTCCTCTGGATCAACTTAAAGGATGAGAGGCCGAACTGGATGGACAAATGTCTTTTTTCGGCCTTATGTACTATGTTACTATGACCCCTATATACATAGGATGAGGACCCGTCCAGACATACACGTCCCCTATATACATAGGATGAGGACCCATCCCCTATATACATAGGATGAGGACCCGTCCTGACATACATGTCCCCTATATACATAGAATGAGGACCCATCCCCTATATACATGTCCCCTATATACATAGAATGAGAACCCATCCCCTATATACATAAGATGAGGACCCATCCCCTATATACATAAGATGAGGACCCGTCCTGACATACATGTCCCCTATATACATAGGATGAGGACCCGTCCTGACATACACGTCCCCTATATACATAGTATGAGGACCCGTCCTGACATACACGTCCCCTATATACATAGGATGAGAACTCGTCCTGACATACACGTCCCCTATATACATAGGATGAGGACCCGTCCTGACATACATGTCCCCTATATACATAGGATGAGGACCCGTCCTGACATACATGTCCCCTATATACATAGGATGAGGACCCGTCCTGACATACATGTCCCCTATATACATAGGATGAGGACCCGTCCCCTATATACATAGAATGAGGACCCGTCCCCTATATACATAGAATGAGGACCCGTCCCCTATATACATAGAATGAGGACCCATCCCCTATATACATAGAATGAGGACCCATCCCCTATATACATAAGATGAGGACCCATCCCCTATATACATAGGATGAGGACCCATCCCCCTATATACATAGGATGAGGACCCATCCCCCTATATACATAGGATGAGGACCCATCCCCTATATACATAGGATGAGGACCCGTCCTGACATACATGTCCCCTATATACATAGGATGAGGACCCGTCCTGACATACATGTCCCCTATATACATAGGATGAGGACCCGTCCTGACATACATGTCCCCTATATACATAGGACGAGGACCCGTCCCCTATATACATAGGATGAGGACCCATCCCCTATATACATAAGATGAGGACCCATCCCCTATATACATAGGATGAGGACCCATCCCCCTATATACATAGGATGAGGACCCATCCCCTATATACATAGGATGAGGACCCGTCCTGACATACATGTCCCCTATATACATAGGATGAGGACCCGTCCTGACATACATGTCCCCTATATACATAGAATGAGGACCCGTCCCCTATACACATAGAATGAGGACCCATCCCCTATATACATAGAATGAGGACCCATCCCCTATATACATAGGATGAGGACCCATCCCCTATATACATAGGATGAGGACCTGTCCTGACATACATGTCCCCTATATACATAGGACGAGGACCCGTCCCCTATATACATAGGATGAGGACCCATCCCCTATATACATAGGATGAGGACCCTTCCCCCATATACATAGGACGAGGACCTCTAGCAGACAGACATGGATACATACATCAGGCTTTCTTGTAAAATGCGTTTACACACACTACAAGGAACAGGACCGGCCCTCATACATTCTCATGATATACACAGAGCCGCCATATGACGGAGCAGCCTGCACTCCCATCATTGTCAGTACTCACGTTTCTGGCTTAGATGCTTCTTGATGCTGTATGTATGGAGTCCCAGCCTCTGCTGCCCCCCACGCTCTTCATTACTGAGAGTAGAGGGGGACCTGGAAAGAAAAGAGGGTATAAAGGTGTCAGGAATATTGGGGTACCTCCAGGGCACACAGTTACATCAGGTGCAGGGAGTATCAGTACTGTTATCCTCTATCTATACATAACCTCTCGGAGGAGGAACTCTCCACTTCTCAGAATTACTCTGACATTGCTGCAAGAGTTTGGGGGAAACACATGGGGGCCACACAATGGGAGCTCTGTCTCCTGTGGCCGAGGTCTCTGGGATTCAGCTGTCTCGAATTATTTCGGGGAAGTCTGTGCAGAGCCGTACGCTCATGGGCTACACCCCAGAAAGTAGCAAACATTTCCCCCGGTCTCATCATTCATTGCGGATTACAGGCTGTTGTGTTAGAAGGTTACAGCGTACAGACACGTCCTGCGGGAACCATTAGCGTGAGGGTAGGGTGCCCCTATAACAGTCCCATTTAGTCTGACCACATCCCTGCCTGCAGTTACCTGCGCTTAACCCCTCACAGCCCAGCAAATCCCTCCGCTGCCATGAATGTGTCCAGCAGGAAGTGGATGAAAGCTTCAGACTCCAGTCTTACATCCCGGGCCTCGCTCTCACCATTGCCCCCTCCCCCCCTCTCCTCCTCCTTCTCCTATGTCTGCCTCTCCCAGAACTGGGGCTACAGGGTGACATTCTCACAACAATCTGCATGTCAATGGTCTGTGCCGGCTGAGAACAGCGGGGAAGACATGGAGGCCGCATGATATCATGTCCGACGGGAGCGGCCGGCAGAATGTGCGCTCAGTCTGGCTGCCAGGAGCCTCCTGGAAACCTCCAGAGCTGGCGCTGACCGACCGACCTGCGATGGCGGAAAAAAACAAAACATGTTTTCTCCTGGTTTTAGGCGATTTTCTAATATCGTCACCTTTTACAAGATCTCTGATTGCTGTCAGTGAATGGAAACATTCATTTAAAGGGGTTGTCTCATCGTAGACATTGGTGGCATGCCATATGGCTAGGCTCTCTGCCACCAATGTCAGGTAGGTGAGGACCCGCACCTATCTCTAGAATGCCCCCCCCCCCCACCAAAAAAAGTGAAGGAGAATACACCGCGCATGTCAGTGAATGGAAACATTCATTTGAACGGGTTGTCTCATCGTAGACATTGGTGGCATGCCATATGGCTAGGCTCTCTGCCACCAATGTCAGGTAGGTGAGGACCCGCACCTATCTCTAGAATGCCCCCCCCCCCCCACCAAAAAAAAGTGAAGGAGAATACACCACACATGTCAGTGAATGGAAACATTCATTTGAACTGATTGTCTCATCATAGACATTGGTGGTATATTCCTATGTCAAAGAAGTGGGGGGTCCAGAATGTTCCCCCCCCCAAAAGTAAAGGACATGGCACCACGCATGTGCAACGCGCTCTCCATTCATTTCTATAGCAGCTTTGCAATTAGTCGAGCGGGGGCACTCGACTATTTTCAGAAGTCCCATAAAAATTAATGGAGAGCAGCATGGCCACCGCTCCATCCACTTCTATGGGGCTGTCAGCGCTCGGCCATTTTCAGCAGTCCCATAGCAATGAATGGAGGGTGGCGGCACATACGCAGCTGCTCTCTGCTCACTTTGGAGGTCCCGTTCTGGAGATAGGTGCTGGTCCAAGAGGTGGGACCCACACCTATATGACATTGGGGATATATCCAAGAGATGTGCCACCCATGTCTCAGATGGGACAACCCCCTTGAAATCCAAAATTCTGTCCTGACCTGATGCTGCTCACGGCTGACAGTGAGTTACAATGTATCCGTTCTAGAGCAGACTGATACATTGTATCAAACTGTCAAGACTGCAGAGTGCTGCCCAGGTGGATTGTCTAGACTGGATACAATTGTAGCAAACCCTCAGCTGTGATGAGTTGATGGATGCAGAATATCAGTGCTATTATTACTGACCACCTCATCGTTGCGGGTCATCTTGTCCATCAGGTTCAAGAACAGCCAGGGAGTCCTGGAGGGAAGGTGGGCTGGGAGTGGTGGACGGGCAAAACATTTCCTTCTGTCTGCTTTAGCACAAGACACAGATCCGTGCAGAACTAGAAATCCCAGCATGCTTTTACCTGCCTCGTGCTGGGACTTCTAATCCTTGCATTAATGGCTTGTTTTCTAGGAAATGTAAATGAGATGAATAAGGAACCGTCTCCTGCAGGCGGAAAAGGAGGGAGATCCCAGCCCGAGAGAAGCTGTCACAATAACGGAACGTTCCTCATAGATACTTCCCAGTACACGGACAACCAGCGAGGGCAATGGTGCAGGGGGCGCCGCTGGGGCTCTGTCCCCTCTAACTCCTGACAGATACATAGTGATCTATTCTGCAGATTATTACACCACTGACCTCTCTAGAGATCTGCAGAACATTGCTCTGTCCCCTCTAACTCCTGACAGATACATAGTGATATATTCTGCAGATTATTACACCACTCGCCTCTCTAGAGATCTGCAGAACATTGCTCTGTCCCCTCTAACTCCTGACAGATACATAGTGATATATTCTGCAGATTATTACACCACTCGCCTCTCTAGAGATCTGCAGAACATTGCTCTGTCCCCTCTAACTCCTGACAGATACATAGTGATATATTCTGCAGATTATTACACCACTCGCCTCTCTAGAGATCTGCAGAACATTGCTCTGTCCCCTCTAACTCCTGACAGATACATAGTGATATATTCTGCAGATTATTACACCACTCGCCTCTCTAGAGATCTGCAGAACATTGCTCTGTCCCCTCTAACTCCTGACAGATACATAGTGATATATTCTGCAGATTATTACACCAGTCGCCTCTCTAGAGATCTGCAGAACATTGCTCTGTCCCCTCTACCTCCTGACAGATGCATAGTGATATATCCTGCAGATTATTACACCACTCACCTCTCCAGAGATCTGCAGAACATTACTCTGTCCTCTCTAACTCCTGACAGATGCATAGTGATATATTCTGCAGATTATTACACCACTCGCCTCTCCAGAGATCTGCAGAGCATTGCTCTCTCCTCTCTACCTCCTGACAGACACATAGTGATATATTCTGCAGATTATTACACCACTCACCTTCTGATAGAACTGCAGATCATTGCTCTGTCCTCTCTACCTCCTGACAGGTACATAGTGATATATTCTGCAGATTATTACACCACTCACCTCTCTAGAGATCTGCAGAACATTGCTCTGTCCTCTCTACCTCCTGACAGATACATAGTGATATATCCTGCAGATTATTACACCACTCACCTCTCTAGATATCTGCAGAACATCGCTCTGTCACCTCTAACTCCTGACAGATACATAGTGATATATTCTGCAGATTATTACACCACTCACCTCTCTAGAGACCTGCAGAACATTGCTCTGTCCTCTCTACCTCCTGACAGATACATAGTGATATATCCTGCAGATTATTACACCACTCACCTCTCTAGATATCTGCAGAACATCGCTCTGTCACCTCTAACTCCTGACAGATACATAGTGATATATTCTGCAGATTATTACATCACTCACCTCTCTAGATATCTGCAGAACATCGCTCTGTCATCTCTACCTCCTGACAGATGCATAGTGATATATTCTGCAGATTATTACACCACTCACCTCTCTAAAGACCTGCAGAACATCGCTCTGTCCTCTCTACCTCCTGACAGATACATAGTGATATATCCTGCAGATTATTACACCACTCACCTCTCTAGAGATCTGCAGAACATCGCTCTGTCCTCTCTACCTCCTGACAGGTACATAGTGATATATTCTGCAGATTATTACACCACTCACCTCTCTAGAGACCTGCAGAACATTGCTCTGTCCTCTCTACCTCCTGACAGATACATAGTGATATATCCTGCAGATTGTTACATCACTCACCTCTCTAGATATCTGCAGAACATCGCTCTGTCACCTCTAACTCCTGACAGATACATAGTGATATATTCTGCAGATTATTACATCACTCACCTCTCTAGATATCTGCAGAACATCGCTCTGTCATCTCTAACTCCTGACAGATGCATAGTGATATATTCTGCAGATTATTACACCACTCACCTCTCTAGAGATCTGCAGAACATTGCTCTGTCCTCTCTACCTCCTGACAGATACATAGTGATATATTCTGCAGATTATTACATCACTCACCTCTCTAGATATCTGCAGAACATCGCTCTGTCATCTCTAACTCCTGACAGATGCATAGTGATATATTCTGCAGATTATTACACCACTCACCTCTCTAGAGATCTGCAGAACATTGCTCTGTCCTCTCTACCTCCTGACAGATACATAGTGATATATCCTGCAGATTATTACACCACTCACCTCTCTAAAGACCTGCAGAACATTGCTCTGTCCCCTCTAACTCCTGACAGATACGTAGTGAGATATCCTGCAGATTATTACACCACTCACCTCTCTAGAGATCTGCAGAACATTTATCTGTCTTCTCTACCTCCTGACAGGTACATGGTGATATATTCTGCAGATTATTACACCACTCACCTCTCTAGAAATCTGCAGAACATCGCTCTGTCCTCTCTACCTCCTGACAGATACATAGTGATATATTCTGCAGATTATTACACCACTCACCTCTCTAGAGATCTGCAGAACATCGCTCTGTCCCCTCTAACTCCTGACAGGTACATAGTGATATATTCTGCAGATTATTACACCACTCACCTCTCTAGAGACATACGTATTTTTTTGCGGATCTGTTTTTTGCGGACAGCAATATACTGAAAAAGCCATACGGTCGTGTGCAAGAGGCCTTAGGGCTCGTGCAGACGGCCGTCGCTCGTCTGCAATATGTGGGCACCGACCGTGTGCCCCCTCCCCCCATCGCGGATACGGATCCATTCATATCAATGGGTCCGCAATCCAAAAGCCACAGTGTGGAAGGGAGGAGTCCTTTCGTGGGGTTACTCTCCGTGCCTCCGCACCGCAAAAAAAAAAAACATGTTCTATGTTTTTGCGGTGTGGACGGATCATGGACTCATTTAAGTTGAATGGATCTGTTTCCATCTGCAGCAACCGCACGGATGGTGCCCCCGCATTGGAACGGCTGGCACACGTTTGTGTGCATGAGCCCTAAGTGTGCTTCCCTTAGCAAGTTTGCCAGGAGACTTGCTTAACTCTCTTAGGCTACTTTCACACTAGCGTTTTTTGCAGATCCGTCATGGATCAGCAAAAACGCTTCCGTTACTGATAATACAACCGTCTGCATCCGTTATAACCCCTCCCCAGCCTGTTGCTTGGCCCGCCCTGTAAGCCTCTTACGTCATCCAGTGTACTGGCCGATATCTCGATGGCGCATGCGCACTGTGATGACCGATGTGGGCAGCAGCATCATTCCATGCAGTGCGCATGCGCGGGCGGGATATCGGCCAGTACACTGGGTGACGTAAGAGGCTTACAGGGCGGGCCCTCATTTACATATGAATAAAACTCAGTTTTTGCCCCTGGTGAACATCCAGACAAAAAGACTGAGGTACCATTTGACTGATCTATAGTTATGTTACAGGGCTAGGTAAGTGGTCTATAAGGGCAAATTGTGGTGACAGACTCCCTTTAAAGGGAACCTGTCACCTGGATTTTGTGTATAGAGCTGAGGACATGGATTGCTAGATGGCCGCTAGCACATCCGCAATATCCAGTCCCCATAGCTCTGTGTGCTTTTATTGTGTAAAAAAAATGATTTGATACATATGCAAATTAACCTGAGATGTGTCAGAGCTTGAAAATATGACTCTTCTCTGGTCACACAAGTAAGATATGACTCTTATGTTAATTAGCATATGTATCAAATAGTTTTTTTTACACAATAAAAGCACACAGAGCTATGGGGACTGGGTATTGCGGATGTGCTAGCGGCCATCTAGCAACCCATGTCCTCAGCTCTATACCCAAAATCCCGGTGACAGGTTCCCTTTAAAGGGAGTCTGTCACCACAATTTGCCCTTATAGACCACTTACCTAGCCCTGTAACATAACTATAGATCAGTCAAATGGTACCTCAGTCTTTTTGTCTGGATGTTCACCAGGGGCAAAAACTGAGTTTTATTCATATGTAAATGAGGTGACAGGTTCCCTTTAAATAATCAGAAAACACCTGAAAATAGTCCCTGTTACCAGTGCTCTGTATAAAATATATAAGCAAATCTCATTATCAGTATCCAAAGTACATAAGTGCAGTCCTTTCACAGTGTTCCGTGATCAATTACATAGTGTACCGTGAACATACATAATACAGTGTAATTACTCATTATAAGGTGCAAGTGTACCCTGTTACATATCAGCTGATTGTGAGTTTTTTAAGTTACACTATGTAACAGGGTACACTTGCACCTTATAATGAGTAATTACACTGTATTATGTATGTTCACGGTACACTATGTAATTGATCACGGAACACTGTGAAAGGACTGCACTTATGTACTTTGGATACTGATAATGAGATTTTCTTATATATTTTAAATGTTGATATCATGAATTTTGTTCACTTTTATATTTGATTGATTTGATTACATCTTTGATTGATACACCTATATATTGTGTGATTGTAACACATGTGCACATAGCCTGAGAAAGACCGCAACAAGCGGTTGAAACGTCGCTGCTACATGACACTGGGTGAATATACTGCATGTGTTCCTTTTGAAATTTATGGTGTGCTGCTGGCTTTTTTTCGTCTTACTGAATTGGACCGTGGTGCTGGTCCTCTACCGGCCTGACTTGCACCCGAACAAGAGAGTGTGCTGCATCTTCGTTTTCCAAGATAGATAGATAGACAGATAATGAGATAGATAGGAGATAGGAGATAGATAATAGATAATAGATAGATAGATAGATATGAGATCACATTATATTTAGACAACTGTGTTCCAGGCAGCAAATAGTTAAAACAGCTACAGGGGGGGGGGGGGGGGGTGCAGAGGACAGGTCCTGTATATTCTCTGCAGGCTGCCCCCTCCCCTCCTGCGCCTATCAGGTTATGTCTGCCAACAAGCAGCCCTTGTCATTTACAGAGGGGCAGCACATATGTCCGGTCACTAGAGGGCGACATTCTGACCTCACCACCACCGTCACAGTGCAGGGCCTCCGGTGAGGGGGCGGGGCCAGGTCCTCCTGACGGCTGTGGAGCCCGAGACCAGCGCTCCTTGCTGTGCTGTCCTCAGCTCTCTTCCACATCTGTCTGGGCAGCTCAGCAGGGGGCCCCATTTAGGGATGGGGGCCCTGGGCAATTGCCCCGTTTGCGCCCCCCTAACACCGGCCCTGATTACACCACTGACCTCTGTGGAGATCTGCAGAACATTGCTCTATCCTCTCTACCTCCTGACAGATACATTGTGATGTATTCTGGGGATTATTACACCTGTGGCCCCTCCAACAGAGAGCTAATCGTCCATATTGGACCTCTGATACATTCTGAGCTGTGTGTATTGGACCACTGATAATCCGGAAGTTCCTCCAGTCACAATTCCACATTCCGGATAATTCCTTATAAGAGCAGAACCAGTGGGATGTTTCAGGGATTAGTGCACGCCGCGCTCAGCCTGATCGCAGACTCCCCAGAGACCTGTCCAAAAATATCTCATTCTGAAATATCTTTGTTTTCTTACTTTTCAGCGTCCAGCTCCCAGGACATCGCTCTAACCTCACTCTCAGGCCCTTCAGATGGTGGCCTCAAATAACGGACTGACCGCGTCATAAATGTGAACTGTACAAGTACATCCCGCAGGATACCACGGGATAGGGGATAAGTATCTGATATTTGGGGGCCTGACTGGGGACCACCACAGATCACCAGGACAGGGTCCTTTGAGTGAATTTAGGGATGGTCTTGCGCCCTGTTCACTCTTTATCGGTGAATGAAGGAATACCCCTTGAAATCCTGTGCACTGCGGCTCCCACAGGCGTCAATGGTGAAAACTTGGGGTTTATTTCTGAATATTTTTATGCCCGTTTTATTTAGTGTTATACTGTTGCACAACCCCCTTTTTGCAACTTTTTGAATGCCCATGCGACAATATTTTGCTACATGGGGGTTTTTGCACCGTGTTAAACAAATAGCAGTGTCAAGGGAGTCCTGGCCCCGGGAAATGTACCAAAAAGAAAAAGGCGTAAAAGACAGGTGTAAAACTACGCCAGCAAAGACTACCTAAGGGCTCAAGCACAAGACCATTGGATGTTTTGCAGTATGTAAAGTTGTGGATCCGCAAAACACGGATACTGGCCATGTGCATTCCGTATTTTGGAAAACGGAACAGCCGGCCCCTAATAGAACAGTACTATCCTTGTCCGTAATGCGGACAATAATAGGACATGTTCTATTTTTTTTAGCTGAATGGACTTATAGAAACAGAATGCACATGGATAAATTTCCGGTTTTTTTTTTTTTCAGTCCCATTGAAGTGAATGGTTCCGCATACGGGCCGCTTAAAAAAATCAGAACGGATATGGAAAAAAATATGTCCGTGTGCATGAGCCCTTATTTATAAATTAGCCGCATCTTCCGGCATCAACAACGATGCAAAATGAACTAAAAGGACCACCAAAAAATGACAGTCTAAGGGTACTTTCACACTTGTGTTAAACTTTTCCGGTATTGAGTTCCGTCCTAGGGGCTCAATACCGGAAAAAAACTGATCAGTTTTATCTTAAGGCATTCTGAATGGAGAGCAATCCGTTCAGGATGTCTTCAGTTCAGTCACTGTACGGTTTTTGGACGGAGAAAATACCGCAGCATGCTGCGGATTTTCCTCCGTCCAAAATTCCGGAACACTTGCCGGCATGCCGGATCCGGCATTATTTTCCATTAAAATGCATTAATGCCCAAGTGTTCCGGAAAAACGGATCCGGTTTTGCGGTCTGCGCATGCGCCGACCTTTAAAAATGTGAAAAAGATAAATACCGGATCCGTTTTTCTGGATGACAACTGGAGAGTCGGATCCGGTATTGCAATGGATTTGTAAGACAGATCCGCATCCGGATCTGTCTACAAATGGTATCCGTTTGCATACAGATTGCCGGATCCGGCAGGCAGTTCAGGCGACGGAACTGCCTGCCGGATACTCACAACGCAAGTGTGAAAGTAGCCTTAGTAATTGACCCCCATGGATTAAGGCACATTTCTGGTCAAGTTGGCCTACCTGCGCACAATGAATGTATTTTCGGTGAATTTTTCATGCGGATTTGCCCCAGATTTTATTCTTTGCATTGCAAAGGATAAAATCCACAATGAAAAGCTGCACAAAGAACTGACACATTACAGATTAAAAAATCCGCGCCGCCGGTCCATTTACACGCTGAGCATTTCTGCTCGTGTAATCAAGAGACGTACAATCTCGTCTACTTATCTGATACTGTATTACATTGCAGATTTGCGGCACACAAAAAAATACACGTAACATGCATCGTGTGCAGGTAGGTTCATACGTGGCGGATACGCCACAAATTTGCTGCCGTACATTTGCCGCACCAAAAGCAAATCCATGAAATGCCATCCACATGCTACATATCCGGTGCGGATTTGAAATCTGCAGCATGTCAATTTAGACCATGGATTTTACCCTTTGCAATGGAGGGGGTTTAGGTGGGGTGTGCAGGCTGTGTATGGAGACTTATTGGCAATGCTCCATGGGAAAACAACATGCAAAGAGGCATCTCCGAAGGAAGAGAACCATCTCGCTAGCGCCATCTTGTGGAAGTGGCTCCCTATGAGTCAAAATCAGATTTTCCAACAAGCCTTTGGATTTGACAAGGGAAAATAGCCAAGCCAGATATCCATCTGTAGACAGCTGTTTCGGGGGGGGGCTTTCGCCTCGTCGGTACAGAGTAGGATTCTGGCTGGCTGAGTGTGATGCCTTGGAAGTGGTTTAGGCAGGGTGCTAAATCTCCTTAAAGGGGTATTCCCATCTTCAGTTTTCATACTTACCTTCGTCCAGCGCGACGTTCACTTCCTGGATTCGGCTGGGCTTGATTGACGTCTTCTCCTGGCCGGGCCACGCTTGCGCAGAAGACTGAAGTTTTTCTCCCAGCCGGGCCACGCAATGTCCTGAACGCGCACACCGCCGCGCATGCGCCATGGTGACTTATTCCTGGCGTGTATAGTAGTCATCATGGCGCATGCAGGCAGTGTGTGCGTTCAGGACATTGCGCGGCCCGGCCGGGAGAGAATCTTCAAGCTTCTGCGCAAGCGCGGCCCGGCGGGATTCGACAGGAGAGGTGGCCGTAAACCAGGGGAGACGAAAGACAACAATCAAGTAAGAGGGGACTTATTTTCTCAAAAAGGGTAGGAATTGGGTAATAAAATGTATTTAGAAAAATGATCACTGTCAAATCATTAACAGATTTGACAGTGATCATTAAGATGGGAATACCCCTTTAAAGGGGTTGTATCATCTCATACGCTAGAATATGGCTCCAATGTCTGACAGGTGCGGGTCCCAGTTCCCTGACATGGCGGCACCACGGTCGTGATGCCTTAGTGTATTATCGGCTGAACTTGCCACTCTCCGCGGGACTGGCCGACAGAGGAGCGAGCAAACTGAGTCAATTTTTTTTTCCGTCTGACCCTTTGTTTTTGCCTCTGTCTTTCTCCATGTTGACAACCAGCATGCACGTGTATGAGGTTGTCGGGAAGAATAGCTATCGGTCAGACGAGGTCTATGGGCACCCCACGCGCTGGTAATGGTTTTGTGCACAGTGAGGCCAGACTAGATCTTTTCACATGGAGCCCCTGATTTTGGAGGAAGCGGGTTAAGGGGTGAACATTTTAAGGAGGCCAGAGATGCAGAACTGCAATGTATCTGTATGTGAATAGGGTTGATATCACTCTATACGTGTCCAGCATGCAGGGACAGGACAGCTCCGAGCTCTTTACTTACTTTGATGGTCGCGCCGGAGCAGTTGGTTCTGCAAAAAGAAAAAAAAAGTGAATCCTACAATTTATTTACGACAGGAAATCTCCACCATCTACTCCCCATCATCATGAACCTGCCCTGGGATTAGCTTTCTATCGGACAGATGATGACATCATGAGTGACATCACAGCTCAGTATTATAGCAGAGTACAGGGAGGGGCCCCCGCACTGCTGAGCGGAGGTCATTATGTCACACACAGCAGCAGGGGCTCCGTTCGTCACTGTTATCAATGCCACCATTGTCTATATAGGACGGCTCTGGTCACTCCCAGAGGGTCACATGACCATGAGATCATTGATTTCCTTCTCAATAGTAATATACAGTAATATTTCCTGGCATAATATAAGGCCGGTCCTGTATCGGAGGCCGCGCTGCCTGGTGAACGGTCTGGCAGGATTTCACTGCAGGAGGAGTGGGTTTATCTCCCCATTCTGCAAAGAGTTTCTGCCCATAGACCGACAAGTAAAAAGCACATAAACCGATAATCAATGCGCACCTCTCCTTGTACAATTCCTTTAATCTGGCATTTAGTGGCCAGATTATCAGATGGTTAGAGATTATTCACATCTCCTGGTTTTACTGGATTTCCTCATTGCTCCTTTCTGATCCTCATATGTCAAATTCCCCCTGACATGGCAGTTCTTTATTTCTCTTCACATGGCTTTGGAAGGGGGGAGGGGGGCTTTACTTTCTTCCACATGGATGTAGGGGACATTACTTTCCTCTACGTGGCTCCAGATGGTATTTAGTTTCCTCTAGACGGCTCTGGGGGGTTGCTACTTTCTTCCACATCGATGTAGGGGACCATTACTATCCTCTACATGGCTCTGAGGGTACTTTACTATATTCTCCCTGGCTCCGGGGTCCTTTACTATCCTCTACATGGCTCCGGGGTCCTTTACTATCTTCTACATTGCTCCAGGGTCCTTTACTATCCTCTACATGTCTCCGGGGTCCTTTACTATCCTCTACATGTCTCCGGGGTCCTTTACTATCCTCTACATGGCTCCGGGGTCCTTTATTATCCTCTACATGGCTCCAGGGTCCTTTACTATCCTCTACATGGCTCTGAAGGTCCTTTACTATCCTCTACATGTCTCCGAGGTCCTTTACTATCCTCTACATGGCTCTGAGGGTACTTTACTATATTCTCCCTGGCTCCGGGGTCCTTTACTATCCTCTACATGGCTCCGGGGTCCTTTACTATCTTCTACATTGCTCCAGGGTCCTTTACTATCCTCTACATGTCTCCGGGGTCCTTTACTATCCTCTACATGTCTCCGGGGTCCTTTACTATCCTCTACATGGCTCCGGGGTCCTTTATTATCCTCTACATGGCTCCAGGGTCCTTTACTATCCTCTACATGGCTCTGAAGGTCCTTTACTATCCTCTACATGTCTCCGAGGTCCTTTACTATCCTCTACATGGCTCCGGGGTCCTTTACTATCCTCTACATGGCTCGGGGGTCCTTTACTATCCTCTACATGGCTCCGGGGTCCTTTACTATCCTCTACATGGCTCCGGGGTCCTTTAATATCCTCTACATGGCTCTGAAGGTCCTTTACTATTCTCTACATGGCTCCGGGGTCCTTTAATATCCTCTACATGGCTCTGAAGGTCCTTTACTATCCTCTACATGGCTCCGGGGTCCTTTACTATCCTCTACATGGCTCCGGGGTCCTTTACTATCCTCTACATGGCTCCGAGGTCCTTTACTATCCTCTGAGGGTACTTTACTATATTGCAAAGTTACCAATACGGTAGAGGAAGCTCACCAGTTACCCTGGGGCCGAGCCCACTGACCACCCCCCAGAATTGCTGTAACCAAGATAATAGTAATAATAAGACCCTCAGAGCCATGCAGAGGATAGTAAAGGACCCCGGAGCCATGTAGAGGATAGTAAAGGACCCCGGAGCCATGCAGAGGATAGTAAAGGACCCCGGAGCCATGCAGAGGATAGTAAAGGACCCCGGAGCCATGTAGAGGATAGTAAAGTAGTAATAATAATGGCTGGCTCACAGTAATTTGCACACAATTCCACCATTTATTATATACCACAATACATTAAAAACTATCTCTACATTTATATTATCTAAAAAACACAATTCATATCGTCTATTTCATGATCAAGGTCCCTTTGAATGCGGAGCTCACGCATGTATCAAAAAATAAAAAATAGAAATAAAAACACGGTTTCCTTATTTGTTTCTTCCCTCTGGACGTGCGGTTAGTAATATTATCTGCTATACTGCTTTAATGTGCAGCGCCGGTTCTCAATGAGCTCATTCCTTATGCACATATATTAGCAGCATATTATTATTGATCCCCGATGGGTTTCCACAGCATTCGCTGTATATGTTCCTCGCGCTCTTGTTACAGTCTACGCTGCTTTACTTCCAACCAGCCTCGGATCGTGATGGCTTGTATCACTCCTTGCTGGGCGTCTTCCCACGCATGCGTGTTGGACTTGCCGGGACGCCAAGCAATTAGCTGAAGTTGCGCTATGCCAAAATTCTTTATGAATGACAATCCACACTGTCCGTTCAGAAACCGCCACCAGACGCGTTTCGGAACTAGTAGTTCCTTCCTCAGTGGTGAAAAGGCAATGAATGGCCGCCGGAACCTAACAGCCGAGTTATAAACCATTCTGGGTGAATTTCAAATTCCGGACCGGATCATGATGGGAACAACCTGGTTCATAGGTGTCAATACATATTATACCTTTAACTACCGCATTCGTTTATATTAATAATATTAGTAGATGTTATCCTATCTTTTATACCATAAATGCCAGGTGTCAATGCACACTATTTGACTACCACGAATATTCATAGGTGTCAATACACATTATACAATAGACTACTGCATTATATATTTGTGTCAATACACCTTATACAATATTGATAGATGTTACTCTATCTTTTGTATAACCATTGATACCGCATGGTTCATAGATGTCAATACACATTGTGCGTTTAATTACCGCATTAAATGACATTGATAATATTAGTAGACGTAATCCTAATTACATCTACTAATACAGTCCTGATCAAAAGTTTAAGACCACTGGAAAAATCATATTTTACATTGTTGGATCTTAACAAGGTTCCAAGTAGAGCTTCAACATGCAACAAGAAGAAATGGGAGTGAGACAAAACATTTTTTGAGTATTCAATTTAATGAAAACAACGATTAAACTGAAACAGACTGTTTTTCAACTGATCAGAAGTTTAGGACCACATGTCTTTAAAAGGCCAAATCTGTGCAAAGATGTGGATTCATTGTCATTTTCTGTCAGGTAGTCACACGTTGTGATGGCAAAGGCAAAAAAACTCTCCCTTTTTGAACGTGGTCGGGTTGTTGAACTGCATAAGCAGGGTCTCTCACAGCCGCCATCGCTGCTGAGGTGGGACGCAGTAAGACAGTCATTTGGAATTTCTTAAATGATCCTGAGGGTTATGGAACAAAAAAGTCAAGTGGAAAAATGTCATCAGCACTGAGCCGGAGGATCCAATTGGCTGTCCGTCAAGACACTGGACGATCCTCGACCCAAATTAAGGCCCTTACTGGTGCTGACTGCAGCCCCGTAACATTCAGACGGCATCTGAAACTGAAGGGCTTCAAAAACAAAAAACATCTTCAAAGACCTCGTCTCCTTGAACACCACAGAACTGCTCGTTTGGACTTTGCAAGAGAGCAGCAAACATGGGACATTCAAAGGTGGAAGAAAGTTTTATTGTCTGATGAGAAAAAATGTAACCTTGATGGTCCTGATGGTTTCCAACGTTACTGGCAGGACAAGCAGATCCCACCTGAGATGTTTTCTACGCGCCACAGTGGAGGGGACGCCATAATGATCTGGGGGGCTATTTCCTTCAGTGGAACAATGGAGCTTCAGGAAGTGCAGGGGCGTCAAACGGCCGCTGGCTATGTCCAGATGTTGCAGAGAGCATTCCTCACGACTGAGGGCCCTCGTCTGTGTGGTAACGACTGGGTTTTCAACAGGACAAGACTACAGTACACAAGGCCCGCAGGACAAGGGACTTCTTCCAGGAGAATAACATCACTCTTTTGGCCCATCCTGCGTGTTCCCCTGATCTAAATCCAATTGGGAACCTTTGGGGATGGATGGCAAGGGAAGTTTACAAACATGGACAACAGCTCCAGACAGTAGATGGCCTTCGTGCGGCCGTTTTCACCACTTGGAGAAATGTTCCCACTCACCTCATGGAAACGCTTGCATCAAGCATGCCGAAACAATAACGGCGGAGCTACTCATTACTGAGTTCATGTTTGGAAGTTGGATTTCTGTTTTGTGGGGGTTTAGTTTTTTTTTGGAGGTGTGGTCCTAAACTTCTGATCAGTTGAAAAACAGCCTGTTTCAGTTTAATCGTTGTTTTCATTAAATTGAATGCTCAAAAAATGTTTTGTCTCACTCCCATTTCTTCTTGTTGCATGTTGAAGCTCTACTGGGAACCTTGTTAAGATCCAGCCATGATACATAGGATTTTCTGCCATTTTTCAAGTGGTCTTAAACTTCATGATCAGGACTGTATTATCAATGTCATTTAATGCGGCAATTAAACGCACAATGTGTATTGACATCTATGAACCATGCGGTATCAATGGTTATACAAAAGATAGAGTAACATATATCAATATTGTATAAGGTGTATTGACACAAATATATAATGCAGTAGTCTATTGTATAATGTGTATTGACACCTATGAATATTCGTGGTAGTCAAACATCTACTAATATTATTAATATAAACGAATGCGATAGTTAAAGGTATAATATGTATTGACACCTATGAACCAGGTTGTTCCCATCATGATCCGGTCCGGAATTTGAAATTGACCCGGAATGGTTTATAACTCGGCTGTTAGGTTCCGGCGGCCATTCATTGCCTTTTCACCACTGAGGAAGGAACTACTAGTTCCCGAAACGCGTCTGGTGGCGGTTTCTGAACGGACAGTGTGGATTGTCATTCATAAAGAATTTTGGCATAGCGCAACTTCAGCTAATTGCTTGGCGTCCCGGCAAGTCCAACACGCATGCGTAGGAAGACGCCCAGCAAGGAGTGATACAAGCCATCACGATCCGAGGCGGGTTGGAGGTAAAGCAGCGTAGACTGTAACAAGAGCGTGAGGAACATATACAGCGAATGCTGTGGAAACCAATCGTGGATCAATAATAATATGCTGCTAATATATGTGCATAAGGAATGAGCTCATTGAGAACCGGCGCTGCACATTCAAGCAGTATAACAGATAATATTACTAACCGCACGTCCAGAGGGAAGAAACAAATAAGGAAACCGTGTTTTTATTTCTATTTTTTATTTTTTGATACATGCGTGAGCTCCGCATTCAAAGGGACCTCGATCATGAAATAGACGATATGAATTGTGTTTTTTAGATAATATAAATGTAGAGATAGTTTTTAATGTATTGTGGTATATAATAAATGGTGGAATTGTGTGCAAATTACTGTGAACCAGCCATTATTATTACTACTTTACTATCCTCTACATGGCTCTGAAGGTCCTTTACTATCCTCTACATGGCTCCGGGGTCCTTTACTATCCTCTACATGGCTCCGGGGTCCTTTACTATCCTCTACATGGCTCCGGGGTCCTTTACTATCCTCTACATGGCTCTGAGGGTACTTTACTATACTCTGCATGGCTTTGTATGGGTTTGGGGGTCTTTACTATCCTCTGTATGGCCGTGGGGATCCTTTACCCTTTTCTCCATGGCTCTGAGGGTCTTTACTGTCCTCTAAATGGCTCTAGGGGTCCTTTACCATCCTCTAAATGGCTCTGCAGGTCCTTTACCATCCTCTGCATGGCTCTGAGGGTCTTTACTATACTCTGGATGGGTCTGGGGGTCTTTACTATCCTCTACATGGCCCTGGGGGTCTTTGCTATCCTCTGAATGCTCTGGGGGTTCTTTGCTATCCTCAGAATGGCTCTGGGGGTCTTTGCTATCCTCTGGATGGCTCTGGGGGTCTTTGCTATCCTCTGGATGGCTCTGAGGGTCTTTACTATACTCTTTTTGGCCCTGGGGGTCTTTATTATCCTCTGCATGGCTCTGGGAGTCCTTTACTATCCTCTTGATGGCTCTGGGGGTCCTTCACTATCCTCTATGTGGCTCTGGGGGTCTTTACTACGCTTAACATGGCTTTGAAGGCCCTTTACTATCCTCTGCATGACTCTGTATGACTGTTGGGTGTAGTACATGCAGATCTACACTTATAGATGTTTTGGTGCCAGTCTGGAGCCCGCTGGATTGTGCCCGCTCAGATGACACTCAGTAAATGACACATGCTGCAGTAATGTTTCATGCACCCAGTTAACGTCACATTACAATTACAGTGACACTACCTGCATCACTGCTGTGAGGGAGGATGAGAGTGGTAGTTACCTGTGCTGGGAGTGGCGTTCTCCTGAGAAGGACCAGTATCAGAGAGACTAGTAAATAACGAATGCCGGGAATTTAACCCTTTGCAAGAGTCAGGGTCCTCACATTCCCCATCACTGTCAAAATCAAAGAACTCCCCCTCATCATCAGCATCTTCCTCCTTGGGGCTGCTGCCAGTACTCTCCAAGGGGACATTATCTGACAAAACAGTAGGTTATATACATGTTACATTACTGATCACATACCTGTAATAATATCTATGTAGTTATTACACATCACACACTGGGGGCCACAGTTATTACACATCACACACTGGGGGCCACAGTTATTACACATCACACACTGGGGGGGTCACAGTTATTACACATCACACACTGGGGGGCCACAGTTATTACTCATCACACACTGGGGGCCACAGTTATTACACATCACACACTGGGGGGCCACAGTTATTACACATCACACACTGGGGGGGCCACAGTTATTACACACTGGGGGCCACAGTTATTACACATCACACACTGGGGGGTCACAATTATTACACATCACACACTGGGGGGTCACAGTTATTACACATCACACACTGGGGGCCACAGTTATTACACATCACACACTGGGGGCCACAGTTATTACACATCACACACTGGGGGTTCACAGTTATTACACATCACACACTAGGGGGGCCACAGTTATTACACACTGGGGGCCACAGTTATTACACATCACACACTGGGGGGTCACAGTTATTACACATCACACACTGGGGGCCACAGTTATTACACATCACACACTGGAGGGGCCACAGTTATCACACACTGGGGGCCACAGTTATTACACATCACACACTGGAGGGGTCACAGTTATTACACATCACACACTGGGGGCCACAGTTATTACACATCACACACTGGAGGGGCCACAGTTATTACACATCACACACTGGGGGCCACAGTTATTACACATTACACACTGGGGGCCACAGTTATTACACATCACACACTGGGGGGTCACAGTTATTACACATCACACACTGGGGGGTCACAGTTATTACACATCACACACTGGGGGGGCCACAGTTATTACACATCACACACTGGGGGCCACAGTTATTACACATCACACACTGGGGGCCACAGTTATTACACATCACACACTGGGGGGGTCACAGTTATTACACATCACACACTGGGGGGCCACAGTTATTACTCATCACACACTGGGGGCCACAGTTATTACACATCACACACTGGGGGGGTCACAGTTATTACACATCACACACTGGGGGGCCACAGTTATTACTCATCACACACTGGGGGCCACAGTTATTACACATCACACACTGTGGGGGCCACAGTTATTACACATCACACACTGGGGGGTCACAGTTATTACACATCACACACTG
The DNA here is from genome assembly GCF_905171765.1 of Bufo bufo. NCBI lineage: Eukaryota > Metazoa > Chordata > Amphibia > Anura > Bufonidae > Bufo > Bufo bufo. The sequence continues at coordinate 47,440,777 of NC_053389.1, read as the reverse complement.
GGGGGGCCACAGTTATTACACACTGGGGGCCACAGTTATTACACATCACACACTGGGGGGTTACAATTATTACACATCACACACTGGGGGGTCACAGTTATTACACATCACACACTGGGGGCCACAGTTATTACACATCACACACTGGGGGCCACAGTTATTACACATCACACACTGGGGGTTCACAGTTATTACACATCACACACTGGGGGGGCCACAGTTATTACACACTGGGGGCCACAGTTATTACACATCACACACTGGAGGGGTCACAGTTATTACACATCACACACTGGGGGCCACAGTTATTACACATCACACACTGGAGGGGCCACAGTTATTACACACTGGGGGCCACAGTTATTACACATCACACACTGGGGGGGTCACAGTTATTACACATCACACACTGGGGGCCACAGTTATTACACATCACACACTGGAGGGGCCACAGTTATTACACATCACACACTGGGGGCCACAGTTATTACACATTACACACTGGGGGCCACAGTTATTACACATTACACACTGGGGGCCACAGTTATTACACATCACACACTGGGGGGTCACAGTTATTACACATCACACACTGGGGGGTCACAGTTATTACACATCACACACTGGGGGGCCACAGTTATTACACATCACACACTGGGGGCCACAGTTATTACACATCACACACTGGGGGCCACAGTTATTACACATCACACACTGGGGGGGTCACAGTTATTACACATCACACACTAGGGGGCCACAGTTATTACACATCACACACTTGGGGGGCCACAGTTATTACACATCACACACTGCGGGGTCACAGTTATTACACATCACACACTGGGGGGTCACAGTTATTACACATCACACACTGGGGGGGCCACAGTTATTACACATCACACACTGGGGGGTCACAGTTATTACACATCACACACTGGGGGGGCCACAGTTATTACACATCACACACTGGGGGGGGCCACAGTTATTACACATCACACACTGGGGGGGTCACAGTTATTACACATCACACACTGGGGGGGCCACAGTTATTACACATCACACACTGGGGGTCACAGTTATTACACATCACACACAGGGGGGTTACAGTTATTACACATCACACACTGGGGGGTCACAGTTATTACACATCACACACTGGGGGGGCCACAGTTATTACACATCACACTCTGGGGGCCACAGTTATTACACATCACACACTGGGGGTTCACAGATATTACACATCACACACTGGGGGTTCACAGATATTACACATCACACACTGGGGTTCACAGATATTACACGTCACACACTGGGGGGGGCACAGTTATTACACATCACACACTGGGGGCCACAGTTATTACACATCACACACTGGGGGGGTCACAATTATTACACATCACACACTGGAGGTTCACAGTTATTACACATCACACACTGGGGGGCCACAGTTATTACACATCACACACTGGGGGGGCCACAGTTATTACACATCACACACTGGGGGCCACAGTTATTACACATCACACACTGGGGGCCACAGTTATTACACATCACACACTGGGGGGGCCACAGTTATTACACATCACACACTGGGGGCCACAGTTATTACACATCACACACTGGGGGTTCACAGATATTACACATCACACACTGGGGGTTCACAATTATTACACGTCACACACTGGGGGCCACAGTTAGTACACATCACACACTGGGGGCCACAGTTATTACACATCACACACTGGGGTTCACAGTTATTACACATCACACACTGGGGGGGCCACAGTTATTACACATCACACACTGGGGGCCACAGTTATTACACATCATACACTGGGGTTCACAGTTATTACACATCACACACTGGGGGCCACAGTTATTACACATCACACACTGGGGGCCACAGTTATTACACATCACACATTGGGGGGTTCACAATTATTACACATCACACACTGGGGGTTCACAGATATTAGACATCACACACTGGGGGTTCACAATTATTGCACGTCACACACGGGGGGCCACAGTTATTACACGTCACACACTGGGGGGGCCACAGTTATTACACATCACACACTGGGGGCCACAGTTATTACACATCACACACTGGGGGGGTCACAATTATTACACATCACACACTGGAGGTTCACAGTTATTACACATCACACACTGGGGGGCCACAGTTATTACACATCACACACTGGGGGCCACAGTTATTACACATCACACACTGGGGGTTCACAATTATTACACATCACACACTGGGGGTTCACAGTTATTACACATCACACACTGGGGGGGGGGCACAGTTATTACACATCACACTGGGGGGGCCACAGTTATTACACATCACACACTGGGGGCCCAGTTATTACACATCACACACTGGGGGCCACAGTTATTACACATCACACACTGGGGGTTCACAGTTATTACACATCACACACTGGGGGTTCACAGATATTACACATCACACACTGGGGGTTCACAATTATTACACATCACACACTGGAGGTTCACAGTTATTACACGTCACACACTGGGGGGGCCACAGTTATTACACATCACACTGGGGGGGCCACAGTTATTACACATCACACACTGGGGGCCCAGTTATTACACATCACACACTGGGGGCCACAGTTATTACACATCACACACTGGGGGTTCACAATTATTACACATCACAAACTGGAGGTTCACAGTTATTACACATCACACACTGGGGGCCACAGTTATTACACATCACACACTGGGGGTTCACAATTATTACACATCACACACTGGAGGTTCACAGTTATTACACGTCACACACTGGGGGTTCACAGATATTACACATCACACACTGGGGGCCACAGTTATTACACATCACACACTGGGGGCCACAATAATTACACATCACACACTGGGGGGGTCACAATTATTACACATCATACACTGGAGGTTCACAGTTATTACACATCACACACTGGGGGCCACAGTTATTACACATCACACACTGGGGGTTCACAATTATTACACATCACACACTGGGGGTTCACAGTTATTACACATCACACACTGGGGGGGCCACAGTTATTACACATCACACTGGGGGGGCCACAGTTATTACACATCACACACTGGGGGCCCAGTTATTACACATCACACACTGGGGGTTCACAGTTATTACACATCACACACAGGGGTCACAGTTATTACACATCACACACTGGGGGCCACAGTTATTACACATCACACACTGGGGGTTCAGGAGGTCACACCCCTGGGGGTTGCAGGTAGCTGTGCTTGATGTTAGGGAGCAGCACACAGGGTATTAATGCCGGGGAGGGGAGGGGGAATGCGCAGGTACTGTACCTAATGACTGGAAGTGAAATCGGCTCTCTGCAGAATCCATTTTTCCTGTGCTTGGACCTGAAATACAGGGACAGACTAAGCACTTGCCCCCTGACTCACATAGCCTGACCTCCCAGATGTCCACACCCCAGGTACCTGCCCCGTAACCAAATTACAGCACACAACCGTTCATGAAACAATAATAATCACCAATATAACATCCACAAAGTACACACCTCACCCTGCACAGCGGCACTACCTACCCGTCCGCCCCCTTCCTGTGCACCAACCGTCTGTCACCTTGTAACCAGAGCCATCCCGTCATTCTCAGTATCTGAATATAAGGACAATGTACATCGAATTCCTCAACCTGCTCTTATTCTGTATATATGGACACTGCACAGTACCACTTCTTCTGTCCTGTATACTGGGTGTAATCCTCAGTATCTGCTCTTATCCTGTATATATATACACTGCACAGTACCACTTCTTCTGTCCTGTATACTGGGTGTAATCCTCAGTATCTGCTCTTATCCTGTATATATATGTACACTGCACAGTACCACCTCTGTATACTGGGTGTAATCCTCAGTATCTGCTCTTATTCTGTATATACGGACACTGCACAGTACCACTTCTCCTGTCCTGTATACTGGGTGTAATCCTCAGTATCTGCTCTTATTCTGTATATATATATACACTGCACAGTACCACTTCTCCCGTCCTGTATACTGGGTGTAATCCTCAGTATCTGCTCTTATTCTGTATATATGGACACTGCACAGTACCACTTCTCCTGTCCTGTATACTGGGTGTAATCCTCAGTATCTGCTCTTATTCTGTATATATGGACACTGCACAGTACCACTTCTTATGTCCTGTATACTGGGTGTAATCCTCAGTGTGCAGGAGCCAGTGGACGGGTGTGGTCGTGTGTGCAGGAGTCAGTGGACGGGTGTGGTCGTGTTTGGAGGAGCTCCTGCTGATTGTCCAGCCGCTTCCAGGGATTTTTCCATCTATCCCAGCCCAGGCCCTGCCTCTCTCCCCAGGGAGGTGGTGGGGTCCTGGGCAATGAAGCGACTGAAGACCCAGGATCCTACTTCCCGGGGTAGGCCGGCGGGAGGTAGGGGAGGTGAGCTACCGGCCTCAGTTCCATCTCTCGCCTCGGGGGTCAGAAGATCCAGCAGGAGTCGTGGTGCAGCGGCCCCTGCAGCCCCCGGAGGTGAAGCCGTGTCCATCGCCGGCAGTTCCAGGAGGGCGGACAGTAGCCCTCCAAGAGGTACGCGGAGTGCTCCTGGGGATGGGACGGTTCCGGTTGAGGCTGACTGGGGCAACATGAAGCCCCGGGAACTAATCGCCGTTTACAGCTCCCGGATCACGGCCTATCTCCGGGAGTACGAGGAAGCGAATAGGACCCTCAAGAAGGTGAGGGAGAACCTGAAGCTTGAGAGGGGGAAGGTGGACAAAGCGGAAAGAAAAAACAGGCCAGAAATATCAAGAAAAATAAAAATCTTAAAAGAAGTCATTAAAGAGCTGCAGGAAAGAATGGGGGCCATTCTGGAAAACAGTGGTCCCTTCAAGGAAAAGCTCATGAACGATCAAAGGTTTAATGAAATGGCTGGAAACCTAAAGCAGCAGGAAGATGACTCCTCTAGTGAGGAGGAAGAGTCGGACATGGGGGGGCAGCCTGCGGAAACTGGCATCACCGCAGAGCAGGTATGCCTGCCCCCCACTAGTTCTGACGAGGATGGTGAGTACAGTGAGAACAGCGGAGTTGGGGGGCAGCTTATGGCCGAAATACGCCACCTGGAGTCCCCCAAAATTAGTGAGGACATTTGCTTTGGTGACGAATTGCTTGAAGATGAGCCAATAGGAAAAAAGAGAAAGGCAAAGACATTAAAGCCAGAGGTGAGGTATATCTATGTGACCCACCCTGCGTGCCCTGGGCCAGCTGCAAAGCCAGCTCAGGGCACGAACCCCACCATCCTCCCTGGCCCGGTCTCTGCTGTGGGATCGGTGCGTCTCCTCTGCCCCGGTCTGCTCCGCTTCAGTCCCTTCCGCTGGTATTGTCGTGGCGGCGGGGAGTGGAGGCGCAGTGGGAGTGGTCAGGGGTGGAGGGGGTGGGGCTTCGGATGTCCAGAAAAGAGCTCAGAGCAGTGTGTGTGTAGGCAGAGAGGGAGGGGGCGGTCCTGATGCGAGTGTGGTGCGCACCGCCCCTCCCTCCTGCACTGTCCGTCAAGTGGATAAGGCCGGCGTGGCTGGGACCAGTGGTTCTACAGCCCGCCGGCCCGAAAAAATCAGGAAAGACTGAAAAATCAGAAAAGACTGTTAAAAATGTGTCCAGCAAGGAGATGCTGGACAAAACAAATAATGTGACCTCGGTCCCCTCTGGCCCAGCAGTGTGTGTGGGGGGAGGGGAGAGTGTGGTAGTGGCCACTGAAGAAGTGGTCACTTGTGTAAATACAGTTTTTGTTAGTGGTGTTGGTGTTGCCCTGGGCCCTGATGGAGGGGTGAATGTTGGAGGTCGGCCGCCCACTGTACAAGTGGCCGGTGCGCCTCATGTAGCCCCTTCAGAGGGGTCTGGAGTGGCACCTGCTGTAGATAGGTCTGGGGGGGGTGGGGGTGGGCCCGGTCCGGCTGCCCCTCCTGCGTCGGTTACGCCTGGCAGAAGTTATGCTGGTGTGGTTGCCGGCGCAGGGGGGGAGGGGCGGTCCCCATTGTCCTCCCCATTACCAATGTCTGGTGACGGTAACTTGCAGCGGCAACTTCTAGAGGCTCTTAGGAGAGGGGAGAATTCCATTACAGTAGGGGGGCAGCAGGTGGATCTATCCTTCTGGATAGACAGGCATGGCCTGCGTGCCTTCCGAGAGCAAGGCGGGGGCGAGACCACCTGGTCCTCACCCACAACCGGCCCCGGGTCAACCAGGCGGAATGTTGTCTGTCTGAAGTGGAGAGGCAATGAAGCGTGCCCTACCAGAAAGAGGGTGGCAGAGCTTCTCTTTCGGATGGGCATCAGGGCATGTGACATCTTTGCCCTGATACATCCGTATGGCACCCGGAAGTTTGATGTCAGTTTTGCCCGGCCAGAGGGTCTTGAACTTTTCTGGTCTGGGTATGAACTGGCAAAAGACCAGCCGGACTGGCAGGGGTTTTTTGTGCAAGCGATAACCCGCCAGAATGAGGTCAAGAAGGTGACCGTTCTCACCCGTAACGAGTCACTTTCTTGTGTTGACATCTTGACCTGGTTGAGCAGGTACGGGGACGTCCAGGGTCTTCCTAGCAAGAACCTGGATGAGTTTGGCATCTGGTCGGGTGCCTGGACGTTTCAGATTAAGTTGAAACATTCAGGGGGGTCGGTTTCCCACATACCATCATCTGCTTTCCTTGGTCGGGATAGGATCATGGTGTTCTACAGGGGGCAGCCTAAGCTGTGTTACAAGTGCGGCAGCCCTTCGCACTTCAGCGCCAGCTGCCAAGTGCAGAGGTGCGCGTTGTGCGGGGGTGAAGGCCATCTAGCTGCATCTTGTGGGCAGATTAGATGCAACCTGTGTGGTGAGCTAGGGCACCCGTTCAGTCGTTGCCCTCGCTCTGTCGCCAACGTGGCTCGTGCACGCGCGGAGGCGAGCCGGGAGGCCCCCACCGCCGAGGCGAGTGCTGGCGAAGGCGACAGGACAGTGGGGTCGATGAAGAGAAAAGACGGCCCGTCCCAGCAGAGACGGAGGGAGAGGCGTCAGATGGAGAGGGGGCAGGTGGAACCCCGTCCTGGGGTGATGCCTGTGCCCTCCCAAGAGAATGCCTCTCCTAGAGCTGAGACCCTGGGGGATATCGAGGGGAATGAGGAACTCAGGAGACTAGACCGTTCCGAGGTGACTCTGTCCTCTTGCTACGAGAGTGCAACAGAGGGGAGTGAGACAGAGTCTAAAAGAATAAGAAGGAAACGTCTGACCAAAAAAAGATCTAGAGTGCCTGTGGAAGGCAAAGCCAGCTCCCCCCTGGACCTCTCTAATCCTGACTCTCTTCCCCTGGATCTTTCCAACCGGTACCTCACCTTGGATGAGATCTCCGCCTCCTCTTCTTCCGGGGAGGAGGTTCAAGGTGGGGAGCCGGAGGGGCAAGAGAAGGAGCCTCTGGAAGGGCCCGCGCCTCCCTCCGGTGAGGATGCAAGGTCCTCAGGAGGTGGGGCGGGTCCAGACACTGGGAATGGGAATGACAAGGGTGGTGCGAAGGGGGAGGCGGTGGTGACTAATGAGATGGACACCACTGTCTCTCTCAAAAGAGATCGTGCCACCTTAGGGGGTAGCCCCAAGAGGGGTAAGAAGAAGAACAAGAAGGGGAAGGGAAGGAAGAAGGCCGTCTAACTTAATCACTCTGTATGGCGGCACTCACTCAGTTGACGCTGGCGACCATTAATGTCGCCAGTATTAAATCGGATGCGGCTAGGTTTGCAGCCTTTGATTTTCTCAGCCGGGTTGAAGCTGACATTTTATTTTTGCAAGAGACCAGGCTGCCAGATTTGGCGGCTGTGTATAAAGCAAAAAAGGAGTGGAGGTGTGGTCCATCATATTGGTTTCTTGCGGCTGAGCCGTATAGCGGAGTGGCGGTTCTTTTTACCGCACCAGTAGAAAGCCGACGAGTGATTGAGTTAGAAATGGGGAGGTGTTTGATTTTAGATGTCCTCATGAAGGGTCAAGAGCTTCGCCTGATAAACATCTATGGTCCCCAAACCAGGTGGGATCGGAAGCGTCTCTTTATGAGGATCAAACCTTTCCTTTTTACGAGTCGGCAGGTGGTCTTTGGCGGGGACTTTAATACAGTCACAAGGTCCCAAGACCGGGGAGGCGCCAGAAACCGGCTGGCTTATGATAGTGTATCCCTGAATAGCATAGCTAGCGAGGCTCGCCTGGTGGATGTCCACATTAGGCACACCCCAGGCCACGGTGGTTTCACTTATTATAGAGGTAGTCAGATTAGGTCTAGAATAGACAGGTTTTATTTAAAGGAGGAGACTACTTTTTCACCTTTAGAGGTGGAATTCTCCGATCACTGTCTAATTATGTTCTCTTTGAATGTTGCAGAATCCCCCCAAATGGGAAGAGGCTATTGGAAGCTAAATTCGGCCCTCCTGGAGGAAGCAGAGGTGAGACAATCCTTTAAGGACTTCCTTCAGAGTCAGGTAGAGTTGCTGGATCTTTGTGACACTAAGTCTGAGTGGTGGGAGATATTCAAAGATCGGGTGGCAAAATTCTTCCGCCAGCTCTCGAGCCTCAGGTCCCTGGACAGGTACCGCTCGTATCAGGGTCTGAGGAGGAAACTCGAACAACTGGTCTCGACTGGAGGTAGCCGAGAGGATATCTCCAGGGTGAAATCTTTGCTTAAGAGGTGCCAGTACGATAGGCACACATCTTTGGTTTTTGAGAGGGATTTCGGGAAGTACCGCTCGCCCGACCCTTACAGAAACTGTAAGATGTCAGTGAAAAGTAAGTTGGTGACGGGACTGGTCGATGGTACGGGATCTCTGGATAGGTCCAGATCAGGGATCTTGGAAATCGTCAAGTCCTTCTACTCGTGCCTCTTGAGGAAGAAGGATCTGAATCGGGACAGGATTTCGGCTTTCCTGGCTGAAACCATCCCTGAGTCAAGAGTAGACCTCTCTCTTGGCGTTTTGATAGAAGAAATCAGAGAAGAGGAAGTCAGCCTGGCGATCGAAGGGCTTGCCCTAAAGAAGTCGCCAGGCCCGGATGGCTTAACATCCGAGTTTTATAAGACCTTTAAGGACTCCTTGGTTCCCCTCTTGACTAAGGTATTCAATGAGTGCCTTTCCTCAGGTACTCTGCCGAAGTCAATGAGGAGGTCAGCTCTGATCCTTATATCAAAGGGTAAAGATCCGAGCCGTATTGAGAATTGGCGTCCCATAGCGCTTCTCAATACGGACAGAAAGATCCTGGCCAAGATACTGTTTAAACGGTTGGTGCAGTTTGCGCCCCGGCTCCTTTCGGAGACCCAACATTGCTCAGTTCCAGGCCGAAGCACGTTTAGTGCTGTGCTCGGTGTCCGAGAGGCAGTGGAGCAGAGTAGGGCGGGTAACTGGAAGGGGTACATGCTGGCTTTAGATCAGGCAAAGGCTTTTGATCGGGTTAACCACGAGTACCTCTGGGCAGTCCTTCTGAAATATGGCCTGCCGGGAGGGTTTGTCGATTGGTTAAAGATCTTGTATGCAGGGGCAGAGAGTTTCCCGCTGGTGAACGGTTGGTCTGGCAGCCCTTTTGAGGTCGGGTCTGGAGTCCGCCAGGGTTGTCCATTGAGCCCGCTCTTATACGTGTTTGCGATTGATCCTTTTATTAGGAGGATTGATCGGGGACCGTTAGCGGGAGTCAGGATGAGTCTGGAGGAGCCAGAAGCCACTCTGAGGGTGGTGGCGTATGCCGATGACGTCACTGTTTTCGTGTCCTCGGGAGGGGAGGCGGAATACGTGATGTCGGAGGTAGAACGCTACTCGGAAGTCTCCGGGTCCATGATTAACCGGGATAAGTGTGAGAGTCTCTGGCTGGGAGGGGGTGATCCATCTTTCGGTCTCCCGGACACCCTCCCAGAGCCCCAGTCGTCAGCCAAAGTCCTAGGCGTTCAATTCGGCCATGGGGATTATCCCACCCAAAATTGGGACAGCAGGCTCACGATCGCCGCTCAGAAGGTTGACCAGTGGAAGGGTTGGTCTTTGACCCTCAGGGAAAGGGTGAACCTGATCAAGACTTACCTTCTCCCTTTGCTTATCTATTTGGCCAGTGTATGTGTCTTGCCAGAACCTCTCTGGACTCGGGTTTACAGTCTGTTCTTTCAACTGTTATGGGGGAATAGGCTGAACCTAGTCAAGAGAGAGGTGACATACCGTACGAGGAGATTAGGGGGGTTGGGTATGGTCAACCCAGTGGTGTTCCTTGTGAACACCTTTGTTAAGATCAACCTGGCAAACCTCTGCAAAGAGAGGGCTCCTCCGTGGGTAGTCTCTTGCAGGGGTTGGTTTCGGCCTTTCTTCCAGGAGTGGGAGACAGGAGGGCAAGTGAAGGATTTGCGTACACCTCACGGATATCTTCCGGCTTATGTCACCCCGATTCTGAAGGTGATCCGCCAGTGGGGTTTGGGAGTGAGGGAAATCAAGACCCAGTCAAGGAGATCCCTTGACGAGAGGGTCTTGTTGACCCACTTCTGGAAGCCCCTGGCCCTTAAGGATTGCCCAAGCCGGGATCTAGACAAGGGGTTACAGTTGTTAAATTCGGCAAGGATCCCCTTGAAGTTTTGGGACTTGGCTTGGCGCTGCTTTCACGGGAAGCTGTATGTAAGGGACAACTTGAAGTACAGGAACTCTGATGAAAGGGGTTGTCCCCGGGAGGAGTGTGGCGACATACTGGAAAGTATGGAGCACTTCCTGCTTCAGTGTCCCTTTAATACAGAGGTATACAAACGGGTGGGTGCATCCATTGGCTGGCCTAGGCTAGCCAACCTCTCCTATGCGGAATGGGCTTATGGAGCATTCAAAGGTTTGGGAAGAAGGGACCCATGCACAGCTTTTATAGTTAGCATAGTGATCAGGTACTTCACATGGAACGCACGGTGTTTAGTTTCAACCCAGCAGAAAGTCCTCCCTGTGGAAGAGGTGTGTAGGAACATTCTAGGTGACCTGGCGAAGGTTCAGTCTCTTGAGTGCGAGAAGGTGGGTACGGATGGGGTCTCTTACCTCTGGAGAGGCTTCACCTTTGATGTGCCTTAGCCTCAGTAGCACTTTTCCTGGTGTTGGGCTGAGGCTTTCACATTAGGTTTTTGTTTTGTATTTAAGATGAGTTTTTGAAGAAAGGTTTGCAAATGACTGAACTTGGGCCTTCGGGTGGATTTTAATATTGGTTTGTATAGATTGATATGGTTGTTATAAGATGTATATATTGTATGATAGGGTAAGTGGGGTGTAGTTAGGTTGGGTGGGATGGGGTGGGGGGGTTCATATTTTTGTGTGGGGAGACCTGCATCCAGCCCTGGACTATGCGGACATAGGAGGACATGAGGCGAGGGGCTGGGTGTGGGTGGTGGTGGAAGGGCTGGCCTCATGGAGGGACAAGAGGCGGAGGTTGGCCCTGGGTGAAGGTGATGGGATAGATAGATTGGTAGGGATAGTATAGGTTTTCTCATAAATGTGTGTGTGTGTGTGTGTGTGTGTATTAAAAAAAAAAAAAAAAAAGGTTATTTGATATTTCTATTATGATTATTTAATTTGTGTTGATTATTTTTTGTAATAAGTTGTCATTTATTTTCAGTTATAAACTATTTGTATATAGTCAGGGTTCAGCTGGATCGGATGTTTAGGCTAGGTTTCTTTTTCTCTTTTCGTTTTCTCTATTTAGTAGGTATGAATGAGATAGTATGCATGTAGCTGGGCCAGTAGGGTAAGTGTATATACTTTATACCTTGATTTATATATTGTTTGGAAATTTTATGGCAAAGTTTTTGTATTTTTGTATAAAATTAAAAAGAGTTCCTCAGTATCTGATCTTATTCTGTATATATATACACTGCACAGTACCACTTCTCCTGTCCTGTATACTGGGTGTAATCCTCAGTATCTGCTCTTATTCTGTATATATGGACTCTGCACAGTACCACTTCTCCTGTACTGTATACTGGGTATAATGCGCTGTCAGATGTAATGGAGCCTGAGCGATACCTCTGCTATGGAGGAGATACTGCTGCTCTTGGGGTCACTACAGGGGGATTGGTCAGTCCTGGGGTGAGTCCTGCTGTGGACTATGACAGCTTTCTGTCTCCCCAAATCCTATATCTACATGAGGGGAGATAGAGAGAGAGATATGCAAATATAGAGTCACTCCAGAGTCATTGCTCCCTCTCCTGCAATACAGCAGACACACATAGGGGGCGCCAAAATCCCTCTAACGCTTTTAAGTACAGCGCCTGATAGGGGGCTCATTATTAAAGTCACTTTGCATGGCAAGGATTATGCTGGACAGCAGAGCTAATACTCAAGATGACTGAAGGTAGGGGGGCAGCAAGTCGACAGTCTTTTTACTAATGCCAAATGGTTGCTGGAGGGTTGAGAGGCTTCATAATATCAAACGACTGGGGGTTCTTCCTCCGCCGGTCATATTATGCAGGGATACCCCAATCATACTCTCTAGCATAGATCTAGACATCCCCGCTATCCGATTCTCAGCAGTACAGAGTATTTTTAGCAAAATCAGCTATATGTGTATTCAATGAAAACCATCACCCATACTAAACTTCCATGGATAACAGCAGCACAGAGGATTTATGTGAGAATCTAAGGTTCCTGATTGCAGTGAGAAGCAACATGAGATATATTGTCGAGCACCCTAAGGCTAGGGCTACACAGCGACATTTTGTGTAATAATAGTCAATGGTGTCGCACTGCGAAATACTGCCACTGCAACGCACAAAAATCCAACGTCGCAGTGCAACACCATTGCATAAAATGTGCAACTTTTCAGCGACAAGAAGTTGCCGTGTAGCCCTAGCCTAAAGGGGGCGAGAGAGAAGAGGGCGAGGCTCAGACATTCCAGATGTGTTTAGAGAAGTGTAATAAAAAAAGGGTTAAACTCAATAAAAAGGCTAAAACAGGCACAGCCGCTGTAACGAGCGCGGAGGGATGCGGCCTATAATGCTGCGCGGTTACAACCAGGGAGCAGGATACATCTCCATACAACACTACTTTACAACATGTCTACTACTCCATGCACATCCAGAGCTGCAGCGATCACAATTCTGCTTATTTTCTACTAGCTTCCAAGCTGGAGGGTCCGACTGGACACTGCTAGGCCCCATAAGATCTCTGTGCGGGTTTCTGTGCGTTTCTGCAAAATATCCGCACCAAAATTGGCAATTTCTAAATGGAAAGGGTGAAATCCGCAGCTAAAACTTTGGAAATCCCCACGGCAAGTCTATTTCCGCACGGAAATTATTTTTTTTAACAGTATACAATGTGATTTGCGTACTCTCATACACTTTGCTGTTATTGTACTACACTGCGTTTTTTTCCCGCACAAGAATCCGCGATTAATAACCGCGTGTAATCCGGATCATGTGCAAGTGGCCTTAGGCCGGGTTCATATCACTATTAGTTTTTTCGTTCTTCTGATCTGCTCCCTTATTTTGAGCATCCATTATGTTTATTTTGCATCCGCTTTAGTCAGTTCCATCTAAGATCTGTTATTTTTGACAGTAGATAAAGTCCGTCACAGAGTTTTTGCGGTGCGGACGGATCAGCGACCCATTCAAGTTGAATGGGTCTCGATCCGTCCCGGCCGCTGCCTGTTTATTGGGAAACGGAACGGATGCACAACGTTCGTGTGCAAGAGGCCTCATGGGAGTTTAGCTGAGACGTTAGGGATGTGTCTGCCAGGAAACTACAAGTGTGAATGCAGCTCTGGTTGGGACTACTGTTTTTCTCTATTTAGAGCACATCCATACTCAGCCGAGTCAAGGGTCAACAGTTAACCAAACATGCATTCAGACGAAAGCTATCCATACTGTATGCCCGGCGTGTATATATACACACACACACACACACACAGGGTATTTAACCCCTGAGCTGCTGATCACTAGCGGCAGCACTCGCTACATTCTTGTGTTACGCGGCAGCTAAATGACTGAAACTGTAGGGCCAAGGGCAGTATCTGCCACAGTTTCGTAATCAGCGCCATGATTTATGATATCCCAGCTACGCTAACTTTCACTTATACGCAACCATGTTTTTGGTCCGCATCCGAACTGCATTTTTTGCGGGTTCTTGTCCGCAGTTGTGTGAATGAGCCCTTATGAGGAGGCGTGTTTCTCCTCATCAATTAGGTCCATCTACGCCAGTCCGTGCACCTGGCATAAAAACTACCCCAGCCCCAGGAGTAAATGGTAAAAAAAATTGCCCGCGCCGCCATCTTGCCGTCCAACTGTCAAAAATTGTGTAAGACCGACTGTGCGACTAAATATTACCAGCCAAAAAATGGACTAAAACAGTCGCAAGTCCTTTGATAAATGACCCCCACTGAGTACATACTATAGGGGTGATTTATCAAGGGACTTGTGACTTTTGTAACAAAATCAGAGCAAATGACGACACAGATTTCAAACAGACTTTATCAGAATTCTGACTGCAGCTCTTGATGTGACTGGAGTATAAGATGTAGTCCACAGTTCACAGTTACTCAGCATTACATACAGAGTGAACCAGAACAGTGGCCCCTTATGCAGGAACGTGACCAGGGAGGTGCGGGAGAATTTACACTAGAAGTAGCCCGGTGAATCATGGGATTTCACTGACTTGTTTCCAGCCGTTCTGAGCAGTTGGAGGTGAAACAGCGAAAATACATGTAACTGCAGCCGAAAAATCAGGTTCTGCAGGAATTCCCGGGTCCTGTGTGCGGCGGGGACCTGACCGGAATGTGAAGTAGCAGGAAAACAAGTGTTCAGTGTCCGTAAACTGTCATGTAATAGTCCAGGGGTGGAGTTACCCTTTAAATATACAATTATTTTATTGTTACATAAAGATGACAGCAGATTACACAACCAAAAAGTGATGTTCCCAAAAAAGGGGGCGGGGCTGTGACAACCTCTCAGACATGATATACAGGCTGGTTGTCAGCAGTAATAGATGAATAGCTGCTCCTGTAGTATAAGGTGTGAGGATCTCATGTCTGATCACAATGTAATTATATTATATCAGTGATGTCACTAACAGGGGGCGGGGCTGTGACAACCTCTCAGACATGATATACAGGCTGGTTGTCAGCAGTAATAGATGAATAGCTGCTCCTGTAGTATAAGGTGTGAGGATCTCATGTCTGATCACAATGTAATTATATTATATCAGTGATGTCAGTGACAGGGGGCGGGGCTGTGACAACCTCTCACACATGATATACAGGCAGGTTGTCAGCAGTAATAGATGAATAGCTGCTCCTGTAGTATAAGGTGTGAGGATCTCATGTCTGATCACAATGTAATGATATTATATCAGTGATGTCAGTGACAGGGGGCGGGGCTGTGACAACCTCTCAGACATGATATACAGGCTGGTTGTCAGCAGTAATAGATGAATAGCTGCTCCTGTAGTATAAGGTGTGAGGATCTCATGTCTGATCACAATGTAATGATATTATATCAGTGATGTCAGTGACAGGGGGCGGGGCTGTGACAACCTCTCAGACATGATATACAGGCTGGTTGTCAGCAGTAATAGATGAATAGCTGCTCCTGTAGTATAAGGTGTGAGGATCTCATGTCTGATCACAATGTAATGATATTATATCAGTGATGTCAGTGACAGGGGCGGGGCTGTGACAACCTCTCAGACATGATATACAGGCTGGTTGTCAGCAGTAATAGATGAATAGCTGCTCCTGTAGTATAAGGTGTGAGGATCTCATGTCTGATCACAATGTAATGATATTATATCAGTGATGTCAGTAGCAGGGGGCGGGGCTGTGACAACCTCTCAGACATGATATACAGGCAGGTTGTCAGCAGTAATGGATGAATAGCTGCTCCTGTAGTATAAGGTGTGAGGATCTCATGTCTGATCACAATGTAATTATATTATATCAGTGATGTCAGTGACAGGGGGCGGGGCTGTGACAACCTCTCAGACATGATATAGGGGCAGGTTGTCAGCAGTAATAGATGAATAGCTGTTCCTGTAGTATAAGGTGTGAGGATCTCATGTCTGATCACAATGTAATTATATTATATCAGTGATGTCACTAACAGGGGGCGGGGCTGTGACAACCTCTCAGACATGATATACAGGCAGGTTGTCAGCAGTAATAGATGAATAGCTGTTCCTGTAGTATAAGGTGTGAGGATCTCATGTCTGATCACAATGTAATTATATTATATCAGTGATGTCAGTAACAGGGGGCGGGGCTGTGACAACCTCTCAGACATGATATCGAGGCTGGTTGTCAGCAGTAATAGATGAGTAGCTGCTCCTGTAGTATAAGGTGTGAGGATCTCATGTCTGATCACAATGTAATGATATTATATCAGTGATGTCAGTGACAGGGGGCGGGGCTGTGACAACCTCTCAGACATGATATACAGGCAGGTTGTCAGCAGTAATGGATGAATAGCTGCTCCTGTAGTATAAGGTGTGAGGATCTCATGTCTGATCACAATGTAATTATATTATATCAGTGATGTCAGTGACAGGGGGCGGGGCTGTGACAACCTCTCAGACATGATATACAGGCAGGTAGACCTGAATAAATGAGTAGCGGTTTCTGTAGTAGAAGTTATAAGGATCTCAAGAGGTGCCGGAGAAAGAGGCCGTCCTCAGGCCCTGCACCTCTTTTATTCCTACGGCCCCTACCATCCCATTTGGACAACCAGGATAGAGGGGTGGGGGGAGGTAATTAACTGTGGGGATATCTTGTCTGCTGCCACGAACACCCCTGCGGACTGCACCACTCTCCCCAAGCTGCCAGCCTGCTTTTTTTCTTAACCCCTTCCATTCTGCAGTCAAGGACGCCTTCATTTAATTCACCTCGGCGTCCTCTATGCCAGCAGTACAGGTGATGCCGGTGAGAACCCAGCAGCCGGTGATTATGAGTTTTGGGTGGCGTTACCTTTTAATAATTAAACCGGTTGAGTCAGGTGGTAAACATTAGCCTCAGCGAGAACCATCTGCTCTCCAGCACTTCACTCCTGCATTAAATTGGGTGAAGATAACAAGGACACGTGATAAGCCAGCATTACATCTCCCACAATTGAAGTCACCCAGCTTTTCCAAACTCCTAAATGACAAATCTGCAGTAATTCGCCATAATCCTCCACTTACTACCATATAATGCAGCAGATTTACCATTTGGAGTTCATGAAACCTAAGTGGCAGCCTCAGCTGGAGGTACAATGGAGGCCATATTGGCTGTCACCCAGCTTTCCCAGTAACAGATATAACAAAGTAGCTAGGGATGAGCGAATCGACTTCGGATGAAGCATCCGAAGTCGATTCGCACAAAACTTTGTTCCCTTACTGTATGGAGCAGGAGCTCCGTACAGTATTAGAATGTATTGGCTCCGATGAACCGAAGTTATTACTTTGCGAAGTCTCGCGAGACTTCGCATAATAACTTCATAAATTAATTTGTACTGTAAAAAAACATTTCCCGAACTCCGGTTCGGTTCCAAGGTACCGCTTATAACCGAACCCGAGTTTGGGAAATGTTTTTTTACAGTACAGATTAATTTATGAAGTTATTACCCTGCTACCTTCCCTAATACTCTGCCCACTGTTCTCCCCAGTGCCCCTAAATGCTACAATGCAGAAATAATATTGCCATACAGTCTTCCCATAGAAATATTGCTCCCAAAAGTCCCACCAATAATAATAAATATCTCCCAGAGTGTCCTCATTAGTAATACTGCCCCTACAGTGATAATGGTCCCCAAGACTGCCCCTGTTCGTAGTAATGCCTTCCATACTGTGCCCAATAATAATAATATTCACCACAGTAGTGATAATGCGCCTGGAAGTGATAACACCCCCAGAAAAATCAGGCCTCCCTATAGTGCCCTCAGCAGTTATAATGCCCCTATAGTGCCCCAGGAATTATAATGCCCCTATAGTGCCCCAGAAGTTATAATATCCCTATAGTGTGCCCAGTAGTTATAATGCCCCTATAGTGCGCCCAGTAGTTATAATGCCCCTATAGTGCCCTCAGCAGTTATAATGCCCCTATAGTGCCCTCAACAGTTATAATGCCCCTATAGTGCCACAGAAGTTATAATATCCCTATAGTGCGCCCAGTAGTTATAATGCTCTTAAAGTGCCCTCAACAGTTATAATTCCCATATAGTGCCCTCAACAGTTATAATGCCCCTATAGTGCCCTCAGCAGTTATAATGCCCCTATAATGCCCTCAGCAGTTATAATGCCCCTATAGTGCCCCAGAAGTTATAATATCCCTATAGTGTGCTCAGTAGTTATAATGCCCCTATAGTGCGCCCAGTAGTTATAATGCCCCTATAGTGCCCTCAGCAGTTATAATGCCCCTATAGTGCCCTCAGCAGTTATAATGCCCATATAGTGCCCTCAACAGTTATAATGCCCCTATAGTGCCCCAGAAGTTATAATATCCCTATAGTGTGCCCAGTAGTTATAATGCCCCTATAGTGCGCCCAGTAGTTATAATGCCCCTATAGTGCCCTCAGCAGTTATAATGCCCCTATAGTGCCCTCAACAGTTATAATGCCCCTATAGTGCCCTCAACAGTTATAATGCCCCTATAGTGCCCCAGAAGTTATAATATCCCTATAGTGTGCCCAGTAGTTATAATGACCCTATAGTGCCCTCAACAGTTATAATGCCCCTATAGTGCCCTCAACTGTTATAATGCCCCTATAGTGCCCTCAGCAGTTATAATGCCCCTATAGTGCCCTCAGCAGTTATAATGCCCCTATAGTGCCCTCAGCAGTTATAATGCCCCTATAGTGCCCTCAGCAGTTATAATAAACCTATAGGCCCTCAACAGTTATAATAAACCTATAGGCCCTCAACAGTTATAATGCCCCTATAGTGCCCTCAACAGTTATAATGACCCTATAGTGCCCTCAGCAGTTATAACAAACCTATAGGCACTCAACAGTTATAATAAACCTATAGGCCCTCAACAGTTATAATGCCCCTATAGTGCCCTCAATAGTTATAATGCCCCTATAGTGCCCTCAGCAGTTATAATGCCCCTATAGTGCCCTCAGCAGTTATAATGCCCCTATAGTGCCCTCAGCAGTTATAATGCCCCTATAGTGCCCTCAGCAGTTATAATGCCCCTATAGTGCCCTCAGTAGTTATAATGTCCCTATAGTGCCCTCAATAGTTATAATGCCCCTATAGTGCCATCAGCAGTTATAATGCCCCTATAGTGCCATCAGCAGTTATAATGCCCCTATAGTGCCATCAGCAGTTATAATGCCCCTATAGTGCCCTCATAAATGAAAAAGAGAACCACCGCACACTCAGGGATTATATGCAAAAAAATGGTTATTTATTTTGACAAGTCCTCCAAAAGAAGCAAAACTACAAAGAACAATTGCCAATAATTAGAATGTGACTGTTTTCTTGACGTTTCGGTCACAAACGGACCTTGGTCACAAGAGTCACTGAAAGAAAAAAAGAACACATTAATGATGAGCTCAACCGAGATCCAACAACCAGCTAGCCCAGAGTCCATAAACTAAAGCTATAAACCGCACCCCTAGAAGGGGTAAGCAGTAATAAATAGGGGAAGTTAAATGACCAAACCAACAACACCTGCCAGAGGTGTGGTCATTACCAAAACAACCCAGACACAACTGATCCACAAGGAACCAGTCAGATAACCCACGTTTTGCCAGTCTATCTGATCTCCTGGCACCTGTCACGGGAGCAGTAATACAGGTGAAACTCGAAAAAATGTAATATCGTGCAAAAGTCCATTTATTTCAGTAATGCAAATTAAAAGGAATTGCATTAATGCAGCTTAAAATTAGAATTTTGTGAAAAGGTTCAATATTCTAGGCTCAAAGTGTCGCACTCTAGTCAGATAATTAATCCATACCCCCTGAGCAAAGGGGACCTCAACATTGTGACTTTGGGGTTTCATAATCTGTAAACCATAATCCTCCAAATTATAACAAATAAAGGCTTGGAATATCTCGCTTTGCCTGTAATGAGTCTCATATGTTAGTTTCACCTTTTAAGTTGCATTACTGAAATAAATGAACGTTGCACGATATTCAAATTTTTCGAGTTTCACCTGTATATTGGTGATGAACAGCCATATACAGATAGTAATATAATGGATAGTATATTGGTGGTTTTTATACATTGGTTTTCCACATTATTGCTCTCTACTTTAATCCCACTATCTTCCCTCATCATTAATGTGTTCTTTTTTCTTTCAGTGACTCTTGTGACCAAGGTCCGTTTGTGACCGAAACGTCAAGAAAACAGTCACATTCTAGTTATTGTAATTGTTCTTTGTAATTTTGCATCTTTTGGAGGACTTGAATATAATCCCTGAGTGTGCGGTGGTTGTCTTTTTAATTTATGTTTGGATCATATCCACTCCACCGAAGCACCCCATCCTTTGGACACTGAGTGCATCCCCAAATTATCAAGTTTATATAACCAGCTGGGTTCTTTGCACCAACACGAATGCCGCCAATGTGGCCTCTAATATTTTGTCCCAAGTTACAACGCCAAGAGAATTTCTACATATTCCATTCCAGGAGCTAAATCTCCTTGAATATAAAAAAATTACCAAAAAACAGATTGCACATGAGCTACATAGTGCAACCTGAGCTGAGTACCACAGGCTTAACAGCATTCCACGTGGCCTCAGAAGCAACCTCAAACCTACTCTTTTTCATGATGACCCAGAATATTGTTGCAAATTCCAGAATATACTAAACAAGTGTTCTCTAGATCTAATACTACTGACAATTAAATTTCTGCAAAAATCCACCAACGACCTCAAAACAAAGATTACAGCTATAGAACATTAGCTAACATCCATACTTTCTACCACTGAATGGCTTGAATCTAAAACCAAACTTTCGGACTTCGGTCAACATTTCTTCCGCAGCGATGCTTCCTTTTAAAGATCCGGCCAACGTTTTTTAGGACAATGAGGCCCGCCGACCAAACCGACGAGGAGGGGCCGCAAAAAACCAAAACGTCAATCCGGAGACTCGGATCCAGACCCGTTCACAGTGTGAGACAGTGACAGGTCTCACACAGGTTAGAGGCAAGGAAGGGGTGGATAGTTCGGTCCACACCCCTATTCCACCACAGGCGAGACCAGCTGGAGGTAATAAGGCTGGCACAAAGCACCTCCCAGGGTGTCAGCAAGGGGGTAGTGTGTTACCTGTGGACAGAGGCCTGGAGGCTCTGTCTGTGTGGTCTCAGCCGGGCAAGGTTGAGGTACCACAAGGCTCGGAGATAGCCTGGAGTTGGGTGACGAAGCGACGCCTGGGAGGGTCGCAGGGCTATAGTCAGACGGACTACTAAGCCCCAATCCCCCACAAGAGACACTGGTCTGGAGGCAGTGGGCGTACTGTGCTCTGTACAGCCAGGAGGCTGTGGGACATTGGCTGACCAAGCCGCATGGGTTCACAGGGTGTGAACTGTAACTTAGGTGAGTCAGGAACTTCATGTTTAGTTAGAGCCCAGCCGGGCAGGTGTTTATTTTGTATTATTTATGTTTGGTTTGCTGAGGCACAATAAATGCACTGTTTGGACATGAAACCTGGTGTCCTGAAGACTATTCTTGTGAGAATGACCCCCGAATAAGAGACGATCCCTTACAACAGGTAGGACTTCCAATTTAGTAATCAACATCTCACCTTACACTCTCACACCCACTGAACTTACAACATTACAAAAAGGTCTTACCTTCTGCCCCACAACGCAACTTAATGATTTCCTGTTAGAACAGGAACTCCAACATTTCTATCGTACATTAAGACTCAAAACATACTTCGGTAATCCGGAGAACTCTGTAGCCAATTTTTCAACCTCCAATACGGATACATCCACCCAGCCGTCTATTTCCATTGAGCAACTTGGTGTAACGGGGTGCCGAAGGCGCACTCAGTCTCCCATCAGCCGCAGACCTGCTGCTTAGCTTCGGGAGCGAGGATCTGTGTTTGACCTCATTCCCAGGGCGGCTTTTCTAGCTGGGAGTCTCCCTGCTCCTAGGTCTGCCTTGACCGCCGAGCTGATCACTCGGTGCTCGACTGGTCGGTCTGTCGGTCATGTGACGCTGGCCACGTCACATGACCCTCACTCCCCACTATAAATACAGGCAGCCTGCTGGCCACAGGTTGCCTGTTAATTTAGGTTCCTGGCGTTTGTTGGATACCTGTATACTTACCTGATCCTGTTCCCTGACGATCCTTTGCCTGCTCCTCCTGTACTGCGCATCCCTCCTGGTATTTTGACCTCGGCTTCCACCTGACTATTCTTTGCAGACTCCTTTGGTACTTCTTGACTCTCCTGGTATTTATGACCCGGCTTCTCCTGACCATTCTTTGCTTATCCCTCTGTACTGCGTTGTCCTCTTGGTTTTGACCAGGTCCGTTCACTATCCGTTATTTGTCTTGTCTGTCCTTCCCGCACGTATCCTAAGTTAGAGACTGCAGTCCAGTTGTCCCCTGTCATCAGGACTCATGAGGCAAGTAGGCAGGGCCAGGGGTGAGGGTGGAGCGCAGTGGTCACTATCCTCCCCCCTGTGTGTGTGTGTGTGTTTGTGTGTGTACGTGACCGTTACACTTGGGCTCTGCAAACCAAGTAACTTTATTCCACCTAAAACCTATCATGCCACAGAAACCGTGGTTGAACTTATGCACAGAGACATTAATAAAATTGTCACCGACTACAAACGCAGTTACTATCCCACTCGGAATAACCTTACGGTGATTGAAAGACAAGCAATAAAGAATCTCCAGAACAATCAAGACATCACTATCAAACTGGCGGACAAAGGCGGTGTAATAGTAGTCCTTAATACCAAGGACTACTGTAACGGATCTCCTAGCACCCAGACTGGGTACCTCCATTGATCGATGTTCCTAGTGCTTCCACATCGGCTCCAAGCACTCCGCTCGACACCGTAAGCACTGCCGACCCCACGAACCACTGTAGCTTGGTTGGGATCTTGTTGTCTTCTGGACCCTGGACCTACGACAAGGTTTCCAGGTTCCAGTGGGTGACCCTCACTTCTTTCAGAGAGCGATGCAGGAACAAGCTCTTACAAGAGCTAGGGATTATACTCTGGAGAGTATAATGATTATAGCAATCCCCAGTGTAGTTCTCCAATCCCCCAAACATGAGGCCAGACTTCCTGAAGGGTAGAACAGGACACTTTAATGAGGCTACATGCCAGCCTTTTATGCAGGTCTTCCAGCAAGAGACACTCCCCATGGGGACCTTGTGGAAGACTGAGACAGTTTATACATAAACCAATCACATGCAGTTACAGGCAGAAAACACACACATTTGATACAATCAATCAACACAATGGGCTCTGCCTGTGATACAATTACCAAACACAATGGGCTAACTTAATCACTCACAGGCAGAAAAACACACATTTTTCCCCAAAACACAGAAAACACCCCGAAGCCCCACATATCCACATAAATTATACATCCCTGGATAGCTCTGATCTAGGTGAACAACATATCCAGAAATCACCCAGATCCAAGCAGGGGTTCCTAAATTCCATAGAAGTCACATTTGACCCACCGCAAGCATGGCTTTCCTGCCCAAAACAGTTCCACAGATTTAGGCTGTGCGGCCGGTCTACCTTCTCCTTCAAAGTGTCCCTTGCTAGGAGACCTGCATAAAAGGCTGGAAAATAACCCATTAAAGAGCTCTGCTTAACCCTCAAGCGAAGTGTCGTCTCGTTCTTGGGGGAATTGGATTGTATGCTGATTGCCAGGAGTGTAAGCCGATTGTATGCTTTTCCTGTTCCGCGGTTTCCAGGATTCGTGTAGTTTGCAGTTCGGCAGACTGGTGCTTGCAGTAGCTGCCTGTGCATGGAAAGGGGAATATCGTCGGAACGGAGTTGTGTGCTGAACGGTCCGTTACACACACTCTTGGCATTCTCTTGATGAGCTTCAAGAGGTAGTCCCCTGAAATGGTTTTCACTTCACAGGTGTGCCCTGTCAGGTTTAATAAGTGGGATTTTTTGCCTTATAAATGGGGTTGGGACCATCAGTTGCGTTGAGGAGAAGTCAGGTGGATACACAGCTGATAGTCCTACTGAATAGACTGTTAGAATTTGTATTATGGCAAGAAAAAAGCAGCTAAGTGAAGAAAAACGAGTGGCCATCATTACTTTAAGAAATGAAGGTCAGTCAGTCTGCCCAAAAATTGGGAAAACTTTGAAAGTAAGGGCTATTTGACCATGAAGGAGAGTGATGGGGTGCTGCGCCAGATGACCTGGCCTCCACAGTCACCCGACCTGAACCCAATCGAGATGGTTTGGAGTGAGCTGGACCGCAGAGTGAAGGCAAAAGGGCCAACAAGTGCTAAGCATCTCTGGGAACTCCTTCAAGACTGTTGGAAGACCATTTCAAGGGACTACCTCTTGAAGCTCATCAAGAGAATGCCAAGAGTGTGCAAAGCAGTAATCAAAGCAAAAGGTGGCTACTTTGAAGAACCTAGAATATGACATAATTTCAGTTGTTTCACACTTGTTTGTTATGTATATAATTCCACATGTGTTAATTCATAGTTTTGATGCCTTCATAGTCATGAAAATAAAGAAAACTCTTTGAATGAGAAGGTGTGTCCAAACTTTTGGTCTGTACTGTACAGAATAAGAGCAGATACTGAGGATTGCACCCAGTATACAGGACAGGAGAAGTGGTACTGTGCAGTACAATTAATTTATGAATTATCTAGGCAGGACAGTCAGGAATGTTGCTGCTTCGAGTTCTCACATCTATAAATACTGATTGTCCAGTGACGTCACCTTTGCCCAGCGAAGCTGCTTTGTCATACATGACGGTCACAGAAATGACATATAATTCTGTACGGTGCTCCCTGCCCCCTCTTGGCTCAGGGTTAATGCTGCAGGGTGTAACAGATACTGGTACGCCCCATTGCTTGCCCAGCCAGTTTATGACTAACTTTCTAAATTGGGAAATGTCCTGTGGTACAGACTTTGGCTAGTAAGAAAGGAAAGATTGTCTGGCTTCTGTAATAGAGAGAGTATAACCTCCAGCATTCCCTTACATTTTCACAGCTGACCGTGGATGTCAAAATTCTTTCTTAAAGGGGTTTCCAAGCTGCTGATATTGATGACCTATCCTGGGGATAGTTCATTAATATCCGATTGATGAGAGTCCGACACCTGACACCCCCACCGATCAGTACCACTCACAGCCACTGAAAAATTGCGTTATGCCTGGTAATGAAGAGGCTGCAGCTCATCTCGTGCCCTTCAATCCCGATGATGTGATCTGATGCCCTCTCCTAAGGATACCTCATCAGAATTTTACACTGTAACAATTTGCAGTTTTTTATAGTCACTTTTCACCCCTCCCCTCCAAAATAAAAATTGAATTGAAAGTGATCAAAAAATCATATGAATCCTAAAATGATAAATAAATAAAAAATGGTGGAATTGTTTTTTTTTTGTTTTTTTCACTCCGCATATAATTTTTTTTCATCTGGAGAGCTGGGACATTGCATGATTAAAATATATGTTCTATCAGGAGAGCTATGACATCACATTACTCTAAGGGCTCATTCAGACGGCCGTATGCTGTCCGCAAAAATACTGAATGCTATCCGTTTTTTTGCGGATCCGCAAAAAAAATGAAACATGTCCTATACTTGTCCGTGAAAATCAGGACATGGCCCCATTGAAGTCTATGGGTCCGCAAAAATACTGAATGCTATCCGTTCTTTTGCAGATCCGTTTTTTTGCGGATCCGCAAAAAAACGGATAGCATTCAGTATTTTTGCGGACAGCATACGGCCGTCTGAATGAGCCCTAACACAGATTACAAGTGAAGTAGTGATGTGACATGACACATACTCGTTTTGCTCTTGTATCATGTACCTGAGCCAATTCTTAAAGGCTATTTGTGTACACTTTTGGAGGCAATTTTTGTTTATGATTGCATTTTACTCATTTTTAGCTAAAAAATAAAATTTTCAATTGGCCTTTATTAAAAATATTGAGCCATTCTGTCACAAAGGGTTAACTGTTTTTCTAGCTATGTGCATCCTACTTTCAACTTTGTGCCTGTCATCTAATAACCCTTATCTCTAAACTACTAAAAGGTCATAAACACTTATATAACCCACATTCTTATCAGTAAGATAAGAACTGAGCTATAATGAGAGTTTATAATGTCAGAGAGCAGAGATAAGGAGCCCGTCAGCTCCCCAGATGACTGAAGACAGAAAATCCACAGGCAGCTACTAGAGCATCTCAGTTCTGTACACAAAAAAGGACTCCATATTTTTAATAAAGACCAGAACAGCTCAAAATAAGTACAATGCAATAGTAAAAAAATGCCCCCAAAGGTGTACATAGCCCTATTACACCAACAGATAATCGCTAAAATGATCGCTAACGAGTGTTCGTTGCAGCGCTTGTTAGTGATCACCTTACAGTGTAATACTGCTGCCGATTACCCGATGAATGAGCAAACGTGTAATAGAACCTTTAGTCATTAAGGGTTTAGAATTTTCTCAGTTTCCCCCCTTTCCTTTGTATTATTACTTGTATACACAAGAGGAGCTACTGTATATGAAATCCATATGCTACAAATATGCTAAATAGATATGTCACACTGTACCTGATGAAGGGAATCTAGTAATTCACATTCACCAATCTGCTGTTACTACAAGAAAAGGGTAGCCCCTCTTCTGCATTTTGGGGCCCTCCAGGATCTAGGGAAGATGGCTGCGGCTTTACATACACGACTGATTGTGGTGTCTAGCATGCAACTTTAAAAGATTAGCAAGATTCCTCCAAGTTTTCAAACTTCTCTATACATATATTGTTGCTACACACTGCCTTACAAGGCGGTCTGCCTGTTCTATTCCTAACAAGGCCAATTTCACACAAGTATAATCACAGAACACCTACAGGTATATAAAAGGTGCATCTTTGCCCCTAGGGCCCTAACACCACAAAATTTGTCCCTATAAACTTAAGGCTCGGGATAGGCCATCAGCATCTAATTGGTTAGTGTCCGACACCCGGCACCCCTGACGATCAGCTGTTTAAAGAGGCCGCGATGCTCCGGTGAGTGCTGCAGCCTCTCCCTAGGCCAGAGATGTCACGTTCGTCAGCCACGTGGCCAACGTGCTGCTCATACCCATTCAAAAGAATGGACCTGAGCTGCAATACCAAACACAGCCACTATACGGTGTGCTTAAGCTGTGAGGAGGCCACAACACTCAGCGGAGCACTACGTCCTCTTTAAACAGCTGATAGGCAGGGGTCCTAGGTGTCAGGCCCCCTCCGATCAAATATTGATGGCCTAGGCCAGGCATGCTCAACCTGCGGGCATCCAGCTGTTGTAAAACTACAACTCCCATCATGCCTTGCTGTAGGCTATCCAGGCATGCTGGTAATTGTAGTTTTGCAACAGCTGGAGGGCCGCAGGTTGGGCATCCCTGCATTCCGTATTTTGCAGAACGGAACAGCTGGCCCCTAATAGAACAGTCCATAATGTGGGTAATAATAGGACATATGGAAATGGAATGCACTCAGGGTAACCGTTTTTTTTTTTTTTTTTGCAAACCCATTGAAATGAATGGTTCTGCATACGGTCCGTGAAAAAAAAAATACAGAACAGACACGGGAAAGAAAATATGTTGGTGTGCATGAGCCCATAGGGTGAGGCAGTCGGTTGCTGACGGTACTGCCCAATGCTATCACTGTCTCATGCATGGGATGGAAGTTATTCTCCAGCATGGCGATCAACGTAGATAGTATCCTTCTCTCACCTACCACCTGCACTGTCAAGTCTCTTCCTCACCCTGGTTGAGATGCTGCTACTCCAGCAAGCCACTCCGAAGAAGATGGCTGATGCCACCACAGAGTTGAAAAAAAAGGCCTTAAGAAGTGCCCTCTGCACCCCAAAATCTCTCAGCCTCCTAAGCAGGTAAAGCCTATTCTGTGTAGTGCGTCCATGTTATCTGCCCAGTCCAGCTTATTATTGAGGAGTGCACCCAGGTACTTATAAATGCCAATGCAACCTGTATGGGGACGAATAATCATACCAATGATCCACTTACTAAAAATAAGGTAAATAGCATTTAACACCATCAATAGGTGCAGGTCCCACCTTCGATCTCACGAATGGGACTCCACTGTGAATGGAGAGCACACCGCTCATGCGCGGCTTTCTCTATTCTTTGCTGTGGGACTTCCGAAAATAGCCAAGCGCGCTTAGTGTATGCAGGTAGCGTGAAAGTAGTGTGGAAGAACAGCTGCATGCAGGTAGTGTGGTGAGTGCGGGGTATGATACATGTCAGCGTGCTGTCTGAGGATCTTCTCTGTCGTGGTGGATCACCCGCTCCCGAAAATCAAGTCTGGCTCTTTTAACCTGTTCTACGCACCTCCAAGGTTGTGACCAGTGGAGGTAGGTTATGGTATATCTGTAATCCACTTCCCTAGTAACAGTGTACGGTATACACATATCTATCTACACGACCGGGTGAGGCAGATCATACCTGTCAGTGTACAGTATATACATTCCTATATTTACTCCTATACACTTACCTTACAGTGAGTGTGTGAAGCCCCCTGTCTCGAGATCTCGGACCCCTGTGTCTGCCTATGTCTCTGAACGTGAGATCAGGTTTTGTTCTGTCTGTGGAGCCGCTAACCCCACAGACTCGTCTGACAAACCCTGTGTCAGGTACTGCGCAGCTCATGCACTTTCTTTTTCATGCACAGCGTCCTGGGGGCTGAATGGTTTCGATGAAATTCATTACTACGAATCGTACCAGGAGTGGGGGGGTGTAAAGTGTCAGCGCTGCCTCAGGCCCAGATACATACTGTGCAGAAAATGAAATGTGACACTGTGTAGACGGCGCAGCCCGATCACCGGATCCGCATGTGACTTATTGCTAATACGGTACTTGCCAGCTGACGTAAAGGTCTAGCCTGGCAATGAGGGATAATCCGCATAAGGACCCTGTGGCCAGACCGCACCATGTACAGGCCCCCTGATGCCGAGACCCCGGGAGCGTCCTGTTATTTGCACACGTATTTCGCTATGATAATAATTTAACGCGATGCAAATATCATTCTCAGTCAATTATCAAAATCTCTGATAGCAGTCATCCACAGGTTATCTGCACATGTCATAATTACCGGTTATGTCGGACATCGTATTGGTAATGCCCAGTTGTCAATGAAGAAATACATTTCTGGAAGGAATAATAGAGGAACGAAACAACACAGAATTCTAAGAAACATACTTGCCAACAGTTGAAAGTTGGTTTGTGGGAGAGTGAATAGTGCGGCGTGAAAAGCACGCTGTCAGACATTTTCCAGGTGTAGACATGCCCCCTTTGCAAGGAACCGTGCCCCTTTTGCATGTCACCCCGCCAAACTTTGTATAGTACCCCACCCCTTTTTGTGCAATGCCCTGCCCCACTTTGTTATGATGCCTCCCCCCAAAGATGGCGGCACATACATTTACTGAACATGAAGGGCTGCTTTATGGGAGAAAGCGTCCCGCCACGCTATACCTCAGAAATGTGCCACCTCGTCCAGGAGGTCTTTCCTTTTAACAGGAGCCTCACGGATGTTCCAGGAGAGTTGGCAAGTCCTCTAACACACAGAGGTACATTGTTTCTACTCTCAACATAAAACCGCTGCAAAAATACAACAGCAGGGACTCAATAATGCACAGGAACCTAAAGTTGTGTTCATCCTGAGCTTCCCGATTCATCAACAAATGCCAGCGCTACAGTAGAGACTGACACACAGGCAGGACATCAGCAAGAGGAGCTGGACGGGATGGAAAGCTACTTAAAGGGTTGTCCCAAGATTTAGACTTGCCCCATATCCCCAGGATAGGGAATAAATGTGTGATCAGTAGGGGTCCGACCACTAGTACCCTCACCAATTAGTTGAACGGGGTCTTCTGTGCCCTCGTGTTAAGCATGCATGCCATTGCTCCTTTCTTCTTTATGGGACTGCCGGAGATAGGAGCGCTGTACTTGGCTTCTCTTTGGCATTCCCATAGAGATGAATGGGGCAGCAGTGATCTTGATAAACGGCTGCATCATTCATAGGAGGGGACATACCCACTTTCTCATGATCGCTGGCAGTCCCAACGGTCAGATCCCCACTTATCCCCTATCCTGTGGATAGGTTTAAAGGGGTCATCCAGGATTTTGATGATGATGGCCTATCCTCACTGTACACAGGACTCTGCGCTTCTCGTGAGGTATTTTAGTTTTCTGCATGAATAATAGAAATTTTCTGCAGATCTCAATGTCCTAGATGAAAATAACCGATGCTTAAATATAGCGCCAGATCCCGAGGCGGCTGACAGTTATAGACGGCAGTGCTCGCAGGACTGCAATCAAGACTTTTAGAGCGCTCCATGTTTACAGACACTGCAGCGTTTCTCCCTTTAAAAAGCAGTGTGGCTGCGCAAGTTACAATCTCACGTTGCGCCATTTTTGCCTTATACAGTCAGGTCCATAAATATTGGGACATCGACACAATTCTAACATTTTTGCCTCTATACACCACCAGAATGGATTGGAAATTAAACGAACAAGATGTGCTTTAACTGCGGACAGTAGCTTTAATTTGAGGGTATTTACATCCAAATTAGGTGAACGGTGCAGGAATTACAACAGTTTGCATATGTGCCTCCCACTTGTTATGGGACCAAAAGTAATGGGACAGAATAATAATTATAAATCAAACTTTCACTTTTTAATACTTGGTTGCAAATCCTTTGCAGTCAATTACAGCCTGAAGTCTGGAACGCATAGACATCACCAGACGCTGGGCTTCATCACTGGTGATGCTCTGCCAGGCCTCTACTGCAACTGTCTTCAGTTCCTGCTTGTTCTTGGGGCATTTTTCCTTCAGTTTTGTCTTCAGCAAGTGAAATGCATGCTCAATCGGATTCAGGTCAGGAGATGGACTTGGCCATTGCATAATATTCCACTTCTTTCCCTAAAAAAACTCTTTGGTTGCTTTTGCAGTATGCTTTGGGTCATTGTCCATCTGCACTGTGAAGCGCCGTCCAATGAGTTCTGAAGCATTTGGCTGAATTTGAGCAGATAATATTGCCCGAAACACTTCAGAATTCATCCTGCTGCTTTTGTCAGCAGTCACATCATCAATAAATACAAGAGAACCAGTTCCATTGGCAGCCATACATGCCCACGCCATGACACTACCACCACCATGCTTCACTGATGAGGTGGTATGATTAGGATCATGAGCAGTTCCTTTCCTTCTCCATACTCTTCTCTTCCCATCACTCTGGTACAAGTTGATCTTGGTCTCATCTGTCCATAGGATGTTGTTCCAGAACTGTGAAGGCTTTTTTAGATGTCGTTTGGCAAACTCTAATCTGGCCTTCCTGTTTTTGAGGCTCACCAATGGTTTACATCTTGTGGTGAACCCTCTGTATTCACTCTGGTGAAGTCTTCTCTTGATTGTTGACTTTGACACACATACACCTACCTCCTGGAGAGTGTTCTTGATCTGGACAACTGTTCTGAAGGGTGTTTTCTTCGGTCATCTACCACAGTTGTATTCCCTGGTCTTCCGGTGTTGCTGAGCTCACTGGCGCGTTCCTTCTTTTTAAGAATGTTCCAAACAGTTGTTTTGACCACACCTAATGTTTTTGCTATTTCTCTGATGGGTTTGTTGTGTTTTTTCAGCCTAATGATGGCTTGCTTCACTGATAGTCACAGCTCTTTGGATCTCATCTTGAGAGTTGACAGCAACAGATTCCAAATGCAAATAGAAGACTGGAAATGACCTCTGGACCTTTTATCTGCTTATTGTAATTGGTATAATGAGGGAATAACACACACCTGGCCATGGAACAGCTGAGCAGCCAATTGTCCCATTACTTTTGGTCCCTTAACAAGTGGGAGGCACATATGCAAATTGTTGTAATTCCTACACCGTTCACCGGATTTGGATGTAAATACCCTCAAATTAAGGCCTCATGCACATGCAGAGCGGTCCGTGGTAACCCGGCCGGGATTCCTTCTGACAGCAGGAGCGCACGGCGTCATTGGTTGCTATGACGCTGTGCGCTTCATGCCGCCGCTGCTGTACAGTGATACACTCGTATAGATCACACGAGTGTATCACTGTACAGCAGCGGCGGCATGAAGCGCACGGCGTCATAGCAACCAATGACGCCGTGCGCTCCTGCTGTCAGAAGGAATCCCGGCCGGGTTACCACGGACCGCTCTCAGCTGCGGAACACGGCCGTGTGCATGAGGCCTAAAGCTGACAGTCTGCAGTTAAAGCACATCTTGTTTGTTTCATTTCAAATCCATTGTGGTGGTGTATAGAGGCAAAAATTTTAGAATTGTGTCGATGTCCCAATATTTATGGACCTGACTGTATGTATAAATATGTGGCGTCAGTTAGTGATAGGAAAAATGGCGCAATAGGCTAATAAATGAGTCCTAAAGGGAATCTGTCACTAGTATCTGCTGCAATACATGAGTAGTGCTGCGGATAAGGATTCTAGGTCACAATATTTTATTTTCCTACTGCCCCACATTCCCCTGCTGTCAGCATTTAAAGCTGTGCTGAAATACATTGTCAGGACTGCTGCGCACAAGAGTCCTCTCTGATATGTTAGCACGGCACAGCAGTCTGGACTGTGTATTTCAGTGTTTCTTTAAGCAGTGTCAGCGGGGAATAGGTATCAGTACAAAAATAAAAAATGGCAAATGGACTCCTTAGGGCAGGTTCACACTTGTGTTAAATGGATCTGGCAGGCTGGTCTGGCACAAAAGAGCCTGTGGGATTTCACTGGATCCGGTCGAGCTGGATACTGCTGTTCACCGACCGACCCTCTTGAATATAATGGGATCCGGACAGTTTCCGGATCCCATAATAGTCAATGGGGTCTAGTGGCGAAGGGCAGTATCCAGCTGGGCTGGATCCGGTGAACTCTCGCAGGCTGTACAGCCTGCCAGATCCATTTAACACAAGTGTGAACCTACCTTTATCTGCAGTACTACTCATGTAATACTACGGACAAACGTGGTGACAGACTCCCTTTAAGAGGGTTGTCCGGGTTCAGAGCTTAACCCGGACATATCCATATTTTCACCCAGGCAGCCCCCCTGACGTTAGCATCGGAGCATTTCATGCTCCGATGCGCTCTCTTGCCCTTCGCTGAATCGCAAGGGCTCTTTTATTTACAATAACACACACAATAAGAGCAAACACACTGGCCCCTGTAGCTGTGGCCTCTAACATGAGTCAACAGTCCCAAATTTGCAGAGACTGTCCCGGCAAATTCAGGCTGTCGGCGGCCAAAAATAGGTGAAGATATATAAGTCCCACTCAGAAGTGGGTGCTTGGTCCAATTTGAGGTGGGCCCTATTTACCAAAAACTATAGTATTGGTAACTATGGAATCACACACAAGGCCTCAAACAGAAAGTTGCCCATAGCAACCAATCAGATCACTGCTTCCACTTTCCAACCAGCTCTACAGTGAATGAAATCTGAAATCTGATTGGTTGCCACGATACCCAGCCTATGATCCGTATTTCAGCACTTCCTGTGCTCTGTTCAATAAACTTTATTGACATGCAAATGGCAAACAACACACAAACCCAAACATTATGTAGGAGATTTGGTTATATAGGAGCCTGAAAAGCAGATAAAGGGGAAATGTAGTCACAACTTTCCAGATGCTCCCATGATCACGTGTTACATGCTGGCCGTATCCTATTTACATTATGCCACAGAAGCCATTCTGGGTTAGATTTTGTGACCCTGACAAAACCTCCACATGTACTAACATGCAGGGAGGATGGCGGTGTTTATTTACACCGGTCCGCAGCAATATTACAGACTGTGAATGTCATGAACCCTATATAAAGCTGTAACCTCCTGTATAAACCTCTCTAAAGAGCCTGGGAGACACAGTGACAACCATACGACAACTCATAGTGACATCACCTTCTAGTGCCACTTCCATCTGCACACTTCTGTATGGCGCTGTAGCAGTGCCGGGTGTGCGCAGAGCAGTTTACCTTTCAGCAGCTACACAAAACTCAAAACAAAGGGACTGTGAACAGAACAAAGCTCTGCAGTTCCGCACAATGTGTGAAGAAGGGGATTTGTCGGTCCTGCTCACCCCCCTTCTGCTGTCCCTGGCGCTGACTATTGTGTAGCCGGACCCCCGTTACCAGGATACGGAGCCCGCTCTATTATGGCATGGGATGGGATTTATGGGGGTGGGGGGGGGGGGGGAGAAGCTAATTGAAAGGCAAGCTGATAGCAGCAGACACTCCACGCGGGCACTTACCTACCTCAGCCTTTGTTATATCCAGCCCTGGCTCTCCTGCCGCCCATCGTGTTCTCGCTCTCGCATGGACTACGCACCTGCCAGTGTCAGACACGGAGCACGCCTGCCCCGGGCCGCCCTCCTGACTGTGCACGATCAATGACAGCGAGGCGGCCTCTTCTATTCTCAGCATCCAGGGTGACCAATCACACCACCCCGGCCGCCCACCCCGCACGTCCAGGGTCTGCCCTGCAAATATCCGCAGCTCAGGTTGCCCAGCCAGACGTCACCAGTCTGTCTGTCCAGAGCTGCGCTCATTCAACCAGCTGTTACAGATCTCAAGGGACAGTCCATGATGGGGGAAGTAGTGCCATGTGGTTCTCTGAAACTGTATGACATATCAGGCTGAGATACAGTGGCTCGGCAGACAGTATCGCACATGAGAGGATTAGATACAGCAGCTCAGCAGATTGTATCGCACATGAGAGGATTGGATAGAGCAACTCACCAGACAGTATCACATATGAAAGGCTTAGATACAATGCATTCCGAAAGTCTTCAGAAGGTTCACCTTCTAACAAGACAGTGGCCCTCAGCACACGGCCAAGACAACACAAGAGCGGCTTAGAGACAACTCTGTGAATGTCCATGAGTGGCCCAACCAATCATCTCTGGAGACACCTGAAAATGTCTGTCCACCGACGGTCCTCATCCAACCTGACAGAGCTTGAGAGGGTCTACAGAGAAGAATGGCAGAAAATCCCCAAATCCAGGGGTGCAGACCTTGTGGCATCATCGCCTAGAAGACTGGAGGCTGTAATCACTGCCAAAGGGGCTTCAACTGAGTCCTGGGTAAAGGGTGTGAATACTTATGTCGGTGCAAGATTATAGCCTTTCCTTTTCAATAAATTAGCAAAGATTTCTAACAATCTGTTCTCACAGTCATTATGGGGGATGGAGCGCAGAAGGATGGCAGAAAACGTGAATATTTTTTTTTATTACCCGCCGTTCGCAGCTAGACGGGCCGGGAGTGACTCCATAAGGTCCTGGTAGGTTGTCCCACAGCTGCTGGAGGGGGCGTGGGGGAGGATGGAGGTGGTCGCTCATGTGCTCAATCGGCTTGAAGTTGGGGAATTATTGGGCCAGGGTAGTAGACAGTATCACACGTGATAGGCTTAGATACAGCATCTCAGCATACAGTATCACACATGATAGAATTAGATACAGCATACAGTATCACACATGATAGGATTAGATACCTCGGCAGACAGTATCACACATGATATAATTAGATAAAGGAGCTCAGCAGACAGTATCACACATGATAGAATTAGATACAGCATCTCAGCAGACAGTATCACACATGATAGGATTAGATACCTCAGCAGACAGTATCACACATGATAGGATTAGATACCTCGGCAGACAGTATCACACATGGTAGAATTAGATACCTCAGCAAACAGTATCACACATGATAGAATTAGATACAGGAGCTCAGAACACAGTATCACACATGATAGGATTAGATACCTCAGAAGACAGTATCACACGTGATAGAATTAGATACAGCATCTCAGCAGACTGTATCACACGTGATAGAATTAGATACAGCAGCTCAGCAGACAGTATCACACATGATAGGATTAGATACAGAGCTCAGCAGACAGTATCACACATGATATGATTAGATACAGCAGCTCAGCAGACAGTATCACACATGATAGGATTAGATACCTCAGCAGACAGTATCACACATGATAGGATTAGATACCTCGGCAGACAGTATCACACATGATAGAATTAGATACAGCATCTCAGCAGACAGTATCACACATGATAGGATTAGATACCTCAGCAGACAGTATCACACATGATAGAATTAGATACAGCATCTCAGCACAGTATCACACATGATAAGATTAGATACCTCAGCAGACAGTATCACACATGATAGGATTAGATACCTCAGCAGACAGTATCACACATGATAGAATTAGATACAGCATCTCAGCACAGTATCACACATGATAAGATTAGATACCTCAGCAGACAGTATCACACATGATAGAATTAGATAAAGGAGCTCAGCAGACAGTATCACACATGATAGGATTAGATACCTCAGCAGACAGTATCACACATTGTAGGATTAGATACCTCGGCAGACAGTATCACACATGATAGAATTAGATAAAGGAGTTCAGAAGACAGTATCACACATAATAGGATTAGATACAGCATCTCAGCATACAGTATCACACATGATAGAATTAGATAAAGGAGCTCAGAAGACACTCTTGCAAACGATAGGATTAGATACAGCAGCTCAACATACAGGATCACACAAGATATCACACAAGACAGAATTAGATACAGCGGCTCAGAAGATAGTATGACATATGATAAGCTTAGATACACCAGTTTAGTATTGTTGGATGCCACCTTTGTCCTTGTCATATACTTTTCATTTCTGCTCATTTTGCGGACGGCGCACTGACTCATTTCTACGGGACTATGCACACACTAGTGATTTTTATCTGTTCCACAGATTACAGGACGTGTCCCACTCCTGTCCGTATTGCAGATGAGAATATCTCTTTCTATGGATGGAAGTAAGAGTGATACGGCATGCATGTTGAAGGTATCTGTATTTCACAGATCCGTTTTTTTTTTAGGACCGCACTACGGACAAGGCTGTGTGCACGAGGCCTGACATGTACACTGAATGTATCCCAGGGCTGCGCAGAAACCATAGAAGCCTGCTTGTGTGCACGGCCAAAAATTATAGATTTCAGCATGCGAAATTACAGAAAATATTTCATTTCCAATACTCATTTCCTGTTATTATCCATGGAAGCAAAGTTACCCATCAGTGACCACCCAGCAGATTGCCGTGCCGCCCCCCAACATGCCGGCAGCCCCCTACTCACAGTCCTGGTGTGTTTCCCACCATCAGAATTCGTCACACAATCCAGAGAGGCGATGATTCCAGATCACAGATCTACTACCTGACTGTACACAGGACAAGACCAGGCAGGAACTGACAGCCGCAGCGCCTGTCACCACCTGAGATCCGCTGACAGCAGGTTCAGATGATTTACTCATCCTGGCAACGAAAACCGGTTATGAAACCCTGAAAAGAGAACTGAACCTATAATAATGAAAGAGGAAATCCATAGACGCAGTTATATTCTTGTACACAGGAGGCAGTATTATAGTAGTTATATTCTTGTACATAGGAGCAGTATTATAGTAGTTGTATTCTTGTACATAGGAGGCAGTACTATAGTAGTTATATTCTTGTACATAGGAGCAGTATTATAGTAGTTATATTCTTGTACTCAGGAGCAGTATTATAGTAGTTATATTCTTGTACATAGGAGCAGTATTATAGTAGTTATATTCTTGTACATAGGAGCAGTATTATAGTAGTTATATTCTTGTACATAGGAGTAGTATTATAGTAGTTATATTCTTGTACATAGGAGGCAGTATTATAGTAGTTATATTCTTGTACATAGGAGCAGTATTATAGTAGTTATATTCCTGTACATAGGAGCAGTATTATAGTAGTTATATTCTTGTACATAGGAGCAGTATTATAGTAGTTATATTCTTGTACATAGGAGCAGTATTATAGTAGTTATATTCTTGTATATAGGAGGCAGTATTATAGTAGTTGTATTCTTGTACACAGGAGGCAGTATTATAGTAGTTATATTCTTCTACATAGGAGCAGTATTATAGTAGTTATATTCTTGTACATATGAGCAGTATTATAGTAGTTATATTCTTGTACATAGGAGCAGTATTATAGTAGTTATATTCTTGTACATAGGAGGCAGTATTATAGTAGTTATATTCTTGTACATAGGAGGCAGTATTATAGTAGTTATATTCTTGTACATAGGGGGCAGTATTATAGTAGTTATATTCTTGTACATAGGAGGCAGTATTATAGTAGTTATATTCTTGTACATAGGAGCGGTATTATAGTAGTTATATTCTTGTACATAGGAGCAGTATTATAGTAGTTATATTCTTGTACATAGGAGCAGTATTATAGTAGCTATATTCTTGTATATAGAAGCAGTATTATAGTAGTTATATTCTTGTACATAGGAGGCATTATTATAGTAGTTATATTCTTGTACATAGGAGGCAGTATTATAGTAGTTATATTCTTGTACATAGGAGCAGTATTATAATAGTTATATTCTTGTACATAGGAGCAGTATTATAGTAGTTATATTCTTGTACATAGGAGCAGTATTATAGTAGTTATATTCTTGTATATAGGAGGCAGTATTATAGTAGTTATATTCTTGTACATAGGAGGCAGTATTATAGTAGTTATATTCTTGTACATAGGGGGCAGTATTATAGTAGTTATATTCTTGTACATAGGAGGCAGTATTATAGTAGTTATATTCTTGTACATAGGAGCGGTATTATAGTAGTTATATTCTTGTACATAGGAGCAGTATTATAGTAGTTATATTCTTGTACATAGGAGCAGTATTATAGTAGCTATATTCTTGTACATAGGAGGCAGTATTATAGTAGTTATATTCTTGTATATAGAAGCAGTATTATAGTAGTTTTATTCTTGTACATAGGAGGCATTATTATAGTAGTTATATTCTTGTATATAGGAGGCAGTATTATAGTAGTTATATTCTTGTACATAGGAGCAGTATTATAATAGTTATATTCTTGTACATAGGAGCAGTATTATAGTAGTTATATTCTTGTACATAGGAGCAGTATTATAGTAGTTATATTCTTGTACATAGGAGGCAGTATTATAGTAGTTATATTCTTGTACATAGGAGCAGTATTATAGTAGTTATATTCTTGTACATAGGAGCAGTATTATAGTAGTTATATTCTTGTACATAGGAGCAGTATTATAGTAGTTATATTCTTGTACATAGGAGGCAGTATTATAGTAGTTATATTCTTGTACATAGGAGCAGTATTATAGTAGTTATATTCTTCTACATAGGAGCAGTATTATAGTAGTTATATTCTTGTACGTAGGAGGCAGTATTATAGTAGTTATATTCTTGTACATAGGAGCAGTATTATAGTAGTTATATTCTTGTACATAGGAGCAGTATTATAGTAGTTATATTCTTGTACACAGGAGCAGTATTATAGTAGTTATATTCTTGTACATAGGAGCAATATTATAGTAGTTATATTCTTGTACATAGGAGGGCAGTATTATAGTAGTTGAATTCTTGTATATAGGAGCAGTATTATAGTAGTTATATTCTTGTACATAGAAGAGGCAGTATTATAGTAGTTATATTCCTGTACATAGGAGCAGTATTATAGTAGTTATATTCTTGTACATAGGAGCAGTATTATAGTAGTTATATTCTTGTACATAGGAGCAGTATTATAGTAGTTATATTTGTGGCGAAACCAACCTCGCCACTGGGCTTTGGAGAGGACTGGCTGCTGGCCTCTTG
Organism: Bufo bufo; assembly: GCF_905171765.1. Classification (NCBI taxonomy): domain Eukaryota; kingdom Metazoa; phylum Chordata; class Amphibia; order Anura; family Bufonidae; genus Bufo; species Bufo bufo. The sequence continues at coordinate 47,400,897 of NC_053389.1, read as the reverse complement.
CCCCTGGATTATGGGCCATATACTAACTTTTGAACCCCTGGTCTGATTCATGCCATTTTTAAATATGTTGTTCCCCTGAATGGATTGATTGCGAATATGTAATTTTTTATGTGAATGTGATGTATGGTTTTAGAGTTATGAAAGTTGGGTAGAAAGTATGTTTAACTGTATGTATAATTGAGTCTCCTCTCAGGATAAGGGGAGGGAATATGCTGGGTGTGTTTCTATTGTCCCATTGTGTGTTTAAAATGGTGATGTCTGTTCTGTTGTCCTCACATGTGTATTGGCGATCTCCCTTTGTCCTCGGAGATAATTGGATTGCTCCTCAGGTTGTCTCCGGGACAGAGAGGAGGAGACCATGATGCATTGTGGGGATATGTTGTCCTATGTCACAGTCTTCATTCTGGTCCTCTGGGGGCGTGAACGATTGGTTGCTGTAGTTACATTGTATGTCTTGTAATATACTGATTGGTTGTATTTCAAACCCCTGTGGGCAGTACTATGTTTGTTTTTTGTGAATAAAAGAGGCTGTACTTGAAGTACAGTCAGACCACTGTTTGACCCTCAACACGGAGCCTTGTCTCGTTATTGGGGGGATTCACTGTATGCTGTTAGAGGACCGATTGCCAGGATTGTATGCTTTTCCTGTTCGTCTGCTAGCAGCTATTCGTGAGGTTCCAGTTTGGAGTGCTACTTTGTATCCAGTTCAGGAGTTTGGTGTATCCTGCAGTAGCTGTGCCTGTCTCTCAGAAAGGGGATATCGCCTAAACGGATTTTAAACCCCTTGTCTGCTGAAACGGTCCGTTACATTGGTGGCAAGCAGCGGGATCGTTCCCACAGCCCAGAAGGACAGCTACAAAGAAACATCATTCCCTGGAATTACAATTTGAGGGCAACGCATGTCCCAGTACAGCGACCCTGACAGCACCAGAATGGAAACAGCAGTGGAGTACGATGAGGGTGTCATGGATAACCGAGATGCAGTCCGCAAAGGCATCTGGTACCAGGTACTGGGTATTGTGGAGTATATGTGGGACGAGAGACTCCCCACGGAAGACCAGCGGTTGCAGAAGCGAGTAGCCCTGCGGATGCCCTTCCTGGGAGAGCAGCCCCGGGAGGAATGGGTAAAGGAATTGGAACTCCTAGCATGGCAGGAGCTGTGGCTGGAAGATGCCTACCAGGCGCTCTGGTGGTATGGGGCACAGTACCTACCCAGGACAGCTGAGCATGACAAGCCGGAGGGAGAGGAGTTTGATGGTCCTGGCTTGTTATGGGAGACTTTTTCAGAGCTGGAGTTTGGGAGCCCTACACAAGCCCGGTTCCATGATCTCTTGGAATGGAGGGAGAGCAGGTATGACTGGGACGACACTCATGAGATTGAGCAGGACCTGGTCCACCTGGTGACCCGGGAGATGGAGCTAGAACAGGGCTACCAGCAGCTGTTCCACGCCAGTGAGAAGGCTCAGCAGAACATTAAGGTGACGGACCTAGATCCAGTCCCCATCCCCCAGCAGCAGCATGATTTTTTTGGGAATTGGGAGCCCAGTCTCCATTCCCCAGCGGCAGAGTGTCCAGCAGGGAATAGAGAGCCCAGTCTCCATTTCCCAGAGGCCGTATGAATTATTGGGAATTGGGAGCCCAGTCTCCATTCCCCAGCGGCAGGCGGAGTTACAGGGGGCAGAGACAGTTGGTCCTGTCCCCCAGCGGCAGAGTGTCCAGCAGGGAATAGAGAGCCCAGTCTCCTTTCCCCAGCAACAGGACACTTTATTGGGAGCGGAGACGGTCAGTCGCCCTCCCCAGCGGCTGGAAGTATGTATAGGAGAGGAGCTCGTTAGCCCCTCTCCCCAGCGGCAGCTTAACGCACCAGGGGGAGACAGTAAGCCCCACAACAGTGCAGATGGGACCGTGGTCTCTGCACTTACAGCACAGGGGGTAGAGATAGTCGGTCTCCCCCTCCAGCAGCAGAGCTGGGTATCCAAAGGGGAGACGGTCGGTCTCCCCCTCCAACAACCAGGCTCCAACCAGGCTTCTTCCGTGGTAGCGCTGGCACCAGGGCAGAGTACCGCTGATCCCTGCCCACAAAGCAACCTCCATTCCAAGCCAGGGAGCAACACAGAGACCGGGAGTACCAGCTTCCAACATAACCTTGGTGGACTCACTGGACAGAGACAGGCTACTAAATGCAACAGGTCCAGTATTGGGTTGTGGGTGGGCTGCCAGACTAACTCAGGTACCGACCGGCGTGAGGTGAGGTACCTGGTTAGTCTTCCCTAGGGGGGGGGGAGATGTGTGGCGAAACCAACCTCGCCACTGGGCTTTGGAGAGGACTGGCTGCTGGCCTCTTGCCCCTGGATTATGGGCCATATACTAACTTTTGAACCCCTGGTCTGATTCATGCCATTTTTTAATATGTTGTTCCCCTGAATGGATTGATTGTGAATATGTAATTTTTATGTGAATGTGATGTATGGTTTTAGAGTTATGAAAGTTGGGTAGAAAGTATGTTTAACTGTATGTATAATTGAGTCTCCTCTCAGGATAAGGGGAGGGAATATGCTGGGTGTGTTTCTATTGTCCCATTGTGTGTTTAAAATGGTGATGTCTGTTCTGTTGTCCTCACATGTGTATTGGCGATCTCCCTTTGTCCTCAGAGATAATTGGATTGCTCCTCAGGTTGTCTCCGGGACAGAGAGGAGGAAACCATGATGCATTGTGGGGATATGTTGTCCTATGTCACAGTCTTCATTCTGGTCCTCTGGGGGCGTGAACGATTGGTTGCTGTAGTTACATTGTATGTCTTGTAATATACTGATTGGTTGTATTTCAAACCCCTGTGGGCAGTACTATGTTTGTTTTTTGTGAATAAAAGAGGCTGTACGTGAAGTACAGTCAGACCACTGTTTGACCCTCAACACGGAGCCTTGTCTCGTTATTGGGGGGATTCACTGTATGCTGTTAGAGGACCGATTGCCAGGATTGTATGCTTTTCCTGTTCGTCTGCTAGCAGCTATTCGTGAGGTTCCAGTTTGGAGTGCTACTTTGTATCCAGTTCAGGAGTTTGGTGTATCCTGCAGTAGCTGTGCCTGTCTCTCAGAAAGGGGCATATCGCCTAAACGGATTTTAAACCCCTTGTCTGCTGAAACGGTCCGTTACAATATTCTTGTACATAGGAGCAATATTATAGTAGTTATATTCTTGTACATAGGAGGGCAGTATTATAGTAGTTATATTCTTGTATATAGGAGCAATATTATAGTAGTTATATTCTTGTACATAGGAGACAGTATTATAGTAGTTATATTCTTGTACATAGGAGGCAGTATTATAGTAGTTATATTCTTGTACATAGGAGGCAGTATTATAGTAGTAATATTCTTGTACATAGGAGGCAGTATTATAGTAGTTATATTCTTGTACATAGGAGGCAGTATTATAGTAGTTATATTCTTGTACACAGGAGGCAGTATTATAGTAGTTATATTCTTGTACATAGGAGCTGTATTATAGTAGTTATATTCTTGTACATAGGAGCGGTATTATAGTAGTTATATTCTTGTACATAGGAGGCAGTATTATAGTAGTTATATTCTTGTACATAGGAGCAGTATTATAGTAGTTATATTCTTGTACGTAGGAGGCAGTATTATAGTAGTTATATTCTTGTACACAGGAGCAGTATTATAGTAGTTATATTCTTGTACATAGGAGCAGTATTATAGTAGTTATATCCTTGTATATAGGAGGCAGTATTATAGTAGTTATATTCTTGTACATAGGAGGCAGTATTATAGTAGTTATATTCTTGTAAATAGGAGCAGTATTATAGTAGTTATATTCTTGTATATAGGAGGCAGTATTATAGTAGTTATATTCTTGCATATAGGAGGCAGTATTATAGTAGTTATATTCTTGTACATAGGAGCAGTATTATAGTAGTTATATTCTTGTACATAGGAGCAGTATTATAGTAGTTATATTCTTGTACATAGGAAGCAGTATTATAGTAGTTATATTGTTGTACATAGGAGCAGTATTATAGTAGTTATATTCTTGTACATAGGAGCAGTATTATAGTAGTTATATTCTTGTACATAGGAGCAGTATTATAGTAGTTATATTCCTGTACATAGGAGGCAGTATTATAGTAGTTATATTCCTGTACATAGGAGCAGTATTATAGTAGTTATATTCTTGTACATATGAGCAGTATTATAGTAGTTATATTCTTGTACATAGGAGCAGTATTATAGTAGTTATATTATTGTACATAGGAGCAGTATTATAGTAGTTATATTGTTGTACATAGGAGCAGTATTATAGTAGTTATATTCTTGTACATAGGAGCAGTATTATAGTAGTTATATTCTTGTACATAGGAGGCAGTATTATTGTAGTTGTATTCTTGTACATAGGAGGCAGTATTATAGTAGTTATTGGGGGGGATTGGGGGAATTAGTTTAAAAAATAAAATACCGGTACTTTCCATCTGGATAAAACCTAATGACATCTGCATTTCATGCTATACAAGGGTTGTAACAGAGGCTGCATTTTTTGCATATGTAAGGTCCTGAGGTGCTCAGCTATGGAAATCTGCCCCAGGAGAAAACTTTGGTTTTGGGTTGGGCAGAGTGGGATGGGCAGGGCCGCCATCAGGGGGGTAAAGCCGATACCCCAGTAAGGGGCCCGGACCCCGGGGGGGGGCCCGGCCAGTCCCGAGCCTTTTTTTTTTGTGTCAGACAGTGAGTGATAGGCTACAGGTAATCCGTATCCTGCTGCAGTAACTTTAAATAAGCGCTCATCTCTTTACTATCTTATACTGACTCAGCTCCAGTAACAGGCAGTGCAGGGGGCGCTCACTCACTGATGTTACGTGCCTGCTCCTCCCACTAGGCGGCGCAGGCGCATGACGTCAGTGAGTGAGCGCTGCCGCCCGCACTGCCTGTTACTGGAGGGAACTGAATGTAAGGTAGTAAAGAGATGAGCGCTGATTTAAAGTTAAAGTTACTGTCTGCAGGATACAGATTACAGTTTATAAATGTATACTCCTGTGAGAGGCGGGAGGGGGATCTATGGATGGCGGTACTGTTATAGGGAGGGGGATCCATGGATGACACTGTTATGGGGGATCTGTCGATGACACTGTTATGGGGGGGGGTCTGTGGATGACACTGTTATGGGGGGATCTGTGGATGACACTGTTATGGAGGGGGATCTGTGGATGACACTGTCATGGGGTGGATCTGTGGATGACACAGCATAAGATGCTATATACGGTATGTGTCATCCACAGATCCCCCCCCCATAACAGTGCCATCCACAGATCCCCCATAATTGTCACAGTCATTACTGCTGGCTGTGACCTTCTGTCTATGCTCTCGCTGCAGCTCCGTTCCTCTGTATTATTTGTGGTTCTGTATGGGTTAACTCCCCTGTATTCCTATTAGGAGTTAATCCTCTGTCTGCTCCATGGGTGTGGTCTCTCTGCTGCACCCATGGAACCTGTATATAAGGCTTATTGCACACGACAGTATATTTTCACGGTCCGCAAAACGGGGTCCCGTTTTCCCGTGATCCGTGACCGTTTTTTCGTCCGTGGGTCTTCCTTGATTTTTGGAGGATCCTCGGACATGAAAAAAAAGTCGTTTTGGTGTCCGCCTGGCCGTGCGGAGCCAAACGGATCCGTCCTGAATTACAATGCAAGTCAATGGGGACGGATTCCGTTTGACGTTGACACAATATGGTGCCATTTCAAACGGATCCGTCCCCATTGACTTTCAATGTAAAGTCTGGAGTCCCTTTTATACCATCGGATCGGAGTTTTCTCCAATCCGATGGTATATTTTAACTTGAAGCGTCCCCATCACCATGGGAACGCCTCTATGTTAGAATATACTGTCGGATATGAGTTAGATCGTGAAACCTCATTTCCGACAGTATATTCTAACACAGAGGCGTTCCCATGGTGATGGGGACGCTTCTAGTTAGAATATACTACAAACTGTGTACATGACTGCCCCCTGCTGCCTAGCAGTATCCGATCTCTTACAGGGGGCCGTGATCAGCACAATTAACCCCTCAGGTGCCGCACCTGAAGGGGTTAATTGTACTATCATATCCCCCTGTAAGAGATCAGGGCTGCCAGGCAGCAGGGGGCAGACCCCCCCCCCTCCCCAGTTTGAATATCATTGGTGGCCAGTGCGCCCCCCCCCCCTTCCTCCCTCTATTGTAATAAATCGTTGGTGGCACAGTGTGCGCCTCCCCCCCTTCCTCCCTCTATTGTAATAAATCGTTGGTGGCACAGTGTGCGCCCCCCATCGGCCCCCCCTCCCTCTATAGCATTAACAACATTGGTGGCCAGTGTGCGGCCTCCCATCTCCCCCCCCGATCATTGGTGGCAGCGGGTTACTAGCAATAGTACAATAGTAAAAGATTCATACTTACCTGGGAGCTGCGATGTTCGTGTCCGGCCGGGAGCTCCTCCTACTGGTAAGTGACAGTTCATTTAGCAATGCGCCGCACAGACCCTGTCACTTACCAGTAGGTGGAGCTCCCGGCCGGACACGAACATCGCAGCAGCCACCAGCAGGTAAGTATGAATCTTCTACTATTGTACTATTGCTAAGTAACCATGGCAACCGGGACTGTAGTAGCGTCCTGGTTGCCATGGTTACCGATCGGAGCCCCAGCGATTAAACTGGGGCCCCCCGATCGGAACTCCGCTGCCACCAATGATGGGGGGGGGGGGGGGGAGATGGGAGGCCGCACACTGGCCAACAATGTTGTTAATGCTATAGAGGGAGGGGGGGCCGATGGGGGGCGCACACTGTGCCACCAACGAATTATTACAATAGAGGGAGGGAGGGGGGGCGCACACTGTGCCACCAACGAATAATTACAATAGAGGGGGGGGGGGCCGCACTGGCCATCAATGATATTCAAACTGGGGAGGGGGGGGGGGGCTGCCCCCTGCTGCCTGGCAGCCCTGTTCTCTTACAGGGGGATATGATAGTACAATTAACCCTTTCAGGTGCCGCACCTGAAGGGGTTAATTGTGCTGATCACGGCCCCCTGTAAGAGATCGGGTGCTGCCAGGCAGCAGGGGGCAGTCTTGTACACAGTTTGTAGTGTATTCTAACTAGAAGCGTCCCCATCACCATGGGAACGCTTCTGTGTTAGAATATACTGTCGAAGTGAAAACTCAGCTTTGAAAAAGCTTTATGCAGACGGATCTTCGGATCCGTCTGTATAAAAACTAACCTACGGCCACGGATCACGGACACGGATGCCAATCTTGTGTGCATCCGTGTTCTTTCACGGACCCATTGACTTGAATGGGTCCGTGAACCGTTAGCCGTGAAAAAAATAGGACAGGTCATATTTTTTTCACGGCCAGGAAACACGGATCACGGATGCGGCTGCAAAACGGTGCATTTTCCGTTTTTTCCACGGACCCATTGAAAGTCAATGGGTCCGCGAAAAAAAACGGAAAACGGCACAACGGCCACGGGTGCACACAACGGTCGTGTGCAGGAGGCCTAAGGCTGAGGTTTCCTCAGTTCTGGGTCAGCTCTCCTGGTGTGTGTTGTCTTGTCCTGCTCTGCTCCTGGTTTGTACTCTGTCTCCCATGCTGCTGACCCATGGGATCCGTGTCTGTTTGTCTGTGCTCTGTGGGTTTCCCTACTTGTTCATTTGCGTCCTTTTTCCTGTCTTTCTGTTCTGCCAGTTATGTTTTAGTTACTTTGTGTTTATTCTGATGTCTGTGTTCCGCAAGCCTTTGCAGCAGAGTGGCATGACAAGGCCATGCAGATTTCTACTGGTGGAGCAAGTCCTTCTCTGCTCATTGCCACTCCTGCTCCCTTGCATGAACTCCTGCTTGTGTTATTATTTGCCGTGTTTTGTATTTACCTGTCTGTTATGTTTGCCTATGTGCCGTCGGTACCTTCTGGTACCTGTTGTCCATTCGCTCCTGCTGTCACTGTCTAGGTCATGCTCCAGAGTGGACCCTGGCAACTTTCTGCGGCTAAGTCTAACCCTACCATCTAGGGCTCTAGTGAAAACCAGGAGTTGCTTAGTTACGCCCCTCTGGAGTATTACTAGACAGTGGCGCAGTGGGGGTTTTCTCCCACTGTGCTGACGGTACATAGAGCTCAAGTTTTGTCTGTGCTGCCTTCCCTGTTTTGTTTGTGCAATAAACTCTTATGTGTCTGTACCTGATTTCCGTCCGTTTATTGCATGACGACGCGGTGGTCTCCTCCGGGGACCTCCAACTCGTGACAATAATAGTGTCATCCACAGAACACTGTTATGGAGAGGGATCTGTGGATGACATTGTCATGGGGTGGATCTGTGGATGACACATATAGCATAAGATGGTATATGCGGTATGTGTCATTCACAGAACCCCCTCCATAACAGTGTCATCCACAGATCCCACTCCATAACAGTGTCATCCACAGATCCCCCCCATAAGTGCCATCCACGGATCTCCCCATAACAGTGCCATCTACAGATCCCCCATAACAGTGCCATCCACAGATCCCCCATAACAGTGCCATCCACAGATCCCCCATAACAGTGTCATCCACAGATCCCCCATAATAGTGTCATCCACAGAACACTGTTATGGAGGGGGATCTGTGGATGACACATAGCATAAGATGCTATATACGGTATGTGTCATCCACAGATCCCCCCATAAGTGTCATCCAGAGATCCCCCCCCATAACAGTGCCATCCACAGATCCCCCATAATAGTGTCATCCACAGAACACTGTTATGGAGGGGGATTGTCATGGATGACACATATAGCATGTATGTCACATATAGCATGTATGTGTCATCCATGCGGTATGTGTCATCCACAGATTTCCCCCATAAGTGTCATCCACAGATCCCCCATAACAGTGTCATCCAATGATCTCCCATAACAGTGTCATCCACAGATCCCCCATAACAGTGTCATCCACAGATCCCCCTCCATAACAGATCCCCCATAATAGTGTCATCCACAGAACACTGTTATGGAGGGGGATTGTCATGGATGACACATATAGCATATATGTGTCATCCATGCGGTATGTGTCATCCACAGATGACTATATGCAGTATGTGTCATCCACAGATCCCCCCATAAGTGTCATCCACAGATCCCCCATAACAGTGTCATCCACAGATCCCCCATAACAGTGTCATCCACAGATCCCCCATAACAGTGTCATCCACAGATCCCCCATAACAGTGTCATCCACAGATCCCCCTCCATAACAGTGCCATCCACAGATCCCCCTCCATAACAGTGCCATCCACAGATCCCCCTCCATAACAGTGCCATCCACAGATCCCCCTCCATAACAGTGCCATCCACAGATCCCCCTTCATAACAGTGCCATCCACAGATCCCCCTCTATAACAGTGCCATCCACAGATCCCCCTCTATAACAGTGCCATCCACAGATCCCCCTCTATAACAGTGCCATCCACAGATCCCCCTCTATAACAGTGCCATCCACAGATCCCCCTCCATAACAGTGCCATCCACAGATCCCCCATAACAGTGTCATCCACAGATCCCCCATAAGTGTGTCATCCACAGATCCCCCATAAGTGTGTCATCCACAGATCCCCCATAAGTGTGTCATCCACAGATCCCCCATAAGTGTGTCATCCACAGATCCCCCATAAGTGTCATCCACAGATCCCCCATAAGTGTGTCATCCACAGATCCCCCATAACAGTGTGTCATCCACAGATCCCCCCATAACAGTGTGTCATCCACAGATCCCCCATAACAGTGACTGGAGCAGACTTGCTGATAAACACACCTAGGCCACCACCAGTCAAGGTAAAAACTTACAATTGTCAATAATGTAATGTAGTGTAGGGGGCCATGTAATGTTTTGAAGCCAAAATGGCACAGATGACCACCAAGAATATCTAGAATATCAAAAATTAGCTGTTCAAGTAAAATGTTGTATGAAACAATCATTAAAAAGGTGGCTGACAAAAAGGGGCAGGTCAAAGGGTGTGGCCAATGGGCTGAGTCAAGGGGGGCAGCAAAATTTGCTTTCGCCTGAGGGGGTTGGGGGGCCCAGGCCTTGAGCTGTGTAAGGGGCCCCAAAATTTCTGATGGCAGCCCTGGGGATGGGATAGTTGTAGAATTCTATTTGACTTCATCCGTAGCAGCATTTTAATGAGGATCCCGAGACTGAAAGCAGCTCTTTGTAGGGTCCAGCAAGAGAATTCATGTTCACTGTGGACATCTGCTGGACATTCACTGGCACTGCAGATGTGGGAAACCAGCAGTGACACCTAAATAACCTGTTAGGGTTAAGGCTCTTTCACAATCATCGTTAGAAAAGGCTAAGGGTACTTTCAGACTTGCGTTTTTCTTTTCCGTCACTGAGTTCCGTCAAAAGGGCTCAATGCCGGAAAAGAACTGATCAGGCATATCCCCATGCATTCTGAATGGAGAGTAATCCGTTCAGGATGCATCAGGATGTCTTCAGTTCAGTCATTTTGATCAGGCAAAAGAGAAAACCGTAGCATGCCACGGTTTTATCTCCGGCGAAAAAAACGGAAGACTTGCCATTTTTTTCCATAGGAATGTATTAGTGCCGTATCCGGCATTCAAAGAAAAAAAGGTGAAAAAAATAAATGCCGGATCCGTTTTGATGGATGACACCGGAAAGACGGATCCGGCATTTTAATGCATTTTTAAGACTGATCAGGATCCTGATTAGTTTTAGGCCCCTTTCACACGGGCGAGTATACCGCGCGGGTGCAATGCGTGAGGTGAACGCATTGCACCCGCACTGAATCCGGACCGATTCATTTCTATGGGGCTGTGCACATGAGCGGTGATTGTCACGCATCACTTGCGCGTTGCGTGAAAATCGCAGCATGCTCCTCTTTGTGCGTTTTTCAGGTAACGCGGGCCCCATAAAAATGAATGGGGTTGCGTGAAAATCTCAAGCATCCGCAAGCAAGTACGGATGCGGTGCGATTTTCACACACGGTTGCTAGGAGACGATCGGGATGGAGACCCGATCATTATTATTTTCTCTTATGGTTATAAGGGAAAATATTAGCATTCTGAATACAGAATGCATAGTACAATAGGGCTGGATGGGTTAAAAAAAAAAATAATTTAACTCACCTTAATCCACTTGTTCGCGGAGCCGACATCTCTTCTGTCTTCTTCTTTTGTGAGGAATAGGACCTTTGATGACGTCACTACGTTCATTACATGGTCCGTCACATGATCCATCACCATGGTAAAAGATCATGTGATGGACCATGTGATGAGCGCAGTGACGTCATCAAAGGTCCTATTCCTCACAAAAGAAGAAGACAGAAGAGATGCCGGCTCCGCGAACAAGTGGATTAAGGTGAGTTAAATAATTTATTTTTTTAACCCCTCCAGCGCTATTGTACTATGCATTCTGTATTCAGAATGCTAATATTTTCCCTTATAACCATGTTATAAGGGGAAATAATACAATATACACAACCTTGAACCCAAACCTGAACTTCAGTGAAGAAGTTCGGGTCTGGGTACCACATTCAGTTTTTTATCACGCGCGTGCAAAACGCATTGCACCCGCACGATAAAAACTGAACAACGGAACGCAATCACAGTCAAAACTGACTGCAATTGGGTACCTACTCGCGCGGGTTTGCCGCAATGCACCAGGATGCATCCGGACCTAATCCGGACACGCTCGTCTGCAAAGGGCCTTACAAAAGCCATCAGTTGGCATACGCTTTGCCGGATCACTCTGCCGCAATTGTAAAAGTAGCCTATTAGCAATGAAAATTTCAAAACTTCCTAAATACCCAGAATCCTATAACCTTGTCCTAAAAAAAAGAAGCCATAACTTCTTCTAAGCAGCTGCCTAACACTCTGAACATGAAACTGATTGCCACAAAGCAGGAGAAGACTATAAGAAGACAGGACCGCGTTTTCAGGTTGCCATTTCCTCACTTTGAAATTTCATTAAGAAATGTCAGTTAACAGGAAGAGTGGAGGTCAAGAGAAGGTCCATCTGTGTGTACAGGACACTGCGTCCATCTGTGTATACAGGACACTGCGTCCATCTGTGTGTACAGGACACTGCGTCCATCTGTGTATACAGGACACTGCGTCCATCTGTGTATACAGGACACTGCGTCCATCTGTGTATACAGGACACTGCGTCCATCTGTGTATACAGGACACTGCGTCCATCTGTATATACAGGACACTGCGTCCATCTGTGTATACAGGACACTGCGTCCATCTGTGTGTACAGGACACTGCGTCCATCTGTGTATACAGGACACTGCGTCCATCTGTGTGTACAGGACACTGCGTCCATCTGTGTATACAGGACACTGCGTCCATCTGTGTATACAGGACACTGCGTCCATCTATGTATACAGGACACTGCGTCCATCTGTGTGTACAGGACACTGCGTCCATCTGTATATACAGGACACTGCGTCCATCTGTGTATACAGGACACTGCGTCCATCTGTATATATACAGGACACTGCGTCCATCTGTGTATACAGGACACTGCGTCCATCTGTGTATACAGGACACTGCGTCCATCTGTGTATACAGGACACTGCGTCCATCTGTGTATACAGGACACTGCGTCCATCTGTGTATACAGGACACTGCGTCCATCTGTGTATACAGGACACTGCGTCCATCTGTGTATACAGGACACTGCGTCCATCTGTGTATACAGGACACTGCGTCCATCTGTGTATACAGGACACTGCGTCCATCTGTGTATACAGGACACTGCGTCCATCTGTATATACAGGACACTGCATCCATCTGTGTATACAGGACACTGCGTCCATCTGTATATATACAGGACACTGCATCCATCTGTGTATACAGGACACTGCGTCCATCTGTGTATACAGGACACTGCGTCCATCTGTGTATACAGGACACTGCGTCCATCTGTGTATACAGGACACTGCGTCCATCTGTGTATACAGGACACTGCGTCCATCTGTGTATACAGGACACTGCGTCCATCTATGTATACAGGACACTGCGTCCATCTGTGTATACAGGACACTGCGTCCATCTGTGTGTACAGGACACTGCGTCCATCTGTGTATACAGGACACTGCGTCCATCTGTGTATACAGGACACTGCGTCCATCTGTGTATACAGGACACTGCGTCCATCTGTGTGTACAGGACACTGCGTCCATCTGTGTATACAGGACACTGCGTCCATCTGTGTATACAGGACACTGCGTCCATCTGTGTATACAGGACACTGCGTCCATCTGTGTATACAGGACACTGCGTCCATCTGTATATACAGGACACTGCGTCCATCTGTGTATACAGGACACTGCGTCCATCTGTGTATACAGGACACTGCGTCCATCTGTGTATACAGGACACTGCGTCCATCTGTGTATACAGGACACTGCGTCCATCTGTATATACAGGACACTGCATCCATCTGTGTATACAGGACACTGCGTCCATCTGTATATATACAGGACACTGCATCCATCTGTGTATACAGGACACTGCGTCCATCTGTGTATACAGGACACTGCGTCCATCTGTATATACAGGACACTGCATCCATCTGTGTATACAGGACACTGCGTCCATCTGTATATATACAGGACACTGCATCCATCTGTGTATACAGGACACTGCGTCCATCTGTGTATACAGGACACTGCGTCCATCTGTGTATACAGGACACTGCGTCCATCTGTGTATACAGGACACTGCGTCCATCTGTGTATACAGGACACTGCGTCCATCTGTGTATACAGGACACTGCGTCCAGCTGTGTATACAGGACACTGCGTCCATCTGTGTATACAGGACACTGCGTCCATCTGTGTATACAGGACACTGCGTCCATCTGTGTATACAGGACACTGCGTCCATCTGTGTATACAGGACACTGCGTCCATCTGTGTATACAGGACACTGCGTCCATCTGTGTATACAGGACACTGCGTCCATCTGTGTATACAGGACACTGCGTCCATCTGTGTGTACAGGACACTGCGTCCATCTGTATATACAGGACACTGCGTCCATCTGTATATACAGGACACTGCGTCCATCTTTATATACAGGACACTGCGTCCATCTGTGTGTACAGGACACTGCGTCCATCTGTGTATACAGGACACTGCGTCCATCTGTATATACAGGACACTGCGTCCATCTGTGTATACAGGACACTGCGTCCATCTGTGTATACAGGACACTGCGTCCATCTGTGTATACAGGACACTGCGTCCATCTGTGTATACAGGACACTGCGTCCATCTGTGTATACAGGACACTGCGTCCATCTGTGTATACAGGACACTGCGTCCATCTGTGTATACAGGACACTGCGTCCATCTGTATATACAGGACACTGCGTCCATCTGTATATATACAGGACACTGCGTCCATCTGTGTATACAGGACACTGCGTCCATCTGTGTATACAGGACACTGCGTCCATCTGTGTATACAGGACACTGCGTCCATCTGTATATACAGGACACTGCGTCCATCTGTGTATACAGGACACTGCGTCCATCTGTGTATACAGGACACTGCGTCCATCTGTGTATACAGGACACTGCGTCTATCTGTATATACAGGACACTGCGTCCATCTTTATATACAGGACACTGCGTCCATCTGTGTATACAGGACACTGCATCCATCTGTGTATACAGGACACTGCATCCATCTGTGTATACAGGACACTGCGTCCATCTGTGTATACAGGACACTGCGTCCATCTGTGTATACAGGACACTGCGTCCATCTGTGTATACAGGACACTGCGTCCATCTGTGTATACAGGACACTGCGTCCATCTGTGTATACAGGACACTGCGTCCATCTGTGTATACAGGACACTGCGTCCATCTGTGTATACAGGACACTGCGTCCATCTGTGTATACAGGACACTGCGTCCATCTGTGTATACAGGACACTGCGTCCATCTGTGTATACAGGACACTGCGTCCATCTGTGTATACAGGACACTGCGTCCATCTGTGTATACAGGACACTGCGTCCATCTGTGTATACAGGACACTGCGTCCATCTGTGTATACAGGACACTGCGTCCATCTGTGTATACAGGACACTGCGTCCATCTGTGTATACAGGACACTGCGTCCATCTGTGTATACAGGACACTGCATATATCTGTATATATATATATATATCAGGACACTGCATCCATCTGTGTATACAGGACACTGAATATATCTGTGTATACAGGACACTGCGTCCATCTGTGTATACAGGACACTGCGTCCATCTGTGTATACAGGACACTGCGTCCATCTGTATATACAGGACACTGCGTCCATCTGTGTATACAGGACACTGCATATATCTGTATATATATATATATATATATATGCCAGGACACTGCATCCATCTGTGTATACAGGACACTGCATATATTTGTGTATATATATATATATCAGGACACATTATCCGTGTATATATATATATATCCTCAGGAAGGCGGGAAGATGGGACAGACGGCCACACTTCTCATTGTCAATGAACCTGTGTGAGGTGACTGTCCTCCTCCTGCCGCCAGGGGTCGCTGTGAGGTTACTGCACCCCGTGCTCCTATTGATGGAGGTGCAGTCCGTTCCTCCCACCGGCAGAGGTCGCTGTGGACTTGAAGTCTTTCTGGCTCATCTCGTCTCGCTGCTCCCCCATGTGCATGTGTTTGGTGTTGTGCCGGGCGGCTGTGTCGTGACCGGAGTTGCTGTTTGTCGGGACGGATAGACGAGTATCGGGACAAGTAGCCGGGATTGAGCCAGGTTAGCGGCCTCCTGTGCCGGGCTGTCTTCTCCGGGCACTATGTTGGGGGGGAGGGGAGGTGGGGGCGGAACCACGTGGTGCCGGAGCCCAGAGACACACAGCCCATTGTTCGCATCACTCACCCGGCGCCTCCGGACAAAGGGCGCGCTCTGCCCATCGACAGCACGCACCCGCCGGCCGCCGCAGGTGACCCGACCGGGCTGAGGGGACCCCGACTGCATGTAAGGGGCGCAGGACGGGGGGCTGTCGGGGGTCAGAGCCGAGGGGGCGACTAGGAGTTGTGGGGGGAGTAAGGAGAGCGGCGGCTGAGGTGCTGTGACTTCTGTTTTGTGGGGGGTGAAGTGGGAATCTGTGGTGCGAGGTCTCCTGGGGCCAGGACCAGCCTGAGAGTTACTGGGGGGGTTATACTGACTGCTGCACAGTATTGGGGTACAAGGTCTCCTGAGGTCAGTGATGAGTCTGTATGTAAATGTCTAGTAATCCGGGTTATAATGACTCTGCTGCACAGTATTGGGGTTCATACAGGTATATAATGTGGGGTACTAGATGGCTGGGGGTCAGCAATGAGTGCGCGTTACAGGAGGGGGTCTGTATGTAAGTGTCTGGTAATCCGGGTTATAATGACTGCTGCACAGTATTGGGGTTTGTAAATGTATAGAATTTGGGGTACAAGGTCTCTGGGGTCAGGACCAGTCTGAGAGATCTGTATGTAAATGACTGATCATCCGGGGGAGACCCCGTACACACGACCGTGTCCTTTTTGCAGTCCACAAATCACGGATGCGGTCCATGTGCCATCCGCGTTTTATTTGCGGACCTAATGTTTTCCAATTGTTCTGATGTCTGCGTTTTGCGGACACATTCTGTCATTTGGCGGAACAGACATATGGATGAGGAAAACGCACAGCTGTGCTGTCGCCATCCGTATTACTTGGCCGCGGACCCCCTGAAGGCAATGGGTGCAGAAAGAAGGCGTCTGCGACACGGTCCGCATCCGTATTTTGTAGATCCGTGATTTTCAGACCGCAGAAAGGATAGTTGTGTGCATGAGGCCTTATATTGAGACTGCAGCACAGTACTAGGGTTCATACCTGTATAGAATTTGGGGGTACAGGACTGTGTCTGAGTTACTGGTGGGAGATCTGTATGTAAATGTCTCGTCATTGGGGTTCATACATGTATGGAATATGGGGCGCAAGGTCTCCTGGGGTCAGTACTGGTTCTGTAAGTTAAATGGGGTGAGATCTGTATCTTAGTGTTTGGTCATCTGTGTTGTAATGTACAGTACTGGGGTTCATACATGTATTGAATTTAGGGTACAATGTCTCCTGGGGTCAGTGTATGAGTCCTGTTATTCTTGGTTATAATGACTACTCTACAGTATTGGGGTTCATACAGTTATAGATTTTGGGGTACATGGTCTCCTGGGGTCAGGGCGGGGTCTGTGAGTAACATGGGGGGGTCTGTATGTAAATGTCTTGCCATCTGGTTTATAATGTGGCTTCTGTTCTGCGGTATAGCATTAGGGTTCATGCATGTGTAGAAGTTGGGGGACGTCGAATCATGATGGTTGATGTCTGGGAACTGATGGGTTCTTGTCGAGTGTTTGAAGCTCCTCAGATGTCTCACCCTAAGTCTCCTGCTTTCCACAGTGACCCACATCCGACTCATTCATCATGCCACCAAGGAAGAAGGTGACAGATGGAGCTGGACCTGGAAATGGCGCTGCCCGTCCTGGAGGCAGGAAGAAACCCGCGGGCAAGAAGAGAGACCGAGATGAGTTCAGCAGCGATGACGATGATCTGGATGGGAGCCCCGGCTCTGACGGATTCCAGGGGCCCAATAGCAAACGTGGAGCTGGAGGCAAGGGCGGCGGCAAATCCCCGGCACCAGCCGCAGTCATAGTCACCGAGCCCGAGCACACCAAGGAGAAGATTGTGAGGACTAAGTATTATTGGGGTTATGGGGTGACCCTGGAATAGTCCTTTACTGTCCAGGAGCTAGAAAATGCATTCAGGACAGTTCTGGTTGTGGGAAAACTGCAATTACTGCTGCCTTACAAGTAGTGCCCCAGCTTTCCTATGTTCTGGAGCAGCGATATGTAAGCAGGTCTGTATTGCTGTGTGAGGTTAGTAGTTTTAAAAGGTTATCTGTCAGTAGTTTTGTACCTATGACACTGGCTGACCTGTTACATGTGCGCTTGGCAGCTGAAGGAATCTGTGTTGGTCCCATGTTCCTATGTGCCCGCATTACGGAGAGAAAAATTATGTTTTATTATATGCAAATGAGCCTCTAGGAGCAACGGGGGTGTTGCCATTACACCTAGAGGCTCAGTTCTCTCTGCAAACTGACGCACCCTCTGCACTTTGACAGGACCAGGCAGTGAACACATTCTCACCTGGCCTGTCAATCAAAGTGCAGCGAGAGCAGAGCCTCTAGGTGTAATGGTAACGCCCTTGTTGCTCCTAGAGGCTCATTTGCATATATTAAACCATAAGTTTTCTCAGCAATGCGGGCACATAGGAACATGGGACCAACACAAATGCCTTCAGCTGCCAAGCGCACATGTAACAGGTCAGCCAGTGTCATAGGTACAAAACTGCTGACAGATGCCCTTTAAGGCCTCTTTCACACGAACGATACGGATTAGGTCCGGATGCTCGCACCATTTTGCAAGCAAGTTCACTCAGTTTTGTCTGTAATTGATTTTATATAACCTACATAGAAAATGCCAGACCGCTTATACTAATTAAATCCTTTATTACAAATCACAATTAAATACATTCATGATTAAAAGAAATTGGTGCAGGAGATAAAAAACGACATCACTGGAGGAAACATACAGTGGACGCAAGTCCTTGTTCATCCAACATGATTATTCACTAAAGTGCATATGTAAGAATTCAAATGAAAACAGGAACATAGGACAATTACCCATACTGTGTCTCCTCCAGGATGGCGCCAACCCCAACGCGCATTTCGGCGTACCCCCAGACGAAGGTACGCCGAAACGCGCGTTGGGGTTGGCGCCATCCTGGAGGAGACACAGTATGGGTAATTGTCCTATGTTCCAGTTTTCATTTGAATTCTTACATATGCACTTTAGTGAATAATCATGTTGGATGAACAAAGACCTGCGTCCACTGTATGTTTCCTCCAGTGATGTCGTTTTTTATCTCCTGCACCAATTTCTTTTAATCATGTATGTATTTAATTGTGATTTTTTTTTTTTTTTTTTTTTTTTTTTTAATAAAGGATTTAATTAGTATAAGCGGTCTGGCATTTTCTATGTAGGTTATATATTAGTATGATGATTGCCACAGGCTTAGTCATTACTTGAACAAGTAATCATCCCACAGTTAGGGTATATTATCGGATGTTGTAATTGATTTTAGTTGTTCAGTTTTTTCTGCACGGGTGCAATGCGTTTTTTGACGCGCGTAATAAAAAAACTGAAGGTTTACAAACAACACCTCTTAGCAACTGTCAGTGACATTTCTGCTGCACTGAAAGTTCCCAAGAGCACAGTGGCCTCCATAATTCCTACATGGAAGAATATTGGAAAAAGCAGGACTCTTGCTAGAGCTGGCCACCCCACCAAACTAAGTAATGGAGGGAGACCAAGATCCCATTGGTCACTCTGAAGATCCTGTGTGTAGATGGGGAAACTTCCAGAAGGTCAATCACTGCAGCCTCCACCAATCTGGGCTTTATGGCAGAGTGACCAGAAAGAAACCTCTCCTCAGTAGTAGACACATGAAAGCCGCCTGGAGTATGGCCTCAATTCTAAATGTCATATCTGTAGGAAACCAGACACTGCTCATCACCAGCCCAGTACAAGCATGGTGGGGCAGCATCATGCTGGGGGAACTGGTCAGGGTGGAGGGAAAACAGAATGGAGCAAAGTACAGAGATATTCTTCATGAAAACCTGATCCAGAGCTCTGGACTACGGTAGTGTTGAGCGAAGCTATCTTCAGATGTTTCTTCCAGAGTCGCTTAGTTCAAAACTTTGGAATAATACTGTACGGAGATCCGTCTCCGTACAGTATTAGAATGTATGGGCTCCGATGAACCAAAGTTAGTTATTCGCGAAGTTGTGCGTGACTTTTGTTGAGTAACTTTGGAAAAACACTTTAAAACTTGAAACCGAACTTGGCTTTGGTACCAAGGTACAAAACTAGTCTGGACCTCAGACTGGGCCAAAGGTTCACCCTCCAACAAGACAGTGACCCTAAGTACACAGCCAGGATAACATAGGAGCGGCTTAGGGACAACTCTGTGAATCTTCTTGAGTGGTCCAGCCAGAGCCCTGAACCCAATGGAACATGACTGGAGACACCTGAAAATGTCTGTCCGCCGACGGTCCTCATCCAACCTGACAGAGCTTGAGAGGTTCTACAGAGAAGAATGGCAGAAAATCTCCAAATCCAGGTGTACAAATCTTGTGGCATCATCCCCTAGAAGACTGGAATCACTGGTAAAGGGGCTGAAGATTTGCGTCAATGCAAGATTTTAGTTTACTTTTCAAAAAGTTACAAAAGATTCTGTTCTCGCTTTTTCATTATGATGGACCCAAGTGCAGAATGATGGGGGGGGGGGGGGGGGGGCAAAGCACAAAGAGCAATATAACAAATTGTGAAAGGATCTGAAGACTTTCTGAACCCACTGTAATTTTATTATTTCTCGTCTTCTGAAATCTTTGTAGTTATATAATTATGAGGTAATGGATTAAAACCAGTTGAGCGGCTTGTGAGATCCGTGTTAGAGCTTGTCCTCTCCCATGATGTGTTGACTTTCTAAGTCGGGGATACTGAAGTACTTCTTGTAAAAGTCCACATACATGTGTCTGTCGTCAGGTGAAGGTCCAAGCCTCCATAAAAAAAAAATTAAAGGAGAGACAGCTGTAGCAGTAGCGCTCTGCGACTCGTTTATAACGGTAAACTGCGTCTCTATTCCCACCCAATCTCTTTAGTGCCCCAACACAGTCCGAATGTCCCCTAAGTGTAGAGCTGGGTGATATGGCCTAAAATCTATATCGCAATATAATTTGACGCATGTGCGATATAACGATATATCGCAATATATTATTTTCTTCCGTATGTATATAAATTACATGGCCACCATCATGTACCCCAGCCAGCGCCATCCATCGCGCTGACGATGTGTGAACGCACGCCCCTGGTCAAGTGCAGCGCGGTGCAGTCGGGAGGCTTCTTCAATTCCCTACCGCCCCGTGGTCATCTATCGCGATATAGCTAACATCTATATCGTTGCCCGAATTTATGTTGATAATATCGTATATCGTTTATATCGCCCACCCCTACCTTAGTGTCACCTCACAGTAATAAACAATACTATATGGGCCCTAGTAGAGACCCGCGGGAGGTAAACCTCAATATTCAACCGACCAGAGACCGAAAATCCCTGTAATGGGTACTAATTAACGTTGTTACAACGAGTAGCTACTCGCGCTCCCCTTGCTACAAGGTTGAAGGGATTTGAATAAACAAGCAGTTAACCAGCGCTTCACCTGAGAGTTTCTTGTTGTGGGGTTTATGGTTTGCTAGAAACCAATATTTTAATAATGATCTAATAAAGTATACATCTTTTAATTTACGTTAGGTAGTACCTCTACAGGGATTTTCGGTCTCTGACCGTTTGAATATTGGGACCTCACAGTAATGATGCCCCTTTAGTGCCCACCGCAGAGTGTTGTGGTGCCCCCTCAAAGCAGGATGATCCCTTAAATCCCCCGTCTATAACTTATGCCCTCTAAGTGCCCCGACATAATATATTTTCTTAACCTCCCTGTCGGTTCGATATCTTCATTAATTTTCTACCCGGAGCGGTACGAACTTCCGGAGCTGCGGCCGGAAGTTCGCGCCGCACTCTGGAAATGCGTATGCGGACAGCACACTGTGTGCTGTCCACATCCATCCCTGAGCCGTTCAAATTAACTCGTGGTGGTCCCGAGTGTGGCTCGGGGTTACCGCTGCTTGCAGTGTAATGTGACCCCGAGCCACACTCGAGGAGGTTGTGACCCCCACACAGTAATGCTCTCTTGAGGGTCCCCCATGGAGAGATGTCACACATTGCCTCCAAAATCATTACGTACCCCATCTGCTCTCTCCGTCGGCTCCCTGTTTCACTTTTTTGTTAGCGATGCAGTGAGAAGCGGGACATGCAGGGGTCCAGACAGCTGGCAGCCCCCAGTTGAGTGCTCATCCTGTCACTAATAGATCACATCCCGCTTGCACAGTGTTACTGCGGTGACATGTCCAGCGCAACAGGTGGGTGTTATGTCTGATTTATTTTTTTTACTTTTTCCCTCCTTTCCAGAAACTTGAAGGCTCTAAAGCAAAGGGTCAGTTGTTGATTTTTGGAGCAACCAACTGGGATTTGATTGGACGGAAAGAAGTGCCTAAACAGCAAGGTGAGCCCCCTGGACACAGCCGCCCCCTGTCAGGGCATGATGGCAGTTGTGGTTTTGCTCCAGAATGTTTAGGGCTCCTATATGGTGAATGTGCAGCCAGGAGGGAGCAGATCTAGTCATCTTATATTCATATTTATGTATATATAATCAGATTTCATTTTCTTTCTCCAGCTGCTTATCGTAACTTGGGCCAGAACCTGTGGGGACCTCACCGATACGGCTGTCTGACAGGGGTACAGGTCCGAACTGTGGCCTCCGGGCCCTGTGCTGCTCACAGTATACTTATCACCACAGAGGGGAAGATGTGGAGTTGGGGTGAGTACTGCAGCTGCACAGCCCCTCCATTGACTGTACAGGTGAATTAAATCTATTGCTGCCAGTTTGTGTGGACACAACCGTATCTGTTTTGCAGTACGCAAATCGCAAATCCCGGCCGCGTACACGCTGCCATTTTCTTTTTCACTACAAAGTGTGTTCAATGTTCTATCCTTGTCTGCAAAACAGACAAGAATAGGACATGTTGTATCTTTTTTGCGGGGCCGCAGAATGGACGCGTGGTTGCGGACAGCACATGGTATGCTGTCCGCATCTTTTGCAGCTCCATTGAAATCAATAGCTCCGCATCCAATCAGCATTTTTTAAAGTCATGTTCATCAGCCCCAACTTTGACTGACTGTGAATGGAATCGGGGACCAGCAGAGGCAGACCACACAACTGCTTTAAAGCTGAACTACCATCTCTACCCGACATATGTCCTTCGCGTTTCCTTTCAGCCGCCACTAGGAGGAGCTCAGTGCAAAGGGATTTACAGTTGAATTTGCATTAAATGATAACTATTAAAGGGGTTATCCGATTTCTTAAACCCCCTTCCCCACACACACATTTGCCGGGCCCCTCACTGGTAATATACTTACCCCGCTCCTGGTCCCCGCACCGCTGCTGCTGATTCTCTCTGCACATAGATGAAAATGTTGGGGAATAGCCAATGGCAGACGGGGAAGAGCCTCCCTAGCACCGCAGGTGACGCTAGGGAGGCTTGTCCCCATCCCCGCCTGCCATTGGCTGCTCCCACCCGATACCAGGTGTTTTCATCCGCGTGCAGGTAGACGCAGCGGCGGAGTGGTGTAAGGGAGGGCCCTGGCACGTGGTGGGGGTTTGAGAAATTGCATAACCCCTTTAATGCCTATGCACTGAGCTCCCTCTAATGGTGGCTGCAGGCAGACAATTGTGCGTAGTTTATGAGGAGAAGCAGAGGTTTAGGGTTGTATCAGTTTTGTCTGACAATTATGATATTCAGAAGGAGCGCCCTTTGAATCGGCTCCAATATTTCACAGTGGAGGGAAATTTTTATTTTTTTAATAAAACATTTTCAGAACAAAAATCATACATTTTTCAGAAATCTCAACATGAGTGGTAGCATACTAAGTTTTGCTATGGGGTCTTGTGAAATCTCTGTAAGCTCCTGGGAACAGCATGATATGGGGGGGGGGGGGGGCGCGCGGCTAGGTTAAATTGCCGGGGTTGCATTAAAGGGGTATTTCCGTTGTCTGATAGGTGCGGCTCTACATCGAGAGCGGACCCCTGAAGATTGTGGAGGGCGCACTGAGCATCCGTGGCTCGGCTATTTCCGTCGGGCCCCATAGAAATGAATGGGAGCGGTGGCCGTGCAAGCACGGTGTGCTTTCATTCAATCCTATGGGGAGAGCACTTGGCGATGGCTGGACCCCAGAAAACCGGGGTCCTCTGGCCACCACCTTAGGTGTGGGTCCACACCTACACCGATCAGATAATAGGATATGCTCCCATTGTCTGATATGAGAATACCTCTTTAATGCTACCAATTTTGTCCTTTACATCTCGCCCAATGGAAACCTGAAGCGTTGGTGTCTTGTAAACATCCATATTAATAATAATGATCACATTTCAGGCCGAAATGAAAAGGGCCAACTCGGACACGGCGATATCAAGAGGCTGGATGCCCCAAAGCCCATCGAGAGTCTTAAGGATGAAGTGTTCGTGTACGCGTCCTGCGGGAGGAACCACACACTGGCACTGACAGGTACGAACCACCGCTCTTGTGTGGACTGTGTCCCGTATATACATGCAGGATGCGTATATATAATCAGCCATCGTGCTCTCTGCAGAGAACGGATCAGTCTATGCATTTGGAGAGAATAAGATGGGTCAGCTCGGCCTGGGCAATAAGACGGACGCCGTGTCCAGTCCAGCTCAGGTGAGTATCCAGCAGCACGCACTGACCCCCTACTTAGTCCTCGTGACCTGATGTACTGAATCCATGCATTTTCTTCCCAGATTTTGTATAACGGGCAGCCGATCACTAAGGTGGCATGTGGAGCAGAGTTCAGTATGATCATGGACTGCAAAGGGAACCTGTATTCCTTCGGATGCCCTGAGTATGGACAGTTGGGTAAGTATTATCACTTGTTGTACTACTCTCCTCAACATGCACTCCTCATGAGGTTAGATTGTATCTAATATTGATTAAAAAAAATTCATTTGCCTCCGCACAGGTCACAACTCTGACGGCAAGTACATAGCACGGGCTCAGCGGATTGAGTACGACTGCGAGCTTATACCGCGCCGAATCGCCATTTTTATTGAAAAGACAAAGGACGGACAGATTCTTCCAGTGACCAATGTGGTTGTGAGGGACATAGCCTGCGGGGCCAACCATACGGTGAGACTTCAACACTTACGCTTTTGTGTCTTGTCCTGGTGATCTGTGGCATGTGCTGCCACCTAGCAGGAACAAAGTGAACTGCGCCACAAGAATTGTATTGAAAGTTTTTCCGAACTCCTCATATGCTCCTTTTGTCTCAAACTTGCTATGGTTTCTATGTGCACAGCTGGTTCTGGACTCTCAGAAACGCGTCTTTTCCTGGGGATTTGGTGGGTACGGCCGGCTGGGACACACCGAGCAAAAAGACGAGATGGTCCCACGACTTGTGAAACTATTTGATTTCCCCGGACGCGGCGCCTCTCAGATCTATGCAGGAGCCACCTGCTGTTTTGCTGTCAGCGAGATGGGTGAGTGCCCTTGGATGGTGTGAGAAGGGTACTAGGAATGTTTCTATAAGGGTCTCTGGCCATTAACAAATTTTGTGGTTTGTAGGTGGACTGTTCTTCTGGGGAGCAACAAACACATCACGTGATTCCACCATGTACCCCAAAAGTGTGCAGGATTTATGTGGATGGAAAGTTCGCAGTCTGGCCTGTGGGTGAGTTCCAAATGTGGCTGCTGAGCCCTATGGGAGGTTTTTTTGCAATAATATGATGTATTTGACCTCCTCTATCCCTAATTCAGTGGTGCACAACCTGCGGCCCTTGATCCATTCTGTGCAGCCCCCAGCTATCTGTTAAGGCTACTTTCACACTAGCATTTTTACTGGATCCGACAGGGTTCAGCAAAAACGCTTCCGTTACTGATAATACAACCGTCTGCATCCGTTATGAGCGGATCCGGTTGTATTATCTGTAACATAGCCAAGACTGATCCGTCATGATCTCCACTGAAAGTCCATAGAGGACTGATCCATTTTCTATTGTGGGTTATGACGGATCGGTCTTGCTCGGCATCCCAGGACGGAAAGAAAACTGCAGCATGCTGCTGTTTGCTCTCCGGTTGGGGGACGGAACGGAATGCATTTTGGAGCGCTCCGTTCAGTTAAGTTTTGTCCCCATTGACAATAAATGGGGACAAAACGGAAGCGTTTTCTTCCGGTATTGAGACCCTATGACGGAACTCAATACCGGAAAATAGAAACACTAGTGTGAAAGTAGCCTAAGAGACATACACAGTGGATATAAAATGTCTACACACCCCTATTAAAATGTCAGGTTTCTGTGATGTAAAAAATGAGACCAAGATAAATCACTTCAGAACTTTTTCCACCTTTAATGTGACCTATAAACTGTACAACTCAATTGAAAACAAACTGAAATCTTTTAGGTGGAGGGAAGTAAATATAAACACAAAATAATATGGTTGCATAAGTGTGCACACCCTTAAACTAATACTTTGTTGAAGCACCTTTTGATTTTATTACTCAGTCTTTTTGGGTATGAGTCTATCAGCATGGCACGCTTTGACTTGGCAAGATTTGCCCACTCTTCTTGGCAAAAACACTCCAAATCTGCATCTCCTGGGCACAGCCCTCTTCAGATCACCCCACAGATTTTCAGTCGGATTCAGGTCTGGGCTGTGGCTGGGCCATTCCAAAACTTTCATCTTCTTCTGGTGAAGCCATTCCTTGGTTGATTTGGATGTATGCTTTGGGTCGCTGTCATGCTGAAAGATGAAGTTCCTCTTCATGTTCAGCTTTCTAGCAGAAGCCTGAAGGTTTTGTGCCAATATTGACTGGTATTTGGAACTGTTCATAATCCCCTCTAGCTTAACTAAAGCCTCATGCACACGTCTGTGGAACACGGACCGTGTGATACCGGCCTGGATTTCTTCTGAGTGCAGGAGCGCACGGCGTCATTGGTTGCTGCCACAGTACATGATCTACGGACGTGTGCATGACTCTTAAGGCCCCAGTTCCAGCTGAAGAAAACCAGCCCCTTGGCATGATGCTGCCACCACCATGCTTCACTGTGGGGATGGGGTTCTTTTGGTGATGTGCAGTGTTGTTTTTGTGCCAAACATATCTTTTGGAATTATGGCCAAAAAGTTGACCCTTGGTTTCATCAGACATAACACCTTTTCCCACATGCTTCTGGGAGACTTCAGATGTGTTTTTGCAAAATGTAGCCCGGCTTGGAAGTTTTTCTTCGTAAGAAAAGGCTTTCGTCTTGCCAGTCTACCCCATAGCCCAGACATATGAAGAATACGGGAGATTGTTGTCACATGTACCACACAGCCAGGACTTGCCAGATATTCCTGCAGCTCCTTTCATGTAGCTGTAGGCCTCTTGGTCGCCTCCCAGACCAGTTTTCTTCTCGTCTTTTCATCAATTTTGGAGGGACGTCCAGTTCTTGGTAATGCAGTTCCGACAGTGCCCAGGGTTCACTCCTCTTCCTTCTGTCCTGACTTGGCAGATGGTATATGGGATTGGTGCCCAGCCAATCGCTGGCTGCAGTGATGATCCCCTTCACGCTGATCGGCATTCCCTGCCATGTCGGGACGGCAGCAGGTAGTGGAATGCAGCTGGGTCCCTGCTACCACTGGAAAGACAGCAGCTTGGTTTTGGGGAGGGGGGTGTAACCTGGTTTATTTACAACAATAGGATCCTGCTGCAAGGCTTTTATTTTGTTGGAATGCCCCTTAAAGCAGTGGAACCCCCAGTGTTCAGGTTGTTTTGGCTGATTTAGTGCTGTCAGTGATGGCCGACCCTCTCTGAACTCCATTATTCCTCCATGCTCTGCTGTATGTACAGGCTCAATACCATACAATTATCTGGCCTGTAATAGGAGCTTTATTAATTGTCATTTAATTTTAGCATCTTTATTATAAGGTTGCTTATAATCTTGGCCTTGTCTTCTACAGAAAAAGCAGTATTATCGTGGCAGCTGACGAGAGCACAATCAGCTGGGGACCCTCGCCAACCTTTGGAGAGCTGGTGAGTCAGTCGGCAAGACATGGCATGAATTAATCTACGAAGTGTGTATCTGGTATTTTCATGTCTTACACTGTAGTCGCCTCCGGAGCTGCATTGACTATTCTGCTTTTACATTATGTCTTACACTCCAGCCACATCTAGATCTGCTGCCGACCATATGGGATTAGTCAACCGGGTGCAGCCCAGGCACCTTAGCTGTGGTCCTGTTAGTAATGTGCACTCTGCTGAGCTGCATTGTGGGAACCGTACAGTTTGTGCCAGGCACCGTATGGTAGTGATTGTATGAAGGGAAGGTTTATTCTAACAACACTCCATAGCAGAGTTTACAATGTGTCGACTCTAAACCAGTACGTGGCAGCAGTGAAATACAGTTAATAGGAAACTAGCTAGTTTGTAACTACAACTCTGAATGTTGACTTTATCTGTAAATCTGCTCAACATTGTGGTCCTAAAATGACCCTCGCTAAGTGAACACTGGGGTCGTCTCTGCTGCCTATTCATTGTCCTCCGGTGACCCCAGTGCTCCCTTAGCACAGTAGTTTGGAGATTATTTTTTCCTTGCACAGCTCCTGAGTCCTGGGTGTAGGATGTTCACATCATCTTAGCATGGATCCTAATATCTCCTAATGTTTATTAAAGGGGGTTCTCCGTGAGTTACATATTAATGACCTATCCTCAGAATAGGTCATCCATATGAGATTGGCCAGGGGTCTAACTCCCAGCACCCCTGCCGATCAGCTGTTTGTGGAAGCCGGTGAGTGACGCGGCATCCTCACAGCTGACCAAGCATATCCCCGTTCATATGATAGTGGCTGTGCTTATCGCAGCTCAGCCCCATTGTCTTGAATGGGGCTGAGCTTCACCTAGGCCATGTGACAGATAACAATGACATCACATGGCCTAGGAAGAGGCCTAATCGCTCACGGAGTGCCACGGTCTCTTCGTTCCCGTGATCGGGTGAAGTTCCTGTAATCGGACCCCCTGCTGATCTGATATTGATGAATTATCTGGAGGATAGGCCATCAATATCTAAATACCAGAAAACCCCTTTAATATATTATATTGTACCTCTACAGGGTTATGGGGACAACAAGGCCAAGTCCTCCACCACAGCTCAGGAGGTGAAGACATTAGACAGCATCTACTCAGAACAGGTGAGTTTCCATGTAGATCACTGTACTCCCGACAGTCTGTGCTGTTTCCTCTCCTCTGACAATCTGCTTTGTTTCCTCATCTTTGACTCCCTGACGTTCCTCTCTCCAGGTGGCCATGGGCTATTCACATACCCTGATTGTGGGCCGTGATGAAACCGAACAGGACAAGGAGAAGCTGAAGAAGCTCCCGGAGTACAACCCTCGCACCCTGTGATACGCTTTTTCCTGGTTTGGGAGGAGACTCGACATAACAACCACTCCTCTCATCCACCCCTAGTGACCCCTGCAGTGCCCTCCACTGTGGCAGGTGGCTCCAGCACTGACAGGGGTGAGGCAGCTGAACCTAAACCAAGGGGACTGGAAATCCTCAAACACATTCCTCAAGTTTTCTCCCACCTCCAATTTTCCAGGAAAAAAAAAAATAAACTTTTAAAATCTGGTGTTTCCATGGTGGTCATGTTTCTATGGAAACATGAGGGACCACTCCGGGACCTGACTTTACTCCCTTTACTCTGCCGTATGCTGCTGCTTCAGTTCCACCCCAATCCCCACCCCATCTGCTTCACCGTACGGTGCCGCCTGATGCAATGCAGAGTGCGCCCGGCGCTGAACTGCAATCCAAACCCTTTGTGAGTTTCCATTATCGGTGCCTTGCGATACGAGTGTTACTGGCAGCGTGAGCGGGCTCTGTTCCAGCAGTGCTGCACTATTGGTGCCTTTCACTTACACGTGGTTGTGGTCGGCGCACGGCCCGGTCCACACTCCACCCGTGCGTTACCAGCCTTGTTACATATAAAACCCATTATAAAGCTCCTTATTTTAGTTTTCTTGTTAGAAATAAAGTTTAAAAAAAAAAGGAAAAAAACTTAATGTCTTCTCTCCCCCTTTTTAGCATCATCAGTAAGATGAGCTGTCACTTCACTTGAAGCCAGTGCTCAGCCACCATTTTGTCCGTGCAGAAAGTTTAAGGGTTCTTGCAAATGGCAATAATGCGACCTTTCCGTTTTTTTTTGTCCCCGACGTCCTGCATTTACTTGCGACCATTCCATTGTTAGCGGGCAGCAGGAAGTTCTGCTCTTAGGTTATGATTTGCGTCCGGCGCTGTCTGAACGTTAACTGTACAGGTTTGTCTTTGAGTTGATCCCGCCTGTGGCTGCGCCGCGTGTGGGGTCAGCGGCAGCTTATTTCGCCATTGTGTCTCCCCACATTGCTCTGAAATCATTTCGCGCGAGGTCACAAGGTTCAGGGGTCCATGTTGTATCTTTCTGTTTTGAGTTTTATATTTCTGAAGGTCATTGTTTAAATAAAATACGTCTTTGTGTATGTTGTGGAGTCTGAGTCCGATGTCGCAAGAGGCGGAGCTAGCGAACAGCAGGTGGGCGGGGGGGGGCTTAGCGCTTTAAAATGAGAATCTCTGTGTGATATCTTGCCAATTGCAGGTTTAGTATCTTTCTGCAGTCATCTCTACTTGCTGTCAGTGAGTTGGAGCATTCTTGTTAACATCCAGAGACTAAACACTTGCACAGACCTAATAATTCTCACCGCTGATGGGTTTGTTACAGTGTATCGAGGGCTGATTAATTGCAGCAAACTGTCAGGATGGCAGGAGAGGAATTTGTTGCTCTTTTAGCTCACAGAGGATTATCTGCTGTGATACATTGTAACAAGTCCTTCAGCTGTGTGAGCAGAACTAGGTTTTCGGCCTCTGGATGTGAACACCATTTCTATTCATTGACCTCCAGCAGAGATCCTGATCATGCAGAATTGAAACGCTGAAAATTTGCAGAGCGGTGTAATATGCAATTTGTCCCCAAGATGGCGCCAGTGATTCTTGTTTCCCTTAGGCTTCCTGCACAAAGGTGTGGGTGATGCAGATCTCAGCCTTCCATTGAAAAGTGAAATCCACACAAAGAATTGACATGCAGTGGATTTCAAAATCCACACAGCAGGTCAATTTCAGCACGGAATTAAAAAGCAAAGTGAAGATGAGATTTGTCTCGTCTCAATCCCTTTGCTGATACTGCATTGTGCTGTGGTTTATCCGCAGTAGAATCCACGTGAAAAAAAAGTGCGTAATCTGCGCCCTGTGCAGTTACCCTTATTTTCCAGAGAGAGAACCTATATAGCAGGGGTGCACAACCTGCGGCCCTTGATACCATTCTGTGCGGCCCCCAACCATCTGGTAACAGACATGTATGTCTTGTGGCTGCTCACATGTGTTTTTCATGTATATCTCCCATTAGATGGGAGTCCTGGAAGTGTAACCAGACATTATTGGTATAAAATGTGTGTTCAATAGTACAATATTTCAGTTGTTAATACACCTTTAAATTTTAATTTCGGCCCTCGTCATTGGTTCAGTCTGGCAGTGTGGCCCCCAACCAGGAAACGTTGTGCAACCCTGCTATATAGTAACCTAGTACTGAAGCAAAGAGTTAAATTGGAGCCTGTCCTACAGTGGTTTTTCTCTGTTACCAGCGAGGAGCTCAACGCATTCCAAGATCTAGGTTTCAGCTACGCTGCCTTTAGGTGTTGTGCGCCCAAGTATCGCAGGGCAGCCGTAGTAATGACTACACCGCGATATTTGGCCCTGCGACAGGTGTTACACCCAAGATTGGCGTGTAGCCGAATCCTTGCATTGTACTGTGGATTACAGATGTAGGGGAAAAGCATCCATGAGTAATGAGGAGTATTGATAAATATTTAATGGTATGTAGTATTTCACCTGTCAGGCGGAGCATCAGGTTGTGGTTACAATGTTTCTATATTTCTTCAGTTAAATTAATCGTACATTATACAGTGTGTATATAGCTGTGACTTCTGTCCTTTTTGGTAAGGCTCTCCAATAGTCTGTATACCTGTAATGTATGTGATGACCAGTAGGGGGTACAAGTGAGTAATACTGAAGTGTAAAGCTGGGGTTTACTATTGACTGAAGGCATCTGTGTTGGTCCCATGTTCATATGTGCCTAGATTGCTGAGAACAATGAGGTTTTAATATATGCAAATGAGCTTCTAGGAGCAACAGGGGTGTTGCCATTGCACTTAGAGGCTGTACATTGGCCACACCCTATGCACTTTGACAGTAAAAACCATGCCTGGCCTGTCAAAGTGGAGAGAGCAGAGCCTCTAGGTGTAATGGTAACGCCCCCGTTGCTCCTAGAGGCTAATTTGCATATAACAAAACATCATCTTTCTCAGCAATGCTGACACATAGGAACATGGGACCAACACAGATGGCTTCAGCTGCCAAGCGCACATGTACCAGGTCAGCCAGTGTCAGAGGTACAAAGCTGCTGACAGATGTCCTTTAATAGTACTTATAATGTGAACCCAGCTTGGCAGAGGGTGTGACGCTCTGCAGAGCCTGAGCCCTGTGTGCGGAGAACCAAACAATGTAGAATCCAGCGTTAAATGGTGCTCTCCCACCATTTGTAGGACAATGGCTTCCTGATGACGTTGGTGCCGCAGTGCACTTCTCCCAAATATTGGTGGTAGGTTGCAAAATCATCGATGAAGGTGCAACGCAGTGCCAAGGGCTCCAGCAAAGACCGCACCTTCTCCTCCAGGCAGCAGGTACCAGAGATTACGGGGCCAAATGGCTTTGGGATCCCTAGGTAGTTTCCCAGGACGAGCATGTTGACCTAAAGAGAAGGATCATTTGTGAGTAGTTGCTATATGCAGCACCTGTAGATATCGCCCCCTCCCACAGAGCATCAGTTTTGTGGGTGATCACCTCCATACCCTGATTTATGGGGAGGGTGGGGGGGGGGTTCAGTCCTGGGGATGGATGCTGCAATCTTTAGGATCAGCGAGGGAGCAGGAGCCTGAATAGAGGAGCTCATCACCCATGTACAGGTGCATCACAAATTACAGTATCATTGAAAAGTGAATTTATTTCAGTAATTCAATAAGTGAACCTCATTGTATACATTTATTATGTATAGAGGGATCTATTCCAAGCGTTTATTTCTTCTGATATTGATGATTACGGCTTACAGCTACTGAGACCTCAATAGTCAGGATCGCAGGAAATTAGATTATTATATAAGACCAAATAAAAATGTGTTTTAATACAGAAATGTTGGCCTCCTGAGAAGTCTGTCCAGTATATGCGCTCAGTACTGGTCGGGGCTTCTACTGCATCAGTGCGGCAATGTGACATGGAGGCGATCAGTACTGGTCGGGGCTTCTACTGTATCAGTGCGGCAATGTGACATGGAGGCGATCAGTACTGGTCGGGGCTTCTACTGTATCAGTGCGGCAATGTGACATGGAGGCGATCAGTACTGGTCGGGGCTTCTACTGTATCAGTGCGGCAATGTGACATGGAGGCGATCAGTACTGGTCGGGGCTTCTACTGTATCAGTGCGGCAATGTGACATGGAGGCGATCAGTACTGGTCGGGGCTTCTACTGTATCAGTGCGGCAATGTGACATGGAGGCGATCAGTACTGGTCGGGGCTTCTACTGTATCAGTGCGGCAATGTGACATGGAGGCGATCAGTACTGGTCGGGGCTTCTACTGCATCAGTGCGGCAATGTGACATGGAGGCGATCAGTACTGGTCGGGGCTTCTACTGCATCAGTGCGGCAATGTGACATGGAGGCGATCAGTACTGGTCAGGGCTTCTACTGCATCAGTGCGGCAATGTGACATGGAGGCGATCAGTACTGGTCGGGGCTCCTACTGTATCAGTGCGGCAATGTGACATGGAGGCGATCAGTACTGGTCATGGCTTCTACTGCATCAGTGCGGCAATGTGACATGGAGGCGATCAGTACTGGTCGGGGCTTCTACTGCATCAGTGCGGCAATGTGACATGGAGGCGATCAGTACTGGTCGGGGCTTCTACTGCATCAGTGCGGCAATGTGACATGGAGGCGATCAGTACTGGTCAGGGCTTCTACTGCATCAGTGCGGCAATGTGACATGGAGGCGATCAGTACTGGTCAGGGCTTCTACTTCATCAGTGCGGCAATGTGACATGGAGGCGATCAGTACTGGTCAGGGCTTCTACTTCATCAGTGTGGCAATGTGACATGGAGGCGATCAGTACTGGTCAGGGCTTCTACTTCATCAGTGTGGCAATGTGACATGGAGGCGATCAGTACTGGTCAGGGCTTCTACTTCATCAGTGCAGCAATGTGACATGGAGGCGATCAGTACTGGTCAGGGCTTCTACTTCATCAGTGTGGCAATGTGACATGGAGGCGATCAGTACTGGTCAGGGCTTCTACTTCATCAGTGTGGCAATGTGACATGGAGGCGATCAGTACTGGTCGGGGCTTCTACTGTATCAGTGTGGCAATGTGACATGGAGGCGATCAGTACTGGTCAGGGCTTCTACTTCATCAGTGTGGCAATGTGACATGGAGGCGATCAGTACTGGTCGGGGCTTCTACTTTATCAGTGCGGCAATGTGACATGGAGGCGATCAGTACTGGTCAGGGCTTCTACTTCATCAGTGTGGCAATGTGACATGGAGGCGATCAGTACTGGTCATGGCTTCTACTGCATCAGTGCGGCAATGTGACATGGAGGGGATCAGTACTGGTCAGGGCTCCTACTGCATCAGTGCGGCAATGTGACATGGAGGCGATCAGTACTGGTCGGGGCTTCTACTTCATCAGTGGGGCAATGTGACATGGAGGCGATCAGTACTGGTCGGGGCTCCTACTTCATCAGTGCGGCAATGTGACATGGAGGCGATCAGTACTGGTCGGGGCTTCTACTGCATCAGTGGGGCAATGTGACATGGAGGTGATCAGCCTGGGGCACTGCGGAGGGTTCTGGAAGCCCAGCTTGCATGGATAGCCTTCAGCTCATCTGCTTTGTGGGGTCTCTCATAGATTCTCTATGGGGTTTAGGTCAGTCAAGCCCAGTGATACTGTGGTTATTACACCAGGTGTGGGCAGGGGCCAAGTCCTGCTGGAAAATGACATCAGCATCTCCATTAATCTCATCAGCAGAGGGAAGCATGAAGCGCTCTGAAATCTCCCTGTAGACGGCTGCACTGACTGTGGACTTGATATAACACAGTGGACCAGCACCAGCAGAGGACATGGCTTCCCAACCATCACTGACTGTGGAGACTTCACACTGGACCTCAAGCACCTTGGATTGTGGCCTCATCACTCTTCCTCCAGACTCTGGGACCTTGATTTCCAAATGAAATGTGAAATTTACTTTCATCTGAGCAACAGTCCAGTCATTTTTTTTTTTTTTCCTTAGCCCAGGTTAAGGGTACTTTCCGCAACTGCCTGCCAGCCCCGGAAATCAGTGTGCAAACTGATACCATTTGTTTCCGGGTCTGACAAATGCATTGAAATACCGGATCCGTCTCTCAGGTGTCATCTGGAAAAACGGATCCGGTATTCATTTTTTTTCACATTTTTAAAGGTCTGCGAATTGCCAAACCTGAAGACCGGATCAGTTTTTCCGGAACACTTGGTACCGGATCCGGCATGAATGCATTTCAATGAAAAATAATGCCGGATCCGGCAAGTGCTCTGGAATTTTGGCCGGAGAAAATACCGTTAAAGTGACTGAACTGAAGACATCCTGATGCATACTGAACGGATTGCTCTCCATTCAGAATGCATTAGGACAGGTTTTTTTTCCGGTATTGAGCCCCCTAAGATGGCACTCAATACCGGAAAACTTTAACGCTAGTGTGAAAGTACCCTAAGATGCTTCTGACGTCTCTGGGTCAGGAGTGGACACAAGTAATGAGACATTTGTAGCTCATGTCCTGGATACCTCTGTGTGTGGCTGACTCCAGCCGCAGTCCACGCCTTGTGAATCTCCCCCGAATTCTTGAATGGCTTTTTCTTGACAATCTTTTCAAGGCTGAGGTTATCCCTGTGGATTGTGCACCTTTTTCGACCATACTTTTACCTTCCACTCAACTTTCCATTAATACGCTTGGATACAGCACTCTATAAACAGCCAGCTTCTTTAGCAATGACCTTTGGTGGCTTACCCTCCTTGTGGAGGATGTCAATGACTGTCTTCAGGACAACTGTCAACTCAGCAGTCTTCCCCATGATTGCGTAGCCTTTGCAGATGTTTTTTGTTGATTAGAATGTGACACGAGTCTAAAGATTATTCTTTTTCACAAAATTCTAATTTTCTGAGATCCTGACTTTTGGGGTCTCATTAGCTGTAAGTCATAATTATCAACATTAAAATAAATAAACACTTGAAAAAGATCCCTCTGTGTGTAATGAATGTATAGAACAGGGGTAGGCAACCTCCGGCACTCCTACATGCTGGGAGTTGTAGTTTCACAACCGCTAGAGTGCCGGAGGTTGCTGACCACTGGTATAGAATATATGAGGTTCACTTTTTGAATGTAATTACTGAAATAATAAACTTTTTAATGATATTCTAATTTATTGAGATGCACCTGTAGATCCCTTGTGTCTCACCATGTTGGGGAAGAAGGACTCCGCAGACTCCTTGTTAGAGTCAGCCTTGTAGAGGATGGGGATGTCTATGATGTCTTCTTCAGAAAGACCCAGCTCCTTCTTCATGATCTTCCTGTTTATGTTAATGTTCTCCTGTAGGAAATAAGATGGTAGGTGGAGAATTCGACAACCGTATGTGAACGTCAGTTGTCAGGGAGGTCCCTGACATTGACTGGATGTTCCTCCGTTACCTGACAACTCTCTGACGACTGCTTCAGGTCTTTGTCTGACAAGATCTCATCGATGGTATATTTTTTGCATTTCAGACCTAAAAGATGCAAATATCGTGCAATCAGAACACCTCATGCCTGTCTTATGCAGTAAATAAAAAAAAATTTAGTTGTCACAGCTCTGCCTCCTTTACAGAACTGTAATCTATTCCCACTTAAACCTTAATTTACGTAACTGTGCTGTACCCACCTTCAAACATAATGGTTTTCCCGTGTCCTTCTCTCTGCTTCTGTTTAAAGAGCTCTAGGCAGGCCTGAGGACTCGCCAGCAGCAGCCGAAATCCCTGCGGAGGGTGAGAAGCAACGTGTCTTATGTATGGGGGGTGGTCTTACATCATGTACAGTACAGACCAAAAGTTTGGACACACCTTCTCATTCAAAGAGTTGTATTTATTTTCATGACTATGAAGGCATCAAAACTATGAATTAACACATGTGGAATTATATACATAACAAACAAATGTGAAACAACTGAAAATATGTCATATTCTAGGTTCTTCAAAGTAGCCACCTTTTGCTTTGATTACTGCTTTGCACACTCTTGGCATTCTCTTGATGAGCTTCAAGGAGGTAGTCCCCTGAAATGGTCTTCCAACAGTCTTGAAGGAGTTCCCAGAGATGCTTAGCACTTGTTGGCCCTTTTGCCTTCACTCTGCGGTCCAGCTCACCCCAAACCATCTCGATTGGGTTCAGGTCCGGTGACTGTGGAGGCCAGGTCATCTGGCGCAGCACCCCATCACTCTCCTTCATGGTCAAATAGCCCTTACTTTCAAAGTTTTCCCAATTTTTCGGCTGACTGACCTTCATTTCTTAAAGTAATGATGGCCACTTGTTTTTCTTTACTTGGCTGCTTTTTTCTTGCCATAATACAAATTCTAACAGTCTATTCAGTAGGACTATCAGCTTTGTATCCACCTGACTTCTCCTCAATGCCACTGATGGTCCCAACCCCATTTATAAGGCAAGAAATCCCACTTATTAAACCTGACAGGGCACACCTGTGAAGTGAAAACCATTTCAGGGGACTACCTCTTGAAGCTCATCAAGAGAAAGCCAAGAGTGTGCAAAGCAGTAATCAAAGCAAAAGGTGGCTACTTTGAAGAACCTAGAATATGACATATTTTCAGTTGTTTCACACTTGTTTGTTATGTATATAATTCCACATGTGTTAATTCATAGTTTGATGCCTTCAGTGTGAATCTACAATTTTCATAGTCATGAAAATAAAGAAAACTCTTTGAATGAGAAGGTGTGTCCAAACTTTTGGTCTGTACTGTATGTGGCAGGAGTGAGGCATATAAACTATTTCCCATGGAGGTGGAGTTCCCCTTTAAGAACGTACATGGCCTATTGACATCTTTGTGATGAGTCCGGAGAGATGGATGACATATTTGTATAATTCCCCTGTCACGTTCTGTACCGCTATCAGTGGTCTTACCTTTTTATTCAGCGCCGGGACAAAACTCATGAACTCGTCGATGTGGGCGACGTAGAGCCAGGTGGAGTACAGGTAGACTGGGGCCTGGACCTGCTGAGCGTGGAAGAAGTCTCTGAGCGCTTTATTCATCCGCATGTTGTTCCTGCAGATAACAGTGCATAGGGAATAGTTACACCTGGGCCCTGGTGCCTGCAGGGGCCCAAAACATGCTGGTGTAAAGGAAAACTGGCTTAGTTGCCCATAGCAATCAATCAGATTCCACCTTTCATTTTTCAGAGCTCTTTTGGAAAATAAAAGGTGGAATGTGATTGGTTGCTATGTGCACCTGGCTTAGTCGCCTATAGCATAGCAGCCAATCAGATCCCACCTTTCATTTTTCAGAGTTCCTCTGGAAAATGAAAGGTGGAATGTGATTGGTTGCTATGGGCACCTGGCTTAGTTAACCATAGCAACCCAACAGCTACCACCTTTTATTTTTCAGAGCTCTTTTGGAAAATAAAAGATGGACTCTGGTTGCTATAGGCAACTACACTAGTTTTTCTGTACACCAGTTTTGATAAATCTCTCATAATGGGAGAAAGTGACTGATATAGAATTTGTATTACTGCTGCCTTCATTCTCCTGTCACTAGTTTTACATGGTGTGACAGCTGGGAGGAGGCGCCGCTGATCACTGCTGCATGATTCATGAAATAATGATCATATAGAGCTTTATAGACTGGTAAAACAATAAAAGAAAACATAAACCTGCCCATCAACGGGATTTATAGACCTATAATCATAGTCTATGGTCATGTAATAATATAGACAGCGTTTGTCACATTGGCATGTACCACACTGACTGACAATGATATGATAGGGGGTGTAGTGCAGTTTTTACATACAGCAGCTCTGCAGACAGTATCACTTGGCTTAGATACACAGCCATTGAGACAGTATCACACATGATAGGCTTAGATACAGCAACTCAGCAGGCAGTATCACACATGATAAGCTTAGATACAGTGTCTCAGCAGACAGTATCACACACGAGAGTATTAGATACAACTCAGCAGCTAATATCACACATGGTAGTTTTAGATGCAATAGTTCAGCAGGCAGTATCACCTGACTTAGATACACAGCTGATTAGACAGTATTACACATGATACATGTTACACATGACTGGTTTAGGGCGCATTCACATGACAAGAATAGGACCTGCTCTATATTTTTTTTGTGTGAAGGGGGAACGAAATGTGGAACGATGCGGACTCATTCATACGGTCGTGTGAATGAGCCCTTAGATGCACCAGCTCAGCAAACAGCATCACACATGACAGGAGTATAAAATTAGATAAAGAGGTTCAGTACCACACATGATCGGATTAGATACAGCAGCTCAGCAGACAGTATCACACTTGATAGGATTAGATACAGCAGCTCAGCAGACTGTATCACACATGATAGGATTAGATAAAGCAGCTCAGCAGACAGTATCACACATGATAGGATTAGATACAGCAGCTCAGCAGACAGTATCATACTTGATAGGATTAGATACAGCAGCTCAGCAGACAGTATCACACATGATAGGATTAGATATAGTGGCTCAGCAGACAGTATCATACTTGATAGGATTAGATACAGCAGCTCAGCAGACTGTATCACACATGATAGGATTAGATAAAGCAGCTCAGCAGACAGTATCATACTTGATAGGATTAGATACAGCAGCTCAGCAGACAGTATCACACATGATAGGATTAGATATAGTGGCTCAGCAGACAGTATCACACATGATAGTATTAGATATAGTGGCTCAGCAGACAGTATCACACATGATAGGATTAGATACAGTGGCTCAGGAAGCAGTATCAGACATTATAGAATTCGAAAAATTAGCTCAGCAGACAGTATCACACACAATAGGATTAGATACAGTGGCTCAGCAGACAGTATCACACATGATAGGATTAGATACATCAGCTCAGCAGACAGTATCATGCATAATAGAAGTAGATACAGTGGCTCAGCAGATTATATCACACATGACAGGATTAGGACAGTTCTCAGCTGCCGTCATGTAGAGTGTAAGCTCACCTGGACAAACCATCTCCAATGAGAATCCTCCCCAGCGGGTAATTCTTCCCCTGTACGACAACAGGAGGACTGACTTCCAGGTTTCCAAAAGAATCCAGTGTGTTCACTGTGCTGATGTCATCCGGCTCCCGTGTCACGTAACCAAAGTCCGGCCCCTGAGGAAAAATTCGAATTAAAACCAGAATTAACCAACAAAATGACAGATCAAACAGGAGCAGAGTCCGCAGCAGCACAGAGTGTTTCAGGAGAGAGGAATGCGCTGATCTTGTGGGGGGCAGTGACCTGGTGACAGGGGACACGTTTTACAGATCAAACCTTTCATCTTATACCATGAAGATGAACATATCAACAACCAACCAGAACTGCTGAGATTGGAAAATCCTTCAGGCCACGGTTTCTTGGCGAATCCAAGACGACTGGAAACTGTTTGTGAGGAGCTTCAGTGTATCCGAACTCCATCTCATCCTGCAACACAGCGAACAAATCATTATATAGTACTGGAGACTGTAGTTCTGAGAGGTGTATGCTGTATCTAATCCTATCATGTGCGATACTGTCTGCTGAGATGCCTTATCTAATCCTATCATGTGTGATACTGTCTGCTGAGATGCTGTATCTAATCCTATCATGTGCGATACTGTCTGCTGAGATGCCTTATCTAATCCTATCATGTGTGATACTGTCTGCTGAGATGCTGTATCTAATCCTATCATGTGTGATACTGTCTGCTGAGATGCCTTATCTAATCCTATCATGTGTGATACTGTCTGCTGAGATGCTG
Source organism: Bufo bufo (assembly GCF_905171765.1). NCBI lineage: Eukaryota > Metazoa > Chordata > Amphibia > Anura > Bufonidae > Bufo > Bufo bufo. The sequence continues at coordinate 47,359,890 of NC_053389.1, read as the reverse complement.
TATCTAATCCTATTGTGTGATACTGTCTGCTGAGATGCTGTATCTAATCCAATGATGTGGGATTCTGTCTGCTGAGATGCTGTATCTAATCCTATCACGTGTCATACTGTCTGCTAAGATGCTGTATCTAATCCTATAATGTGATACTGTCTACTGAGATGCTGTATCTAATCCAATGATGTGTGATTCTGTCTGCTGAGATGTCTATCTAATCCTACCATGTGTGATACTGTCTGCTGAGATGCTGTATCTAATCCTCTCCTGTGTGATACTGTCTGCTGAGATGCCTTATCTAATCCTATCATGTGTGATACTGTCTGCTGAGATGCTGTATCTAACCCTACCATGTGTGATACTGTCTGCTGAGATGCTGTATCTAATCCTATTGTGTGATACTGTCTGCTGAGATGCTGTATCTAAGCCTATAATGTGTCTGTTAAGCTATTGTATCTAAGCCTGTAATGCACTGGACTGTCTTTTGAGCTGCTGTATCTAATTCTGTTCTGTCATATGTGTGATACTGTACTGCTGAGATGCTGTATCTAAGCCTACCATGTATGATGCTGATCTGCTGTATCTAAGTTTATCGTGTGTAATACTCTGCTTCTCAGCTGCTGTATATAACCCTATCATGTTTGATACTGTGCTGCTTTACGCCTGTATCTTAGATTATCATGTGTGATACTGTCTGCTGAGCCGCTGTATTATGTGTTACATTGTGCTTTTGAGCTGCTGTATCTAAGCTTATAGTGCGATACAGTGCTTCTGAGCTGCTGTATCTAAGCCTATCATTTGTGATACTGATTGCAGAGCTGCTGTATCTAAACCTATCATGTGTGATAATATCTCAGATAACCGTGCAGCCCTACACCCCTCCAATCATGATTGTCTCTGTGCCGGTGTTGATTGTAAGCTCCTCAGCCCAGTGCATTCCCCCCTACATTGCTATGCTGTATTACTCACCTGCATCCACTGGTCTCCCTGGTTCTCACTATACGTCACCATTTTGAGGGGGCACCGCACCCTCTCCACAAAGTCTGATATCTGTTTTACAAACTCGGCATTGGAATTTATACTGGAAAATAAGGAAACAATGGGCAGGGGTGAAAAGCCAGCAATACCCCCGTATACAGTTAGAAAGGACCAGTCCTATGTAAATACAGCTTCCTCATTGAGTAATGGGATGTGCAACTTTATCATTTCATGGCCTCTGCTTGCTGTCAGTGAATAGAAACATTCTTGTTTACGCGAGGGCTGAAAACCTCTCCTGACCTAGTCCTGCTCACACAGCTGAGGGTCTGCTGCAATGCATCAGTGTAGGTGTGAGCAGAACACAATGGCAGTGCAAATCTCTCCTGTCCTGATTTGTGGGATGGGCAGTCATGTACCAGGCCCCATTCACACAATGGCTGGGGTGAAGGATTTGGCATGTCCCAACAGATGGGTGCGGGTTCTCTCTCAGTCTTTAAAGGTGTGTGGGTTCTTTAGTACTTGGCAGCGGTCCCAGTTTATGAATTACTCCCCCATCGTATATATCTCAGATGCATATATGGGTGGGATTGCCCTATATAGGGCACATATAATGCAGCCTGTTGGCCGCTGCGCCTCTTTTCTTGCTCCCTCTCGTCCTCTCATGAATTATTTATTCATGAGATCAGGTTTGTGGAGAAGTCCTTGAAGGGCGTGACGTCAGCACCCGCTATAAATCACCGGTGCAGGCAGGGGTGCACCTAGCCTTTCTGCTACCTGAGGCAAAAATTGAAATGGATCCCCCCTCCAGCTCTACTGTTAAAGGCATAAAGGGATACAGTTGACTATAGAGAGATGAGCACTTCCACAATGGAAGCGCTCATTTCCCATGGCCCTGCCATCGCCGCCACTTGTCTCTTTCCCTCTTCGTCCTCCGGCAGCACACCATGGGTTAACCCGACCTCATTAGCTCCTTGGACCGCCCACCTAGTTAAACAATTAGAGATTAGTTAGTCGGTACCTATATAGCAGGCCATCTAGGTGCACCTCCTTGTGTTTTTTCTTTGTCCTCAGCAAATCGGCCGGCATTCTGACGGCCAGTTGGACTTTGCCCACCCGGTGGAAGTTTTTTCTGTGCGCCATGTATGTTCCCTGGCGCTTTTTCTCCATTACAGCGGCGCCCCTGCAGTAACGTGGGACCGGAAGTCTTGTCCCTAACTTCCGGTGCGGTGGAACGCACCATGTGGAACGCAGACGCTGGGCGTCTGACGTCACAGGAAGTTCCGGTTTGGGCGCCAAATTTGAAATATTTAAACCAGGTAAACCTCTAGCTCACTGCCCTTGTGCCTGGCAGCCGAGCTTTTTGCGTTTTAAGGTAAAATTGCCTGTCCTGTGTCAGGCAGCCTTCTCCCCCTGCAAATTTAAAGACTATTTTATTTCTTTTTTTGCAGATGTCCAGCTCCAGCAGTAAGAGGTCCAGGAAGACCAGACACAGGCTCTGCCGTGCTTGTGAACAACCCCTTCCTGATAAAAGCTTGGAGGATGTGTGTGTTGACTGCGTGGAGAGCTCCCCTTTAAGGTCCGCTAAAAAACCTAAGAAGCAGGTTTTATGCATTTCTTGTGTTCAGCCGCTCCCTGAGGATGCGGTGTCTAACATTTGCAAGAACTGTTCTCATTCTGATGAAGTATCGGATTCGGATACCAAAAAGCTGATGTCCTTACTGAAGGCCTTTTTAGAAAAGTCCAGTAAGAAAACCCAGAAGACAAAGCGTTATGTCTCTCCTGCTTCATCTGATCAATCTTCCCGGTCTGAGGGAGAAGTATCTTCAGAATCGGATACAGAGTTGCCGGTTTTGGAAGACAACTTCTTATTTAATAAAAATGACGCTAACCTCCTAATTAAAGAGGTCAAAAACATTATGGAGTCTAGGAAAGAGAAACCCTCTGAGCAGAATGAGGAGAACCTGTTCTACTTCCCTAAAAAGAAGGCTACGGTTTTTCCCAGCCACCCTGTGCTGAACTCTATCATGCACAAGGAATGGGAACAGCCTATCGGAAAGATCAATCTGGGATCCAGATTCAGGGCTGCATATAAGACTGATCCGGCTGAATCCACAAGCTGGGACGCCCCCGCTAGAGTAGATCCTTCCGTTACAAGGCTTGCGAAGAAGTCCTTCTTTCCCAGCGATGACTCGTCTTTACTAAAAGACCCCATGGATAAGAAGGCGGATGGCCTCCTGAAGAGGCTTCATACATATATGGCCTCCCTGAACAAAGCAGCTATGGCCACTGTCCCTGTGGCACGTGCGCTGCGTGTTTGGCTGAGTCATCTAGGACGGGACATAGAGGATGGAGTTTCTAGAGACGAATTGCTCCAACAATTACCGACTCTAAAGTTGGCGGCGGAATTCTTATGTGACTTCCCTGTTGACTCCTTGAGATTGACGGCAAAGAATATGGCCCTGGCCAACTCTGTAAGAAGAGCCACATGGCTGAAGTTGTGGTCGGGTGATCCGGCATCTAAGAGCAACTTGTGTTCCTTGCCCTTCGAGCCCGGCAAGCTATTTGGCTCCCATTTAGACAAACTATTGGAGTCCAATACTGAAGAGAAGGTCCTCAACTTTCCTCAAGTTAAAAGGAGAGAAAAAAACGAAGTTTTTTCGTCCCTACAAGGGCCAGGATTATAGAAGATCCAGCTTCAGAGGACGTCCCCACAGGGGAAGATCAAGCAATAGGCCTAACACAGAGGGTCATAAGAAAAAATCTGAAGACTCCAAACAGTCCAAAACCGAATTCTGACGCCAAAAGTCAAGTAGGAAGCCGATTGTCCCATTTCTATTCAGAATGGAGACGAATAACGTCAGACATCTGGTCTCTCCAGATAGTAAAGGAGGGATACGATTTAGAATTCTACCGGTCTCCTCGAGATCGATTCGTCTTAAACGAAAGGAATCAGCTTCTCTTCCATCTTCTGCAAGAGTTCCTGGAAAAGGGTGCTCTGGAACCAGTACCTTACTCTCAAAAAGGGAAAGGTGTATACTCCAGAATTTTCGCTGTCCCCAAATCAGACGGAGGAAACAGGTTGATTATAGACCTAAGATACCTGAACCACCACATGAAAAAGATCCACTTCAAGATGGAAACAATAAGGTCCATCACAGCAGTACTCAAACAGAATCAGTTCCTGGGGTCCCTGGATCTCAAGGACGCATACCTCCATATACCTATAAAGAGTTCAGCAAGGAGAGTCCTGAGGGTGGCAATCCAGGTCAAGGGAAGAACCCTTCACTATCAGTTCAAGGCACTTTCTTTTGGTCTGTGTTCTGCACCGAGAGTGTTTACGAAGATGGCGGTCGTCATAGCAGCAAAACTGCGCCTCCAGGGAATCCATGTCTTTCCCTACCTGGACGATTGGCTTATTGCAGCAGATTCCAGAGGCATCCTGCAAGTCCATCTCAAGACAGCAATAGAACTTCTTCAATCCCTGGGCTTCTTAATAAACTGGAAGAAGTCGGACATCATTCCCTCTACTTCCAAGAAGTTCCTGGGTCTCCTAATAAATACAGAATCCATGATGCTATACCTAACGCCAACAAGAATAGAGGTCTTGAATAAAGAAATAAAGACCCTAATGACCCTACGTTCTCCCACTGTCCGCAGGGTTATGAAAACCTTAGGCCATATGACAGCAACATCAGATGCGGTGCCATGGGCCTTGATACACGCCAGAGATCTTCAGCAGGATATGTTGAGAACCTGGCATCACACTCGGCACAATCTGGAGGCGAGAGTGAACATGAGAACCTCAACTTTACAGAGCCTAAAGTGGTGGCTTTCGTCCAGAAACCTCTCCCGGGGGAAGATATTTCAATTCAGAGCTCCAGTGGAAATCACTACGGATGCCTCCAGCAGTGGTTGGGGAGCACACCTTCAGGACAAATGGATCCAAGGGGAATGGTCGACGCATCAGAAGAAGCGCTCTTCAAATTACAGAGAGCTGAAAGCAATATTTTTAGCCCTGCTCCACTTCCAGGCATTTATCAAAGGAAAATATGTGATGATCCGTTCAGACAATCTTCCAGCAGTGTTTTACCTGAACAAGCAAGGAGGTACAAGGAATACTGCACTCCTGAATCTATGCAAGGAGATATTCTTTTGGGCAGAAGGGCATCTCTCAGAATTAAGAGCGACGCATATAAAAGGTTGCTTGAATACTCGAGCGGATCTCCTGAGTCGGAAGAAGATCAGTCAGTCAGAATGGGAATTGAATCCTGTTATTTTCCAGCAAGTTGTAAACAAATGGGGTTGTCCGGATTGGGATCTCATGGCATCCAAGGAAAACAGGAAACTGACCAACTACTGCTCCCTAAACAGGATGGATCGGCCCACAGTAGTAGATGCGTTCTCCATCAGTTGGAAGCACCTATTTGTCTATCTCTTCCCACCTGTTCCTCTCATCCTGAGGGTTCTAAGGAAGATCATGCTGGAGAGACCCCAAGCCATCCTAATAGCCCCATTCTGGCCCAGAAGGTCCTGGTTCCCTCTCCTCCTTCAGATGTCGAAGAGAGAATACTGGAAGCTACCGATGGTTCCCAACTTACTGCTTCAGAACGGCCTGTACCATCAACATCTGGACAGGCTACACCTTACGGCCTGGAGACTGAGAGAACCAGACTAGAACAGGAAGGTCTTACAGAATCAGTCATTTCTATCCTACTGTGCTCACGCAAGGATTCCACTAATAAGAAATATGCAAGGATCTGGAAAAAATTTGTGACCTGGTCAACAGAGTCTAACTATCCAGAGGTTACAGTCAAGTCCGTTTTACAATTCCTCCAAGAAGGTTTCCAGAAGGGATTCAAGCCCAACACTTTGAAGGCTCACATGACGGCGATCAATGTGATGACAGAGAATAAATTTCTTAATCACCCTCTCATATCCAGGTTCTTCAAAGCCATAAAGAAACTGAAGCCAACCTTAAGAGAACCTGTTCCCGTCTGGGATCTCTCCCTGGTCCTTAGGAAGTTGTTGACTCCGCCTTTTGAACCCCTTCAAGATACTGATCTTAAATGGTTGTCATACAAGGTTCTGTTTCTGGTGGCTATCACCTCAGCAAAGCGCCTAGGAGAGCTACAAGCCTTATCCTCAAGACATCCTTATCTAAGATTCCTGCCTGATGGTGTATTGTTGCGTACTATGCCCTCCTTTATACCGAAAATTGCTTCCTCAGACAATATAAATAGAGAAGCTTTCCTACCTGCGTTTATTCCTGACCCTGCTAACGAACAGGAAGAGCTCTTGCATACTCTAGACGTTAAAAGAGCAATTGAAATCTATTTGGAAAGAACGGCAGATTTCAGAAATGCAGAAAGCCTATTTGTGTCATTTTCAGGATTAAGGAAGGGTCTTCAACCATCTAAAGACACCCTGGCTAGATGGATAAAGTCTACGATTATAGAATCATACGAATTAGAAGGTCTCTCTTCTCCATTCCCTCTAAGAGCACATTCAACAAGAGCTACCGCGGTCTCCTGGGCGGAACAAGCGCAAGTCTCTATCCAAGACATCTGTAACGCTGCGTCCTGGTCCAAATCTCTCACCTTTGTCAAGCACTATCGGCTGGACATCAACGCTAAAAGCTCAGCCTTCGGCACTGGAGTGTTAAATGCAGCCTTGCAGATTGATCCCCCCCTTTGTGATCTATAAAAATCCCATGGTGTGCTGCCGGAGGACGAAGAGGGAAAGGAAAAATACGTACCTGGGATTTTACTTTCCTTGAGTCCGGAGGCAGCACATATATACCCTCCCAAATAAAGATATTTTCCTAGCATGAATTTTTTGTCTGAATCTATTTTTTAAAAACACAAGGAGGTGCACCTAGATGGCCTGCTATATAGGTACCGACTAACTAATCTCTAATTGTTTAACTAGGTGGGCGGTCCAAGGAGCTAATGAGGTCGGGTTAACCCATGGTGTGCTGCCTCCGGACTCAAGGAAAGTAAAATCCCAGGTACGTATTTTTCCTAGGTTTCGCTGCCTGAGGCATTCGCCTTACCCGGCCTCATTGGAGGTGCACCCCTGAGTGCAGGTGCCACCTGGAGCAGCATGCCAGTCCACTTACTGCAATGCTCAATCACTGTACTGTATAACAAACAGTTCTGCAACTTTGTTATACATTTTGTGTCTCAATTCATCACTGTTTTCATGTTTTCTGCTTGTTGTCAGTGAATGGAAACACCGAGCATTACATCCACAGGCCAAAAACCCGTGCACACCCCATACTCCTTGGAAGGTTTGTTACAACTGTATCTAGTCCAGATTATCCTCTGTGATGTAAACAATTAGATTGATACATTTTACCTGCACTGATACATTGTAACAAGTTATCAGGACCGGAGAGAGATGTGTGCTTCATTCCCTGGGGGTTTCGGTACCTCTACCCGTATTATATGGTGAAGGGTGTGTGGGTTTATCACACGGACAGGGGGTCAGTGCACTTACTTGCAGACAAAGACCTCCAGGGGCTTCTGGGTGTTTGGGGTCATGATCCATGGAGCCACTCTGAAGACCACCTTCTCTGTGAAGATCTTGCTCTAATGAGGGAGGGGGGCACGGACTTATCAGTATGCAAATGATATATTATAGAGCAATGAACTGGAAAAGAATCAGAAGTCTCTGCTTCTACAGTCCTGACATCTGTGGTGGGCGCAGGCAGGGGGACAGCTGCCGAACACTAAACCTTCACGCATTCAATCATATACACTCACCTAAAGAATTATTAGGAACACCATACTAATACGGTGTTGGACCCCCTTTTGCCTTCAGAACTGCCTTAATGCTACGTGGCATTGATTCCACAAGGTGCTGATAGCATTCTTTAGAAATGTTGGCCCATATTGATAGGATAGTATCCTGCAGTTGATGGAGATTTGAGGGATGCACATCCAGGGCACGAAGCTCCCGTTCCACCACATCCCAAAGATGCTCTATTGGGTTGAGATCTGGTGACTGTGGGGGCCATTTTAGTACAGTGAACTCATTGTCATGTTCAAGAAACCAATTTGAAATGATTGGAGCTTTGTGACATGGTGCATTATCCTGCTGGAAGTAGCCATCAGAGGATGGATACATGTTCTCATTCTGTTTACGCCAAATTCGGACTCTACCATTTGAATGTCTCAACAGAAATCGAGACTCATCAGACCAGGCAACATTTTTCCAGTCTTCAACAGTCCAATTTTGGTGAGCTCGTGCAAATTGTAGCCTCTTTTTCCTATTTGTAGTGGAGATGAGTGGTACCCGGGGGGGTCTTCTGCTGTTGTAGCCCATCCGCCTCAAGGTTGTGCGTGTTGTGGCTTCACAAATGCTTTGCTGCAGACCTCGGTTGTAACGAGTGGTTATTTCAGTCAACGTTGCTCTTCTATCAGCTTGAATCAGTCGGCCCATTCTCCTCTGACCTCTAGCATCCACAAGGCATTTTTGCCCACAGGACTGCCGCATACTGGATGTTTTTCCCTTTTCACACCATTCTTTGTAAACCCTAGAAATGGTTGTGCGTGAAAATCCCAGTAACTGAGCAGATTGTGAAATACTCAGACCGGCCCGTCTGGCACCAACAACCATGCCACGCTCAAAATGGCTTAAATCACCTTTCTTTCCCATTCTGACATTCAGTTTGGAGTTCAGGAGATTGTCTTGACAAGGACCACCCCCCTAAATGCATTGAAGCAACTGCCATGTGATTGGTTGACTAGATAATTGCATTAATGAGAAATAGAACAGGTGTTCCTAATAATTCTGTAGGTGAGTGTATATCACAGAGATGCCCATAAGCACCAGTATAGAGGAGGTACAGACAGTATACAGGAGCTACAAACAGTATACAGGAGCTGTAGAAAATATACAGGAGCTACAGACAGTAAATATGAGCTATAGACAGTGTACAGGTGCTATTGAAAATATACAGAGTTACAGACAGTATAAAAGAGTTACAGACAGTATACAGGAGCTACAGACAGTATACAGGAGCTACAGAAAGTATACAGGAGCTAAAGACAGTATACAGGAGCTATAGAAAGTATACAGAGCTATAGACAGTATACAGGAGCTACAGACAGTATACAGGAGCTATAGACAGTATACAGGAGCTTTTGAAAATATACAGGAGCTATAGACAGTATACAGGAGCTAAAGACAGTATACAGGATCTACAGAAAGTATACAGAGCTATAGACAGTATACAGGAGCTACAGACAGTATACAGGAGCTATAGACAGTATACAGGAGCTTTTGAAAATATACAGAAGCTATAGACAATATACAGAGTTACAGACAGTATACAGTAGCTACAGACAGTATACCGGAGCTACGGACAGTATACAGGAGCTACAGACAGTATACCGGAGCTACAGACAGTATACCGGAGCTACAGACAGTATACAGGATCTACAGAAAGTATACAGAGCTACAGACAGTATACAGGAGCTACAGAAAGTATACAGAGCTATAGACAGTATACAGGAGTTACAGACAGTATACAGGAGCTATAGACAGTATACAGGAGCTACAGATAGTATACAGGAGCTATAGACAGTATACAGGAGCTATTGAAAATATATTCAGAAGCTATAGACAATATACCGGAGCTACAGACAGTATACCGGAGCTACAGACAGTATACAAGAGCTACAGACAGTATACCGGAGCTACAGACAGTATACAGGAGTTATACAGGAGTTATAGACAGTATACAGAAGCTACAGACAGTTTAGAGGAGCTACATACTGTATACAGGAGCTACATACTGAATACAGGAGCTACCAACAGTATACAGCCCTGCGATTAAGGAGGAGCACTAGGACTTGGCCTATACTCTGATTCTCACTATGAGCCCTCCTCTGGCCATGGCTCTTCACCAAATATCCAATATGGACATCCAGGTCTTTGATCACCCGACCTTAGTCATGGTTACTTCTAATCTTCCTTTAATCCAATCACTTACCTTATCACTGTTCTTCTGAAATACAAGGTCTATATAAACCAGACCGGGGAAGTCACCATCAGGGAACTCAAGACCCTCCACGTAGAAAGGGATCTCATTCAGGTTGTCTCTATTGACTACGTAGGACAGCTTGCTCTTCCCCAAGACATTGGCATACTGATACCCTGTAAGCAAGATCCTGAGATATCACCAGCTCTCTGCCCCTTGGAGGGACCAAATACCCTCAAGAAAATGGACCAGTATGAAGGGGTGGTAAGATGTCTGCTCCTAGACATAGGCCTTACACATCAGAGAGCTCTTGGCCAAGCACCATGTGTCCATAATGGTATAAGGGGAGAAAGCCATTTCCAGACTCCTCTGACTTATCTTCACACAAACAACAGGATTGGAAATATTAAAATCCAACAGCCCGATCATTTTCTTCCTTGGTGGGATGGGCCAGCATTTATGCAATGTGTGTGGCCAGCTTTGGGCCACAGGAGGCATTTCCATACAGTTATTCCCCTCATTGTACAGATACATACTTCTCTTTTGATAGACTCGCAGTCTGTTGGCATCAGATGACGAGATCTCCAGGATCACTTTGTAATCATCAAAGATCTTATCAGGTCCTTCAGCGGTCAAGATCATGGGAGACATGTCCTTGATATCTGTGAGAAAAACACGTATTAGACCCCACATTTAGTGTCATCATATTAAAATACAGTAGTGACTACGATAAGCGTGGTCAGTACCAGTAGCGTTGGTTGGCCCAGCATCTTTATTGTCAGGAACACTGTTTAGGTTGCGATCCCTGTCACAGTTCACCAGCAAAATAGCGCCCTTCCCACCACGTCCCCAAGACCAAGTGTCCTACACAATGATGAAAAAAGATGGTGAGACATTGTAAAGTATATTGCATGTAAGTATGAGGAGGAGGCCACACGTTACCTTCCCTCTGATTCCACGCATCACCGTTCCAGAGCGGAAGAAATCAACATCCAGGGAGATAGCTGAGAACATGGATGATATGAAGGAACCAAGTCATACCATAGCACGGTCATCATCAATAACCCAACCAAAGCATCACCAACATTGATCAGATCCACACCAACATCATCCATACTGACCAGACCCCACACCAACATAATTTATAGTGACCAGAAGCCATGCCAACATCATCCATAGTGACCAGACTCCACAACAGCATCATCCATAGTGACCAGACCCCACAACAGCATCATCCATAGTGACCAGACCCCACACCATCATCCATAGTGACCAGACCCCACACCATCATCCATAGTGACCAGACCCCACACCATCATTCATAGGGACCAGACCCCACACCATCATCCATAGTGACCAGACCCCACACCATCATCCATAGGGACCAGACCCCACAACAGCATCATCCATAGTGACCAGACCACACACCGACATCATCCAGAGTGACCAGACCACACACCGACATCATCCAGAGTGTCCAGACCCCACACCATCATCCATAGGGACCAGACCCCACAACAGCATCATCCATAGTGACCAGACCACACACCAACATCATCCAGAGTGACCAGACCACACACCAACATCATCCAGAGTGACCAGACCACACACCAACATCATCCAGAGTGACCAGACCCCACAACAGCATCATCCATAGTGACCAGACCCCACACCATCATCCAGAGTAACCAGACCCCACAACAGCATCATCCATAGTGTACACTGCGTGCAGAATTATTAGGCAAATGAGTATTTTGACCACATCATCCTCTTTATGCATGTTGTCTTACTCCAAGCTGTATAGGCTCGAAAGCCTACTATCAATTAAGCATATTAGGTGATGTGCATCTCTGTAATGAGAAGGGGTGTGGTATAATGACATCAACACCCTATATTAGGTGTGCATAATTATTAGGCAACTTCCTTTCCTTTGGCAAAATGGGTCAAAAGAAGGACTTGACAGGCTCAGAAAAGTCAAAAATAGTGAGATATCTTGCAGAGGGATGCAGCACTCTTAAAATTGCAAAGCTTCTGAAGCGTGATCATCGAACAATCAAGCATTTCATTCAAAATAGTCAACAGGGTCGCAAGAAGCGTGTGGAAAAACCAAGGCGCAAAATAACTGCCCATGAACTGAGAAAAGTCAAGCGTGCAGCTGCCAAGATGCCACTTGCCACCAGTTTGGCCATATTTCAGAGCTGCAACATCACTGGAGTGCCCAAAAGCACAAGGTGTGCAATACTCACAGACATGGCCAAGGTAAGAAAGGCTGAAAGACGACCACCACTGAACAAGACACACAAGCTGAAACGTCAAGACTGGGCCAAGAAATATCTCAAGACTGATTTTTCTAAGGTTTTATGGACTGATGAAATGAGAGTGAGTCTTGATGGGCCAGATGGATGGGCCCGTGGCTGGATTGGTAAAGGGCAGAGAGCTCCAGTCCGACTCAGACGCCAGCAAGGTGGAGGTGGAGTACTGGTTTGGGCTGGTATCATCAAAGATGAGCTTGTGGGGCCTTTTCGGGTTGAGGATGGAGTCAAGCTCAACTCCCAGTCCTACTGCCAGTTTCTGGAAGACACCTTCTTCAAGCAGTGGTACAGGAAGAAGTCTGCATCCTTCAAGAAAAACATGATTTTCATGCAGGACAATGCTCCATCACACGCGTCCAAGTACTCCACAGCGTGGCTGGCAAGAAAGGGTATAAAAGAAGAAAATCTAATGACATGGCCTCCTTGTTCACCTGATCTGAACCCCATTGAGAACCTGTGGTCCATCATCAAATGTGAGATTTACAAGGAGGGAAAACAGTACACCTCTCTGAACAGTGTCTGGGAGGCTGTGGTTGCTGCTGCACGCAATGTTGATGGTGAACAGATCAAAACACTGACAGAATCCATGGATGGCAGGCTTTTGAGTGTCCTTGCAAAGAAAGGTGGCTATATTGGTCACTGATTTGTTTTTGTTTTGTTTTTGAATGTCAGAAATGTATATTTGTGAATGTTGAGATGTTATATTGGTTTCACTGGTAAAAATAAATAATTGAAATGGGTATATATTTGTTTTTTGTTAAGTTGCCTAATAATTATGCACAGTAATAGTCACCTGCACACACAGATATCCCCCTAAAATAGCTAAAACTAAAAACAAACTAAAAACTACTTCCAAAAATATTCAGCTTTGATATTAATGAGTTTTTTGGGTTCATTGAGAACATGGTTGTTGTTCAATAATAAAATTAATCCTCAAAAATACAACTTGCCTAATAATTCTGCACTCCCTGTATAGACCCCACACCAACATCATCCATAGTTACCAGACCCCACAACAGCATCATCCATAGTGACCAGACCCCACAACAGCATCATCCATAGTGACCAGACCCCTCAACCTCACAACGGCATCATCCATAGTGACCAGACCCCACACCATCATCCATAGTGACCAGACCCCACACCATCATCCATAGTGACCAGACCACACACCGACATCATCCAGAGTGACCAGACCCCACACCGACATCATCCAGAGTGACAAGACCCCACACCAACATCATCCCATAGTGACCAGACCCCACACCATCATCATCCATAGTGACCAGACCCCACAACAGCATCATCCATACTGACCAAACCCTACACCATCATCATCCATACTGACCAGACCCCACAACAGCATCATCCATACTGACCAGACCCCACAACAGCATCATCCCATAGTGACCAGACCCCACACCATCATCATCCATACTGACCAGACCCCACAACAGCATCATCCATACTGACCAGACCCCACAACAGCATCATCCATACTGACCAGACCCCATACTAACATCATCCATTGTGACTATACTCACCAACATTTGTTAGGTACAACAAGGAGCTGTCCAGGAGTTGTTTGCCTTGGGATCCATAATAGTCAACCTTAACCTACAAGTGATTGATGGTGAATACTGGTCATAAATGACTGATAACGAACTCTGTGTTCAGCAGATTATTACACCACTGACCTCTCTAGAGATCTGCAGAACATTGCTCTGTCCTCTCTACCTCCTGGCATATACATAGTGATATATTCTGCAGATTATTACACCACTGACCTCTCTAGAGATCTGCAGAACATTGCTCTGTCCCCTTTACCTCCTGACAGATACATAGTGATATATTATCCAGATTATTGCACCACTAAACTCTCTAGAGATCTGCAGAATATTGCTCTGTCCCCTTTACCTCCTGACAGATACATAGTGATATATTATGCAGATTATTGCACCACTAAACTCTCTAGAGATCTGCAGAATATTGCTCTGTCTTCTCTATCTCCTGATAAATACATAGTGATATATTCTGCAGATTATTACACCACTGACCTCTCTAGAGATCTGCAGAACATTGCTCTGTCCGCTTTACCTCCTGACAGATACATAGTGATATACTGTATTCTGCAGATTATTACACCACTGACCTCTCTAGAGATCTGCAGAACATTGCTCTGTCCCCTTTACCTCCTGACAGATACATAGTGATATATTCTGCAGATTATTACACCACTGACCTCTCTAGAGATCTGCAGAACATTGCTCTGTCCCCTTTACCTCCTGACAGATACATAGTGATATATTCTGCAGATTATTACACTACTAAACTCTCTAGAGATCTGCAGAACATCGCCCTGTCCTCTCTATCTCCTGATAAATACATAGTGATATATTCTGCAGATTATTACACTACTAAACTCTCTAGAGATCTGCAGAACATCGCCCTGTCCTCTCTATCTCCTGATAAATACACAGTGATATATTCTGCAGATTATTACACTGTAATATTTTGGAGTCACCTTGCCGTCATTGAGAGATGTGCTGGCCTTTTTGGGGGAGACCATGACTTTGACGAGTTCATTTAAAGGCCACTTTTCTCCCTTCTGGGGTTTGTTCAGAGTTTTGCTGTTGTAAACAACGATGACATCCAAAGAGCTTGTTCCTCGGACATCGAATGAATCGGCTCCACTGGGGACCGTCCTCCAAAGCAAACACAAAATGATGATTTAATCACTGACAGGACAACAGAGAACAGAGGGTATTTTGGCTTCTCATGGATGGGTGGTTGGTCATGGCATGAAATGTTGGCGTGATCTATCTCTCATCTTTAATATCATTAGTATTTATTTATTTTTCCATTTTCATTCTTGTTTATTGTTGCTAACCTATGTATTTATTTATATACCAATGTATTTGATGATATTAGCCCAAATACAGATATACCAGGCAAGAGACTGACTGCTATTTATCATAACAGGACGTTAAACTTTCCTTTGGATGAAAATCCTGTTGCTATTATTCACGGAGTTAAAATAAAGCCAGATGAACAGCACTCCTAGAATATGGGGGCGACGGGTGCACGTCTCTTGGAGAAGTGGTAGGTTTCCTCATAAAAAATAGAATACTCCACAAAGCAAAAATAGCAAAGATGGAGACAGCACGTCCAATATGTGGCATTTATTCCCATCTCCGTCTTTTTTATTTTTGCTATTATTTACGGCACAGCCCTGCTGACCATCTGACCGCTGTTTGCTAGCTGCGCTCTGCGGAAGACGAGACTCCTGGGAAGATGAAGCGTACGGCTACTTTAACACTCGCGTTTTGGGCAGATCTGTCATTGATCTGCAAAAACTGATCCGTTACAATAATACAACCGCTTGCATCCGTCATGAACGGATCCGTTTGTCTTATCTGTAACATAGCCAAGACGGATCCGTCATGAACTCCATTGAAAGTCAATGGGAGACGGATTCGTTTTCTGTTGTGCCAGATTGTATCAGAGAAAACGGATCCGTCCCCATTGACTTACATTGTGTGCCAAGACGGATCCGTTTGGCTCAGTTTCGTCAAGCGGACAGCAGAGCGCTGCAGGCAACGTTTTGGTGTCCGCCTCCAGAGCGGAATGGAGACTGATCGGAGGCAAACTGATGCATTCTGATCGGATCCTTATCCATTCCGAATGCATTAAGGGCATCCGTTTTGGACGCTTGTGAGAGCCTTAGATGGATCTCAGAAACGGAAAGCCAAAACGCCAGTGTGAAAGTAGCCTTAGTAGTCTGTGGAACTACAATGCTCAGCACACCAGGCGTATATCTCAGCTCGATCTACAGCAACAAACAGCACTTGTGCCCGTAGAACTACAGAGCTCAGCCAAAAAAAGGATCACTACAGCACATGCCTGTGGCTCTGTCCACAATTCTAGGCTAATCTCTAGGCTTCTGTGCGGACGCCTATAACTAGGGATGAGCGAACTAGTGTTTTTAACTTTGGCGTACAAGGTTCAGGTTATCTAAGAATCCCATGATGGATTCCGCTATCACGAACGGATATCATAGAACGGATTTCTATGACGGCATGCACCATGGAAGCCTATGAGAGGCATTCCATCATAATAGTAGTCTATGCTGCCCATAACAAAAGCAATACAGAATCTCTCTTATAGGCTTCCACTCTACTGCACCTTTTGGGAAAGGACTATATAACAGACATCCCACAGATGTACTATCCATTTTACAGTTAACACAGCCACATCCACCATTTTTCTCATATTTTTCATTTTTCATTTTATTCGAACCAATTTTTATCATCTACACGGACTTCTATGGACTTGACCCATTAAGGCATTCACCAAGCTTGGTACCAGCCATACACTGCGTGCAGAATTATTAGGCAAATGAGTATTTTGACCACATCATCCTCTTTATGCATGTTGTCTTACTCCAAGCTGTATAGGCTCGAAAGCCTACTACCAATTAAGCATATTAGGTGATGTGCATCTCTGTAATGAGAAGGGGTGTGGTCTAATGACATCAACACCCTATATTAGGTGTGCATAATTATTAGGCAACTTCCTTTCCTTAGGCAAAATGGGTCAAAAGAAGGACTTGACAGGCTCAGAAAAGTCAAAAATAGTGAGATATCTTGCAGAGGGATGCAGCACTCTTAAAATTGCAAAGCTTCTGAAGCGTGATCATCGAACAATCAAGCGTTTCATTCAAAATAGTCAACAGGGTCGCAAGAAGCGTGTGGAAAAACCAAGGCGCAAAATAACTGCCCATGAACTGAGAAAAGTCAAGCGTGCAGCTGCCAAGATGCCACTTGCCACCAGTTTGGCCATATTTCAGAGCTGCAACATCACTGGAGTGCCCAAAAGCACAAGGTGTGCAATACTCACAGACATGGCCAAGGTAAGAAAGGCTGAAAGACGACCACCACTGAACAAGACACACAAGCTGAAACGTCAAGACTGGGCCAAGAAATATCTCAAGACTGATTTTTCTAAGGTTTTATGGACTGATGAAATGAGAGTGAGTCTTGATGGGCCAGATGGATGGGCCCGTGGCTGGATTGGTAAAGGGCAGAGAGCTCCAGTCCGACTCAGACGCCAGCAAGGTGGAGGTGGAGTACTGGTTTGGGCTGGTATCATCAAAGATGAGCTTGTGGGGCCTTTTCGGGTTGAGGATGGAGTCAAGCTCAACTCCCAGTCCTACTGCCAGTTTCTGGAAGACACCTTCTTCAAGCAGTGGTACAGGAAGAAGTCTGCATCCTTCAAGAAAAACATGATTTTCATGCAGGACAATGCTCCATCACACGCGTCCAAGTACTCCACAGCGTGGCTGGCAAGAAAGGGTATAAAAGAAGAAAATCTAATGACATGGCCTCCTTGTTCACCTGATCTGAACCCCATTGAGAACCTGTGGTCCATCATCAAATGTGAGATTTACAAGGAGGGAAAACAGTACACCTCTCTGAACAGTGTCTGGGAGGCTGTGGTTGCTGCTGCACGCAATGTTGATGGTGAACAGATCAAAACACTGACAGAATCCATGGATGGCAGGCTTTTGAGTGTCCTTGCAAAGAAAGGTGGCTATATTGGTCACTGATTTGTTTTTGTTTTGTTTTTGAATGTCAGAAATGTATATTTGTGAATGTTGAGATGTTATATTGGTTTCACTGGTAAAAATAAATAATTGAAATGGGTATATATTTGTTTTTTGTTAGGTTGCCTAATAATTATGCACAGTAATAGTCACCTGCACACACAGATATCCCCCTAAAATAGCTAAAACTAAAAACAAACTAAAAACTACTTCCAAAAATATTCAGCTTTGATATTAATGAGTTTTTTGGGTTCATTGAGAACATGGTTGTTGTTCAATAATAAAATTAATCCTCAAAAATACAACTTGCCTAATAATTCTGCACTCCCTGTATATCTCACACCATTTTCCCAAATCCGGTGCACATATCCAGTGTCCGGTAGTTTCACTAACACCACTCATTTTCACTCTACTGTCACACCTCTGTCCAAGGACTTTTGACCTTACATCAGATTTTTAACCAATTTTTAACCAATATTTAAAATAAAACCATTTTTATCCAAACCCCAAATACGAGTGTGCCTGCTACTTTCTTTACAATATCCTATTTCCTTTGACTGGGTGAGTCAAACCAGCAGATAAGCACCTCTACCATTCAATCGAACAGTTGAGCCGCCTTTTATATTAATTATCGCTATATACTGTATAATCTAATACATTGTGTCAACTCTTTATCATATAAATGTCAGCTCCTGCCATATAATGGATCCATTAATATTTAGGTATAGCTAGCCGCTGGGCCCTATCAACTACCTGGACCATCATTTATTTTATTTATTGTGGATATATTCTGTATGTTTTATTCGATGTAGTATTTGATATTTGTTCCTGATCAATAAATATATTTTTTTATATACTCCTGGAGGAACTCACTATTTACAATTTATAATATTTCTTTTCATTCTGTTGGCACCAGATTAGTGAGTTCTCGGAGCATATTTTATATATTGAACAAAATCCAAGTGAGCCATCTTTACTATTATTTATTATATAACCAAATGTTGGAGGTGGTTGGTCATGGATGGTGTGCAGTGATCAGTGTTGGAGATGGTCTGTTGTGGTGTGAATTGTTGGAGGTGGTTGATTTTGATTTGTAGTGTTAGAGGTGGTCTGTTGTAGTTTGAACTGTTGGAGGTGGTCATTCATGGTAAGCAGTATTGTGGTGGTCTTTCCTGGTGGGAAATGTTGGCGGTGGTTAGTCATGGTGAACAATGTTGGAGCTGGCCTGTCATGGTATAATATGTTGGAGGTGGTCAGTCATGGTGTGCAGTGTTGGAGGTGGTCTTTCCTGGTGGGAAATGTTGGAGGTGGTTAGTCATGGTGAACAGTGTTGGAGGTGGTCTGTCATGGAGTAATATGTTGGAGGTGGTCAGTCATGGTGTGCAGTGTGGGAAGTGGTCTGCCGTGGTGTGAAATGTTGTAGGTGCTCAGTCATGGTGAGAAGTGTTGGAGGTGGTCTGTCATTGTGTAATATGTTGAGGTGGTCAGTCCTGGTTATCTGTCATGGTGGGAAATATTGGAGATGATCAGTCATGGTGAGCAGTGTTGAAGGTGGTCGGTCACGCTTGGCAGTGTTGGAGGTGGTCAGTCATGGAGAGCAGTGCTGGAGGTGGTATGTCATGGTGTGAAATATTGGATGTGGTCAGTCATAGTAAGCAGTGTTGGAGGTGGTCTGTCCTGGTGGGAAATGTTGAAGGTGTTCAGTCATGGAGTGTAGTGTTGGAGGTGGTCGGTTGTGAGGTGGAATGCTGGAGGTGGTCGGTTGCGCTGTGTTAGAGGTAATCAGTCATGGACAGCAGTGTTGGAGGTGGTCAATCAGTGTGAGGGTGGAGATTTACAACATCCTTACAACTGTCTTGAGTATCACTTGGTTGCAGCTCACATATAGCAGAGCTTACACTGTATCCTCCCTCCGGGCAGCTATGTGTGGTTGGCCTGCTGTCATATAAGGAGACATTTATCTTGTCATTAGCCTTTATTTACAGCCCTATAAATCCGTGTCATGTGTCACTCTTCACTGGCTCCGGGAACATTCCTAGTGATGCAAGGTGGAAGCACCTTCTGCCAACACGTGCTGATAAACTGACATTTATACTTCCATTTGTATATAATAAGATAATCATAAATCAATATGTCTATTCACATGCCATAAAGTTTACATTACGAGCGACGGGCAGATGTCTCTACACGAGGGAATGGGCTGTGCTGACATCAAAGCAGAATTTATGTGTCGCCATAAAAAACACGCAAGAAAATTATCATTCGCCCTACGATCACTGGACCCACAGCACCCGCGATATACAAATTAAATATTGTGATCTGCCAACGCAAAAAATATGTGCGACATGTCTGTAATTTGATGTTGCGCAACTGGGATTTGGCTGTGAAAACACAAGCATGTAGCAACTTACATTAAAGTCAATGGAGTAAAAGCTGCATGCAACCTGAAACCCACGACACCAAATCCAGTATGTCTATAGTATATACAGCAGTGTACTGATATGTGAGGTATAACAGATGCAGTGTGTACAGATATAATATAGTATATACAGCAGTGTACTGATATGTAAGGTAGAACAGATGCAGTGTGTACAGATATAATATAGTATATACAGCAGTGTACTGATATGTGAGGTAGAACAGAGGCTTTGTGTACAGATATAATATAGTATATACAGCAGTGTACTGATATGTGAGGTATAACAGAGGCAGTGTGTACAGATATAATATAGTATATACAGCAGTGTACTGATATGTGAGGTATAACAGAGGCTTTGTGTACAGATATAATATAGTATATACAGCAGTGTACTGATATGTGAGGTATAACAGATGCAGTGTGTACCGATATAATATAGTATATACAGCAGTGTACTGATATGTGAGGTATAACAGAGGCAGTGTGTACAGATATAATATAGTATATACAGCAGTGTACTGATATGTGAGGTATAACAGAGGCAGTGTGTACAGATATAATATAGTATATACAGCAGTGTACTGATATGTGAGGTATAACAGATGCAGTGTGTACAGATATAATATAGTATATACAGCAGTGTACTGATATGTGAGGTATAACAGATGCAGTGTGTACAGATATAATATAGTATATACAGCAGTGTACTGATATGTGAGGTATAACAGAGGCAGTGTGTACAGATATAATATAGTATATACAGCAGTGTACTGATATGTGAGGTATAACAGATGCAGTGTGTACAGATATAATATAGTATACACAGCAGTGTACTGATATGTGAGGTATAACAGATGCAGTGTGTACAGATATAATATAGTATATACAGCAGTGTACTGATATGTGAGGTAGAACAGAGGCAGTGTGTACAGATATAATATAGTATATACAGCAGTGTACTGATATGTGAGGTATAACAGATGCAGTGTGTACAGATATAATATAGTATATACAGCAGTGTACTGATATGTGAGGTATAACAGAGGCAGTGTGTACAGATATAATATAGTATATACAGCAGTGTACTGATATGTGAGGTAGAACAGAGGCAGTGTGTACAGATATATAGTATATACAGCAGTGTACTGATATGTGAGGTAGAACAGAGGCAGTGTGTACAGATATATAGTATATACAGCAGTGTACTGATATGTGAGGTAGAACAGAGGCAGTGTGTACAGATATAATATAGTATATACAGCAGTGTACTGATATGTGAGGTATAACAGAGGCAGTGTGTACAGATATAATATAGTATATACAGCAGTGTACTGATATGTGAGGTAGAACAGAGGCAGTGTGTACAGATATAATATAGTATATACAGCAGTGTACTGATATGTGAGGTATAACAGAGGCAGTGTGTACAGATATAATATAGTATATACAGCAGTGTACTGATATGTGAGGTATAACAGAGGCAGTGTGTACAGATATAATATAGTATATACAGCAGTGTACTGATATGTGAGGTATAACAGATGCAGTGTGTACCGATATAATATAGTATATACAGCAGTGTACTGATATGTGAGGTATAACAGAGGCAGTGTGTACAGATATAATATAGTATACACAGCAGTGTACTGATATGTGAGGTAGAACAGAGGCAGTGTGTACAGATATAATATAGTATATACAGCAGTGTACTGATATGTGAGGTATAACAGATGCAGTGTGTACAGATATAATATAGTTTGTGGTCCTGGCTACGGTGGGAGACCGTGAAGAAGAACGGAGGGGAAAGGGATGACATGACTGTCAACTATAGATGGCTGGAGTGTGCGGGAAGCCATGGCTGGGTGCGAGCTAAATGAGGGGCATGCCTGATGGTGAGAGAGGTGAAGAAGGGGACGGGAGGGAGGGGTGAGAGCGCAGCGTCCGTGATGGGAGCGTGGGGCCGCGCTAAATAGGCCTCCTTCGCCCCTCCTACAAACGCAGGCTGAGCTTCAGCCTTACTACATATACAGCAGTGTACTGATATGTGAGGTATAACAGAGGCAGTGTGTACAGATATAATATAGTATATACAGCAGTGTACTGATATGTGAGGTATAACAGAGGCAGTGTGTACAGATATAATATAGTATATACAGCAGTGTACTGATATGGGAGGTATAACAGAGGCAGTGTATACAGATATAATATAGTATATACAGCAGTGTACTGATATGGGAGGTATAACAGAGGCAGTGTGTACAGAAATAATATAGTATATACAGCAGTGTACTGATATGTGAGGTACGAGGTATAATAGATGCAGTGTGTACAGATATAATATAGTATATACAGCAGTGTACTGATATGTGAGGTATAACAGATGCAGTGTGTACAGATATAATATAGTATATACAGCAGTGTACTGATATGGGAGGTATAACAGAGGCAGTGTGTACAGATATAATATAGTATATACAGCAGTGTACTGATATGGGAGGTATAACAGAGGCAGTGTATACAGATATAATATAGTATATACAGCAGTGTACTGATATGGGAGGTATAACAGAGGCAGTGTGTACAGATATAATATAGTATATACAGCAGTGTACTGATATGGGAGGTATAACAGAGGCAGTGTGTACAGATATAATATAGTATATACAGCAGTGTACTGATATGTGAGGTACGAGGTATAATAGATGCAGTGTGTACAGATATAATATAGTATATACAGCAGTGTACTGATATGTGAGGTATAACAGATGCAGTGTGTACAGATATAATATAGTATATACAGCAGTGTACTAATATGTGAGGTACGAGGTATAATAGATGCAGTGTGTACCGATATTGTCACGGACGTTGCCGCGACAGGTGGCAGGAGATCGGTGAGACTGGCAACACGTGGTTTGATCTGACATGTTTTCCGTTTGGATCAAATGACGTCTGTGTTGTTTCTGGTGCTTGACACAACTTCTTTCCCCAGGTGTGTTATCTGTAACCTAGCCAAGACGGATCCGTCATGAACTCCATTGAAAGTCAATGGGGGACGGATCCTATTGTGTCAGAGAAAACGGATCCGTCCCCATTGACTTGCATTGTGGGTCATGACGTCTTGCTCCGCAGTGGTTTGCTCCCCGGTATGAGAACGGAGCGGAATGCATTTTGGAGCACTCCGTTCTGTTCAGTTACGTTTTGTCCCCATTGACAATGAATGGGGACAAAACGGAAGCGTTTTTTTTCCGGTATTGAGATCCTATGATGGATCTCAATACCGGAAAATATTAACGCTAGTGTGAAAGTAGCCTTATTCCCTCACCACTTTCCCTCCTATGTTCAGTGTGGTGTTTCCCTCCCACATCCGAACATGACAGATACTGTACATAGTATATACAGCAGTGTACTGATAAGTGAGGTACGAGGTATAATAGATGCAGTGTGTGTACATATATAGTATATACCTGTACACACTGCACCTATTATACCTCATACTATATATCTGTACACACTGCATCTATTATACCTCATACCTCACATATCGGTACAGTGCTGTATATACTATATACCTGAACACACTGCTTCTATTATACCATTACAATCAGCCCACAACTCCACCCGCTCCACCATTCAGCCGCCAGGGCACCATAGGAGCAGTGCGATTTCCTCACACATCCTGCTGCTGGTCTGTGTAGGAGAAGGAGCGGGGCAGCCTCTGCTTCTCCTACACAGCAGCGCGATGTGTTACAGTATCCTGCTGCGGAGCGCAGATCATCGGAGGGACCAGGTGAGTATTTACTTCCTGTCTAAGGGGCACATATCTTGGCATATCTACTATGAGGGGGCACATATCTGGGCATATGTACTATGAGGGGGCACATATCTTGGCATATCTACTATGAGGGGGCACATATCTGGGCATATCTACTATGAGGGGGCACATATCTGGGCATATCTACTATGAGGGGGCACATATCTGGGCATATCTACTATACGGGGGCACATATCTGGGCATATCTACTATGAGGGGGCACATATCTGGGCATATCTACTATGAGGGGGCACATATCTTGGCATATCAACTAGAGATGAGTGAAGCAAGCTTCGGATGTTACATCCGAAGTCCCTTCATTCAAAACTTCGGATTAATACTGTACGGAGATCTGTCTCCGTACAGTATTAGAATGTATGGGCTCCGATGAGTCGAAGTTAGTTATTCATCAAGTCGTTGAATAACTTTGGTAGCTAATTTTCAAAGTAGAAAACCACTTAGGAGTGCAATAGTGGAAAGCTGGGCAATACGGGGTACTTGCTTCACACAGAGCCTATGGACTAACCCAACGGTAGCCACAAACTTCTAGGGCTATATTTCTCACATGGTCCCACCATACTGTCTTTTCTACAGCTTTTTCCCCATTCTATTGCAGCCATCCATCTCACAGAGAACCATGCCTTTTTCACACATCTTATACTGTATTTGGCCAGATTTTTTATACCCATTTCTATACCGCTGTCCATATATGCATTACAATCATGTCACAATTATGCCTTCACAGTCTTACAATATAAACATGCATACTTTTACTACCGTCAATTACATGCACAACCTGATCATGTCACAGCCGTGTCCCCATAGCCTTATAATCACGTCACAACCGTGTCTCCATAGCCTTATAATCATGTCACAGCCGTGTCTCCATAGCCTTATAATCCTGTCACAGCCGTGTCTCCATAGCCTTATAATCACGTCGCAACCGTGTCTCCATAGCCTTATAATCACGTTGCAACCGTGTCTCCATAGCCTTATAATCATGTCACAGCCGTGTCTCCATAGCCTTATAATCATGTCACAGCCGTGTCTCCATAGCCTTATAATCATGTGACAACCGTGTCTCTATAGCCTTATAGTCATGTCCCAACCGTGTCTCCATAGCCTTATAATCACTTCACAGCCATGTCTCCATAGCCTTATAGTCATGTCATAACCGTGTCTCCATAGCCTTATAATCATGTCACAGCCGTGTCTCCATAGCCTTATAATCATGTCACAGCCGTGTCTCCATAGCCTTATAATCATGTCACAGCCGTGTCTCCATAGCCTTATAATCATGTGACAACCGTGTCTCCATAGCCTTATAGTCATGTCCCAACCGTGTCTCCATAGCCTTATAATCACTTCACAGCCGTGTCTCCATAGCCTTATAGTCATGTCATAGCCGTGTTTCCATAGCCTTATAATCATGTCACAGCCGTGTCTCCATAGCCTTATAGTCATGTCATAGCCGTGTTTCCATAGCCTTATAATCATGTCACAGCCGTGTCTCCATAGCCTTATAGTTATGTCACAACCGTGTCCCCATAGCCTTATAATCACATCACAACCGTGTCTCCATAGCCTTATAGTTATGTCACAACCGTGTCCCCATAGCCTTATAATCACGTCGCAACCGTGTCTCCATAGCCTTATAATCACATCACAACCGTGTCTCCATAGCCTTATAATCACATCACAATCGTGTCTCCATAGCCTCACAATCATGTCACAACCATGTCTCCATAGCCTTATAATCATGTCACAGCCGTGTCCCCATAGCCTTATAATCACGTTTCAACCATGTCCCCATAGCCTTATAATCATGTCGCAACCGTGTCTCCATAGCCTTATAGTTATGTCCCAACCGTGTCTCCATAGCCTTATAATCACGTTGCAACCGTGTCTCCATAGCCTTATAATTACATCACAACCATGTCTCCATAGCCTTATAGTCATGTCATAGCCGTGTCCCCATAGCCTTATAGTCACGTCACAATCATGCCTCTATACCCCTATAATCATGTTTTTACTTGTGCTGACATGCTCGGTTACAGTTCTACCCTCTGCTTCTTGAACAATTATGTTTTTACAGGATATTTTTTTACAGCGTGTGGTATGGAGATAGTCATGCTGCTCGTTACCCATTATGTTCTCTGTTTGATGGATGACAATTATGGTTTTCTAATACCATTGATGTACTAAATGTTACATTGATGCTTATTTTCAGACTCCTCTGTGAACAATGTATTATCTCCATCTATGAAGTTTTTTATACTCATATTATGTATTTTTTGTGTCTTATGTACCAGCTTAATAAAGGGCGATTCCTATGTTAGGCTACTTTCACACTAGCGTTAATATATTCCGGTATCGAGATCCGTCATAGGCACTCAATACAAGAAAATAAAACGCTTCCATTTTGTCCTCATTCATTGTCAATGGGGACAAAACGTAACTGAACAGAACGGAGTGCTGACTGCAATGGACTTTCAATGGAGTTCATGGCGGATCCATCTTGGCAATGTTAAAGATAATACAACCGGATCCGTTCATAACGGATGCAGATGGTTGTATTATCAGTAACGGAAGCGTTTTTGCTGAACCCTGCCGGATCCAGTAAAAACGCTAGTGTGAAAGTAGCCTAAGGCCTGGAAACTAGGGAAAGGAGTAAAACCTTAATCAAAGTGCTGACTACCAGTATGAACAGACCCCAGTGTGAAAGTAGCCGTAGCCCTGAACGTCGCAGCTACAGGTCTGCACTATAAACTCGGCTGTATTAAGCATATACATGTATACACATCGGGGAGCACCATCAATGAGGTGTGGTGAGGCGATCGCCTCAGGCAGCACCAGGTAGGGGCATAAGGGGGGCAGCAGAAGGGCCATGGGCACGGGGGTGGGGGGCGCCGTTTCAGTTTTCGCCTCAGGCAGCAGAAAGGCTAGGTGCTCCCCTGATACACATAGAACATAATGGCAGGCGGTGCACACACAGTAAAGATGCCGCTCCTCTTTCTGTCGCACTGGCTGTAGAGAGACCTGCATTGTCACCCCGGCACTGTTACGGTGAGAAGGGGCGTGGCTTAGCAGGGGAAGGCGTGGCCAAGGATATCCTCCTTTTTGGGGTGTTATGCAAGTTGCCACCCTAGGTCAGATAAAGGATTTTGCATTGAGGCCCAGGAGCTTTATCTTATGCCTCTGTGCAAATCTCAGCTTCCCAGTGTGAATACGCACCAACATCTTACCGTACTGCCCCAGGAGCTGCTGAGATAAGCGGCGCCTCCCTCACTGGATAAAGAGGTGACAATAAAAGCAGTAATAAGAAAGATCTGCAGGCACCTTCCAAGATGGTTATCATCTAATAACCTGCATAATGAGGGGTAACGTCTTTATAACTGGAGCAAATGAGAAATATAGGTCACTGCATAGAAGCGTCCCTGCCACAGGGTGTAGTTATGCACATGGCCTAGATACAGCAGCTCAGCAGACGGTACCACATACGAAAGGATTACATACAGTGGCTCCAAACAGTATCACACATTACAAGGTTAGATACTGCATCTCAGCAGACAGTATCACACATGATAGACTTAGATACAGCAGCTCAGCGGACAGTATCACACATGATAGACTTAGATACAGCAGCTCAGCGGACAGTATCACACATGATAGGTTTAGATACAGCAGCTCAGCAGACAGTATTACACATAATAAGCTTAGATACAGCAGAAAGTATAATATATACTATGCTTAGATACAGCAGACAGTATCACACATGATAGACTTAGATACAGCAGCTCGGCAGAAAGCATCGCACATAATAGGCTTAGATACAGCAGAAAGTATGATATATACTATGCTTGGATACAGCAGACAGTATCACACATGATAGACTTAGATACAGCAGCTCAGCAGGAAGTATCCCACACGATAAGCTTAAATACAGAGAATCAGGAGACAGTATCACACATATTAGGCCTCATGCACACGACCGTTGTGTGTTTTGCGGTCCACAAAACACGGATGGCGTCCGTGTGCGTTCCCAGAATTGCGGATTCGCATCCGTTCCAGCCCCATTGAAAGTAAATGGGTCCGCACCCGTTCCGCAAATTGCGGAACAGATGCGGACCCAAATTACGGACGTGTGAATAGAGCCTAATTAGGAACGGCGGCGCAGGCACGTCTCTTTTGCAACTGTGCGCAAGCTCCGCCTTCGGCCACTGCACAGGCCGCAGATGTGGCCCGTGGGCCGTAGGTTGGGCATCACTGGTGTAAAGGGTTCTCTGCTGAACCACATACATAGTGGGGTGCAGGGATGGACCCCACCTGTGGAGCTACAGGTTCTCCATCATGCAGATTCTGCCGTCCCTGCTCTGTTGTGACCACCAGGACTGGATGTGGGCTCTTCCACTCCAGTCCCCGTCCCGGCAGTAATTATCTTCCCTCCACGGGTCGGTACACAGGTGGATTTTCACCAAAGCCCAGAGAACCCCTTTAAAGTGGAGAACTCCAATAAGCCATGTCATTGCTCCTTGCCCTCTGCCTTGGGTTCACCGATGACCCCCTTTGTTTTCATCTCCTGAGCTTTAGGCCTCATGCACACGACCGTTGTGTGTTTTGCGATCCGCAAAACACGGATGGCGTAAGTGTGCGTTCCGCAATCTGCGGAACGGCGTGGACAGCCTTTAATATAACTACCTATTCTTGTCCGCAAAGCGGGGACAAGAATAGGACAGGTTATTTTTATTTTTTTTGAGGGGCCACGGAACGGAGCAACGGATGCGGTCAGCATCTTTTGCGGCCCCATTGAAGTGAATGGGTCCGCATCCGAGCCGCACAAACTGCGGCTCAGATGCGGACCAGAGCAACGGCCGCGTGCATGAGGCCTTAGGCTTAGACACAGCGTCTCACACAATCCCTGAAGACCACAGGCGTTAGGGTTCGGCTACCTGATGACATATGTTGCGTGACTATTTTAGAGCTGTGATTCCGCTGTGAAAACACAGGCAAGTCATGTATGACTTCCACTAAAGTCAATGGAGAAAAATGGAGCGACTTGCAATGTGCGCCATGAAATCCGACATTTCTGGATTTTTTGCAATGGTAGCAGCATGTCACGTGTCATAGACATACATTACATGAAATTAACCATTAGCGTCTCAGCTCCTGTAACCGGCAGTTTGGTGCTGGGGGCAGGGGTTGTATTTCGGCTGCGCCTCCCTCATGTCCTCACTGCAGGCTGAGACATGCACAGGCACTCCTCAGGGACTCCGTCCTCTCAGTGCAGCACTCAGGACTACTTTTCCAGCGGTTGTCACTTCTCATCCATTTAGATGCTTTCATTTACAAGTTGCAAACTGCGACATTAGTGATCGGCCCCCAAGAGGGTGTCCGCAGAGATTCGTCACCCGAATCCTCCACTGTCAAACAACCGTCAGAAACTCTGAATTGATGCAAGCTCCAAATAATTACTGCCCAATTAAATTACCATTAATTAACTCAAGGATTTATGAAGATTGTGTACACTCATTAATACCAGAAACCGAGAGGCACATCTAACATGTAAGGCTACTTTCACACTGGCATTTTGGCTTTCCGTTTCTGAGTTCCGTTCAGGTCTCTCACAAGCGGTCCAAAAACGGATCAGTTTTGCCCCAATGCATTCTGAATGGAAAAGGATCCGCTCAGAATGCATCAGTTTGCCTCCGATCAGTCTCTGTTCCGCTCTGTAGGCGGACACTAAAACCCTGCCTGCAGCGCTCTGCTGTCCGCTTGATGAAACTGAGCCAAACGGATCCGTCCTGGCACACAATGTAAGTCAATGGGGACGGATCCGTTTTCTCTGACACAATCTGGCACAATAGAAAACGGATCCATCTCCCATTGACTTTCAATGGAGATCATGATGGATCCACCTTGACTATGTTAAATATAATACAAACGGATCCGTTCATGACGGATGCATGCGGTTGTATTATTGTAACGGATCCGTTTTTTGCAGATCCATGACGGATCCGCCCAAAACACGAGTGTGAAAGTAGCCTAAAGTGTGAGAAGTGGTACTGTGCAGTGTCCATGTATACAGAATAAGAGCAGATACAGAGGATTACACCCAGTATACAGGACAGGAGAAGTGGTACTGTGCAGTGTCCATATATACAGAATAAGAGCAGATACTGAGGATTACACCCAGTATACAGGACAGGAGAAGTGGTACTGTGCAGAGTCCATATATACAGAATAAGAGCAGATACAGAGGATTACACCCAGTATACAGGACAGGAGAAGTGGTACTGTGCAGTGTCCATATATACAGAATAAGAGCAGATACAGAGGATTACACCCAGTATACAGGACAGGAGAAGTGGTACTGTGCAGTGTCCATATATATACAGAATAAGAGCAGATACTGAGGATTACACCCAGTATACAGGACAGGAGAAGTGGTACTGTGTAGTGTCCGTATACAGTGAGGTCCATAAATATTCTAACATTTTTGGCTATATACACCACCACAATGGATTTGAAATGAAACAAGCAAGATGTGCTTTACCTGCAGACTGTCAGCTTTAATTTGAGGGAATTTACATCCAAATCAGGTGAACGGTGCAGGAATTACAACAGTTTGCATATGTGCCTCCCACTTGTTAAGGGACCAAAAGTAATGGGACAATTGGCTTCTCAGCTGGTCCATGGCCAGGTGTGTGTTATTCCCTCATTATCCCAATTACAATGAGCAGATAAAAGGTCCAGAGTTCATTTCCAGTCTGCTATCTGCATTTGGACTCTGTTGCTGTCAACTCTCAAGATGAGATCCAAAGAGCTGTCACTATCAGTGAAGGAAGCCATCATTAGGCTGAAAAAGCACAACAAACCCATCAGAGAGATAGCAAAAACATTAGCTGTGGCCAAAACAACTGTTTGGAACATTCTTAAAGAGACGGAACGCACCAGTGAGCTCAGCAACACCAAAAGACCCGGAAGACCACGGAAAACAACTGTGGTGGATGACCGAAGAATTCTTTCCCTGGTGAAGAAAACGCCCTTCACAACAGTTGGCCAGATCAAGAACACTCTCCAGGAGGTAGGTGTATGTGTGTCAAAGTCAACAATCAAGAGAAGACTTCACCAGAGTGAATACAGAGGGTTCACCACAAGATGTAAACCATTGGTGAGCCTCAAAAACAGGAAGGCCAGATTAGAGTTTTCCAAACAACATCTAAAAAAGCCTTCACAGTTCTGGAACAACATCCTATGGACAGATGAGACCAAGATCAACTTGTACCAGAGTGATGGGAAGAGAAGAGTATGGAGAAGGAAAGGAACTGCTCATGATCCTAAGCATACCACCTCATCAGTGAAGCATGGTGGTGGTAGTGTCATGGCGTGGGCATGTATGGCTGCCAATGGAACTGGTTCTCTTGTATTTATTGATGATGTGACTGCTGACAAAAGCAGCAGGATGAATTCTGAAGTGTTTCGGGCAATATTATCTGCTCATATTCAGCCAAATGCTTCAGAACTCATTGGACGGCGCTTCACAGTGCAGATGGACAATGACCCAAAGCATACTGCAAAAGTAACCAAAGAGTTTTTTAAGGGAAAGAAGTGGAATGTTCTGCAATGGCCAAGTCAATCACCGGACCTGAATCCGATTGAGCATGCATTTCACTTGCTGAAGATAAAACTGAAGGGAAAATGCCCCAAGAACAAGCAGGAACTGAAGACAGTTGCAGTAGAGGCCTGGCAGAGCATCACCAGGGATGAAACCCAGCGTCTGGTGATGTCTATGCGTTCCAGACTTCAGGCTGTAATTGACTGCAAAGGATTTGCAACCAAGTATTAAAAAGTGAAAGTTTGATTTATGATTATTATTCTGTCCCATTACTTTTGGTCCCTCAACAAGTGGGAGGCACATATGCAAACTGTTGTAAGTCCTACACCGTTCACCTGATTTGGATGTGAATACCCTCAAATTAAAGCTGACAGTCTGCAGTTAAAGCACATCTTGTTTGTTTCAAATCCATTGTGGTGGTGTATAGAGCCAAAAATGTTAGAATTGTGTCCATGTCCCAATATTTATGGACCTCACTGTATATAGTATGAGAGGAGTTGGTGAGTTTTAGGCCTCATGAACGTTATTATGTTTGGGCAGCAGAACAGAATGGTCCTCTATAAACTGATGACTTTCACGTACTTTCCTTAGTTGCCTTCTCATTAGTAGTAAGGGCTGATAGTGGAGAAGAATCTGACATTTGGGGTCATTCTTGAATCAGTCAGATGATTCTTTTAAAAAAGCTCAGATTAGCTCAGTAAGGGAAGTAACTGGTAATTATGCATCTTGTTAAAATGTCTCACTAAATATTATAATTATCTTCTAGTTCTCTGATCTCGCTATGTCACGCAATATTTCCCACTGACCAGTGCACACTAATGTCATAGAAATAAATGCTAAAAATATGGAGCACAGAGTGTTTCAGGAGAGGAGCGTGCTTTTCTTGGGGGACTCTGCTCCTTTCTCACTTTGAACGGGTTATCCAACCCCAAAAATGCCCAGGCCCCTCACACAGCCATGTGGGCATCAGAAGCGACGCGGGTGACGGGGAGCGAGGTAAGTACAATCTGTGTGGGGGGGCCTGGGCATTTTTGGGGTTGGATTTTTGGGGTCGTTTAAAGTGAGAAAGGAGCAGAGTCTCCCAGCGGCACAGAGTATTTCAGGAGTAGATTCTCTTCAGTCCATCCTTGTCTATATTGCACTGTAGCACAAGAGTGAGAGGAAAGGGAAAGCCGATGGACGGCTGTTCTCTCCGCCCAGGGAGTATCCGCTCCGGTGACATTTCCAGCGGTTGCCACACCGGTAAGGACTGCCGTCATGGTCATAACATTAATCCTATAATCACCACGCTCCCTGACTCACCGTGTTGACCAAATCTTCAAAAACTCACGACCTGTGACCGTTCGGATACAAGGCGAGAAAGGATTCCAAAACCGCTGGTAAGGGCAAACAGTAGGAGAACCCGCCCTTAGGCCTCTTTCACACGAGCGAGTTTTCCGTCAGGGCGCAATGCGTGAAGCAAAGGCATAGCATCCGGACTGAATCCTGACCCATTCATTTCACGCATCATTTCTGCATTCAGTAAAAGTCGCAGCACGTTCTATATTTTGAATTTTTTACACAGCTTCTAGTTTAAAAGGGAACGGGGCTTCTGTGAAAAACGGATTGTATCCTGAGGCAATGCGTTTTTCACTGATGGTTGCTAGGAGATGTAGATTGTTATTCTTTAGTTTATTTTCACGCATGTGAAAAACTGATTGCAACCGCGCAAAAAAAACCTGAAACGCTGAACACAATCGCAGACAAGACTGATTGAAAATCATCCGTTTTTTTCCTGGACAGATCCTGAGAGAATCCGTAACACTTGTGTGAAAGAGGCCTCCAGGTGCTTGCCTGCAGTGAATGTTACTTATCCTAGAAGCTGGACCCCTACCTGTCATCCAGTCTATAGGTTTGTCATAGGAAGACCCCTTTAATCGTCATATAATGTAGAGTTCTGCATCTTTCTAAAAGACTGTGTGTAAATCTCTCATCATTTTAAATATTTGCTTGCTGTCAGTGAATGGAAATGTTGTTGTTGACACAAACAAGGTAAAAACCTAAAGGCACCTAATACTTATGGGTGAGAGTTTGTTGCAATTGTATCCAATCTAGACAATCTTCTCTGAGGTGTAAACAGCCAGGGCTCCCGATTGATACATTTTATCTGCACTGATACATTGTAACGACAGAGGTATGCCTAGCACAACTCCTTAGATGAGAGCCCTGAGAGCTCCTCATCTAAAACTACAAGTTAAAGGGGCACCTTCAGGATCCCCTTCATTCTAGTGACTGGTGAAGGTCCCAGACTTCCAACAGTGACAACGGTTTTATAAAACAAGAGGGTCGCTCCCCGAGATTTAGGGACAGGCTGCCCCCCTTCATTCCATCCGCTCCACGGTAGTACTGTACTTCAGCAGGGGGAGAGGTGTATGGAGCGGGTGCATCGGCTCATCCCGCTGCGGACTGGAATACAACCGGCACCAAGCCGTAGTGACTGCGATCAGAGATAACTCTGATCACGGTCATTTAATCTTTCAGATGCTGGTGTCAATAGTGGAATATAAGTGGTCAGACAGGCGGAGGAGCCGCGCAAATTCGCTGCAGCGGTTAAGATCAGTTGCTATGACAGCCTGGAGCCTTGTGAAGCTACTGAGTTGCCTGCAAAGCTAAGCCAAAGGCTAGGGCAACTCCGCGAAATGTGTTGCGTGATTATTTGTCACACGACATTTACTGTGATGATAGTCTATGGTGTCGCACTGACATATGAGACATGCTGCGACTGCGACACGACACAGTCGATGTCGCGGCATGTCGCAGTACGACACCATAGACTAGCATTGCAATAAATGTCGCACGACATTGATGCGGCACGAATTCACGCGACACATGTCGCAATGTAGTTGTACCCACTTTTTCACGCTACACATATCGCCGTGTAAACCTAGCCTAAAGCCTGCGTTACAAAGCCTGCGTTACAATGGCAGATTTTCTGCCAGATGATCACTAACGAGCTTTCGTAGTAACGCTTGTCAACGATCATCTGGCAGTGTAATACTGCCACCGATTACTCGACGAAGAAGCAAATGCTCGTTCATCGGGCAATCGTGATCTTTCAGATGTAATCACGATCTGCTGCTGGCAAATAACTGGACAGTATGAGGATGAGCGATGGTATAACGATCGCTGCTCCCCATGCTGTGGAGGAGATCGCTGCGTGTAATAGCAGCTGTCTCCTCCGCTAGCGAGCAGGTGATTGCTGGGAAGGAACGCTTCCCTCCCCGACAATCGCCTGCAGAATCGAGCTGTGTAATAGGGCTCATGCACATGACCGTATGTATTTTGCAGTCTGCAGAACACGGATCCACAAAAAAAAAACGGATGACATCCGTGTGAAGTGCATTTCTTTGCGGATCCATTGTAACAATGCCTGTCCTTGTCCACAAAACAGACAATTTTTTTGCGGAACGGACTTGCGGACATGCGGAATGCACGAGTCATTTCAGTTTTTTTGTGGCCCCATTGAAATGAATGATTCTGTATACGAGCTGCAAAAAAAAAACAGTACGGACGCGGACAAAACGCACGTTCGTGTGCATGAGCCTTTAAAGCATGGCCTGACATAGCAGAATCTGATAGACTGCAATAGAATTGTATTAGAAGATCGCACGTACAGATCCACTAAGGACATTAAAAATGACAGTGAAAAAAATATATACTAAATAAAACAGTAAAATATTACAAATTCAAATTACCCCACTTTACCAATGTTTACGTATACAAATAAACAATTAAAAAATAAACATACTTCGTATCGCTGTGTTTCTGAATATGTCCGAACTATTAAAATACAAAAATGTTTTTCCTGTATAAAAAAAAAAAAAATGCTATGGAGATGTGTACCGTATAAGTGCTGGGAGGAGTGTATATCCCACCCAGATACCTCAGGGGGGTGAGATAACTGAAATACAGAAGGCTGCAGAGGTTTCAGCAAAGTGTCGTTTGCTGGGACAGTTGTATCTACATGTTGTTCTGGGCTGGATTTCATGTGGACTTCATAAAGTGTCATCTCCTCTCACGCCCAGCATTAAATCCCCTGTAATGTGGTCCAGCCCGTAGTTTGAGTCACCGGCCCATGTCAGTCACATCAATCTGATGGGTTCATACCTCGAAATACAAGAATGGCGCTTCTGGGTCAGAGTCTTGTGTCCTTTCATAGTGTCCAACATAGGGTGTGGAAAGAGACTACCGGAATGGTGTTAAAGCAGTGGTGCCCAACCATTTTTCGTCTGAGGGCCGCACTAGACTTGGTATAAATTTTGCGGGCCAGAACCAGGTAGCTTTGCCAAAAAGAAATGCAAACACTGTGAGGGGGCACGTGTGAGCATTACTACTGTGAAGGGGCACATCTGGGCATTTTTATCGTGAAGGGGGCACATGTGAGCATTACTACTGTGAAGGGAGCACATGCGAGCATTACTAACTGTGAAGGGGCACATCTGAGCATTACTACTGTGAAGGGGGCACATGTGAGCATTACTACTGTGAAGGGGGCACATGTGAGCATTACTACTGTGAAGGGGGCACATGTGAGCATTACTACTGTGAAGGGGGCACATCTGAGCATTACTAACTGTGAAGGGGGCACATGTGAGCATTAATACTGTGAAGGGGGCACATGTGAGCATTACTACTGTGAAGGGGGCACATGTGAGCATTACTACTGTGAAGGGGGCACATGTGAGCATTACTACAGTGAAGGGGGCACATGTGAGCATTACTACTGTCAAGGGGGCACATGTGAGCATTACTACTGTGAAGGGAGCACATGCGAGCATTACTAACTGTGAAGGGGCACATCTGAGCATTACTGCTGTGAAGGGGGCACATGTGAGCATTACTACTGTGAAGGGGGCACATCTGAGCATTACTGCTGTGAAGGGGCACATGTGAGCATTACTACTGTGAAGGGGGCACATGTGAGCATTACTACTGTGAAGGGGGCACATGTGAGCATTACTACTGTGAAGGGGCACATCTGAACATTACTACTGTGAAGGGGGCACATCTGAGCATCACTACTGTGAAGGGGGCACATGTGAGCATTACTACTGTGAAGGGGGCACATGTGAGCATTACTACTGTGAAGGGGGCACATCTGAACATTACTACTGTGAAGGGGGCACATCTGAGCATTACTACTGTGAAGGGGGCACATCTGAGCATTACTACTGTGAAGGGGGCACATCTGAGCATTACTACTGTGAAGGGGGCACATCTGAGCATTACTACTGTGAAGGGGGCACATGTGAGCATTACTACTGTGAAGGGGGCACATCTGAGCATTACTACTGTGAAGGGGGCACATCTGAGCATTACTACTGTGAAGGGGGCACATCTGGGCATTACTACTGTGAAGGGGGCACATGTGAGCATTACTACTGTGAAGGGGGCACATCTGAACATTACTACTGTGAAGGGGGCACATCTGAGCATTACTACTGTGAAGGGGCACATCTGAGCATTACTACTGTGAAGAGGGCACATGTGAGCATTACTACTGTGAAGGGGGCACATGTGAGCATTACTACTGTGAAGGGAGCACATGTGAGCATTACTACTGTGAAGGGGGCACATCTGAACATTACTACTGTGAAGGGGGCACATCTGAGCATTACTACTGTGAAGGGGGCACATGTGAGCATTACTACTGTGAAGGGGGCACATCTGAGCATTACTACTGTGAAGGGGGCACATGTGAGCATTACTACTGTGAAGGGGGCACATCTGAGCATTACTACTGTGAAGGGGGCACATCTGAGCATTACTACTGTGAAGGGGGCACATCTGGGCATTACTACTGTGAAGGGGGCACATCTGGGCATTACCCCTGTGAAGGGGGCACATCTGGGCATTACCCTGTGAAGGGGGCACATCTGGGCATTACCCTGTGAAGGGGGCACATCTGAGCATTACGCCTGTGAAGGGGGCACATCTGGGTATTACCCCTGTGAAGGTGACACATCTCTGGGCATAGAAAGACTAAGGAGTGGAATGCAGGAAACTCTCTCTAGAAATACATTGTGGTGCAATATTATGAGTATTACTGCTGTGAAGGGGCACATGTGAGCATTACTACTGTGAAGGGGGCACATGTGAGCATTACTACTGTGAAGGGGGCACATGTGAGCATTACTACTGTGAAGGGGGCACATGTGAGCATTACTACTGTGAAGGGGGCACATCTGAACATTACTACTGTGAAGGGGGCACATCTGAGCATTACTACTGTGAAGGGGGCACATCTGAGCATTACTACTGTGAAGAGGGCACATGTGAGCATTACTACTGTGAAGGGAGCACATGTGAGCATTACTACTGTGAAGGGGGCACATCTGAGCATTACTAACTGTGAAGGGGGCACATCTGAGCATTACTGCTGTGAAGGGGGCACATGTGAGCATTACTACTGTGAAGGGGGCACATCTGAGCATTACTACTGTGAAGGGGGCACATGTGAGCATTACTACTGTGAAGGGAGCACATGTGAGCATTACTACTGTGAAGGGGGCACATCTGAGCATTACTAACTGTGAAGGGGGCACATCTGAGCATTACTGCTGTGAAGGGGGCACATGTGAGCATTACTACTGTGAAGGGGGCACATCTGAGCATTACTACTGTGAAGGGGGCACATGTGAGCATTACTACTGTGAAGGGGGCACATCTGAGCATTACTACTGTGAAGGGGGCACATCTGAGCATTACTACTGTGAAGGGGGCACATCTGAGCATTACTACTGTGAAGGGGGCACATGTGAGCA
This sequence comes from Bufo bufo, assembly GCF_905171765.1. Classification (NCBI taxonomy): domain Eukaryota; kingdom Metazoa; phylum Chordata; class Amphibia; order Anura; family Bufonidae; genus Bufo; species Bufo bufo. Next base: position 47,321,367 of record NC_053389.1, on the reverse strand, counting down.
TTACTACTGTGAAGGGGGCACATCTGAGCATTACTACTGTGAAGGGAGCACATCTGAGCATTACTACTGTGAAGGGGGCACATCTGAGCATTACTACTGTGAATGGGGCACATCTGGGCATTACCCCTGTGAAGGGGGCACATCTGGGCATTACCCTGTGAAGGGGGCACATCTGGGCATTACCCCTGTGAAGGGGGCACATCTGGGTATTACCCCTGTGAAGGTGACACATCTCTGGGCATTACTACTGTGAAGAGGGCACATGTGAGCATTACTACTGTGAAGAGGGCACATGTGAGCATTACTACTGTGAAGAGGGCACATGTGAGCATTACTACTGTGAAGGGGGCACATGTGAGCATTACTACTGTGAAGAGGGCACATGTGAGCATTACTACTGTGAAGGGGGCACATGTGAGCATTACTACTGTGAAGGGAGCACATGTGAGCATTACTACTGTGAAGGGGGCACATCTGAGCATTACTAACTGTGAAGGGGGCACATCTGAGCATTACTGCTGTGAAGGGGGCACATGTGAGCATTACTACTGTGAAGGGGGCACATCTGAGCATTACTACTGTGAAGGGGGCACATGTGAGCATTACTACTGTGAAGGGGGCACATCTGAGCATTACTACTGTGAAGGGAGCACATCTGAGCATTACTACTGTGAAGGGGGCACATCTGAGCATTACTACTGTGAATGGGGCACATCTGGGCATTACCCCTGTGAAGGGGGCACATCTGGGCATTACCCTGTGAAGGGGGCACATCTGGGCATTACCCCTGTGAAGGGGGCACATCTGGGTATTACCCCTGTGAAGGTGACACATCTCTGGGCATTACTACTGTGAAGAGGGCACATGTGAGCATTACTACTGTGAAGAGGGCACATGTGAGCATTACTACTGTGAAGAGGGCACATGTGAGCATTACTACTGTGAAGGGGGCACATGTGAGCATTACTACTGTGAAGAGGGCACATGTGAGCATTACTACTGTGAAGGGGGCACATGTGAGCATTACTACTGTGAAGGGAGCACATGTGAGCATTACTACTGTGAAGGGGGCACATCTGAGCATTACTAACTGTGAAGGGGCACATCTGAGCATTACTGCTGTGAAGGGGGCACATGTGAGCATTACTACTGTGAAGGGGGCACATCTGAGCATTACTACTGTGAAGGGGGCACATGTGAGCATTACTACTGTGAAGGGGGCACATCTGAGCATTACTACTGTGAAGGGGGCACATCTGAGCATTACTACTGTGAAGGGGGCACATCTGAGCATTACTACTGTGAAGGGGGCACATGTGAGCATTACTACTGTGAAGGGGGCACATCTGAGCATTACTACTGTGAAGGGAGCACATCTGAGCATTACTACTGTGAAGGGGGCACATCTGAGCATTACTACTGTGAAGGGGGCACATCTGGGCATTACCCCTGTGAAGGGGGCACATCTGGGCATTACCCTGTGAAGGGGGCACATCTGGGCATTACCCCTGTGAAGGGGGCACATCTGGGCATTACCCCTGTGAAGGGGGCACATCTGGGTATTACCCCTGTGAAGGTGACACATCTCTGGGCATAGAAAGACTAAGGAGTGGAATGCAGGAAACTCTCTCTAGAAATACATTGTGGTGCAATATTATGAGTATTACTGCTGTGAAGGGGCACATGTGAGCATTACTACTGTGAAGGGGGCACATGTGAGCATTACTACTGTGAAGGGGGCACATCTGAACATTACTACTGTGAAGGGGGCACATGTGAGCATTACTACTGTGAAGGGGGCACATCTGAGCATTACTACTGTGAAGAGGGCACATGTGAGCATTACTACTGTGAAGGGAGCACATGTGAGCATTACTACTGTGAAGGGGGCACATCTGAGCATTACTAACTGTGAAGGGGGCACATCTGAGCATTACTGCTGTGAAGGGGCACATGTGAGCATTACTACTGTGAAGGGGGCACATCTGAGCATTACTACTGTGAAGGGGGCACATGTGAGCATTACTACTGTTAAGGGGGCACATCTGAGCATTACTACTGTGAAGGGGGCACATCTGAGCATTACTACTGTGAAGGGGGCACATCTGAGCATTACTACTGTGAAGGGGGCACATCTGAGCATTACTACTGTGAAGGGGGCACATCTGAGCATTACTACTGTGAAGGGGGCACATCTGGGCATTACCCCTGTGAAGGGGGCACATCTGGGCATTACCCTGTGAAGGGGGCACATCTGGGTATTACCCCTGTGAAGGTGACACATCTCTGGGCATAGAAAGACTAAGGAGTGGAATGCAGGAAACTCTCTCTAGAAATACATTGTGGTGCAATATTATGAGTCCTCTCTCCCTCATTAATATTGCTAAGCGTGTCCTGAGGTGCTCCCCAGGCGGCCCACACGGGCACCAGACATAGTAATCACATATTATGGCCTCCTGCACACGACCGTTTTTTTTCCCCGCTTACTGACCGTTTTTTGCGTTCCGTATGTGTTCCACATACGGAACCATTCATTTGAAAAAAGGAATATACTCCGTATGCAATAATAATAGTACTGCCCCACAGTATAAGGCTCCATTCACACGTCCGTAAGTGTTTTGCAATTTGCGGATCAGCAAAACACGGACACTGGCAATGTGCGATCCGCAATTTGCGGACCGCACATCGCCGACACTATAATAGAAAATGTCTTTTCTGGTCCACAATTGCGGACAAGAATAGGACATGTTCTATTTTTTTCGGGAACGGAATTGTGGATCCCGGAAATGCGGATGCGTATCCCAGAATTGCAGATTTGCATCCGTTCCAGCTCCATTGAAAGTAAATGGGTCCGCACCCGTTCCGCAAATTGCGGAACAGATGCGGACCCAAATTACGGACGTGTGAATAGAGCCTAATTAGGAACGGCGGTGCAGGCGCGTCTCTTTTGCAACTGTGCGCAAGCTCTGCCTTCGGCCACTGCACAGGCCGCAGATGTGGCCCGTGGGCCGTAGGTTGGGCATCATCACTGGTGTAAAGGGTTCTCTGCTGAACCACATACATAGTGGGGTGCAGGGATGGACCCCACCTGTGGAGCTACAGGTTCTCCATCATGCAGATTCTGCTGTCCCTGCTCTGTTGTGACCACCAGGACTGGATGTGGGCTCTTCCACTCCAGTCCCCGTCCCGGCAGTAATTATCTTCCCTCCACGGGTCGGTACACAGGTGGATTTTCACCGAAGCCCGGAGAACCCCTTTAAAGTGGAGAACTCCATTAAGCCATGTCATTGCGCCTTTGATTCACCCCCAGTGAGCACGTACTCAGGGGCGAGGTGTAAATCCTGTCGTCTGCCCAAATGTGATACCGTCAGCAGGAATGATGTTATTTTTACCGTATCAATCCATTGTCTTACACAATGCCGATGAGATTTCTGGCTAATCTCTTACCCCATCACTTGTCTGAATCACACAAACACGGTTCATGGAGTCCAAGGTGCGCGTCTGCCAGGAGATACCTGGAGTAGTTAACCCGCATCAACCAAATATACTGCGTTCAGCACAGAGTATTTAAGCAGAAGGCTTCCCAGTTTCTTCTCTGAACAATTAGAAGTTCTACAACATTCTAATACACTTTGGGGGTCATTTACTAAAGCCAGTTTGGCATAACAAAAAAAAGTTGCAACTTTTCAAATGCCTCTGCGACAAAATTGTTACGCCGTCCTCATGTCACTAACATCTACAGACGCATTGCCCACTTTACTATTGGAGCTCGCGACGCACCAAAAGAAAGGCAACGTACCTAAGGCTGTTTTATATATTTTATATATATATAAACAGGAGTAAATGATGCTACAAATCTTCTCTAATCGGTGACAGCAGCAATTCGCTCCAGGCGCACAGACTGCCTGCGCGTCGTCGTAAATCAGGCGCATCCTCCAAGAGCGCAGGATATATCATACACCACCGCAAAGGGCAGAGAGCTTTAGACCTCATGCACACGACCGTTGTGTGTTTTGCGGTCCGCAAATTGCGGATCCGCAAAACACGGATGGCGTCCGTGTGTGTTCCGCAATTTGCGTAACGGCGTGGACAGCCATTGATGTAACTGCCTATTCTTGTCCGCAAAACGGACAAGAATAGGAACAGGTTATATTTTTTTTGCGGACCACGGAACGGAGCAACGGATGAGGACAGCACATCTTTTGCGGCTCCATTGAAGTGAATGTGTCCGCACCCAAGCCGCACATACTGTCGTGTGCATGAGGCCTTATCAAGATCTCTCCTTGCTGTCAGTGAACATGAACATACTTGTTTATACAATTGATATCCACTTGTTTCCGCTGTATCCTGTAGTTAATACAATTGTATCCAGTCGATAAAATCCTCAATGGCTGATTACGTCGCTCGCATAAAAGCATGAATCCAATTCTCTTGAAACAATTTGCAGCTTTTTTATATTCTCAAACTTGCAAGGAAGAAACACAGGGCTTCCCCTTTAAGACCGAACCGTAACATCACATCCCTGAAGCAGTACTACAGGGGACTAAATATAGGGATTTATCCAACAAGGGTGTTAACTCTCTAAATGCCAGGACACTAATACAAAAGGGAAATAAAAAAATAAAAAAAATAAAAAAAATGATACCAAAGTATAATAAAAATAAATAAATAAATGAATTCACCTGTGAATATCGATGGCTGTTTCTATCCCGACCACACACACATCGTAGGTAGGGCTCTTGTAGGTAACGGGAATGGACCTGGCCGCAGACATGGTTTCCTTCGTGTTCCTGAGCTGGATTCGGCTATGCTGACAGCTTCAAAGCCAGCAGGTCAGGGGTCATTAGTGAAGCCTTCTTCAGGAGTCAGTCAGCAGTGGGGCGGGCGGCTTATAATGTACACTTTGCAGCAGCGCCTCCAGATATAACTCTCCTCATCTCATCTTCCTGACAGGAGGCGGCGAGTTATGTGGCTTCTATCCAAAGCTAATATATATGTTATAAAATGACTGGGGCGTGTACGAGAAGATCACCTGGAAACCGTCACCTCGCGTCAAGTCAGGGCGGTCAAAGGTGAGCAAGGATCCATCCGTAAGGGCTCATTCACACGACCGTGGTTTGGTTCCACACCTGAGGTGCAGTTTTTTGCGGCTGGGGTGCGGACTTCAATGGGGCGGCAAAAGATGCGGGCAGCGCTCCGTGTGCTGTCCGCATCCGTTGCTCCGTTCCGTGGCCCCCCGCAAAAATTATAAGTCATGTCCTATTCTTGTCCATTTTGTATAGGCGTTTCTATAATGGGCTGTCCCTTCCGTTCTGCAAATTGCGGAAGGCACACGGTCGGCATCCATGTTTTGCGGATCTGCAACTTACGGACCGCAAAACACGGCGCAGTCGTGTGAACAAGCTCTAACAAGGATCATGGCGCCGACCGATCACATCCGACCAATTACAATCTTTTGATCCATAAATACAACCTATCCGACAACCATCAGGTTCATTGTGACTTGTATTTATCACGGTTTTGGTGTGGTTTTTTTTTTTTTCCGGTTTTTTTTTTTATGCATATTTTTCGCAGATCTGAAAGGGTGAAATCTACACAGGAAAAACACAACAACAAATGAAATACTACAGATTTAAAAATCCACACCTAAGGAAAAAGCTAAGCGCACATGAGGTTTGTCTAATGTCATACACTTTGCTGGTACTGTATTAGGGCTCATGCACACCACCGTATATATGTTGCGGTCCGCAAAAACGGATCTGCAAAAAATACGGATGACATCTGTGTGCATTCCTTATTTTGCGGAACGGAGTAGCTGGCCCCTAATAGAACATTCCTATCCTTGTCCGTAATGCGGACGATAATAGGACATGTTCTATTTTTTTGGGCAGAACGAGCATACGGAAATGGAATGCCCACGGATTAACTTCCGTTTTTTTTTTTTTTTTGCGGACCCATTGAAATGAATGGTTCCGCATATAGTCCGCAAAAAAAACTGAACGAACACAGAAAGAAAATACCGTACTGGGGTTTTTCCGAATGAAATTCTGTGTAGAATTTTTTTTTAAAAATCTGCATCATCTGCCTGCACCCTCAGTAGTAATAAGGCTACTTTCACACTTGCGTTTTTGCCTGATCCAGCAGAGATCAGCAAAAAAACGCTTCCGTTTTTAATACTACAACCACCTGCATCTGTTATGAACAGATCCGGTTGTATTATCTCTAAAATAGCCAAGACGGATCCTGCATTAAAACCATTGTAAGTCAATGGGGGACGGATGCGTTTTCTATTGCTCCACATTCACTGCTTGCTGCAGTTTTCTGTCCAGTATGGAAACGCAACCAGACGGAACGGAATGCATTTTGGAGCTTTCCGTTCTAATCAGTTCAGTTTTGTCCCCATTGACAATGAATAGGGACAAAACGGAAGCGTTTTTCTCTGGTATTGGGATTTTCTGCTGGATCTCAATACCGGAAAAGTGTGAAAGTAGCTACCAGCTGGCTTATAGTGCACCCGACTGACCTCAAGACCTTAGCTGTTCACTGCTGTTGGCCATAGACCGTACAGGGAAACTCCCAGGTGGGCCTATTTCCAGGGGGCCACCCATGCCACTAGCGCCCTCCGCATTAGGTACTTATGTACCAGGTCTGGGAGATGAGCGATAGGCCGCCCTCCAGAATTCAGTTGTATTGTGCTCCTCAGGTCAGCGTTAAAGTTGTGGCAGTGTATGGGAGCCGATGACACCTTGCCCTGCCATCAAGACTACTACCCCATCATCAGTACCAAACCCTACATGGCCATCATACACACTTGTGAAAATAATTCGGACTTCCACCTAAGGACTCATGCACACGACCATAGTTCTGGTCCGCATCCGAGCCGCAGTTTTTGCGGCTCGGATGCGGACCCATTCACTTCAATGGGGCCGCAAAAGATGCTGTCCGCATCCTTTGCTCCGTTCCATAGCCCCGCAAAAAAAATATAACATGTCCTATTCTTGTCCGTTTTGCGAACAAGAATAGGCATTTCTACAATTGGCCACCCGTTTCGTTCCGCAAAATTCAGTTTTTTTGCGGATCCGCGGTTTGCGGACTGCAAAAAACTGAACGGTCGTGTGCATGAGGCCTAAGACACCATTTTCTGCTGGAATGAGAAATGTGCTGATCCTTCACTCATCTGTAGTGTAAGCAGGCAGAAGAGTAACACGTGACTGCTGGATCTGACTACACAGGGTTTGTTTGTAGTCTGTAGCCATGGAGACATATTGTTCTGCATAGAAGCTGCAAACGCAAAACAAGAGGAGATTTATAAACAAGACACAATAATTATTTTCTATTTCTGATGCACAGGGGCAATAAAAAATAGTTTTCGATATATATATATATATATATACACACATGCTGTAAGAATGGATCCTTCTGGATGCAGAATGGAAAAATCTGGATAGGTAAAGTATTGACAACTTTTGACAACTTTTGAAGAGTAGTTTTGGATGAAGGAAGGACCAGACTGGAGTTTGATCTCATGAATTATATGACCTATGGGAGAAGATGATGATACTATGATGAGGACGAGATCAACAGCGCCACCTATAGACAAAATCTCAGTCAATACAAAGTAGCTCTAGCAGCGGGAACCTTGTGGCCTAGTTAGGGCTCGTTCACACGACCGTTGGTGTCCTGTTCCCGTATTGCGGACTGTTGTCATTCCGCATCACGGATGCGGACCCATTCATTTCAATGCGGAACGGAAGCACGGAACACTACGGAGTGCCTTCCGGGGTTCCGTTCCGTGCCTCTGCACCGCAAAAAGATAGAACATGCTCTATCTTTTTGCGGAATGGACGGATCGCGGACCCATTCAAGTGAATAGGTCTGCGATCCCCATGCGCCTGCTCCACCCCCTAATTTGCGGTCCACAGCACGGGCACGGGCTTCACACGGTCGTGTGAACGAGCCCTTATAAAGTATGGTGGAGGTGCGCTGTGTAACATGTTTATTGATATTGTAATGCTGCCAATAGTAGAAAATCGTGCTGCGACATAGTCACAAGATTGACAGTCATTTAGTGCTTGAAAGTCCCCAGAGCTGCGGCGTCATTATTTCTGCAAATTCCTTGAATTTTTCTTTTTCACTTACAATTCCTCCACCCTCGGTGATTCAGCAGCGGTCAAAGAAAAAACTGGATCTGACCGCCATAGTGATCATCATTGTGTAAGCGCCACGATTATCCTCATCAGAACAGCAAATTATACTTACAACCAGTCTTAATTAATTCTATGCTAATCACTGCATCCTTAACCCAGAGATCATCACTAATGACATATAAGTGATGGGGTATCTAAGCCTATCATTTGTAATACTATCTGCTGAGCCTGTGTATCTAATCCTATTGTGTTTTATATTGTCTGCTTAGATTTTGTAAATAATCCTATCATGTGTGATACTGTCTGCTGAGCTGCTGTATCTAATCCTATCATGTGTGATACTGTCTGTTGGGCTATTTCTGATCCTCTCCTGTCACTGTCTGCTGAGCTGCTGTATCTAATCCTCTTATGTGTGATACTGCCTGCTGAGCTACTGTATCTAATCCTATCATGTGTGATACTGTCTGCTGAGCTGCTGTATCTAACCCTACCATGTGTGATACTGTCTGCTGAGCTGCTGTATCTAATCCTATCATGTGTGATACTGTCTGCTGAGCTGCTGTATCTAATCCTATCATGTGTGATACTGTCTGCTGAGCTGCTGTATCTAATCCTATCATGTGTGATACTGTCTGCTGAGCTGCTGTATCTAATCCTATCATGTGTGATACTGTATGCTGAGCTGCTGTATCTAATCCTATCATGTTTGATACTGTCTGCTGAGCTGCTGTATCTAATCCTATCATGTTTGATACTGTCTGCTGAGCTGCTGTATCTAATCCTAGTATGTGTGATACTCTCTGCTGAGCTGCTGTATCTAATCCTATAATGTGTGATACTGTATGCTGAGCTGCTGTATCTAATCCTATCATGTGTGATACTGTCTGCTGAGCTGCTGTATCTAATCCTATCATGTGTGATACTCTCTGCTGAGCTGTGTATCTAATCTTATCATGTGTGATACTCTCTGCTGAGCTGCTGTATCTAATCCTATCATGTGTGATACTGTCTGCTGAGCTGCTGTATCTAATCCTCTCATGTGTGATACTCTCTGCTGAGATGCTGTATCTAATCCTATCATGTGTGATACTCTCTGCTGAGCTGCTGTATCTAAACCTATCATGTGTGATACTGTCTGCTGAGCTGCTGTATCTAATCCTATCATGTGTGATACTGTCTGCTGAGCTGCTGTATCTAATCCTATCATGTGTGATACTGTCTGTTAGGGCTCATGCACACGAACGTATTTCCCTGCTGTGTCCGTTCCGTTTTTTTTGCGGACTGTATAAAAAAAAACGGAAGGTACTCTGTGTGCATTCCGTTTCCCTATGTCCGTAGTTCAGTTCCGCCAAAAAATAGAACATGTCCTATTATTGTCCGCATTACAGAGAAGGATAGGACTGTTCTATTAGGGGCCGGCGGTTCCGTTCCGCAAAATACGGAATGCGCACGGACCTCATCCGTATTTTTTGCGAATCCGTTTTTTGCGGTATGCATGAGGCTTTATGCTGCGTATATAAGCCTGTTGTGTGTGATACTGTCTCCTGAGCTGCTGTATCTAATCTTATAATCCTATCATGTGTGATAATGCTGTCTTCAGAGCCGCTGTATCCAATCCTGTTATGTGTTATCTGTCCTCTGAGTTGGTGTATCTAAAGACTTAGGGCTTGTTCACATCACCGTTATGCATTCCGTTTTTGTTTTTCCGTTTTAACATGGTTATAATGGAAAATAACGTAATCCATAAGACAGAAAGCTTTAAGAGGCATTCCGTTTTAGGCCTCCTGCACACGAACGTGTGCTGCCCGTTGCCGTATTGCGGACCACATTTGCGGATCCGCAATACACAGGCGCCATTCCGTGGGTATTCCGCATAACGGATGCGGACCCATTTACTTCAATGGGTCCGAAAATCCGGAGATGCGGAATGGTGTGGAACGGAAGCACGGAACGGAAACCCACTACAAATAAAAGGTCCTTTTGCAGGTCCTCAAAGAAGAAGAAAGAAGACGATGCCGGCTGCGCGATCAAGTGGATGAGGTGAGTTAATTATTATAATTTTTTTAACCCCTCAAGCCACATTATACTTAGCATTCTGTATGAAGAACCATGTTATAAGGGAAAATAATAAAATATACAGAACACCTAACCCAAACCCGAACATCAGTGAAGAAGTCCGGGTTCGGCTCGGTTTTTTCTCACACGCGTGCAAATCGCATTGCACTCGCGCTGAAAAAACTGAACATTGGAACGCAATTGCAGTCAAAACTGCAATTGCGTGCCTACATGCGCGGTTTTCCCGCAATGCACACGCGGCGCATCCAGAGCAAATCCGGGATGCCCGTGTGAAAGAGGCCTTAGGGTCCATGCACACGTCCGTAGAATGGGTCCGCATCCGTTCTGCAATTCGTGCGGACCCATTCATTCTCAATAGGGACGGAAAGGATGCGGACAGCACACATTGTGCTGTCCGCATCTGCATTTCCGATCCGCGGCTCCTGAAAAAAATAAAACATGTCCTATTGTTATCCGCAATAGCGGACAAGAATAGGCATTCCTATAGGGGTGCCGGCCGGGGGTGTTGCGTATATACACTATATATACGCAATACACTACGGACGTGTGAATGGAGACTAATCCTATCATGTGTTAGGCTTTTTTTTTTTCGTTTACATTCGTTTTTTTGCATTCAGTATACGGTCCGTATACGGAACCATTCATTTCAATGGGTCCGCAAAAAAACCGGAATGTACTCCGTATGTATTCCGTTTCCGTATTTCCGTTCCGTTCAAAGATACATGTCCTATTTTTGCCCGCAAATCGCGTTCCGTGGCTCCATTCAAGTCAATGGGGCTGTAAAAAAACCGGAACGGATACAGAATGCATCCGGAATTATGGATACAGAATGCATCCGGAATTACGGATACGGAATTCAATCCATCTACAAAAAATGTTATGCCCAGACCAATTTTTTTATGTAATTGCTGTATACTGTATATGCCATGCTTCCGTTCCCGTTTGCGATCCGCAAAAAACAGAAACCAAACGGAATGGCAAAACGGAATGGAACAGAAATAGAAACACTACTGAAATAAAAAACTGAATTACGTCCGTAATTGTTTTGCAGATCTGCAAATTGCGGATCCGCAAAACATGGACACCGGCAATGTGCGTTCCGCAATTCGCAGACCGCACATCGCCAGCACTCTCATAGAAAATGCCTTTTCTTGCCAGCAATTGCAGACAACAATAGGACATGTTCTATTTTTTTTCAGGAACGGAATCGCGGATCCGGAAATGCGTATGCGGACAGCTATATCTAATCTTATCACGTGATACTCTCTGCTGACCGTATTGCAATAGATAGCGGGCGCCACAAGTGTATCGAAAGTCTCCCATGTGCAAAAAGCAATGTGTACAAACAAACCACAGCGCACATGCAAAAACAGAGCACAAAAGGCAAACAGGAATTAAAAGTATAATAATTTTATTAATGCCGTCAAAGACAAAAAACAACAAATTGAAAATACTTAAAATACACAAAATTCTAAAGGACCGTCAATTGATAAGCAACAGCTCCAAACACCACAGCACAAGCCGCTGATGAGACAAAATCAACATGTGAGGCCGAATCACAAACAGATGGATAAAGTGCAACGTGTGCTAAAATGCCCTGTGATATAGATACAGACCTGTAATAGAAAAGCTTCAAATATAAATAAACCATACCATGAAAGAAAGAAACAAAGAAGTTAAAAATCAGCCTCACCAGTGGCATGTCTAGGTTGTTTGGCACCCGGGGGGGGGGGCTCCTTTCTCTGGCACCCCTCCCTAATACTTAAAACAATTTTTTACTCCACTGCCCTCATTGTACAACCTTCACAGTAGTTTTGTCCAGATATGTGCCCCCTCATGGTAGTTATGCCCTCACTGTGCCCCTCACAGTATTTATGCCCTCACGTACTTTCACAGTAGTTATGCCCACATTGTGCCCCCCTCATAGTAGGTATGCCCTCTCTGTGCCCCTTTCACAGTTTTAATGTCATCCCTGTGCCCCCTTCACAGTAGTAATGCCCTGGCTGTGCCCCCTTCACAGTTATAATGCCCTCTCTGTGCCCCTTCAGAGTAGTAATGCCCTCTGTGCCACCTTCATAGCAGTAATGTTAATTGTGCCCCTTCATAGTAGTAATGCCCATTGTGCCCCCTTCATAGCAGTAATGCCCATTGTGCCCCCATTCATAGTAGTAATGCCCATCGTGCCCCCTTCATAGAAGTAATTCCCTCTGTGCCCCCTTCACAGTAGAAATGTGCATTGTGCCCCTTCACAGTAGTAATGCCCATTGTGCCCCCTTTGTAGTAGTAATGCCCATTGTGCCCCCTTTATAGCAGTAATGCCCATTGTGCCCCCTTAATAGTAGTAATGCCCATCGTGCCCCCTTCATAGTAGTAATTCCCTCTGTGCCCCCTTCACAGTAGAAATCTGCATTGTGCCCCTTCACAGTAGTAATGCCCATTGTGCCCCTTCCACAGTAGTAATGCCCATTGTGACCCCCCCCAGTAATAATGCCCATTGTGCCCCTTCATAGTAGTAATGCCCATTGTGCCCCCTTCATAGTAGTAATGCCCTCTGTGCCCCTTAATAGTAGTAATGCCCATTGTGTCCCCTTAATAGTAGTGATGCCCATCGTGCCCCCTTCATAGCAGTAATGCCCTCTGTGCCCCCTTCACAGTAGAAATGTGCATTGTGCCCCTTCACAGTAGTAATGCCCATTGTGCCCCCTTTGTAGTAGTAATGCCCATTGTGCCCCCTTTATAGCAGTAATGCCCATTGTGCCCCCTTAATAGTAGTAATGCCCATCGTGCCCCCTTCATAGTAGTAATTCCCTCTGTGCCCCCTTCACAGTAGAAATGTGCATTGTGCCCCTTCACAGTAGTAATGCACATTGTGCCCCCTACATAGTAGCAATGCCCATTGTGCCCCTTCCACAGTAGTAATGCCCATTGTGACCCCCCCCACAGTAATAATGCCCATTGTGCCCCTTCATAGTAGTAATGTAGTAATGCCCATTGTGCCCCCTTCATAGTAGTAATGCCCTCTGTGCCCCTTAATAGTAGTAACGCCCATTGTGTCCCCTTAATAGTAGTGATGCCTATCGTTCCCCCTTCATAGCAGTAATGCCCTCTGTGCCCCCTTAATAGTAGTAATGCTGTCTGTGCCCCTTCATAATAGTAATGTCCTCTGTGCCCCTTTGTAGTAATAATGCCCTCTGTGCCCCCCTCCATAGTAGAAATTCCTATCTTGCCCCTTCACAGTAGTAAAGCCTTCTGTGCCCCTTTGTAGTAGTATCGCCCTCTGTGCCCCTTTATAGTAGTAATGCCCTCTGTGCCATCTCAACAGTAGTAAAGCCCTCTGTGCAACCTCTGTGTTAAAAAAAAACAAAAAAAACACACAGTACCTTCTCACCTTGTCCCGTTCCTGAAGCTCACATCCAGCTCTCCCCTACAGATTCCCTGGCTGCAGGCTCCTCTGAGCGGTCAGTGAGAGCGGGCACGCGGGCGGACCGCCATCCACCCCCCCCCCCTTTAGCACGCCACTGAGACTCACAAAAATAGTGCAATATAAAGTTTCCACTCTGCTGACCCACCGTATCTAGGCCTATCATGTGTGATACCGTTTTTTGAGATGGTGTATCAAAGTCTCTAAAGCCTAATTCACACATCAGTATTCCAACTATGTGATCTGTACGTGTTCTCCACGGACAGCACACGTACCCATTCCTTTTAATGTGTGTATTCACACATCAGTGTTTTACCACGGTCCATGGGTCCGTGGCGTTATCACGGAAGCATGCTCTATACTGTTCATGTTCATGGACCCATCACTCCCATTATAGTCTATGGGTCAATGAAAACCACGGATGCAAACGGATTTCATCCGTGTTTCACTGATCATTAGGAAGAGATGCTGCACAGTGTCCGTGAAACACGGATGAAACCCGTTTGCATCCGTGGTTTTCATTGACCCATAAACTATAATGGGAGTGATGGGTCCATGAACATGAACAAAATAGGCCACACGGGCCACACACAGATCCTTCATGGACATTTTCACAGAGGCATCACTGACCACTTCTTCATGGATTTGAGCACGGACATGGACGTGTGAATGAGGCAGTGACGTGCCTAGGGTGTTTGGCACCCGGGGCGGGTCCTTTCTCTGGCACCCCACTTCCCCAATACTTAAAAAAAATTTGTACCCCCTCACAGTAGTATTGCCCTCATTGTACAACCTTCACAGTAGTTTTGTACAGATGTGTGCCCCGTCACAGTAGTTAGGCCCTCTCTGTGCCCCGTTCACAGTAATAATCCCCATTGTGCCCCCTTCATAATAATAATCCCCACTGTGCCCCTTCATAGTAATAATCCCCACTGTGTTCCCTTCATAGTAATAATCTCCACTGTGCCCCCTTTATAGTAATAATTCCCATTGTGCCCCCTTAATAGTAGTAATGCCCATTGTGCTAGTAATGCCCTCTGTGACCCCTCCATAGTAGAAATCCCCATTGTGCCCCCTTCACAGTAATAATGCCCACTGTGCCCCCTTCACAGTAATAATGCCCTCAGTGCCCCCTTCATTGTAATAATGCCCTCTGGCTCTGTGCCCCTTCCATAGTAGTAATGCCCTCTGTGCCCCCTCCATAGCAATAAAGTCATCTGTGCCCCCTCTGTATTAATAAAAAACAAACAAAAAAACACAGTAACTACTCCCCTTGTCCCGTTCCTGAAGCTCACAGTCCTCTCTTCCCTGCAGGCACAGATCGCTCTGCAGCACTGTGTGGGCGGAGCTTATGCAGATTTCCAGGCTGAAGGCTCCACCCACACAGGCCGGCAGAGCGATCTGTGTCTGCAGGCTGAATGGTGGAGCAGGGATCTGAGCGGTGAGTGACAGGACCGCACCTCCCAGCGCTCCAGCTATGGGCGCTTCCATCTGTAGTGATGGAAGCGCTCATTGCTTCTGGAACCCTCCTGAGAGCTGGCATCCTGGGCGGACCCCCCCACCCCTTAGTACGCCACTGGAATTAGGCTTAATGCATGATACAAGCCACCATATCGAATCTTGCGTGTTAGTTTTTGCTGTCTATGTTTATCATGTGTGATACTGTCTGCTGACCTACTGTACCTAAGCCTATCATGTGTGATACTGTCTGCTGAACTTCTGTATCTAATTCTATCCTGTGTGATACTTTAGTGCCCTGGAGCAAGGTTACTTTGGACTATGGACATTTGCCCTGATTGCTACTACACAAAGCCATAAACTCCCTACTTTTTTGCACATTGACGGGTTAACTTGCACTGTGATTTAAGCCGTTGCTTACATTTATACTGTTTTATATTGTTGAACTGCATTTTATATATTTTATTGTAATATATCCTGAGAAACTTTGGGATTTTCTATGTAGCACAGTTACCATATGGGAATATGCGGATTGTTGGAGGGGAAAAAACAGACACTCTCACCTTCTGACTGTCTGGTTTAGCTCTGTTGTTTACACCTGAAGACTTGTTTATGTCTGGAAAAACTGCTTAGTCATTCCCATAGATTTGTACTGAAGCTATATACAAGTCTATGACAGACTGAAATTGCAACAATGTTTCTGTTTAGGCTGTGCTTCTCCACTCCACTTCTCCCTCTAGAAGGTTCTAGTTTAGTTAGAAACTGTATATAAGGAGAGCGGTCAGAGATCCTAGTTGTCTGCAGATAGGGATCTGTGTTTCATAGAAGAGACTCCTCCAGACTGCACGAGTAAGGCCTCTTTCACACTTGCGTTGTCCGGATCCGTCGTGTACTCTATTTGCCGGAGGTGCCCGCCGGATCCGTAACACCGCAAGTGAACTGAAAGCATTTGATCCATCTTCAAAATGCATTCAGTGTTACTATGGCAGCCAGGACCACGTCATCCATGCGCGTGGGGCGCCCTGACGTCACTCTGAAGCGCCCCGGGAGCCGCGCGGACGGTAAGTATGCTGCTCCCCCGCTCCCCACTACACTTTACCATGGCAAACAGGACTTTAGCATCCTGGCAGCCATGGTAACCATTCAGAAAAAGCTAAACGTCGGATCCGGTAATGTGCCGAAACGACGTTTAGCTTAAGGCCGGATCCGGATAAATACCTTTCAATGGGCATTAATTCCGGGTCCGGCCTTGCGGCAAGTGTTTAGGATTTTTGGCCGGAGCAAAAAGCACAGCATGCTACGGTATTTTTTCCGGCCAAAAAATGTTGCGGTCCGGAACTGAAGACATCCTGATGCATCCTGAACGGATTTCTCTTCATTCAGAATGCATGGGGATAATCCTGATCAGGATTCTTCCGGCATAGAGCCCCGACGACGGAACTCTATGCCGGAACAGAACAACGCAGGTGTGAAAGGGCCCTAACCAGAAGAAGACGTTTAGGGAGTCATACTCTGCCACTGACCCTGGGTAACCAACCCTTTGACCAGAGGGCCAGTCGGACGACTGAGCCACATACCCGGGCTAACTAGCCCTTTGGCCACAGTACCGGCCTTCTGAGAGAGGGACGGCATGGAACCTTCGTCTGCCTGGGAGGAGACTGGAGAAGACAGCTTAGTGCACTGACTGTATTGTTTTGCACTTGAGTTCCATCAATAAAGAATAACACTGTTTTATTGCAGACACTGGCTCTCTGGACTCATTTCCTATTGGGGTGCAACAGTATTTACCATCCCCTCCATGTGGTAACACCTTGACTATAGCTGGGGCCCCAGCATAGCGTTGGAGCCTCCCCAAACTCTGTCACTAGAATACTGGATGTTGTATCTAAGCCTATCATGTGTGATTCTGTCTGCTGAGCCTCATGTGTGATACAATCTGTTGAGCTGCTCCATCTCAGGTTGGGTTGGAGCACTTATCTTCTGTGGCTGCAGCCATGTTGTCTTCTGGTCCCTGCAGTCACGGTTGCATTGTGGAGCCTGCAGTCACGGGGAGCGGCACGGTGCAGGAATGTCAGTAGTAATTACGTCAGTGACTCGTGTCATAACTCAGTGACATTCCACTGTCAACAAATCCCTGGCTTAATGACAAGATGTCAGCTGTGATTCTCTATTACCAGCTACTGTGAGGATTAATTTCAGAAAATAATTATTGGTTATATTTCATATTATCATATGACATCAAATGGCCACAGATGACCTGATATGACCAGTGGCGTAGCTAGAAATGACTGGGCCCCACAGAAATTTTTTGAATGGGGCCCCCATCCCCTAGTCATTTTTTAGCGACCCCTTCCTTTCATGCCGCCCCCATTCCTGTAGCTAGTAAAGATCGCTCTCTCAGACCAGGGCCGGCAGCCGTTTTCTACACGGTCTATACTGTAACTGTATATCATTTCATTGTGTAATACTGTTGAGGGGGCCCTGACAAAATCTTTTAGTCCTCCTCCTCCTGGATGGGCCCCCTTCTGTGTCAGGGCCCCAAAGCAGCCGCTTCCCCTGCTTCCCCTTTAGTTACGCCCCTGGATATGACCCAAACTGGAAATGGGGTGTACAGGAGTCGCTATATACTATGGATGACCAGAGACGTGAGCGTTAGCACTGCAGTTACCCCAGGGGACCACTTACCATCAAGGCTGCCGGTGCCCTCCTTGGCTTTGTAGGGATGCAGGGAGAAACATTAACCCCTCCTTTACATGCGTGAAAGGGCTATGCGCATGTCACTGCGCTTTGTGTTATTTTCGTGTCGTTTTGGGTATTTATGCTGTACGTGTAAAATGTAGAATATGTAGCACAGTATTGTACTGTGTTGTGTCACCCCACGCTGCCTGTGCACCTTTTTGTCTGAAATTTAGGGTACTGGCTGCCCGTGGTACGCGGAGGTGTGATGCGGGATGTTGGAACCCTGACAGAAATGTCGCAGACACAAGAGTTGTTGCAAATAAAGATCTTCAGTTTCTCATAGGGAGGCACAAACTCCTGCTGGTTGCCATTCAATTTGAGGCACAATCACCGTCACACAATGGTGCAGTTTCTCCACAATTAGTAAAAGTTCAATGGTGCTTGTAGAAATTCACACTCAGTGGACTAGTGTCTTGACTACTGCATCACACACTAGGGACTGCACATAGAAGACAAGAGTACGGCCAACCGAGGTTCTGGCACCAATGCATCCTTTTAGGTTTTTTCCCTACCCAGAACACCACACCACAATGTCCTTGTCCACCAAAGATGACCATGCACATAACAAACCCCATGT
This sequence comes from Bufo bufo, assembly GCF_905171765.1. NCBI lineage: Eukaryota > Metazoa > Chordata > Amphibia > Anura > Bufonidae > Bufo > Bufo bufo. The sequence goes on along the minus strand of NC_053389.1, from coordinate 47,302,949 downwards.
GCAATGGACTGCAGTTCCCGCCATCACTGCCTTGGACACAATCAGAAGGACAATGCCCTAACCTGCTGCCTCGGTCTACCTGGTGCCAAAAGGACAACTGCCACCATTAGGAGTTACTTTTAATCATGTGCATCCTAGATAGATGTGTACTAAGTTGTCCTCAGGACATCCTATTCAGGATAGGTCATCAACAACCGATTGGTAGGGTTCAACACCGGAACCCCCACAATCAACTGTTTAAAGAGATCGCAGTGCTCCAGTGAGCACTGTGGCCTTCTCGCAGCTTACCAAGCACTGCGCCATTTATTGTATAGTGGCTGTGCTTGGTATTGCAACCCAGGCCCATTCACTTGAATGGGACTGAGATGCACCATGGCTATGTGATGTCACTGGCCTAGGAAGAGGTCACAGCATTCACTGGAAACCTGTGATTCAAACAGCTGATCTGCAGGGGTGCCAGGAGTCAAACCCCCACCAATCAGATATTGATGATGACCTATCCTGAGGATAGGTCTGCAATATTATACTTCTGAAAACCCTTTAATTGTTAAATGTTATAAAGCAGTGGTGCCCAACCATTTTTCGTCTGAGGGCCGCACTAGACATGGTATAAATTTCGCGGGGGCACATGTGAGCATTACTACTCTGAAGGGTGCACATGTGAGTATTACTACTGTGAAGGGGGCACATGTGAGCATTACTACTGTGAAGGGAGCATATGTGAGCATTACTAGTGTGAAGGGGGCACATGTGAGCATTACTACTGTGAAGGGGGCACATCTGAGCATTATACTACTATGAAGGGGGCACATGTGAGCATTACTACTCTGAAGGGGGCACATGTGAGCATTACTACTCTGAAGGGGGCACATGTGAGCAGTACTACTGTGAAGGGGGCACATGTGAGCATTACTACTGTGAAGGGGGCACATCTGGGCATTACTACTGTGAAGGGGGCACATCTGAGCATTACTACTGTGAAGGGGGCACATCTGAGCATTATACTACTATGAAGGGGGCACATGTGAGCATTACTACTCTGAAGGGGGCACATGTGAGCATTACTACTCTGAAGGGGGCACATGTGAGCAGTACTACTGTGAAGGGGGCACATGTGAGCATTACTACTGTGAAGGGGGCACATCTGGGCATTACTACTGTGAAGGGGGCACATCTGAGCATTACTACTGTGAAGGGGCACATATGAGCATTACTACTATGAAGGCGGCACATCTGAGCATTACTACTATGAAGGCGGCACATCTGGGCATTACTACTGTGAAGGGGGCACGTGTGAACATTACTACTGTGAAGGGGGCACATGTGAGCATTATACTGTAAAGGGGGCACATCTGAGCATTACTACTGTGAAGGGGGCACATATGAGCATTACTACTATGAAGGGGGCACATCTGGGCATTACTACTGTGAAGGGGGCACGTGTGAACATTACTACTGTGAAGGAGGCACATGTGAGCATTATACTGTGAAGGGGGCACATCTGAGCATTACTACTGTGAAGGGGGCACATCTGAGCATTACTACCGTGAAGGGGGCACATCTGAGCATTACTACTGTGAAGGGGGCACATCTGAGCATTACTACTGTGAAGGGGCACATGTGAGCATTACTACTGTGAAGGGGGCACATGTGAGCATTACTACTGTGAAGGGGGCACATGTGAGCATTACTACTGTGAAGGGGGCACATGTGAGCATTACTACTGTGAAGGGGGCACATCTGGGCATTACTACTGTGAAGGGGGCACGTGTGAACATTACTACTGTGAAGGGGCACATGTGAGCATTATACTGTGAAGGGGGCACATGTGAGCATTACTACTGTGAAGGGGGCACATCTGAGCATTACTACTGTGAAGGGGGCACATGTGAGCATTACTACTGTGAAGGGGGCACATGTGAGCATTACTACTGTGAAGGGGGCACATGTGAGCATTACTACTGTGAAGGGGGCACATGTGAGCATTACTACTGTGAAGGGGGCACATGTGAGCATTACTACTGTGAAGGGGGCACATGTGAGCATTACTACTGTGAAGGGGGCACATGTGAGCATTACTATTGTGAAGGGGGCACATCTGAACATTACTACTGTGAAGGGGGCACATCTGAGCATTACCCCTGTGAAGGGGGCACATCTGGGCATAACTGTGAAGGGAGCACATCCCTGGGCATAACTGTGAAGGTGACGCATCTCTGGGCATAGAAAGACTAAGGAGTGGAATGCAGGAGACTCTCTCTAGAAATACATTGTGGTGCAATATTATGAGTCCTCTCTCCCTCATTAATATTGCTAAGCGTGTCCTGAGGTGCTCCCCAGGCGGCCCACACGGGCACCAGACAGTAATCACATATTAAGGCCTCCTGCACACGACCGTTTCTCTTTTCCCGCTTACTGACAGTTTTTTGCGTTCCGTAATGGTTCCACAAAAAAAAAAACGGAATGTACTCCGTATGCAATAATAATAGTACTGCCCCACAGTATAAGGGTCCATTCACACGTCCGTAAGTGTTTTGCGGATCCGCAATTTGTGGATCAGCAAAACGCGGACACTGGCAATGTGCGATCCGCAATTTGTGGACTGCACATCGCCGACACTATAATAGAAAATGCCTTTTCTAGTCCACAATTGCGGACAAGAATAGGACATGTTCTATTTTTTTCGGGAACGGAATTGCCGATCCCGGAAATGCGGATGTGGATCCCAGAATTGCGGATTCGCATCCGTTCCAGCCCCATTGAAAGTAAATGGGTCCGCACCCGTTCCGCAAATTGCGGAACAGATGCGGACCCAAATTACGGACGTGTGAATAGAGCCTAATTAGGAACGGCGGCGCAGGCGCGTCTCTTTTGCAACTGTGCGCAAGATGTGGCCCGTGGGCCGTAGGTTGGGCATCACTGGTGTAAAGGAAATGCATTTGAAGGCCAGACTGGTTGACTCCAGTGACACACGTAGATGGCTACATGGGACAAAGAAAATATCAAACTGCAAAGCCAGCCCTGGCATAATCCATGTATTATTATAACTAGTGTTGAGTGAATCGTGGACTTCGATCCAAATTTCAGGATAAATTTGATTCGCCAAGTTTCTTTGTGCTTTGTGGTAGTGAATCGATTTAACCTGAAATAGTGTAAAAAGAAAGAAATCATTTGCTCGCGACAGGCCGGCTGCCATTAACTTGCTTGAAGATCTCGCACGAAATCGAGTGCGTGGTGATGATGGCGGCAGCTGGCCCGTCACGAGCAAATGGATGAGGTAAGTATGAATTTTTTTGTTTGTTTTTGCTTCATAAGACACACTGCCATGGTGTGAGCAGGAGACCGAGCCCTTCAGAGGGCAGTTGGCCTGATGTGGTGATTTGGGTGGTAACCATCAAGGATGGGCTCCCACATAGTCGACACCGACACAGTCGGACTACTCTATTGAATCAAGTTCGTATTCTACATCGTTGTATCATGTATATTCTAGTACAGAGTTGTTTCTATGAAGGATTCCTTAAAGAGCAGTCCTTAAAGAGATTGTGCCCCTTATAAGAGCATGGACTAGAAACTGGTCTGCTTTAGTACACTTTGGCATTAGGAACTTGTTCCAGCTTACACCTTACACCTATAGTGAGCGTTGTCAACTGGTGTAACCTGCAAGTAAGTCCTAGGCGGGGCAGGCTGAGGAAAGGAGTAGCCTACCAAACAGAAGGACAGGCAAAATGGGCAGTCCCATTGGGCACAACCCAGCTGTGGTGGGCTTGAGGAGTATCTTACAATCTTCTGCCCGCTGAAATTATTTCGGTCATTAAACCTTCAAGTTTTATCAGCAACCACCAAGAGTGCTGTGCCTTTAATATAGTTCAGCAAGTGTGAAGCATAACTGTTAAGTGTTTCATAAAAAGTCATCTGAGGGAGATCTAGGACAATGCACATGCTCCTCAGCGATAGGGTTAACTAGAGGCACAATGATTTGTCATGGATAATATTCGGGCTCTTCGTCTGAGCTCATTCATGGAGCCTGCAACCGGTGTAAGACCTGGTGCTGCCCACAGTGCCTCCGCTTTGCACCTCTTCTGGCATTACCCTCTGCATGGCTCTGTTGGACATGGATGCTTGTCTGCCAAGAAGGCAGATGATGTACAGTACAGACCAAAAGTTTGGACACACCTTCTCATTCAAAGAGTTTTCTTTATTTTCATGACTATGAAGGCATCAAAACTATGAATTAACACATGTTGAATTATTTACATAACAAACAAGTGTGAAACAACTGAAAATATGTCATATTCTAGGTTCTTCAAAGTAGCCACCTTTTGCTTTGATTACTGCTTTGCACGCTCTTGGCATTCTCTTGATGAGCTTCAAGAGGTAGTCCCCTGAAATGGTCTTCCAACAGTCTTGAAGGAGTTCCCAGAGATGCTTAGCACTTGTTGGCCCTTTTGCCTTCACTCTGCGGTCCAGCTCACCCCAAACCATCTCGATTGGGTTCAGGTCCGGTGACTGTGGAGGCCAGGTTATCTGGCGCAGCACCCCATCACTCTCCTTCATGGTCAAATAGCCCTTACTTTCAAAGTTTTCCCAATTTTTCGGCTGACTGACTGACCTTCATTTCTTAAAGTAATGATGGCCACTCGTTTTTTTTTACTTAGCTGCTTTTTTCTTGCCATAATACAAATTCTAACAGTCTATTCAGTAGGACTATCAGCTGTGTATCCACCTGACTTCTCCTCAATGCAACTGATGGTCCCAACCTCATTTATAAGGCAAGAAATCCCACTTATTAAACCTGACAGGGCACACCTGTGAAGTGAAAACCATTTCAGGGGACTACCTCCTGAAGCTCATCAAGAGAATGCCAAGAGTGTGCAAAGCAGTAATCAAAGCAAAAGGTGGCTACTTTGAAGAACCTAGAATATGACATATTTTCAGTTGTTTCACACTTGTTTGTATATAATTCCACATGTGTTAATTCATAGTTTTGATGCCTTCAGTGTGAATCTACAATTTTCATAGTCATGAAAATAAAGAAAACTCTTTGAATGAGAAGGTGTGTCCAAACTTTTGGTCTGTACTGTATGTGCTGGAATCCGGATTGAGGAAAGATGAGAAATGTGTGATTGCTGGAACCCTCGCTGTCCACTAGACCCATTCCTCCTCTTTGCACAGCCGTGGTGAGGAGGTGCTACATTCCTGGTCTATGGGGCTGACAGAGATGACTTCAGGATCATGGAGTTGATGATGATGGAAAATAACAGCAAATATTTCATTCAACCATCATCACCTCTGCGAATACTGTACATGAATCAAGGGGCCAAGTATCATAAATACAGGATGAGTAACCCGATTCTGGGTGGATATTACAATGGATTTTATATGCTTTTTCTGTGTATTGTCTCTAGTACCAGGTCCCACAGTGGCTCCAACAATCCATTTCATCAGTAATGAGTGGCTTTTGGCAAAAGAAGACCTGTGTCTAGAGCTGGGTGTTTGCAGTCTCTACATCACCCCATAGCCTACACATCACCCTGCAAACTACACATCACCTTCAGCCTCCACATCACCCCGCAGCATCCACATAAATCTCCGTATAATCCCGCCCATAACTTCTGAGAGGAGGCCACAAGTCATGGCACGAATGACCTGCCTGAACCTCAGATTCCTCAGTATTGCACCTACTCAGCAGTTTACTGGTAAAAGCTCTGTAATAGGCTGGACACCTTTATAGGTGCATTACTTATACTGATCCTGAGTCTTATCCTCCCCTCACACCCAGAGCTGCATTTACAATTCTGGTTGATGCTATTTGCACACACCCTGACAGCTTTGCTACGATCTCATATACTGAATCAGGTTGCATGGCACAGTGGGATGTACAGTTTTTTTCTGATGTACACATCTACCACACTACATCTCCCGGTATGCACCGCAGCAGAGAATGCTCTGACGTCAGAAAAATCTGTGACCATGGACATCAGCTATTATTCTAACTGGTGATTATTATAGCCTGTGTTTCTGGTGCATCACTGCTGGTCAAGGACATGAGTCACCCATGAAGCATCAATGGATCTTCACTGCGCGTACTGATAATGGGCCCATGATTACCCACAATGCAGAGAATGCTGCACTACATATAATCTATACATTATTTACACATTCATGCAGAGACGGTCCATCCGGATATTATATACATGATGATAAAATGTAACGCAACAGGATAACCCTGGTCCTGAGGTTACTGCTCCATGTATGATAAATGACATGAAGAATGCGCATTACACGCCAGGCAGAGGTGCATAAAATGCAGATTTTTTTGGGTACATGTATGTATATATATACATTTTTTTCTTATACATTTGATATCCCTATACACATTACTATACCATCCCCACTTCTACAAACATAACGCGAACCTATTACACACTTGAGCAGCCCAACATAAATCCACCATTTTTAAATCCACCACTACTGGCGCCCAAAAGGGTTTACTAAAAAAGAGGCGGGATTTGGAGGGCATCCCTACCCACCAGTCCCCCTGTTTTGGCTCACTACCTCCTCCTATACAGGCAGACATCCTTGTCGACCTGACTAAACCCGGAGCAGCCTCTAGCACCTAGTACCCAACTTTCTTTCCACCCCACTCCTATCCACCCGCGGCGCCTCAAGTCTTTCAGATCTAGTGGAAACCCATTCCAAAAGATCCGTCTGACCATCATACTTTCTCTCTCTCTTTCTTATATTAGTTTCCACCAGGTATCCTAGCAATAGATGAATGTCTGCATAAGCTCGCAGTGGTGCCAAACATTGCTGCTAGTGTAACACCCCTGAGTTGTGTTACTACACGCCTCTACCCCGCCACTATATGTTAAGAGCCTGTATATTGTCATCTGATGTAATTTCTATTATGTCCTTCACAAATGTGCATGTAAAACCATGTTAAATACAATTGTTCCTGTAATTTTCCAGGTTCACCAGCAGGTGGCAGCAACTCGATTGTCGAGGTACTAGTCGTAGTTTAGTATATCTAAGCTGGAATGGACTGTTCCGGCTTAGCTCCCCCTCTATGGAGGTGTGGACTGTTCCCACATTCTGCAGAATGGGTGGAGAAGGAGGTTAGAGTTAGTGTAGCCCACCCCCTGCTAGGGGTAGGGTGTGTGTAGGAGATCCCCTGCAAAGGGAAGACAGCAAGGATCTTGTCTCGGCTGAGACCTGACCACATTCCCAGACCGAGCACCTTCAGCCTCAGCTGGATGAAAAGAAGCAGAAACTACAACCTCCAGGGTTCCAGGAAGAAAGCATCCTCTAGGAAATCATCTGTAAGTTAAGTCCAGAGACCTAGGAGAAGCCATATCCTCCTCAGCTAGTCTGTCCCCATACAGCAGAAGTTATAGAAAAGTGAAGAAGATTCATTCCTGTCACAATTACAGAGCTACCAAGCAGACAACTTATCTCAAATTTATTGTAAGTGAGCCAGGAGTCCAGCTGTACCCAGGTAGGAGACACCGTTGACACAATTATCACCACCCTATAGAGACATTATAGGCCATTACATCCCTCTGGCATTCCTAATCTGAGACGTGCGTTATAACACCTTGGAAGGGCCCTGGGATAGTACCCTGCGCACGCTGCACTTGGCGTCATGAACAAATACAGACTGTTATCCACCTGACCCTGCCACTGCTTTAAAGTGGTGTCAGAGTACCCGTATCCTGGTCATTGCACTAGGGATAAGCGAATCGACTTAGGATGAAACATCCAAGTGGTACCTTGGAACCAAACCCGAGTTCGGGAAATGGTTTCTTACAGTACAAATTTATTTATGAAGTTATTACGCAAAGTCTCATGAGACTTCGCAAAGCAATAACTTCAGCTCATCGGAGCCAATACATTCTAATACTGTACGAAGCTCCTGCTTCGTACAGTATTGAAACAAAGTTTTATGCAAATGGACTTTGCATGTTTCATCCAAAGTCGATTCGCTCATCCCTAATTGCTGCTCATATACACTCACCTAAAGAGTTATAAGGAACACCTGTTCTATTTCTCACTAATGCAATTATCTAGTCAACCAATCACATGGCAGTTGCTTCAATGCATTTAGGGGGGTGGTCCTGGTCAAGACAATCTCCTGAACTCCAAACTGAATGTCAGAATGGGAAAGAAAGGTGATTTAAGCCATTTTGAGCATGGCATGGTTGTTGGTGCCAGACGGGCCGGTCTGAGTATTTCACAATCTGCTCAGTTACTGGGATTTTTACGCGCAACCATTTCTAGGGTTTACAAAGAATGGTGTGAAAAGGGAAAAACATCCAGTATGCGGCAGTCCTGTGGGCAAAAATGCCTTGTGGATGCTAGAGGTCAGAGGAGAATGGGCCGACTGATTCAAGCTGATAGAAGAGCAACGTTGACTGAAATAACCACTCGTTACAACCGAGGTATGCAGCAAAGCATTTGTGAAGCCACAACACGCACAACCTTGAGGCGGATGGGCTACAACAGCAGAAGACCCCACCGGGTACCACTCATCTCCACTACAAATAGGAAAAAGAGGCTACAATTTGCACGAGCTCACCAAAATTGGACTGTTGAAGACTGGAAAAATGTTGCCTGGTCTGAGTCTCGATTTCTGTTGAGACATTCAAATGGTAGAGTCCGAATTTGGCGTAAACAGAATGAGAACATGTATCCATCCTCTGATGGCTACTTCCAGCAGGATAATGCACCATGTCACAAAGGTCCAATCATTTCAAATTGGTTTCTTGAACATGACACTGAGTTCACTGTACTAAAATGGCCCCACAGTCACCAGATCTCAACCCAATAGAGCATCTTTGGGATGTGGTGGAACGGGAGCTTCGTGCCCTGGATGTGCATCCCTCAAATCTCCATCAACTGCAAGATCCTATCCTATCTATATGGGCCAACATTTCTAAAGAATGCTATCAGCACCTTGTGGAATCAATGCCATGTAGAATTAAGGCAGTTCTGAAGGCAAAAGGGGGTCCAACACCGTATTAGTATGGTGTTCCTAGTAATTCTTTAGGTGAGTGTATAATATCAACCAGATCTGATCACTGAAATGCACATCCTGTCATTGCTGAACAGCAAGACGTGATCTGCAGAGATCTGTCCTGTATACTGGGTGTAATCCTCAGTATCTGCTCTTATTCTGAATATACAGTGGATATAAAAAGTCTACACACCTCTGTTAAAATGTCAGGTTTCTGTGATGTAAAAAAATGAGACAAAGATAAATCATTTCAGAACTTTTTCCACCTTTAATGTGACCTATAAACTGTACAACTCAATTGAAAAACAAACTGAAATCTTTTAGGTGGAGGGAAGAAAAAAATAATATTAATAATGTGGTTGCATAAGTGTGCACACCCTCTTATAACTGGGGATGTAGCTGTGTTCAGAATTAAGCAATCACATAAAAAATCTGTTAAGTATTCACTCCTCTCCTCACAGTTTTTTTTTTCTAGTGCGCCATAATCTCACGCATGCGCCCTGGTCACACTGGTCCGGGCCCGCGAGGTGTCCTGGCAGCAGCCTCCCCGAAGCAAGCGCGCATGCGCCAGCTGTCTGCGCACTTCGCTCGACCTGGAAAGGAAGAGCAGAGTGGCGCGAGTTACCTGACAGGCGGAGGACGGAGGCGCAGGAGCGGAGGCACGCGAGATTACGGCGCAGTAGAAAAAAAAGAAACGGCAAGGAGAGGGGTGAATAATTTACAGCGGGGCGGTGCTGGGCTCTGAGATAATGGGCGCGGCTGGGCTCCGACGGCCAGAGGGACAGCCCCTTGGGCTCCTTATGGAGGTAATTTGCATATTAATAAAAGCGATTTTTAGCCGAAATGACAAGACCGATGGGGGTAAGACTAGTATGTTTTAAACTAAATCATGGAGACTGATGTGATGATGTGAAAATCTCTGTAGCTAAAATCCGGATGACAGAATCCCTTTAAATCAATTCATTATCTTTGAGGTTGAACGCTTGGAAACCATGAGCAGAATGCAGTAAGGTCACATTATCAACGCCATTCTTAGATCTGACGAGCCTGCAGGCAGAGTCACAGATTAATATTCAGATTAATACAATGTATCTGGCAGGAAGAGGCCCATCTCGGAGTAAGAATACCTACCTGACGGGCGGGGGCAGAGGTCTGCAGGCAGAGTCACAGATTAATATTAATATTCAGATTAATACAATGTATCTGGCAGGAAGAGGCCCATCTCGGAGTAAGAATACCTACCTGACGGGGGCGCGGGGCAGAGGTCTGCAGGCAGAGTCACAGATTAATATTCAGATTAATACAATGTATCTGGCAGGAAGAGGCCCATCTCGGAATAAGAATACCTACCTGACGGGCGGGGGCAGAGGTCTGCAGGCAGAGTCACAGATTAATATTAATATTCATATTAATACAATGTATCTGGCAGGAAGAGGCCCATCTCGGAGTAAGAATACCTACCTGACGGGCGGGGGCAGAGGTCTGCAGGCAGAGTCACAGATTAATATTAATATTCATATTAATACAATGTATTTGGCAGGAAGAGGCCCATCTCGGAGTAAGAATACCTACCTGACGGGCGCGGGGCAGAGGTTCTGGTTTTTCTTGACATTGCTGCTGATCTAGATATTTGGGAGGTTTGTCAGTAACTTCATTGTCAATTGTGAGGAAGAAATAGTAAAAACTCCCTGGGGTAAAAATACAAATGCCCCCCCTGGAGTCAAGATATGTTATGGTTATGAATCATAAGGAAACGTGTTATATTCCAGCTGTCATCCATGTTATACATTGCGGTCAGATGTCTATGCTGACAACCTGAGAGGTTGTCACAGCCCCGCCCCCGGTTTATATCACAGAATAGTAACGTTATTTCACTCGTGGCCACTAGGGGTCAGTATTACTAATAATAACAAAACAAAACTGGGGAGAGGAAGGTGAGGCCTGGACTGTGCATAGATCTGTCTGGTGTGAGCAGTGTGTAATCCTCTAATATCAGGGAAGAGAGAGTGCTGCGCCCAGTGCGAAGATCAGAGTTTGGGTATTCATCATATATCGCACACAAACAGGGTGATTGTCTGTAGACACAGGTGCAGGGAGATGAGACATAGGGTGTCATAGATGTAAACTATGCAGCTGCACAGAGGCCGGGTAGGTAAAAGGGTCCTTCGAAGGCCCCTTTCACACAAGCGAGTTTTCCGCGCGGGTGCAATGCGTGACATGAATACATAGCACCCACACTGAATCCTGACCCATTTATTTCAATGGGTCTGTGTACATGAGCGTTTCTTTTTACGCATCAGTTCTGCGTTACATGAAAAACGCAGCATGTTCTATATTCTGTGATTTTCATGCAGCCCTGGCCCCATAGAAGTGAATGGGGCTTCAGTGAAAAACGTATTGCATCCGGAAGCAAGTGCGGATGCAATGCGTTTTTCACTGACGGTTGCTAAGAGATGTTGTTTGTAAACCTTCAGTTTTTTATCACGCGCGTGAAAAACGCATCAAAACGCGGAAAAAACGTAACTGAACACAATTAGGCCCCTTTCACACGGGCGAGATTTCCGCGCGGATGCGATGCGTGAGGTGAACGCATTGCACCCGCACTGAATCCGGACCCATTCATTTCTATAGGGCTGTGCACATGAGCGGTGATTTTCACGCATCACTTGTGCGTTGCGTGAAAATCGCAGCATGCTCCTCTTTGTGCATTTTCCACGCAACGCAGGCCCCATAGAAGTGAATGGGGCTGCGTGAAAATCGCAAGCAAGTGCGGATGCGGTGCGATTTTCACGCATGGTTGCTAGGAGATGATCGGGATGGGGACCCGATCTTTATTTTCCCTTATAACATGGTTATAAAAGGAAAATAATAGCATTCTTAATACAGAATGCTTAGTAAAATAGGGCTGGAGGGGTTAAAAAATAAAAATAAAAATAATTTACTCACCTTAATCTACTTGTTCGCGCAGCCCGGCTTCTCTTCTTTCTTCTTCTTTGCTGTGCAGGAGGAAAAGGACCTGTGGTGACGTCGCTGCGCTCATCACATGGTCCATCACGGTGATGGATCATGTGACGGACCATGTGATGAGCGCAGTGATATCCCCACAGGTTCTTTTCCTCCTACACAGCAAAGAATAAGAAGACAGAAGAGAAGCCGGGCTGTGCAAACAAGTGGATTAAGGTGAGTTAAAAAAAAAAAATTAACCCCTCCAGCCCTATTGTACTATGCATTCTGTATTCAGAATGCTTTTATTTTCCCTTATAACCATGTTATAAGGGAAAATAATACAATCTACACAACACCTAACCCAAACCTGAACTTCTGTGAAGAAGTTTGTGTATGGGTACCTAACGTGCCGATTTTTCTCACGTGCGTGCAAAACACATTAAAATGTTTTGCACTTGCGCGAAAAAATATAAATAAATTGCGCATTTTCCCGCGATGCACCCGCATCTTATCCGGCCCAAATCCATGACGCCCGTGTGAACCCAGCCTAAAGGAAACAAAATAATGAATCTTTATTATGAACAATTGTATAAAAAGGGGGCAGTTACACCCTATTCAGTCTTATACAGGCGAACAGGATACTATGTACTGTATGTATAGAGGAACTAAAATAAACGCCATCTATTAGTCGCCTGATTAGAAACCCGTGGTGTACTATCATACCAGTGAATGCATGCCACACACAGGCGTAATGAAATAGCCAGGTCCTATCAGCATCAGACATCTCCCTAATATTTTTCACCTCCCAGTGTTCCTATTCAGTCCACCTGGGTGGGAGGGAGCCGTAGCCTGGCGCATTCAATCAGTGTACCGCAGTTCATACATAAAACTGCCCCCTGCCCTGCCTAACCTACTCTAAAGCTTTAATGTTTAACACTCGCTCAATGCATTTCTGCGTGGAGATACACTACCACGCTTCCTCAGGAGCGATTGAAACAAGTAGGTGGCACAGTTACTATCGGTTTCTACATCGTAACCGCACTGTAGCATGCGGGCATCTGCGCTGTGATGGCCGTGGACACTGTCCCTTTAAGAAAAAACTACTCACTCTCCCTGCTTGCATTGCGCTCTATTACTTGGCATCTACTCTCTGACTCTGGTCTCCTCAGCGTAGCAGCAAACTAGAAGAGCACGGTGGATACGTCTCCATCTGGCGCAGTATCGCACAGTCTGCACAATCTCTCTAACAGACGCTCCCAGGTTGTGACATCTGACTACACAGTCACTGCACTGCGGTATCGCTGCCTCACAACACACAGTCTCTCACACAATATCGCTTCCAGGCCAGCCTGTCTTTTTACAGGTCCCGTCTGCTTCCAGGATGCATGCACTAGGCGGCTCCTCTGCTCTTCTCTCTTGCTCTGGCTCCAAACGTATTGCAGTATTCGGCTTCTATTTCCCTAGCTAATTCCTGAGGTGCTGTACCCTTTTTCCCAGTAGCAACCACCGTCAGGAATATACCCTGGATCTGTCCCCAGCTACAGCCACCAGCTCGCTCTTGCCTTTCCTGTCTCACGCTAAACATGAGGCATGCATAGCTACTCTATAATCTCATGATATGAACTTTCATTACATACTGTTCCTAGGGGAGTTCTTTCCAAGAGCTTTTTAAAATCTAAGCTTGTGCTAAAAATCATTTTTTCAAATGGTCTTTATTTAAAATTTTGAACCACTGTTTTTATGCAGCCTTGAGTCTCTCTAGTAGCAGGCGCTGAATTTTCCCACTGTTCCGTCAGGCAGCTCAGCTGATGGCTCCTTATATCTGATCTTATAAACACTCATTATAGCTCAATCCTTATCTTACTAAAGAAAATATGGCTTAAATAAGGGTTTATGGCCTCTTAGTAATTTATAGAAAATGTTTATTAGACGACAGGCACAAAACTAAAGTGAAAGTATGATTCACACAGCTAGAAAAACAGTTAACAAACTTTGTGACAGAACGGCTCAATATTTTTAAGACCAATTGAAAAAAAGATTTTTAGCCCAAAATTAGTAAAATGCAATCATAAAAAAAAATATGTGTACGTAGATGTTAATTAGGTCAGCTGATCGGTAAAGTATTGCAAACTGCCATAATACAGTTTGCTCATTAGATGGTAGTATAACCTCAATGTTTTTTCATCACTTTCATTCACACTGGGCTACATTCACACAAGTGTTGTGTTTTTACGGATCCGCAAAGCACGGATACCAGCCCATGTGCGTTCCGCAATTTGCGGACCACACATGCCACGGCTATCATAGAAAATGCCTATTCCTGTCCGCAATTGTGGACAAGAATAGGACATGTTCTAATTTCTTTGCGGGGCCGCAGAATGGAGCAACGGATGCGGACAGCACCATAGAAATTAATAGGTCCGCACCCGATCCGCAAAATTGCGGAACAGATGCGGACTCATTCCTACGTTCGTGTAAATGTAGCCTTATACAGTGCAGGCTTTGCAATGTCCATCACATCCTACCCGAGGTATCTGACTCTCCCAGTATATCAGTACGCTGTCATGGTGTGCTGATGACATCATCACTATACATTCCCACCATGCTCTCAATACTTACAGGACGTCTCAAACACAATAGAGCACATACATTTACCATTCGCTTGCTGGCGTCTTAGAGGCACAGTACAAGGTATATTGCATATCATCATGGTTGCAAGTGCTGGGAGATATAATAGCAGGCATAAACATAACATTATAGCAATATTATAGCCGGCATGTTGTAGTACCAGTCACATTACCGTTCAACTACGTGTTATTAAGTCAAACGGTAACCTATAGCAGCAAGGGATGGGTTTTCCTTGTCAGAGATACAAAACTGATTTCTTACAGGTGTGGCTGTGACAACCTGTCTTTCAGTAACCTCATGATCGGGAGCCAGGTTGTCACTGTTCATTAGCTACTAAAGCAAATACTGCAGTTCCTCTAAATAACCAGGAGGTGGAGACAAAGCAACAGAATAAAAACATATTAAGACTCTGTGTCACGATCTATGGTGTACACTGTGACACTGTTGCCACGCTTGCAGTTGCCGGTGGCAACGTGTAGCTGTTTTGGCATGTTGTGGCAGTGTCACGGGTTTTGATGTGTGCGCCGTGACTTGCTTGCCATGCATGCTGTAGCCTGTGCAACCTGTTGCCGTTTTCTTGTGTGTGCAATTCCCCTTCAGTTGCTTCTTCCTTGTGTTTGGTTAACTTGGGGTTAATGTGTGTTCTTGGTGTAGGTGTGGTCGCCTCGGGCTATTTAGCTTCTGCTGGATGCCTGTAGCTCAGTGTTCCTCCAGGCTTGGTGTGTGCTGGTGGTTCACTGCTCCTGGCTTTACCTTCTGTCCAGTGAGGGCCACCCTTGTGGTCATCAAGGTCTTCCCAGTTTCTCCTTCCCATCCTACCCTTTGTTGATTGGTGTGGGTTTTGTCCAGGGTGTATTTATGTCTAGTGAGTTGTGACTGTCTGGTTTGTTTATGTTGTTTCCAGCATGTCTGCTAGATATTCCCCTGTTGTATGTTGTACCTCTGTGAGGGGGCTGGTTTCCCGGAGGGGTGAACCATAAGCCTGTATGCAGCGCTGCCTGGGGATGCCATGCACCTTGCTGCATGGGAGTCCAGGCAGTAACTGGTATGCTGGTTTCCTGTATGTGTTGTTTGTGTCGTGCCCTGTTTGGTGTGTGGGCTCTGGTTCGTATGCATGGATTCCAGTTGTGGCAGCGGCAGGTAAGTGAGTTTTCCGGTGTTCTTACCTGCCGATCCAGTTACTGCATATGGTCTTTTCCCTTCCACCTGTTACTAGGCAGCTGGAGACTCCGGTTCGTCTGAGTCCCTGAGGAACCGGTTGTCCCCTATTCCTGCAGGTTCCAGTGCATGAGCCCTCCCACCTTCAGGGTTCGCTCATGCGGTCAGGATCAGGGCGGCTGTAGGTTGTGGCCTGCTCCCTTCACTGTAGTCTGGCCTAGTAACAGTTCCCACTTTACGGTGGGGAGTTCCCCCACTCTCCACAGTGACACTGTGTTCACAGTGTACTGGTTTTGACAGGTTCCAGTCAGGGCCGGATTAAGAGCACCATGGGCCTGGTGCTGAAGTTTTAATGGGCCTTTTTATAGAAAATGAAAACGCAACGCAGAGCATTTTTTTATAACACAAATAAAGTGCATCTGTCATATGTTTTATGTATATGAAATCACCAGCATAGCTGAATAGATGTTGATGTATCGATACCTTGCCTGCTTTAGAGAATCTGTTATTTAGCCTTTATTTAGCTTAAAAAAATAAATAAATAAAAATTTGAATAAAACATTTATGGGGGCCCAGAGTATCAAAAGAGGTGTGGTAGGGGGTCCTCTGTGCTTCCAGGTTGTAACACCTCTCCCATGTGAAGTCACGCCCGCTCCTTTGGTTGACACCAACGGCTCACTTGACAGCGACGTGTTGAGATCCTGCGCATGTGCCATGAATGGGTGAATAGGGATTGCGGTACACAAATCCATGGTGATGGATCATGTGATGGACCATGTGATGAGCGCAGTGACGTCACCAAAGGTCCTTTTCCTCCCAGGTCATGAAAGAAGAGAAGCCCTTTTTAACCCCTCCATCCCTAATTTACTTAGCATTCTGTATGAAGAATGCTATTATTTTCCTTTTATAACCATGTTCTAAGGGAAAATAATAAAGATCGGGTCCCCATCCCGATCATCTCCTAGCAACCATGCATGAAAATCGCACCGCATCCGCACTTGCTTGCGGATGCTTGTGATTTTCACGCAGCCCCATTCACTTCTTTCAAAAATAGTTTTGATCGAGATTTTCTTAGTGTATAGTACACTTAAAACATAAAGGTAGATTTATGTTATTACAAACATTGATAAAATATTTACTTGCTGTTTTGTTACAATATATTATTGATAGTATAATTGGGCCTGTGTTGCGTGGACAAAAGTACAATATAGAGCATGCTGCGATTTTTTTACTCAACGCACAAGCGATGCGTGAAAATCACCGCTCATGTGCACAGCCCCATAGAAATGAATGGGTCCGGATTCACCTCACGCATTGCGCCCGCCCGGAAATCTCGCCCGTGTGAACCCAGCCTTAGGCCTCTTTCACACAAACAATATGGATTAGGTCAGAATGCGTTCAGTGAAACTCGCACCATTTTGAAAGCAAGTTCCGTCAGTAATTGCGTTCAGTTGCTCCAGGTGGCCTATGCGGGCTGCTGGGGGCTGCAGCTCCATCCGCCCCTAAGTTAATCCGGCCCTGGTTCCAGTGATTTTGGTGGCTGGAATGGTGAAGCCTTCAGCACAAAGTTCGCTGTAAATACCAGAGTAACCCCATTATAGTGATGAGCGGCAGGGGCTATATTCGAATTCGCAATATTTCACGAATATTTGGGTGAATATTCGTCATATATTCACGAATTCGAGATTATTTTCTTGATTGCGAAAAATTTCATTAAAGTACTGCATGTCCGACTTTCTAGTCCGGTAGCCTCTCACCGCGAACTGCTGTGCTGCGCTGGAGCAGCGGTCCGGCGAAATAGCGGCAGGACGGAAAAGTACCCTAATGTAATGAGTGGAAAGCAGAGAGCACAGCAATGACACTGCTCTCGCTCTCAGAACTGCAAAATACTGCATACAAGGGCTGCTGGGGAGGTTCTTATATAGTAAGGGGTCGGCAACTTTCCTATTGGTTGCTAGGGATGTTGCTAAGCTCAGACAAGGACATTGCTGCCTTCTCATTGGTCCACAAAAGAAGGGAGGTTACTGATGAAAAAAAAATCTAGAATATTCGAAATTACGAATCTATATCACTATATTCTAAATATTCGCCAATTCTCGAAGTGCCGATATTCGCGATTAATATTCCTGATTCTAATTTTTGCGCCCAACACTACCCCAATATAAAGCTACATGCACACGACCATATGTGTTTTGCGGTCCGTATGCCATCTGTTTTTTTTCTTGTTTGTTTTTTGCGGATCCATTGTAACAATGGCTAAAACGGACAAGAATAGGACATGTTCTATTTTTTTTTTTTGTGGGGCTACGGAACGGACATACTGATGCGGACAGCACACGGTGTGCTGTCCTCATATATTGCGGCCCCATTGAAATGAATGGGTCCACATCCTATCCGCAAAAAAAAAAAACGGAACGGACACGGAAACAAACAACGTTCGTGTGCATGTAGCCTAACCCTGAGGAACCCCAGTATAATGCAAAAAACAAAGTCAGCATCAAAGTGAAGTAAATGTGCAAGAGAAAATCTGCTGCAGTGCAAAAGCGAACACAAAGAGGCAGCAGCTCCCTACGGACGCTGTATATGCAAACATACATGACGAAGGAGAACATACAGACCATGCGTGTGTTGCCTGTGTTGAATCCAAGTCTCCTGTACCCAATGCTGTTAAGAGGACACTGAAAACAATGACACAGAGTGATTTAACCCCTTCCGGACTTCACCTTAAAATTATATTTGAATAAAAAATATGTGAACCCCATCCCCAGTCAGGGAGTCTGAGAAATATAAGGATCCTCTGGTTCCTAAAGCTTGCTAGAATTATGGCAGAACTGGTGAGACACAATCTGTTCCCAATGGCCCCCAAACACACACACTCATAAGAATAGAACCTTAAAGGGAACCTGTCACCGGGATTTTGTGTATAGAGCTGAGGACATGGGCTGCTAGATGGCCGCTAGCACATCCGCAATACCCAGTCCCCATAGCTCTGTGTGCTTTTATTGTGTAAAAAAACAACAACATTTGATACATATGCAAATTAACCTGAGATTAGTCCTGTCCCTGACTCCTCTCACATACAGGACTCATCTCAGGTTAATTTGCATATGTATCAAATGTGTTTTTTTTTTTACACAATAAAAGCACACAGAGCTATGGGGACTGGGTATTGCGGATGTGCTAGCGGCCATCTAGCAGCCCATGTCCTCAGCTCTATACACAAAATCCCGGTGACAGGTTCCCTTTAAACAAGGAGGTAGGGGGTTGCAGGTTGTATTTGTCTGAATGAGCCATGGTCAGTGCTTGTTCAGACAATTTCAAGGTAAAGGCCAGAAGTTAAAGAATCTGGAGCACGGCTGCTACATAGTTGCCAACAGTTCAGAATTTGCAGGGAATGTTTCTAATTTTCAGAGACAATGGCGCCAAATTTGGGCCGTCTCGGGCCAAACATGGGTGGGACTTATGTAACTGGTATTCCCGGTTGGGTTTGCAAGTTCCCTTGACCACATGTATTATTGCTAATATGTTGCCAGAGGCACAGGACCGTTTAGTCATATGCAGGTCGTCCAGGTATAGTGAAAGCACATGTCTATGAGATGATAAATAGCAGTGCCCTGCAGGGTGAGAGTCAGTAATATGCAGGCAGACAGAAAGTGTGCACTGGGAGAAGCTGCTTCTGGAGACAGATTCAGCCATACTCCTGCATTTTAGTCAGCTAGCAGGTGGAGGTGTGAGAAAACAGCCATAAAGGTGCCCCGCCTCGGGGCATAGATAGGGCCACAGAAAAGCTGAAAAGGAGAGGGAGAGCCTGGAGCAGGGGTAGCCTATATGCTCTTCCTAAACCCTGAAGAAGCTAGAGACCTGTGGAGACTGGACACAGGGATGCAGGACATGATGTCACAGTGTCACAGCTGCAGTACCGCTTTGGACCAGCAGGCAGCATCTCCACTATCCCATGTAATCCCATATTGATAGACTATGCTTGGTCTGGATTCTCACATACCAGACTTTTCATTACAAAGAGCTGACATCAGAAATGTGATGAGGCATTTCACAGAGAGGATAGAATGTCTTCCCAGTCCTGAGACACACAATCTGCGTCCCGCAGCACTGCCGTAATAAGACATGTATGCGCAGGGGGACCGTGTGTGCACGCAGGAATCCCTAATATCCATCTATAAACACCTCTGTAATCTACTGATCCCGAAAAAGAAAAGTGACCACAAAGCCCACAGCTCTTCTGGCCAGCGGCCCGCACTCCGGGCCCAAGAGCGAGATTACTGGAAATCCGACGCTTGTCATTAACCGCTGGTGTAACGACTTCATCCAGCGCCAAAATTTGCAGGTTTAATCAATCAAACAAATAGTAAAGGGAGTTAAAGAGCAGCTGGGGCCAAAGCGTCCATCAGCACCCCTGCTGACAGCCCGGAGCTCACCCTGATAATGAAGTGATAAGCACCAGTATTAGGGGCCGGGGGGTATTTATAGACATCTGGGGGCGTCCAATGACAACCACTCTGGGACTACGAGCAGCGAATTCTCCATCTTTCTGCTTCTGATGGAGCAGGAGGCTTTTTTTTATCAATAGTAAAGACATCCGGATTAGAGATGAGCGAATTTCATATTTTGAAATTCGTTGACGCTTCGTTTGGTGGTAAAAGCAGAATTGCGTTATGGATTCCGTTACCACGGACCATAACGCAATTCTATGATGGAACGCATAACGGAATGCCTTTAGAGGCATCTACCACCATATATACAATATATGGCGATATCACCGTTTCTTAATTACCGCTGTATTATAATGATGTCATAGGGGCATTCGCACTTGATAGCGCTGACCACTTCTAAAACGTGAGCAGTGCATGTCAGTCCTGAGTTCACAGCTTGTTCGTTCCACGACCTTTTCTCAGATTTTCACGCCAATCTGGCCAGCTCCCTGCGGCTCCAACGTCCCCAAACAATACCGCAACCACGTGTACCAGGGGGTGCTGTCCATGCCCACCGAGATCATCGCTGACCACGGCAGCACCTACCACGTGAAACCTCTGAGAATAGTGTGTCCTTCTGTCCTCCGGCAGGAAGAGTGGTGGAGGTGGTGAGCAGAACAAGTACGACCTGGCGTCCATCTGAAACAGGTAGGTCCGATAAGCCACCATGTTAGGACTTCAGAGGTGCTGGATGACCACATATTCCAGAGCGGCAGATAAAAGACATGTCCAGCAGAATTTCGAGAACTTTTTTAATTTCCTCGTTAATAGGGGTTTTTTTTTTTTTTAATAAGGCCTCTTTCAGAAGGATATTGATACTTTGGAGAGAGTTCAGAGAAGAGCTACTAAACTAGTACATGGATTGCAGGATAAAACTTACCAGGAAAGATTAAAGGACCTTAACATGTATAACTTGGAAGAAAGACAGAGACAGAAGGGATGTGATAGAGACTGCTAAATACATAAAGGGAATCAACAAGGTAAAAGAGGAGAGAATATTTAAAAGAAGAAAATCTGATACAAGAGGACATCGTTTTGATTTAGAGGGGCAAAGGTTTAAAAGTAATATCAGGAAGTATCGCTTTACTGAAACTCGCACTATTTTGCAAGCAAGTTCACGCAGTTTTGTCTGCGATTGCATTTAGTTGTTTCGTTTTTTCTGCGCAGGTGCAATGCGTGTTGATGCGTTTTTCATGCACGTGATATAAAAACTCAAGGTTTACAAACAACATCTCCTAGCAACTAAAGATGAGCGAATCGAAGCTGACGAAGTGGAATTCGATTTTTCTCACGCTTCGTGGTAACGAATCGCATTTTTTCCTGCACGTGTTAGGACATGGAGCAAGGAACTCTGGGAACGAGGGATCGCCCACAATGCCATGCATGCAGCCAATCAGCATTCTGCCATTTTCCAGTGTACTTAGCGCAGGGAGAGACGTCCGCAGGTGTTAGGGACAGTGCTAGGAAAAACAGCTTTGTGCTAAAAAAACTATTTACATGTGCAGGGAAAGCTCTGTAATTCCAGAAAACCGTTCTTGTTATTGGGGTGCAAGTGCTGTTTGATACAGCCATTAACAGGGTTTATTACAAGGAAATATTTTGACGTCTTATTTGCCCTTGTGCGGTGCAGTTCTATGTTCTAAAGCCTTTTTTGGCTTGTATTAGTGGCAAAAAAAGGGCTTATTAGCCGTTGTGTGGTGAAGTGAGAAAATTCCAGACTTTTTTGGGGTGTTTTAATTTCCTTTTTATTTATTTATTTGATCTAACAGTATGCCAGACAGAGAAGTGCCAGGCCCTGCACAGGGGAGTGGCAGAGGCCTAAATGTTTCTGGCGCAGAGTAAAAGAGCGTGGCAGCTGAGTAAGAGAGCGTGGCAGCAGGAGTCGCAGCGAGAGGCCTGAGCTCCCAGTGTCAGCTAGCAGTTGTCAGATCAGCTGTCCGTGCCGGCGCTGCTGCCCCTAACCCCGGGCAAAGGTGCCGGGCTCCCTCTTTCCCTGCCGCTATGCCCCGTGCTGACAAGCGCGGGCAGCAGATAGCTTAACTATGCTATCTGTGTTCCATGCCAGACTTTCCTTCCTGCTGGAGACTTGTACTGGTGTTCACCTATGAAGCAGCACATACACGTCCTCTGTCTCACCAGCCTATGGCTGGATTGCAGGATATATTTAAATACGCTTCCTACCACAGGAAGGTGCCTGAGCAACTCATGGTCTCTAGCTTCATGTGCAAAGGTGTCTCTCTTGCCTGCTTTGCTGTGTACCACACTCTGCTTATTGAACTCCTGGACTTTGCCTGTTTGCTGCCTGCCTCTGACCTCGGACTTCACTTACTGACCTTTCTTGATCGCTGCCTGTCCAGACCCGGATCCTCCTGGCCACGCATGTCCCCTGGGTGCTTGCACCGGGTACTCAGACCCCCTGGTCAGCTGCCACTTACTCAGGGACTGCTCTGGAGTGGCACCTGGCAACTACCCAAACGGCTCAAGCCTATCCTCACCATCAGAGGCTCTAGTGAAGACCAGGTAGTTGCTTAGTTGCGCCCCTCCAGAGTACAGCCAGTCAGTGGTGCAGGGGGTCCACACCCACTTGCATTACAGCGGTCGTGTCTTGACCAGCAATGACTGAGTCAACCGTGCTTGAATGGTTGACTCAGTCATCCACTTCATCCCAAGTGACATCAGACACACCCAGCCAAGAGTCGGGTTCGTCAGACACAACCCTTAGTTGGCATGGCCCGGTAGCAGGCCCTGTGCCCTCACCTCTCCTCAACCTGCCTCTGTACTTTTCTGTTCCCTCAGCCAGAGAAGTATTATATGCTGTGGGCTCAGCTCCACTATACAGCGAGGACGAGCTACTAGAAGATAGTCAGCTACTGCCCAGCCAAGATGTGGAGGAGACATCAACCGCTTCCTCCGGCAGGCGGGCAAGTAGTGATGGGGAGAGTGGCGTGGGAGCTGGTGTCGCGAGCGGTCAGGCTCCTGACCCAGAGACCGTTGAGGAAGACATCAGTGAAGTGCAGACGGTACTCGGTGATGATAATGATGTAGCTGATCGCACTTGGGAGCCGGGTGACTAAGGGGCTTCATCATTATCGGGAGAAGAGGGCGGCATCTTGCCCCTGAGGCAGCGGCGGAGGCGCAAGTCGCTAGCGTGGCCGGAAGTCCGCAGGGTGGCAGCAGTGGGAGGTCGGGAGCCAAATGTGCCCTGGGTAGACCACCCGCTTCGCAGGAGCCTACCTGCCCGGAAAGTAGTGGTGCAGGGGTTCACAGAAGCAGCGGCGGTAGCAGTCAGTCAGTGCGGAGCGTTGGGGGTAAAATCACCTACTCGGCAGTGTGGGAGTTTTTTTGTTAAGCCGCCGGAGGAGGTGAATAAGGGCATTTGTAGAATCTGTGGGCAGAAGGTGAAGCGTGGCCAGGGTGCCAATGTTGGCACCAAGGCCCTGCGTCAACATATGCAGATTCACCATAAAGTGGCCTGGGAGAACTGTGGCTCCGATGTAGTGGTCCAGCCTGCCGCAGCAACCGCTGCATCACCCAGTGGCACACATCTGATTTCAAGCAGTCAAGGCTACACCACCTCAGCTGAAGGGAGCTGTCTGTGCAGTACGCAGCCCTGCAGGGTGAGCGGATGTGAGGTCACAGGGGTAGTTAACAAACCGAGGGTTGCTCTTGGTACTCACAGTTTTTATATACCCTGGGCAGGCGTACAGCAGTGATGGAGAGGCTGGCACATGGATCCTCTGGGGCACTCTCTGTATGTAGGGACCAGGCTGGATGGTAGGTGAGGTGCCCTGGGTGTTGGAAGTTTAGTGTGCCGGTGGCAAGATCCCTTATAGTTCATGACGCCAGTGTCAGTAACGGTGGCACACCGATTTATTGTAGGAATAATTGAGGTACACAAAGTTGCAGTGAACCAGAACGTCTTTTTACTGAACAGTCCAACTATATACAGTCTTCAGTTAGTTCCATATGTATAATGTTGAATATAGGCAGGCTTCATACAAATGGCAGGCAAAGTCTTTGCAAGATACTCAGAGGGAATAACACTTACAGATCAGGCTGTACTTTCCTCAGATCCTGTCTGGCTTTCACCAAGGTCAGTATGCCCTATTGCTGGCTTTATCCTTGGGTAGGGAAACCTTCCTCTGGTATAAATCCTCTTGCTGTAAATATCCTTCTGCCCTTCAGCTTTCTATTTGGCTGGATAAAAGTGTACTGCACTGTACTTTTAAAGGTGCTATATATCTTCAGGAGGTTACTTGTTCTCCTGGAAGCAAGCTAGGAGCCTGGGCTATCTAGCTGCATGTCAGAAGCTGCTTCCCAGCTATCTTCTGGTTAAAGTGCACACTGGCTTCTGACCACCCTCTCCTCTCTGGACTAGACCTGTCTTTATATACTAGGGGGTTCCCTAGCTCCCTTTACTGCCTAGGAGGAGGAACTACACCCCTAACAGGCCTGGTACACAGGAGATAATATGAAAATACACATTACAATACAATATAAAATACCATGACCATGTTCCACAGGAGGTGGAGAACAACGTGACCCAATTGACCCTTGTGTAGTGCCCACCCTTACGTAGTGGGAAACTACATCTGTCCTTCCCATCACCTGCTGGTCCTGATGCTCCTGCTTCTCCACCTACTCCTCGTCAGTCATTCCATCAGCAATCGATCACCGAAGCGATTGCCAAGAGACAACAGTATGCGTGCACTCATCCAACGGCACAGAAGTTGAATATGTTTCTGTCCAAGTTGCTGGTGCTGAAGGCTCTCCCTTTCCAAGTGGTGGACTCTGCACCTTTCAAAGAACTGAGGGCTTGTGCCGAGCAGAGGTGGAGAGTCCCAAGCCATCATTTCTTTGCCAAAAAGGCAGTACTAGCCCTGCACACACATGTAGAACAGAAGGTGGACCAGTCCTTGAGCCTGTCTGTGTCTGCCAAAGTGCACGGCAGCGCCAACGTGTGGAGCTGTAACTACGGTCAGAGACAATACATGTCCTTTACGGCCCACTGGGTGAATGTGGTTCCTGCACAGCCACACCAGCAACTTGGCCAGGTGATGCCGCTTCTGCCTCCACGTTCTCATGCCATTGGTCCTGTGACAATGTCCGCCTCTGCCTGCTCATCCTCCACTGTGTCCTCAGCCTTCACTGCAGGAACAATTCACAGTGCCCCTCCAGCATACCACATGTGCAGGGCACGGCGGTGTCGCGCTGTTCTGAACCTCGTTTGCCTGGGCGAACGGAGTCACACAGGGGAGGAACTGCTCCATGTCCTTCGTCAAGAAATCGAGTCCTGGCTTTCTCCGCAGCAACTCAAAATCGGAACCATGGTGACCGACAACGGGAAGAACATGGTGTCGATGCTGTGTCAAGGAGAGCTGAGCCATGCGCCCTGCATGGCACACGTGTTCAATCTGGTTGTCGAGTGGTTCCTGAAGTCTTCCACCCATCTGCAAGACATCCTAAAAATGACCAGGAAACTTTGCATGCACTTCAGCCACTTGTACACCGCAAAGCACACCCTCCTTGAGCTACAGCAGCAGAATGGCATCCCCCAACATAGGCTGATATACAACGTTTCCACCCTCCATATGTTGGACCGAGTATACGAACAGAGAAAGGCCATAAACGATTTCTTGATGATCCAAGTGGACAGGAGTACTCCCCTGTGTAACTTCGATGTCAGCCACTGGCAGCTCATGCGTGACACCTGCCGTTTGCTCAGGCCCTTTGAGGAGGCCACGTTATTTGTCAGTCGCCAGGACTACAGGATGAACAACGTCATTCCACTGCTTCATGTCCTGGAACAGATGCTGGTAAATCTGGCTGGTCAGGAACTGGAGGTGAGGCGCCTAGATCTCACGTCCACATGAGCCCTGTGGGGGCTGAACTGGAGGAGGAGGACATTGGAGCACAAGCAATGTGTAGTGAAATGGGTGTCTTTTTTACACAGGTGACAGGAGAGGAGGAGCAGGAGCAGCCAGAGGAGCTACAGGGCGATGAGGAAGATGAGGCAGAGGACCCAGACACACCGTGGCAGTATGCAGTGGAGATGGAGGCAGTGAGTCTCTCCGAGTCACTTGAACAAGTGGCTCGATGCATGCTCACTTGATTGTGTAGTGACAGCCGAATTGTCACCATTCGGCAGAAAGATGACTTTTGGCTCTCCACCTTGTTGGACTCTGGCTACCAGTCCAAAATGGGGGCATTTTTTACACCCGCTGAGAGGGAGGACAAACTGAACTACTATAGAGACCACCTATGTAGTCAGTTGGCCACTGCCTATCTGCGCCATCGTCCATCCTCTCCCAGGTCTGACCAGGGGGGCCCTCTGCGCTCACGTTCCTCTGCCATGGCTGCTGTGGCAGGGTGGAGGGGTAGGAGCAGTTCCAGCTTCATCAGTAGCAACTAGACCTGGAGCAGGACCTGAACCGGCAGGTGGTGGCATACTTGGATAGCACCCTGTCAACCTACATTGAAGATCCGCTGGACTACTGGGCATCCAAACTGGATTTGTGGACGCAACTGGCAGAGTTTGCCCTAGAAAAGCTGTCCTGCCCAGCCAGTAATGTGGCATCAGAGCGGGTGTTTAGTGCGGCGGGGGCCATAGTTACCCCAAGAAGAACTCACCTGTCCACCCAAAATGTGAAAAGACTGATCTTTGCCAAGATGAATCAGGTGTGGATCGGTCAGGATTTCCAACCTCCACACTGTCATTATGTCACCCTGTGGCCTCCTCCTGATGCTGCTGCCGCCACCTCCACACTCTGTTATTGTGCCACTCTGTGTCCTGATGCTGCTGCCACCTCCACACTGTCATTGTGCCACTGTCACGGTCTCTTCAGGGTTTACAGGGTCATAGGTTCCAGTGTATGAACATTCCTACCCTCAAGGTCTGTTCATACAGATAGGAGTCATGGCTAGGATTAGGGTTTCTATAGGTGGTGTCCTTTTCCCTTTCCCTAGCTTTGAGGCCTAGTTCCTTTTCCCTTCCCTCCTGTTGTCGGTTTGGTGTTCCCTCCCACATCACTAACGTGACAGCCACCCTGTGGCCTCCTCCTGATGCTGCTGCTGCCACCTCCAGACTCTGTCATTGTGCCACTCTGTGGCCTCCTCCTGATGCTGCTGCCAGCTCCAGACTCTGTCATTGGGCCACTCTGTGGTCTCCTCATGCTGCTTCCACCTCACCACTATGTCATCTGGCCACTCTGTGGACTTCTCATGCTGTTCCCACCCTCCCCACTTCATGACTGGGCCACTATTTTGCTTTTCTGCCTGGCTGACATCATTTATTTGACCTTTCTGATCTGTCAGATGGAAGAAATGAGACACACAACAGATCCTGTCTGTGTAACAGCTGTAAGGAGCTGTCCAAAATGAAAGAAGGAATCTGGTTGCTATGGGCAATTAAGCCAGTTCTACTTTACACCAGTTTGATAAATGACCCCCATAGTTTTTTATTTATTTAAATTCTACGTCTACTTGTAATAGGAGTAGTTGTAAAATGTCTTATACTTTACAATTAAAGGCCTGAAACAGGAGTCCATGTTTTGAGTGATTATTCTTCTAAAGGGGTATTTATCATGATATAGATTGTTATCGTGATACATTTCTTAATATCATTGTCATGGGAATCAGTCACTTTGATATCGCCCAACCCTACCCCAAGGCAAACTCTGGGAAGTGACAACTTCTGTAGAAGCTATGGTAGACGACATATTGGTTGTCACCCAGTTTTCCCAGAAACCAATATGTTTAAAGGGGTGGTCCACAAACAATATTAATCACTTATCCAGAAAATAGGTAAAAAATGTACGATTACTTGGGGTCCAACTGCTGGGAATGAGGGTCCCGTGTGCCCCGTTGGGAAGAAGATTTGGTCACGCGTGTGCACTGCTGCTCCCTTCAACTCAATGGGACTGGCGGAGAGAGCCGAGCGCTGTACGTGGCAGATCTATCAGCCCCATAGTGATCGGTAGTGAGCGTATGTGACCACGGCTCCCTTCAAATGGTGGACATGGGGTCCGTATTCTTGTAATCAGTGGGACCCCCAGTGATCGTACCTGTGGATAGTTGTTAGGAGATAAATGTTGTTTCGTGGACAACCCCTTTAAGAAACGGATTCAAGAAAAAGGATAGATCAGGTTCACGTTTCGATTAGCGAAGATAAGATTTTAGCTTCCATAGAGTGTTGTACTTTATGGCGATCTGACAGGTAGCGTGCGGTTGTCACCATTGCAGCCGCCCGACCCTCCTGTATGTTATAAATGACAGGGTGACATCTGTGAGTCTATTCTAATCGAGGATTGTATGTTCCCAGCTGGAATATCCCAGGCGTCTCCACATTTCCAGGTATTTCCTACTGACCACTGACTGAGGCTCTGACTTCAAAGCGGGGGAACCCTCCATGCTGCGCCGTCCTCCTATATAAATACTTCCCATAGGTGGAATGTGGTGGGAGATTGGATATCACAGAGGCCTGGGCTCGGGAACATCTGATATGCACAGTGATGTATGGCGCGGAGTGTCACGATACCGCTATAACACAGGCTAAACCCTTGGCATTGACTACAATCAAAGCAGAGAATGCTGAAACTAGTGGGCCCTACAGCACACGGGGCCCTCTTCATATACGCCATTGTTATTCTGAAGCTTGTATTAGTAGAGGAGCGGCTAATATCAGTCACTTGTATGGATGCAAATGTCTCTGGAGGGTCTCAGCACTGGAGGTATGTGATGTAAAGCAGTGATCATGGGGGACAGGGACGTGTGCACATCTTATGTCACTCATCTCATTAATAAATACAACAGTCTCCATGTAAAAGGGTTAATAACAGCGAGCAATGTCGTCCTCTCCACAGAAAACAATGGCTGATAAAAATTAATAATACAGGGAGTGCAGAATTATTAGGCAAGTTGTATTTTTGAGGATTAATTTTATTATTGAACAACCATGTTCTCAATGAACCCAAAAAACTCATTAATATCAAAGCTGAATATTTTTGGAAGTAGTTTTTAGTTTGTTTTTAGTTTTAGCTATTTTAGTGGGATATCTGTGTGTGCAGGTGACTATTACTGTGCATAATTATTAGGCAACTTAACAAAAAAACAAATATATACCCATTTCAATTATTTATTTTTACCAGTGAAACCAATATAACATCTCAACATTCACAAATATACATTTCTGACATTCAAAAACAAAACAAAAACAAATCAGTGACCAATATAGCCACCTTTCTTTGCAAGGACACTCAAAAGCCTGCCATCCATGGATTCTGTCAGTGTTTTGATCTGTTCACCATCAACATTGCGTGCAGCAGCAACCACAGCCTCCCAGACACTGTTCAGAGAGGTGTACTGTTTTCCCTCCTTGTAAATCTCACATTTGATGATGGACCACAGGTTCTCAATGGGGTTCAGATCAGGTGAACAAGGAGGCCATGTCATTAGATTTTCTTCTTTTATACCCTTTCTTGCCAGCCACGCTGTGGAGTACTTGGACACGTGTGATGGAGCATTGTCCTGCATGAAAATCATGTTTTTCTTGAAGGATGCAGACTTCTTCCTGTACCACTGCTTGAAGAAGGTGTCTTCCAGAAACTGGCAGTAGGACTGGGAGTTGAGCTTGACTCCATCCTCAACCCGAAAAGGCCCCACAAGCTCATCTTTGATGATACCAGCCCAAACCAGTACTCCACCTCCACCTTGCTGGCATCTGAGTCGGACTGGAGCTCTCTGCCCTTTACCAATCCAGCCACGGGCCCATCCATCTGGCCCATCAAGACTCACTCTCATTTCATCAGTCCATAAAACCTTAGAAAAATCATTCTTGAGATATTTCTTTGCCCAGTCTTGACGTTTCAGCTTGTGTGTCTTGTTCAGTGGTGGTCGTCTTTCAGCCTTTCTTACCTTGGCCATGTCTCTGAGTATTGCACACCTTGTGCTTTTGGGCACTCCAGTGATGTTGCAGCTCTGAAATATGGCCAAACTGGTGGCAAGTGGCATCTTGGCAGCTGCAGGCTTGACTTTTCTCAGTTCATGGGCAGTTATTTTGCGCCTTGGTTTTTCCACACGCTTCTTGCGACCCTGTTGACTATTTTGAATGAAACGCTTGATTGTTCGATGATCACGCTTCAGAAGCTTTGCAATTTTAAGAGTGCTGCATCCCTCTGCAAGATATCTCACTATTTTTGACTTTTCTGAGCCTGTCAATTCCTTCTTTTGACCCATTTTGCCAAAGGAAAGGAAGTTGCCTAATAATTATGCACACCTAATATAGGGTGTTGATGTCATTAGACCACACCCCTTCTCATTACAGAGATGCACATCACCTAATATGCTTAATTGGTAGTAGGCTTTCGAGCCTATACAGCTTGGAGTAAGACAACATGCATAAAGAGGATGATGTGGTCAAAATACTCATTTGCCTAATAATTCTGCACGCAGTGTAGTGGAGTATAGATAGCAGTATACATTATACTATATAGTGGAGTATAGACAGCAGTATACATTATACTATATAGTGGAGTATAGATAGCAGTATACATTATACTATATAGTGGAGTATATATAGCAGTATACGTTATACTATATAGTGGAGTATAGATAGCAGTATACTGTACATTATACTATATAGTGGAGTATAGATAGCAGTATACATTAAACTATATAGTGGAGTATAGACAGCAGTATACATTATACTATATAGTGGAATATAGACAGCAGTATACATTATACTATATAGTGGAGTATAGATAGCAGTATACTGTACATTATACTATATAGTGGAGTATAGATAGCAGTATACATTATACTATATAGTGGAGTATATATGGCAGTATACATTATACTATATAGTGGAGTATAGATAGCAGTATACATTATACTATATAGTGGAGTATAGATAGCAGTATACATTATACTATATAGTGGAGTATAGATAGCAGTATACATTATACTATATAGTGGAGTATAGACAGCAGTATACTGTACATTATACTATATAGTGGAGTATATATAGCAGTATACATTATACTATATAGTGGAGTATAGATAGCAGTATACATTATACTATATAGTGGAGTATAGATAGCAGTATACATTATACTATATAGTGGAGTATAGATAGCAGTATACATTATACTATATAGTGGAGTATAGATAGCAGTATACATTATACTATATAGTGGAGTATATATAGCAGTATACATTATACTATATAGTGGAGTATATATAGCAGTATACATTATACTATATAGTGGAGTATATATAGCAGTATACATTATACTATATAGTGGAGTATAGATAGCAGTATACATTATACTATATAGTGGAGTATAGATAGCAGTATACATTATACTATATAGTGGAGTATAGATAGCAGTATACATTATACTATATAGTGGAGTATAGATAGCAGTATACATTATACTATATAGTGGAGTATAGATAGCAGTATACATTATACTATATAGTGGAGTATATATAGCAGTATACATTATACTATATAGTGGAGTATAGATAGCAGTATACATTATACTATATAGTGGAGTATAGATAGCAGTATACATTATACTATACAGTGCTCCAGACAAAAAAAAATGACCAGGAGCCATTGGCTCCTAAACTAAAGGGAGCCAAATTCAATTTTTTAGTCGCCAAATTTAAAATGCATATAATTTTAAAAAAAAGGACTTTGAGTAGATGAGACGCCGGTGCACTACATATAGGAGAAAACAGCACCACATGCCTCTCACATCCAGGGACATTTTCTGGGGAACAAGGTGACTAAAAATGGCGAATTGCGTGGTTTAGAGTTTTTTTTTCTGTTACGGCCTTCACCGAGCAGAAATATTTTTTTATATTTTAATAGCTCACACCTTTTGGGACATGGCGATATGTAATATGTTTATTCTTTATTGTTTGTAAATTTTATATGTAAAACTGGGAAGGGGGCCATTTAAACTTTTAGTATTTTGGTGTTTCTTTTTTTTTTTTTACTTTTTATTTAATAACCATTTCTTCCCTTAGGGACTAGAACCTGGATCTTTTCATCCCTTGTGCTATTCACCCTGATAGATCTCTATCAGGGTGAATAGGACCTCACACTGTCCCTGCTGCTCTGTGCACACAGCAGCAGGGAGCTGACTATGGCAGCCAGGGCTTCAGTAGCGTCCTGGCTGCCATGGTAACGATCTGAGCCCCAGCAGTGTAATCTGCCACTGCCACCAATGAAGGGGATGGGACCCTGTGGCCACCATATAACAATGGGGGGGGACACGACGACTTGTGGCAAGTGATAATGGGGGGGGGCGGGGGGGAGGCTTTGGGAGAGCGCACTGCACCACCAATGAATGTTTAAAGAGGACCTTTCGTGGGTCCAAAGAATATGAACTTATCAGCAGGCTGCATAGAGCGGCGCCCAGGGATCTAAGTGCACTTACTATTATTCCTGGGCGCCGCTCCGTTCGTCCGCTGTGGCCCCCGGTATTTTCAGCATTCAGAGCAAGGAGGAGGGGACGCCAGTGTCTCTCCTTCTCCATGACAGCAGCGCTGTCCAATCACAGCGCAGAGCCAGGGAGTTTTTTTTCTCCCTGGCTCTGAGTTCTGTGCTGTGATTGGACAGCGCTGCTGTCAGGGAGAAGGAGAGACACTGGCGTCTCCTCCTCCTTCCTCTGAATGCTGAAAATACCGGGGGCCACAGCGGGCGAACGGAGCGGCGCCCAGGAATAATAAATAGTAAGTGCACTTAGATCCCTGGGCGCCGCTCTATGCAGCCTGCTGATAAGTTCATATTCTTTGGACCCATGAAAGGTCCTCTAACTCCTTTATACAAGTGTCTGCAGCGATATCACAGACCCGGCACCCGGCCTCAATAACAGGGCATGCGATCTGGGGCACCTGAGGGGTTAATGGCCGCGGATCGCCTGCCCTGTTATAGAGGCCGGGTGCCCGGTCTGTGATACCGCTGCCGACACTTATGTTTTACATTCATTGGTGGCGCAGTGGCGACAGCTCCTCCCCTCCTCCTCCCTGCTATATCCCCATTGGTGGTAGTGGCGGCCGCGTCACAGTGGAGAGGGAGGGACTCCTTCTTTCTCCACTGTGCTGTGCTACTGAAGAGAACTTAGGCTGCGCAGGAGCGCGGCGGTACAGTCGCAAATGGCGACAAGACTAAAAAGTCTTGTCGCCATCTGCAAATTTTAAGGCGCATTGGCGACCGTTTTGGTCGCCATCTGGAGCCCTGCTATATAGTGGAGTATAGACAGCAGTATACATTATACTATATAGTGGAGTATAGATAGCAGTATACATTATACTATATAGTGGAGTATAGACAGCAGTATACATTATACTATATAGTGGAGTATAGACAGCAGTATACATTATACTATATAGTGGAGTATAGATAGCAGTATACGTTATACTATATAGTGGAGTATAGACAGCAGTATACGTTATACTATATAGTGGAGTATAGATAGCAGTATACGTTATACTATATAGTGGAGTATAGATAGCAGTATACATTATACTATATAGTGGAGTATAGATAGCAGTATACGTTATACTATATAGTGGAGTACAGTTAGCAGTATACGTTATACTATATAGTGGAGTACAGATAGCAGTATACGTTATACTATATAGTGGAGTATAGATAGCAGTATACGTTATACTATATAGTGGAGTATAGATAGCAGTATACGTTATACTATATAGTGGAGTATAGATAGCAGTATACATTATACTATATAGTGGAGTATAGACAGCAGTATACATTATACTATATAGTGGAGTATAGACAGCAGTATACATTATACTATATAGTGGAGTATAGACAGCAGTATACATTATACTATATAGTGGAGTATAGACAGCAGTATACATTATACTATATAGTGGAGTATAGACAGCAGTATACATTATACTATATAGTGGAGTATAGACAGCAGTATACATTATACTATATAGTGGAGTATAGACAGCAGTATACGTTATACTATGTAGTGGAGTATAGACAGCAGTATACATTATACTATATAGTGGAGTATAGATAGCAGTATACATTATACTATATAGTGGAGTATAGACAGCAGTATACATTATACTATATAGTGGAGTATAGACAGCAGTATACATTATACTATATAGTGGAGTATAGACAGCAGTATACATTATACTATATAGTGGAGTATAGATAGCAGTATACATTATACTATATAGTGGAGTATAGACAGCAGTATACCTTATACTATATAGTGGAGTATAGATAGCAGTATACCTTATACTATATAGTGGAGTATAGATAGCAGTATACATTATACTATATAGTGGAGTATAGATAGCAGTATACATTATACTATATAGTGGAGTATAGACAGCAGTATACATTATACTATATAGTGGAGTATAGATAGCAGTATACATTATACTATATAGTGGAGTATAGATAGCAGTATACATTATACTATATAGTGGAGTATAGATAGCAGTATACATTATACTATATAGTGAAGTATAGATAGCAGTATACATTATACTATATAGTGGAGTATAGATAGCAGTATACATTATACTATATAGTGAAGTATAGATAGCAGTATACCTTATACTATATAGTTGAGTACATGTGGCCCTGTCCAGCACTGTGAGAGCCGTATACTGCGGTCTGCCTGATTTCCCTGTCACTTAGTACCCTGTGATCGGGGGGGATGATGCCGTTCATTAACCATAAGCCTTGGCCCTGCTCTAATCCCCCCTAATGCTGTTTACGGTGTGATATAAAGTGCCCTGGACCCCCCTGAGTACAGTGATGACCTCACATCAGAGCTGAGATAAGCCCCAAGATCCCACATCCCATTAACATGCCTGGACATGGACGCTTCTCCAGATAATACACAGCGGATCAGGACAAAAATAAACTCTGGCTGGATGAGCGTCCTGAAGGACAACCGAGGGAGCGTATTTCCCCCAATATACCGGGGAACTGGTTCCTGACTAATAACGCCACCATTACCACTTCCACAGGTTTATCACCCAGATTTTTTAGAGACCTGATTTTGTAATCTGCCTAATGATGTGTATGAATATCTGACTTTTCGTGGATATATTATAGAACAAAAATCTCTCTCTAAAAAAAAAAAAAAATATATATATATATATATATATATATATATAGGATGAAAAAAGTATTAGCCCACGACACCCCAACTGTCACGGCTGAGGATGGGGGAAATCCTCAGCCGTGTGGAGCCCGATGATGTTTCGGCTGCTTGGCCATGAAGACAGGATTAGGGAGCAGGTCACCTCCTAAGGCATCCCTAACCTGACCCTAGCTCCTAGCTGCATGGGCCAACCTTGATGGTAGGAGGGCCCATGCTCCGGAACCTAAAAGTCCCTGCTAGCCCTCAAGATGACCCTCACCTAGGAGATAAGTAAGACAAGCCCACTCCTCCTAGACACGGAGGAGCAGGAGTCTCAACGGCCAAGCTGCAGGAAAAGGGGAGACATAAACAGCTCTATGGATATGGCAGGTGAACAAGGAGTTCCACCTACCTGCCACAGCCTTGCTGACTGGATCCCTGTGTTAGCTGGGTGCAGATCACAAGCGCATCCCTACACAGGGACCCAGATCCATAGCTGCACAAAATCACATATAAAACATCACACGGACATCACACATAACTGGAAATAACTAAAGCACAATATGGTTATGACATTAAGGTTTATGACCACAGGGGTGGCTCTTACTGGCAGGTAATAAATACATGAGGCTGCTCTCAGCTAAGCATGGCTGAAGCAACCTGCAGGCCTACAAAAGCAATGAGGCTTTATAGGCCAAGAAGCCACACCCCACAGTCGGACACACCCAGTGCACACACACACTAGGAAGGAGATTAACCCTTCCAAAACCAGGGAAGGGAAAACACCACTTAAAGGGGACGTGCACACAATAACATAAAACACAAGTGCACACATACACACCTCACACAAAACCGCATGCGCAGCGTAGCGAGCTGCATGGCACAGCTCAGCCTGCTACGCTGCCACATACATACTGTTGCCAGCGGCAACCACAGGTGAGGCCAATACCACAGCCCTCACCTGTGATTGAACACCAATGAAAACCGCTGACAACCGCATGCGGTTCAGGAGTCACGGTCATAGCCATGGCCGTGACACTCCCACCCCTCAAAGCCCCCCCACCAAAAAAAGACACGTGAGGGACTCAGACAAGGGGATAGGAGAAGGGGACGTCCACTCTCAGTGCCGGTTCTAAAAAGGGGTCGCTGTCAGCTGCATCCTCTCCCGGCTCACACTAGCCAGTCCGACGAGGACTGCAGCCCGCACCAGCAACAAAGAGAAAAGAACCACTGAGAGATGGACGAGGGGACTCTCCACTCACGTCCCCACTCCAGTCGCTGCCAGCAGACACTCCTAACCAGCACGCAGCCGGACCACTTACGGAGTGCTGCCAGCAGACGACCAGAGATGGGAACATGGAGAGGGACGAGGGATCCCCAACACGGACACGGAAGGTAAGGTGGCGGGGAATAAGCCACCAACCGTGCCGTTAACGGAGAACCCCCAGGAACGCTCTCCCTCCGGAGAACGCGCATGCAGGCCACAAGGATATGGCACTGCATGCTGCACCCTCTTTCGAAGGTATGCATACCGCATACCAGACACACACCACGTGTA
Organism: Bufo bufo; assembly: GCF_905171765.1. Classification (NCBI taxonomy): domain Eukaryota; kingdom Metazoa; phylum Chordata; class Amphibia; order Anura; family Bufonidae; genus Bufo; species Bufo bufo. The sequence continues at coordinate 47,266,007 of NC_053389.1, read as the reverse complement.
ATAAAATCAGGGGGACGCCAAACGAGGCAACGGTGAAGGGATGGCGGGGAAACGCCACTCACCGCGCCGTCAGAGGCGAAACCCCCAGAACGCTCTCCCTCCGAAGAGCGCGCATGTAACCCTTCCGCAGAGGGTGGTACATGCTTCACCCTCTTTCGAGGGATGCATACTCCCACCCCTCAAAGCCCCTCCCAACAAAAAAGGGGAAGGTTGGTGAGGCTTAGAAACAGTGGGAGGGGGGGGGAGGGGAAAGACAAACAAAAGGGGACACCAACACGGACAACGGTGAGCGAGGAATGGCGGGGAATGCCACTCACCGCGCCGTAAATGGTGAGCCCCATAACGCTCTCCCTCCGGAGAACGCGCATGCACCCCATCCGTAGACAGCAGTGCATGCTTTACCCTCTTTCGAGGGATCGCCACGTAAGAAGCGACTGTGGTCATACTGTCACGGCTGAGGATGGGGGAAATCCTCAGCCGTGTGGAGCCCGGTGATGTTACGGCTGCTTGGCCATGAAGACAGGATTAGGGAGCAGGTCACCTCCTAAAGCATCCCTAACCTGACCCTGGCTCCTAGCTACATGAGCCAACCTTGATGGTAGGAGGGCCCATGCTCCGGAACCTAAAAGTCCCTGCTAGCCCTCAAGATGACCCTCACCTAGGAGCTGAGTAAGACAAGCCCACTCCTCCTAGACACGGAGGAGCAGGAGTCTCAACGGCCAAGCTGCAGGAAAAGGAGAGACATAAACAGCTCTATGGATATGGCAGGTGAACAAGGAGTTCCACCTACCTGCCACAGCCTTGCTGACTGGATCCCTGTGTTAGCAGGGTGCAGATCACAAGCGCATCCCTACACAGGGACCCAGATCCATAGCTGCACAAAATCACATATAAAACATCACACGGACATCACACATAACTGGAAATAACTAAAGCACAATATGGTTATGACATTAAGGTTTATGACCACAGGGGTGGCTCTTACTGGCAGGTAAGAAATACATGAGGCTGCTCTCAGCTAAGCATGGCTGAAGCAACCTGCAGGCCTACAAAAGCAATGAGGCTTTATAGGCCAAGAAGCCACACCCCACAGTCGGACACACCCAGTGCACACACACATTAGGAAGGAGATTAACCCTTCCAAAACCAGGGAAGGGAAAACACCACTTAAAGGGGACGTGCACACAATAACATAAAACACAAGTGCACACATACACACCTCACACAAAACCGCATGCGCAGCGTAGCGAGCTGCCTGGCACAGCTCAGCCTGCTACGCTGCCACATACATACTGTTGCCAGCGGCAACCACAGGTGAGGCCAATACCACAGCCCTCACCTGTGATTGAACACCAATGAAAACCGCTGACAACCGCATGCGGTTCAGGAGTCACGGTCATAGCCATGGCCGTGACACCAACCCTCCCTGCTCACACAAGACTATGCAAAGTAAAGAATAGAAGAAAATAACTAGAACAAGAAAATGAAAAACAAAACAAAAAAGTATTAAACATCAGCCCTACATGTCACTAAAAATGTGTAAAAAAATGATTTTGGTAGGCCAAGAATTAAAAAAGTTTAACCACCATATTTGCAAAATTGTTAAACATTGTCTGTTCGGTTAAGACCGAAGCATTCTGGTCATTAAGAGGTTACATTTACTCATGAAAAAGATGGGTGGAAGGGATTAATTACAACTCTCATCATCCTGTCGCTCAGACATGTTGCACTCATTTGTTAGCACCGCGTCTTTCAGCTGCTGAGAGTCAAGGATTAACTTATGAGAACTCTTAATTATGTGTGAATGTCAATTGTTGGCTCCTGTGCAGCTGTGATATGCGGAACACTGTGTAAGTCCAGGAGCGCCGGCGCAGGATGGTCACAGCTGCCATGAGCTGGCGTTATACCGAGCCTGATGTGACATCAATACAAAATCAGCACACCCGTCTTGTCACATTATGTTCTACTGGGACAACTCTGCTCCTTCCACCTGTGTCCCCCCCATAAGATCAGCACACCCCAGTCCTGTAATACTGTGTCCTACTGGGACAACTCTGCTCCTTCTGCGGTATGCCAGACCGACAGGGGAATTACACGTGAGGTCACGGTGTGAGCATTAGGTGGGCCGAGGTAAATACAGTTCTGGTTACTCACGGTTAGGTCGTCCCTGGGCAGGCTCGCATAAGTGATGAGGAGACCGACACAAGAATTCTCTGGGGCAAACTCTGGTATAAGGGACACTGGCCAGATGGTGGTTCGAGGTGCCCTTGATGGTCTGTATTAATGTGCCTATGGCAAGGTCCCTTGTGGTCGTGACGCCAGTACCTTTTATGGTGGTACAACCATTTACTGTAGTGTTAATTGAGCAACTGGAGACTGAGATAAGGATGGTGCAATCCAACTTAGAACTTTTACTGAACGTTGCTCCTGGTAACAGTAACATCCAAGTATGAAATACAGTCTCATGCATACGGGGGTAGGGTAATGTAGGTCCTCAGAAGAAACAGGCTCTTTGTCCTAAATATATATATAAGAAAGCTACTGCTTCAGACTAGGCTTTGAAGTAATAAAAAGTCTTTGGCTGGTAAAAACTCTCGCCTGATTCTAACCTGACTTGAAGGTGGTTTGCAGAATCTTTGAACCTCTATTTTCCAGTGTTTTCTGACAGATGGCCTAACTGTCCTCAGGGTTTAAACTGGAAGTTGTGGATGCCGGAAGCTGTGTCCTACACCTGCTTGCAAAGGTGCCTGGGAAGCCTTTAAGTATGGCCGTCTGCTATAATTTGACTTGAAATACATATAACAATCCGCTTGAATACCTGCAGTTGCAGCTTGTCACTGGTCACCCTGGAGGAGCGAGCTGTAGAAGTGGACTTCTCACCTCTGGGTGGAATCTTGTGGCTTTAACCCTGGACTGTGGAGCCAACAGGGAGAGAGCAGAGAGGCCTCCTGCACCTCCGGTCACCTCCTGCACCTCTAGTCAGAGAGCAGCCATGATGTAGCTGCCTGCTGGAGGGAGGCCTCCTGCACCTCAGCCGTGTTAGCCCGCCCATATCAAAATTTTTGAACAAAACATATGCAGTTGGTTAGATCTTTGTTAGATCAGGTTAGATCAATTGTTGTTTGCGTTAGATCTCACACAGAAGTAGAGATATTAACAGTTATTTGCAGGGGAGGCTAACCCGTCATCAGCCCCCCCTTATCAAAAAATTTACCAAACAATTAGCTATTTTGGAAGATATTTGTTAGATCCGGTATGATCAACTAGTTGTTTTGTTAGATCTCACATAATTACAGACTTATTAAGTAATTAATGAGGGGGGCTAGCCCACCCACATGCAATTTTCTGGTAAAATTTGATTCAGACTAATAGATCTGCATTAGATCCAGTAAGATCAAGTGGTTTCAACGTTAGATCTCATATAATTACAGAGATATTATGAATATTTGGTATTACATAAGGGGGGGCTAGCCCCCCTATTTAATACTACCTAATATCTGTGTTTTCATGTGAAAAATCTCTGTAATTATATGAGATCTATCGTTGAAACAACTACTTGATCTTACCGGATCTAATGCAGATCTATTAGTCTGAATCAAATTTTACCTGAAAATTGCATGTGTGTGGGGGGGGGGGGCTAGCACCCCTATTTAATACTACCTAATATCTGTGTTTTCATGTGAAAAATCTCTGTAATTATATGAGATCTAACGTTGAAACTACTTGATCTTACCGGATCTAACGAAGGCCTATTAGTCTACATCACATTTTACCAGAAAATTGCATGTGGGGGGGCTAGCCCCCCTCATTAATCACTTAATAAGTCTGTAATTATGTGAGATCTAACAAAACAACTACGGTAGTTGATCATACCTGATCTAACAAATATCTTCCAAAATAGCTAATTGTTTGGTAAAAAATTTTGATAAGGGGGGGCTGATGACCGGTTAGCCCCCCCTGCAAATAACTGTTAATATCTCTACTTCTGTGTGAGATCTAACGCAAACAACAATTGATCTAACCTGATCTAACAAAGATCTAACCAACTGCATATGTTTTGTTCAAAAATTTTGATATGGGGGGGCTAACACGGCTGAGGTGCAGGAGGCCTCCCTCCAGCAGGCAGCTACATCATGGCTGCTCTCTGACTAGAAACTAACTCTACTCTGAACTGCCTAACTGTCACGGCCTTTGCTGTGTGCGCCGTGACACTGGTGCCATGCTTGCTGCTGCCGGTGGCAACGTGTTGCTGTTATGGCATGTGGTGGCAGTGTCTCGGCTTTGGCTGTGTGCGCCATGACATGGTTGCCACGCATGCTGTTGCTGGGGGCAACGTTGTGGCTGGTGTGTGCACTTCCCCTTTGAGTTGTAGCCTTCCCCTGTCTGGTGCAGTAAGGGTTAACTACCTTGCTGGGTGTGGTCACTAGGTGCTTCTTATACCTGTGGCTTAAGGTCAGGAGTCAGTTGTACTCCAGCCTTGGTGTGTGCTGGAGTTATGCTCCTTGTCTGGTTGTTCCATCTTGCAGTGTGAGGGCCACCTAGTGGGACATCGATGTCTCCAGCGATGTCTTCCCATTCTATCCTCCATGTTCCCCTACCTTACCTGTGTGGATGTTTGATGTGGGTTTATGTTCAGGGTTTGGTGTCTCGTCTTGTTGTTACATGTCTGGTAAGTTGGCGTTTTATGTCCAGCATGTATGCAAGTCGTACGGAAGGGAGCTCCATGGTTTCCCGGAGGGGTGAACCAGAAGCCAAGTCTGGGTGCTGTTGCTGGAATGCTGGTTCCTGTGTGTCAGTACGTACTGCATCCGCTTGGTGTTTGGATTGCAGTACGTTTGTATGGGTTCCAGTTTACCTTGGTGTGGTGTTTATCTGACATTCCACTTGGCTTCCCTTCCCTGCTGCTAGGCCATTTGAGACTCCTGTTCATCTGGAAAGAACAGGTCGTCTCTCCCCTGCTCCTATGTGAGGGATTATCAGGGCGACTCAGGGACAAAGGTATCCTGGGTATGAGCCGTCCTACCATCCAGGTCCGCTCATAGGGTGAGGATTGGGGACGCTGTAAAAGGTGACCTGATCCTGGCCTAGCTGTTTCCCTATTATACCTTACATTGTACGGTGGGGGGTTTCCCCCACTCCCCACGTGACAGTATGTCCCACTAGGTGGCCCTCACACTGGAAGATGGAACAACCAGACAAGGAGCATAACTCCAGCACACACCAAGGCTGGAGTACAACTGACTCCTGACCTTAAGCCACAGGTATAAGAAGCACCTAGTGACCACACCCAGTAAGGTAGTTAACCCTTACTGCACCAGACAGGGGAAGGCTACAACTAAAAGGGGAAGTGCACACACCAGCCACATCGTTGCCCCCGGCAACAGCATGCGTGGCAACCATGTCACGGCGCACACAGCCAAAGCCGAGACACTGCCACCACATGCCATAACAGCAACACGTTGCCACCGGCAGCAGCAAGCATGGCACCAGTGTCACGGCGCACACAGCAAAGGCCGTGACACTAACTTGGGCCTGAGCTAAGCAATATATACACTGTAACACTGCCCCATCTACAGGGAGTGCAGAATTATTAGGCAAGTTGTATTTCTGAGGATTAATTTTATTATTGAACAACAACCATGTTCTCAATGAACCCAAAAAACTCATTAATATCAAAGCTGAATATTTTTGGAAGTAGTTTTTAGTTTGTTTTTAGTTTTAGCTATTTTAGGGGGATATCTGTGTGTGCAGGTGACTATTACTGTGCATAATTATTAGGCAACTTAACAAAAAACAAATATATACCCATTTCAATTATTTATTTTTACCAGTGAAACCAATATAACATCTCAACATTCACAAATATACATTTCTGACATTCGAAAACAAAACAAAAACAAATCAGTGACCAATATAGCCACCTTTCTTTGCAAGGACACTCAAAAGCCTGCCATCCATGGATTCTGTCAGTGATTTGATCTGTTCACCATCAACATTGCGTGCAGCAGCAACCACAGCCTCCCAGACACTGTTCAGAGAGGTGTACTGTTTTCCCTCCTTGTAAATCTCACATTTGATGATGGACCACAGGTTCTCAATGGGGTTCAGATCAGGTGAACAAGGAGGCCATGTCATTAGATTTTCTTCTTTTATACCCTTTCTTGCCAGCCACGCTGTGGAGTACTTGGACGCGTGTGATGGAGCATTGTCCTGCATGAAAATCATGTTTTTCTTGAAGGATGCAGACTTCTTCCTGTACCACTGCTTAAAGAAGGTGTCTTCCAGAAACTGGCAGTAGGACTGGGAGTTGAGCTTGACTCCATCCTCAACCCGAAAAGGCCCAACAAGCTCATCTTTGATGATACCAGCCCAAACCAGTACTCCACCTCCACCTTGCTGGCGTCTGAGTCGGACTGGAGCTCTCTGCCCTTTACCAATCCAGCCACGGGCCCATCCATCTGGCCCATCAAGACTCACTCTCATTTCATCAGTCCATAAAACCTTAGAAAAATCAGTCTTGAGATATTTCTTGGCCCAGTCTTGACGTTTCAGCTTGTGTGTCTTGTTCAGTGGTGGTCGTCTTTCAGCCTTTCTTACCTTGGCCATGTCTCTGAGTATTGCACACCTTGTGCTTTTGGGCACTCCAGTGATGTTGCAGCTCTGAAATATGGCCAAACTGGTGGCACGTGGCATCTTGGCAGCTGCACGCTTGACTTTTCTCAGTTCATGGGCAGTTATTTTGCGCCTTGGTTTTTCCACACGCTTCTTGCGACCCTGTTGACTATTTTGAATGAAACGCTTGATTGTTCGATGATCACGCTTCAGAAGCTTTGCAATTTTAAGAGTGCTGCATCCCTCTGCAAGATATCTCACTATTTTTGACTTTTCTGAGCCTGTCAAGTCCTTCTTTTGACCCATTTTGCCAAAGGAAAGGAAGTTGCCTAATAATTATGCACACCTAATATAGGGTGTTGATGTCATTAGACCACACCCCTTCTCATTACAGAGATGCACATCACCTAATATGCTTAATTGGTAGTAGGCTTTCGAGCCTATACAGCTTGGAGTAAGACAACATGCATAAAGAGGATGATGTGGTCAAAATACTCATTTGCCTAATAATTCTGCACGTAGTGTAGTGGAGAAACTAGTGTAGTGCACCCTAACTAGGCCTGTGTAAAGGATCTTACATGTAGAATCACATTGTGACATAGGAGAATATGACATGAGATGAAGTACAGCATACAGGCATAATATATGGCAAATAAATCACAATAAAACAAGTTTGCGGTGCCCACGGCCACGTAGTGGGACACTGCTCCTTCCACCTGTGGCCTCCCACAAGATCAGCACACCCCAGTCCGGTAATACTATGTGCTGTTGGGACAATTCTGCTCTTTCCACCTGTGGCCTCCCACAACAAGATCAGCATACCTTTCTTCTATAAAACTATGTGCAACTGGGACAACTCTTCTCCTTCCACCTGTGGCCCCCACAAGATCAGCACACTCCACTCCTATAATGTTCTGTGCTGTAGAGAAGCTCTCCTGGCTCCATTGCTTGTTCAGGTGTTTCATACTGTTCATAGGGAAGGAAGACGGAGTGAACAAGTGCAGTACGCAGCCCTGCAGGGTGAGCGAATGTGAGGTCACAGAGGTAGTTAACAAACCGAGGGTTGCTCTTGGTACTTACAGTTTTTATATACCCTGGGCAGGCGTACAGCAGTGATGGAGAGGTTGGCACATGGATCCTCTGGGGCACTCTCTGTGTATAGGGACCAGGCCAGGTGGTAGGTGCCCTGGGTGTTGTAGGTTTAGGGTGCCTGTGGCAAGATCCCTTAAAGTTTGTGACGCCAGTGCCGGTAACGGTGGCACACCGATTTATTGTAGAAATAATTGAGGTACACACAGTTGCAGTGAACCAGAACTTCTTTTTACTGAACAGTTCAACTATTTACAGTCTTCAGTTAGTTCCATATTTATAATGTTGAATACAGGCAGGCTTCATACAAATGGCAGGCAAAGTCTTTGCAAGATACTCAGAGGGAATAACACTTACAGATCAGGCTGTACTTTCCTCAGATCCTGTCTGGCTTTCACCAAGGCCCGTATGCCCTATTGCTGGCTTTATTCTTGGGTAGGGAAAACTTCCTCTGGTAATAATCCTCTTGCTGTAAATATCCTTCTGTCCTTCAGCTTTCTACTTAGCTGGATAAAAGTGGCTCTGTTCTGTACTTGGTAAGGTGCTAGATATCCTCAGGAGGTAACTTCTTCCCCTGGATTAATTTCTGAGCTTCTCTTGCTCAGGGACCTTAGGCAGGCTAGCCTGAGCTACTTAGCCTCCTGGATTAGACTGAACTAACTCCTTCCTGTCTGGGCCTAACTATATATACTAAGGGGTTCCCTAGCTCCCTCTACAGCTCGGGAGGAGAAATTACACCCCAACAGGCCTGGTACACAGGAATTAACATGACATTATACATTACATTGCAATATAAAATACCATAGCAATTTCCCACAGGAGGTGGGGCAACATGACTCTTAGTAGTGCCCACCCTTACGTAGTGGGACACTACACAAGGACTAGGCCAGTGCTACATGAGTTTGATTGACCTTCCTCTATGACAGTGACTCTTCAACTGTTGAACAATTACAGTATGCCTTTTAGTTTCCCAACATTTACAGATCACTGGTCTATTATATGAACAGTGTGAAGTCCTAAATGTAAATAATCCAATTTCCTTTTATACTATTGTCCACTGGAAAGTCCTTTTAGCCAAAGTTGTACCCATGGTGACCAGATGATGTGACCGGATGACCAGATGACTGGATGACTAGGCGACCAAATGACCAGGTGAGTAGATGACCAGGTGACCACATATCAGTGTGACCAGGTGACTGGATGACCAGGTGACTAGATGTCCAGGTTACCCAATAACTGGATAATCAGGTGACTTAATGACCAGGTGATCTGAAGACCAGATGACAAGGTGACTAGATGGCCAGATGACCTTAGGATCAGGTGACTTGATGACCAGATGGATTGATAACCAGGTGATTGTATGATTGGACAACTAGGTGATTAAATGACCAGGTGACCTAACAACTGGATGACCTGGTGACCAGATGACTAGGTGACTGGATGACTAGGTGACTAGATGACCAGAGGATCAGTTGACTGGATGACCAGGTGATCTGAGAACTGGATGACTAGGTGACTGGATGACCAGGTGACTAGACGATCAGGTGATCTGATGACCGAATTACCAGATGTCCAGAGGATCAGGTGACTAGATGACCAGGGGGCTTGATAACCAGGTGATTGGACCAGTAGGTGATCAAATGACCAGGTGACCTGACAACTGGAAGATTGGGTGACCAGATAAAATTGTCAATTGATGAATGGATAACCAGGTGACCAAATGTCCAGGTGACTCAATGACTATGTGACTAGATGTCCAGGTTTCCCAATAACTGAATGATCAGTGACCAGGTGATCTAATGACTAGATGACCAGGTGATCTGATGACTGGATGACCAGGTGATCTGATGACCAAATGACTAGGTGACCAGAGGATCAGGTGACTAGATGACCAGGTGGCTTGATAACCAGGTGATTGGATGATTGGACGACTAGGTGATCAAATGACCAGGTGACCTGACAACTGGAAGATTGGGTGACCCGATAACAAGGTGATCTGATGAACGGATGACCAGGTTACCAGATTACCAAGTGAATGAATGGTCAGGTGAACAGATAACCTGATGGACAGATGCTCAAGTGACCAGAGGAACAAATGACTGGATGATTGGATAACCAGGTGACCAAATGACCAGTCTTGGCTCCAGTGCACACTTAGAGATAATGGGGCATTTTATTAGCCGTCACATTAGCAAATGTTGGCCTTAAATCTTTCTTCTGCACCGCCATTTCTTACCTCGTCATTGGGGAGTACTGAACACTCCCACAGACCCCAACAATAATAGGGCCTAAGGAATGATTGAGAAGCTGTAGGCGAACTGAGCATGATGTGCAACGGGCGCCTCCCCCTAGGGCCCTCTATATAACGCGTCCCAGGTGTAGGAAATGCAGAGTGGTATGTTGCAGCCTAAAATGTCTCTTTATGTGTGTCACGGTGGTCCTACCTGGATACCGCTGGACCCCAGGCTTTGGCTCCGAAGCAATAAATAGGGGGAATAATTGAGGAATAAAATAATAACCTGAGTCCAGACCTTGAGATGAAGTTCAATGGCAGCTTTACTTTGCATAAACGTTCTCCAGAACGGTTTACATGCTTTGTCTTTGTTCCAGCAGGCTTTAGCATGAAACTGGAAGGCAAACTCCACTCTGCTATATCTGTTTCTCTCTGACTCTGCTGTACTGACAGGCTGGCTGTATAACTCAGCTTCTTCTGTATACTGCACTTCACTTTGTAGTCTGACTAGGTTATGCCAGGGAACTTTCCTCCTGGCTCCTGAGGCTTCATGCTTTGGCCTCCATGGCCAGCAGAGCTTAAGGTGCTCTGACTGGCGTGGGCACGTCCAGAAGAGATGTGCCCCTGCACACCTTTCCCCTAGCTGGGGATAAACTAGACTGAAGCTAACTGGTCCCCACCCTTCCTGCAGGAAGTAGGGCTCGCCCACTTCTCTCCAGAGGGTGGTTTAGAATGGAATGGAAGGTTCCATTCTATCTAAATATAGCTCTGCCGTGTTTGCTGCCACCTGCTGGTGAACCGGGCGCATTACATGAACAGTTACATAACATTAGAAATGCACAGTGTGGAGGACCTGGAATAAATACACAAGATGACATGAGGTTAGACCAATAAAGACAGTAGCAAGGTGCAGAAGTGGTAACACCACTCTGGGTGGTGTCATAGGTGAGTCTCGTGTTCTCAGCGGATGTTCCTGTCAGTGCGGAGATAATCTTGGAGTTTTGGTCTGATCCTAAACACCCATGGAGCAAGTGGGTATTAATGGTAGCTGTCCCTTCCCTCAGTAATACCCACGGCAGTTATAGCGGCCTTTACGCCCTCCGTGTCGCCCTCTGGGGCCCTCGCCTCCTGCACCGCTCTCCTTGACATTGTGAATGTTGAAGGTTTTGTAAACTGAAATCTTATCTGTGTAAACGAGAGGGTGAAGGAAGCTCAGAGGAACGTCTTGGCACCTTGTTATCCTTCTGGAAATCTCTTTAGGGACAAGTTAAAAGTGAGTCAGGCATCCTGGGCACCGCTCTTCTCCATGCTATGAAACTATTCCTGACATTAACCCTTTGGCACGCCCCAGAGATCTACACCAGAGGGCTTCATTACATTACAGGGATCAGCTGGTCCGGGTAGTCGTGTCCAAAACACAAATTCCCTCATTCCCACAGGAGGTTTGGGCGACATCCAGGGACATTCAGGTCGTGTTTAATTATCTTTAGCGTCACCCAATATCTGCCCCGTTCTCCCCGGCGAGGTCCAATCGTGACTGCAGGAGGTGGCAAATGGATGGAGTCATCAGCCATGTCAGTGTAGGCACAATGTACTGTAAAGAAACTCAGACCAGATGCCTTCAAGATCCACCTCGCTTATCTGAGACCTACAGTTCTGCTCATCCTGGTTAAAGAATAGAATGACAGAACTACAGTGAGGACTGGCATGCAAGGAGAGTGGAAATGAAGGAATGAGTGGAGATGATTGCACTTTGATTGACAGCACCTGGTGTGATGACATTTACACTATCTGGCCCTGTCAATCAAAGTGCAGATGGCGTGGTAGTTGCAGAGAGAGCAGAGCCTCTAGGTGTAATGGTAACGCCCCCGTTGCTCCTAAAGGCTCATTTGCATATAATAAAACATAATTTTTCTCAGCAATGCGGGCACATATGAACATGGGACCAACACAGATGCCTTCAGCTGCCAAGCGCACATGTAACAGGTCAGCCAGTGTCATAGGTACAAAACTGCTGACAGATGCCCTTTAATGGAAGCTAGTGACTTCTACCAGATAAGGCATTTTTCCAAAAACATGTGCTATCCTCATTTTCTACGTATAACAAACATACCCATTGATTTGAATGTGTTTGTTCAAACATTCAAAAATCACAGCGATATGCACTACTTTGGGCCTGTAATGTGGACAAACCATGCCCATTAAGGCCTCATGCACACGGCCGTTGTTTTGGTCCGCATCCGAGCCGCTGTTTTGGCGGCTCGGATGCAGACCCATTCATTTCAATGGGGCCGCAAAAGATGCGGACAGCACTCCATGTGCTGTCCGCATCCGTGGCTCCGTTCCGCGGCCCTGCTAACAAAAAATAACATGTCCTATTCTTGTCCGCGCTTTGCGGACAAGAATAGGCATTTATATTGCTAGCGCCCGTTCCGCAAATTGCGGAAGGCAACACGGGCGTTTGCGGACCACTAAAAACGGCACGGTCGTGTGCATGAGGCCTAAATCTGTGGGTCAGTGAAAAATCACTGACACAACACGGATGGCATAGTTGTTTTTCACGGACCACTGATAGGAGAAGGTCTGGAAATTTATTTTCAGCTGTGGAATACAGATGAGACACGGAGGGCAAAAACCGGACCAAACAAGGATTCTTCACGGATGAAGCACAGATGGATTTTCCACGGACTTCAAACAGACACGAACATGCGAATGAGATTTAGACCAGGAACAGAAGAAGTTCAGTGCTGGAACACCCTTTCCTACTCAGGCCCCATATCAGTTGCATTGTAGGTATGCCGTGGCTCAGTGGTTAGCACTGGTGCCTTCCAGCGCTGGGGTCCTGGGTTTGAATCCGACCAAGGACAACATCTGCATGGAGTTTGTATGTTCTCCCCGTGTTTGTGTAAAGCGCTGCGGAATATAGTAGCGCTATATAAGTGCACAAATAAAAACAAAATGTGCAAAGGGCGCCTCCCCCTCGGGCCCTTTATATATAAAACGTGTCCAAGGTGTAGGAATGCCGAGTGGTATAGTGCGACCTAAAATGTCCCTTTATGTGTGTCACGGTGCTCCTACCTGGATACAGCTGGACCCCAGGCTTTGGCTCCGAAGCAATAAATAGGGGGAATAATTGAGGTATTTGAAAGAAATATTGAGTCCAGACCTTCTATGTAGTTGAAGTAGAAGTTTACAGACTTTGTCTTGGTCCCAGCAGGCTTTAGCATTAAAACTGGCAGGCAACTCGACTCTGCTACATCTGTATCTCTCTGGCTCTGCTGTACTGACAGGCTAACTGTATGACCTTGCTTCTTCTGTATGCTGCACTTCTCTTCTTAGTCTGTCTCTAGATTAGGCAAGGGAACTTTCCTCCTGGCTCCTGAGGCTCTAAGCTTTGGCCTCCATGGCCAGCAGAGCTGAGGGTGCTCTGGCTAGCTTAGGCACGTCCAGCAGAGATGTGCCCCCTGCATACCTGTCCCCTAGCAGGGAATAGGCTAGACTGAGCAGAACCTGTTCCCACCCTTCCTGCAGGAAGTAGGACTAGCCCACTTCTCTCCAGAGGGGGGTTAGAATGGAATGGAAGGTTCCACTCTATCTAAGATAGCTCTGCCATGTTTTCTGCCACCTGCTGGTGAACCAGGCACATTACATTTGAACATAACAGTTGCAATCAGATTAGGAATGCAAAGTGTGGAGGACCTGGAATAAAATGCATAGATGACATTAATGTTAGCAGACACAGATAGAAGCCGGGTGCCGGAGTGGTAACACCACTCGGGGGGTGTTACAAATGGATGCAGCCCTTATCCATTTTTTAGGGTTTGGAGGAAGGAACAATTTTCCTTATCAGCCTAGGCCTGTGATGGCTAACCTCCGGCACTCCAGCTGTGATAAAACTACGACTCCCAAGATGCACACTTGCTTTGCTGTTCTCAGAACTCCATAGACATGAATAGAGCATGCTGGGAGTCATAGTTTCACCACAGCTGGAGTGCCGGAGGTTAGCCATCACTGCCTAGGGCAGGGATGGCCAACCTGCGGCCCTCCAGCTATTGTAAAACTACAATTCCCACCATGCCCTGCTGTAGGCTGATAGCTGTAGGCAGTCTTTGCATGCTGGGAGTTGTAGTTTTGCAACAGCTGGAGAGCCGCAGGTTGGTCATTCCTGGCCTAGGGCAACAAAATGCCTGGTCCCGGCCCTGTATATGGGGATAGCAACGCCATTGTGCAGCCTTTACAATCTCTGACCTGCCCCCAGCCTCTGCCGGGCCCCTGACACAGATTATTGTGTGGGTTGATGATTCTAAAGCAGGGATGCTCAACCTACAGCTCTCCAGCTGTTGTAAAGCTACAACGCCCATCAAGCCCTGCTGTAGCCTGATAGTTGTAGGCAGTCAGGGCATGCTGGGAGTAGTAGTTTTGCAACAGCTGGAAGGCTGCTGGTTGGGAATCCCTGTTCTAAAGTAACCACCCTTCTTCCAGTCCTCAGCTCGACCAGAAACCTCAGCCGGGTCAGGGAGGTGAGTGACAGCTGCGCTCAGCAGGGGGGGGGGGGGGGGATACTTATCTAGTGTCGGTGTTAGGGGCACATTCTGAACCCTTTGGTGACAAGAGTAGACATTGCTTCGCAGCCGCATACACATCGTCGGATGTCTCAATGCATGCATTAAATATGGGCGCTATTGTTGCCTTGTGCAGACATATTGCTATTTGGACAGGGAGAATATTTCTTCTCAAAATCACAACTTCTGAAGATTTTCAAATATTGAAACCTTTTATGTTATCAGCCCTCACGCTAATCGCTCAGTGATGAAAAGCTACAGAAATCTCACCTGTAGTGGCCCTTTAAATGCCTAAACTACACTGCACAGCTAGTATACAAGGTCAGGTTAGGATGGTTCTATGCCGCCACCTGGTGGTAACTATTGGTACTGCACGTGCTCAATGGTTCTTCTCGAAATATCACGAAAAATCAGCGGATGAGGTGCACACGTATAGCATTCAATTTCTTTTCAGCTCTGGACCAGCAGCTCCAGATTCAGTTGCATCTAAGCCACACTTTGGTCTTCTGTAGCACCTTCAAGCATTGTGCACAGGGGGGTAACATATTATTTTATTTCATGGTCCATGCAAGTTCTCACTTCACAATGACGCCAGTAACCTTCTCTTTTGTCAGTAATCACATTGCGATGACTAAACTCCGTCACCCTGCGCTCCCTCCTGCAACTTTGTCTAAAAAACAAAGCCGCCCCATGAAACAGATTTCCTAACAAGATCACTTATTGGCGCAAGCGCTCATTAGTAATTTGGCCGTGGTCACCACAATTGACAAACTCACTGAGCTCTGTAAGGATCTGGAGGTTAGGCCATCGTATGATGATTAGGACACGTGATCTGATAATGGACGACTACCGCAACGTTAGGTCTGTGTCCGCTTCTCGTCTCGCTATAGTGCTAGAGACTGATTAAAAAACGGATCCACTGCCCATTGCGACGCAGCTTTTTATAAAATTGTCTCTGAAAGTTAGCTCCTCTTTTCCTTCGCACCAGTTTTGATAAATCCGCCCCTGTTGCGATGCATTGGCGGTCAGGCGCGGGATCCGGGGTGAGACGCAGCCAGCTGGCCGTGGCCCGGGATCACATAGCTGTTTCTTCCTGGTAATTAGGAGGGATATTTGCCTGTTGACAAGGTGGGTGATCACACATCTGTCAGGGGATTTACAGACGTGACTTGTGTGGGTCTGGCAGCTGGGTGATGATTGCTGTGTATGTGTGTCCGGCACGTACCCTCCATGTGCCATGACTCTGATATTCTTGTATCACGGGAGGACTGGTCTGGCGCCATTAGATATTAATATTTTACACAATTTATACATCATTGGGGATGGGAAATATAATACAATATACCAAGTACAGAGTAATATATAGTGGGTTCAAATTACCCCCATAGCCATAGGCCCATTTGTCCTGGATTTCAGCCAAGCCCCACTGTGCCATGAGACCCACTGCCAACCTCGCTGATTTCCCAGTGGTCAAATTAGTCAGTGACGCATTGGCAAAATAGCAATGAGGATTGTTATATAGATGATCATAATCAGTGCAGGCAGCAGGGGGCGGTATAATGAAGTGAAACTGACACTGTATGTGGAGGGTTGTGAGTGACACTGTATATGGAGGTTAGGACTGACACTGTATATAGAGGGCTGCGGCTGAAACTGTATATGTGTAACGCCCCAGAGTGGCATTACCACCTTTGCACCTTGCTACTGTCTCCTACAGTTAACCTCATGTCATCGCATGGATGTATTTCCAGGTCCTGCATAATGTGCATATCTATTTCCATGTAACTGTTATGTTCAAGTGTAATATACCTGGTTCACCAGCAGATGGCGGCAACAATGGCAGAGCTACTTTACCCAGAATGGAACCCTTCTGTCCATTCTAGCTCTCTCTCTAAAAGAGGGAGGGGTTTAGTCTGGTTAGTTAGAGTTAGTCTAGCTTACCCCCTGCCAAGGGAGGGTGTGCAGCAGGAGCCCGTCCTGCCTGGACGAGCCTTGCCTAGGACAGCTAGAGCACCTTAAGCTCACAGTATAAAGCCTCTAAAGCCAGGAGCAGAGTTCCCTGGATTAAGCTAGAGTCAGACTACAAAAAGAGAAGTTGCAGCATACATCTAAAGCAAAGTTATTCAGTCAGCCTGTTAGCACAGCAGAGCCAGAGCGCAACAGATGTAGCAAAGAGGAGTTTGCCTGCCACAGTTTATGCCAAAGCCTGCTGGAAACCAAGACAAGGTCTGTAAACTGTTTGGTGAAGAGTTTATTCAAGCAAAGCCGTTTTTCAACTTAATCACAAAGTCTGGACTCGATTTATTTCTTCATCCCCTTAACCAACTACACCTTTGCTCTGCTGCAGACGACACCGCCCGGGGTCCAGCGTATCCAGGTAGGAGCACTGTGACACATGCAACATCATTAAGGGACATTTAGACCACCCTACACCTCACTGGCATTCCTACACCTGGGTACCATCCACAACATCACTAAAAGGGGCCTTGTGCCCTTGTTGCTTCACTGCAACTGGCGTCACGACAACATATCTATTCCTTTACTAAAAGGAGACCCCTGGCTGCAGTCGAGCGTGGAAGTCTGACACCCGGCCTTTCCAGCTTGATTAAAGGCACCAAACTGGGCCCGAAACGTCGCAACAAGCATTAAATGTATTCTGAGATTGTACTACTGGTGAAATAAATATTTAATTGAAGCTATATGCCGTCTTTGGTGTGCTGTCTCCACATTATTGATACAAGTTGTATATTAAGGGTTGTTACCGACACTGTATATGGAGAGATGTGACTGACTCTGTATATGGAGGGCTGTTACCGACACTGTATGTGGAGGAATGGGACTGACACTGTATATGGAGGGTTGTTACTGACACTGTATATGAAAGGTTGTGTGTGACACAGTATATGACACTGTATTTGGGGGGATGTGACTGACACTGTATATGGAGGGATGTGACTTACACTGTATATGGAGGGTTGTGACTGACACTGTATATGGAGGGATGTGACTGACACTGTATATGGAGGGATGTGAGTGACACTGTATATGGAGGGATGTGACTGACACTGTATATGGAGGGATGTGACTGACACTGTATATGGAGGGATATGTCTGACACTGTATATGGAGGGATGTGACTGACACTGTATATGGAGGGATGTGACTGACACTGTATATGGAGGGTTGTGACTGACACTGTATAGGGAGGGATGTGAGTGACACTGTATATGGAGGGATGTGACTGACACTGTATATGGAGGGATATGTCTGACACTGTATATGGAGGGATGTGAGTGACACTGTATATGGAGGGATGTGAGTGACACTGTATATGGAGGGATGTGAGTGACACTGTATATGGAGGGATGTGAGTGACACTGTATATGGAGGGATGTGACTGACACTGTATATGGAGGGATATGTCTGACACTGTATATGGAGGGATATGTCTGACACTGTATATGGAGGGATGTGACTGACACTGTATATGGAGGGATGTGACTGACACTGTATATGGAGGGATGTGACTGACACTGTATATGGAGGGATGTGTCTGACACTGTATATGAAGGGATGTGTCTGACACTATATATGGAGGGATGTGAGTGACACTGTATATGGAGGGATGTGACTGACACTATATATGGAGGGATGTGTCTGACACTGTATATGAAGGGATGTGACTGACACTGTATATGGAGGGATGTGTCTGACACTGTATATGAAGGGATGTGAGTGACACTGTATATGGAGGGATGTGTCTGACACTGTATATGGAGGGATGTGTCTGACACTGTATATGGAGGGATGTGACTGACACTGTTTATGGGGGTTGTGACTGTTATGAAAGTCCTATGTGGATATACACACATACACGGTTGCATACATCAGCATTTTTCATACGAGAGCTGTAGCGGAGCTGCTATCGCTGCAGGACATTGACCTCCAAAGTTAAGAATCTTCCAGAAGTTATGGTAGCAGCCAGACAGCAGATTCAGGACTTGTCCAGGATGACAATGCTGGAAGGAGAAATAATGGCGGCCACATTGGTTGTCACCCAGCTTTCTGAGAAGCAGATACACGTAAGAAAAGGCTGACGTTTACAGATGAGGAGATGCCAGGACCATTAGTTAATTGGAAGTTTTTTATTCTCATTTGAGCGTGTGAGGACTAGAGAGTTGAGGATATCCCTGTGCCCTGGCACGGCGCCAGCGCACAGTCCATAATGGAGGAGCTTTCAACAGCCTGCGGCAATAGAGCTGGAGGTAACGGATAAGTGTCAGCTGCGGGGTCACCTGTTCATGCGCTTAGACCGCTGCTTGGAATCTTTATCACAATGTACATGAAATCAGTCACCGTGTCACCACCAGCGCCGAATCGCCGGATCATAATCTACGATAGGCCACTGTAATATCAATTAGAAATTATTCTTCAGAACCACAGTATCTAAGCCAGCCATGTGCGATACTGTCTCCTGAGCGGCTCTTTCTAAAGCCTCATTCACACGTCCGTGTCCGTGCTCAAATCCGTGAGCAGGTGGTCAGTGTTGCATCCGTGGTTTTCACGGACCCATAGACTATAATGGATGTGATAGATCCGTGAACACGGACAAAATAAGGGAGCATTCACACCACCGTGTTTTTCATCCGCGTCCGTTCCGCGTCTGTTCCGCAATTTTTGTGGACAATGCACGGACCCATTCATTTCTATGGATCCGCAAACATTGCAGAATGCCTTTCATTGTCCGTTCTGTGCTGTCCGTTGAGTGTGTCCGTTCCTTTTATTTTAGAACATGTCCTATACTTGGCCGCAAATTGCGGTCCATGGCCCCATAGAAAGTCAAGGGGTCCGTAAAAAACGGATAGCACACGGAAATGCATCCGTATGTCATCCGTTTTTTGCGGGCCCCTGGACTGAAAACATTCTAGGAAACCCCATTTCAGGCCCATTTCAGTTTTTTGCGGACTGTGAAAAACGGATGACACACGGAGGCACCACGTCTGTATTATAAGGGTCCCTAATTTAGGCCTATTGCACACAACCGTATGGCTTTTTCAGTGTTTTGCGGTCCGTTTTTCACGGATCCGTTGTTCCGTTTTTTGTTTCCGTTGTGTTTCTGTTTCCTTTCCGTTTTTCAGTATGGCATATACAGTAGACAGTAATTACATAGATAAAATTGGGCTGGGCATAACATTTTCAATAGATGGTTCAGCAAAAAACGGAACGGAAACGGAAGACATACGGATGCATTTCCGTATGTTTTCCGTTTTTTTTTGCGGACCCATTGACTTGAATGGAGCCACGGAACGTGATTTGCGGGCAATAATAGGACATGTTCTATGTTAGAACGGAACGGAAAAACGGAAATACGGAAACGGAATGCATACGGAGTACATTCCGTTTTTTTTGTGGAACCATTGATATTAATTGTTCCGTATATGGACCGTATACGGAACGCAAAAAACGGCCAGTAAACGGGAAAAAAAATTGCACATGCAGGACTTTTTTTCAGGCCAAAAGCCGGTATTGATGCTGGAAGTCTTCTGGATTCCCATCGGATCCCATTATAGTCAATGGTGATCCGGCGGTTCACAGCATTATCCAGCTATGCCGGATAAACTGAATTCCACCAGGTTGTTCCTCTGCTGGAACAGCCTGCCAGAAATACAGATGTGAACCTACCGTAAGGCTACCATGTGTGATACAGTCTGCTGAGCTGCTGTATCTAATCGTATCATGTGTGATACTGTCTGCTGAGCTGCTGTATCTAATCGTATCATGTGTGATACTGTCTGCTGAGCTGCTGTATCTAATCCTACCATGTGTGATACTGTCTGCTGAGCTGCTGTATCTAATCGTATCATGTGTGATACTGTCTGCTAAGCTGCTGTATCTAATCGTATCATGTGTGATACTGTCTGCTGAGCTGCTGTATCTAATCCTATCATGTGTGATACTGTCTGCTGAGCTGCTGTATCTAATCGTATCATGTGTGATACTGTCTGCTGAGCTGCTGTATCTAACCCTACCATGTGTGATACTGTCTGCTGAGCTGCTGTATCTAATCCTACCATGTGTGATACAGTCTGCTGAGCTGCTGTATCTAATCCTATCATGTGTGATACTGTCTGCTGAGCTGCTGTATCTAATCGTATCATGTGTGATACTGTCTGCTGAGCTGCTGTATCTAATCGTATCATGTGTGATACTGTCTGCTGAGCTGCTGTATCTAATCCTATCATGTGTGATACTGTCTGCTGAGCTGCTGTATCTAATCCTATCATGTGTGATACTGTCTGCTGAGCTGCTGTATCTAATCCTACCATGTGTGATACTGTCTGCTGAGCTGCTGTATCTAATCGTATCATGTGTGATACTGTCTGCTGAGCTGCTGTATCTAATCGTATCATGTGTGATACTGTCTGCTGAGCTGCTGTATCTAATCCTATCATGTGTGATACTGTCTGCTGAGCTGCTGTATCTAACCCTACCATGTGTGATACTGTCTGCTGAGCTGCTGTATCTAATCGTATCATGTGTGATACTGTCTGCTGAGCTGCTGTATCTAATCGTATCATGTGTGATACTGTCTGCTGAGCTGCTGTATCTAATCCTCTCATGTGTGATACTGTCTGCTGAGCTGCTGTATCTAATCCTACCATGTGTGATACTGTCTGCTGAGCTGCTGTATCTAATCGTATCATGTGTGATACTGTCTGCTGAGCTGCTGTATCTAATCCTACCATGTGTGATACTGTCTGCTGAGCTGCTGTATCTAATCCTATCATGTGTAATACTGTCTGCTGAGCTGCTGTATCTAATCCTACCATGTGTGATACAGTCTGCTGAGCTGCTGTATCTAATCCTCTCATGTGTGATACTGTCTGCTGAGCTGCTGTATCTAATCCTCTCATGTGTGATACTGTCTGCTGAGCTGCTGTATCTAATCCTACCATGTGTGATACTGTCTGCTGAGCTGCTGTATCTAATCCTATCATGTGTGGTACAGTCTGCTGAGCTGCTGTATCTAATCCTATCATGTGTGGTACAGTCTGCTGAGCTGCTGTATCTAATCCTACCATGTGTGATACTGTCTGCTGAGCTGCTGTATCTAATCGTATCATGTGTGATACTGTCTGCTGAGCTGCTGTATCTAATCCTATCATGTGTGATACTGTCTGCTGAGCTGCTGTATCTAATCCTACCATGTGTGATACTGTCTGCTGAGCTGCTGTATCTAATCGTATCATGTGTGATACTGTCTGCTGAGCTGCTGTATCTAATCCTCTCATGTGTGATACTGTCTGCTGAGCTGCTGTATCTAATCCTCTCATGTGTGATACAGTCTGCTGAGCTGCTGTATCTAATCCTCTCGTGTGATACTGTCTGCTGAGCTGCTGTATCTAATCCTACCATGTGTGATACTGTCTGCTGAGCTGCTGTATCTAATCCTATCATGTGTGGTACAGTCTGCTGAGCTGCTGTATCTAATCATATCATGTGTGATACTGTCTGCTAAGCTGCTGTATCTAATCCTCTCATGTGTGATACTGTCTGCTGAGCTGCTGTATCTAATCCTCTCATGTGTGATACTGTCTGCTGAGCTGCTGTATCTAATCCTCTCATGTGTGATACTGTCTGCTGAGCTGCTGTATCTAATCCTATCATGTGTGATACTGTCTGCTGAGCTGCTGTATCTAATCCTATCATGTGTGATACTGTCTGCTGAGCTGCTGTATCTAATCCTCTCATGTGTGATACTGTCTGCTGAGCTGCTGTATCTACGCCTATCGTGCCGTACGGTTTGCTGAGATGCTGTATCTAATCTACCGGGTCTACTGAGCTGCTGTATTTACAGTTGCATGAAAAATGAAGTGAACCCTTTGGAATAAGGCCAGGTTGACATCACCGTTTAGTATTCTGTTCTCCTGACCCATCACAACTAACCGATGATGTGAACCCGGCCTTACCTGGATTTTCCCATTGATTACAGATAAAATAAGGTATGAGTCACTAACAATTATAGATATACACAATCTAACTACACCAATAACACAAAAAGTTGTATCGACCAGGTCTTATATTGAGAGCATTGAATAAATATCCACTTTGCACGGGGAAAATGTAAGTGAACCTCTGTGTTAATGATTTCTCCAAGAGGTAATTGGCAAAATATGTTACAATTATGGAGATGAGATTGGACGTGTTGGTTTTCACAGGTGATTGCCATTAAATAAAGGCACACAAAGCCTGGTTACTGACACATCTTCTTTTCTCGAGAAGGATTGGTTAGGGTGAACCCTGCTTCAATTCACACTTTTTCAATTAGAGTAAGGACCCACTCAAAGGAGGCCACCTTGATGAGGTGAGGTGGCCTATGCATTTTGATCAAAACGTATAGTAAGATGATTTTTTTTAAATGATGCCGAGACGCAATAGATCAATGCATGTGGATGCGCGATCCATGGCTCATTTTTTCTTAACAGATTGACAACTTTCAGAAGACGTGTTATAGAGCCACATGGCGCTGGAAAAGGCTACAAAAGTATTACTAAAGACTTGGATGTATACCAATACTCCTCTCCCTGGTCGGCATCCTGTTATGACCACTCCAAGAACACAACAGGCAATCCTGAAAGAGGTAAGAAAGACCCCAAGAGTAACAGTAAAAGACCTGCAGAAGACTCTACAAACTGCAAAACCAGTGTCCACTATTCGAAAACACTGAGGACACTATCTCTCTGTTAACTCCTTGCTTGACTCCTACCAATCTGGCTTTCACCCTCTAAAATCTACTGAAACTACCCTCACAAAGTAGCAAATGAGTTCCTGACAGCAAAATACAATGGTGACTACTCTCTACTCATTCTTCTGGATCTCTCTGCAGCATTTGACATTGTAGACCACCATCTGCTACTCGGCATGCTTCAATCTACTGTACATAAGGACACTGTGTTCTCTTGGTTTTCTTCTTATCTCTCTCTAACTGCTTTTTAACTGTATCATTTGCTGGCTCTACCTCCTCTCCTCTCCCTCTTGCTTTTGGGGTTCCTCAGGGTTCAGTCCTAGGTCCTCTCCTCTTTTTCTCTCTACACAGCCCCTACTGGACAGCAGATTTGGTTTCCAGTACCACCTCTATACCGATGACACCTAACTCTATACTTCATCCCGTGGTATCACCCCTGCTGTACTACAAAACACCAGTGTCTGTCTGTCCGCTGTCTCTAACATCATGTCCTCTCTGTACCTGAAACGGAATCTTTCAAAAACTGAACTTTTTGTGTTCTACCATCTACTAACCTACTTAAACCTGATATCTCCCTCTCAGTGTGTGGCACCACCATAACTCCTGGGGGGCATACCCATTGTCTCATTGTTATGTTTGACACTGATCTTTCCTTCACCCCCTATATTCAATTTCTTGCCCGCTGATGCCGCCTGCATCTCAAAAACATCTCTAGAATCCGCCCTTTACATACTGGAAACAACAAAACCTCTCATTGATGCCTTGATCCATTCCCGTCTCGATTATTGTAACTCATTATTAACCGATCTCCCCCTCACCAGACTCTGCCCTTCCAATCCATCCTGAACACAGCAGCCAAGCTCTTCTATCTGTCTAACCGCTACTCTGACACCTCTGCCCTGTGACGGTCATTGCACCGATGCCTCCGCCTTGTGCTGGTCATTGCACTGATGCCTCTGCCCTGTGCCAGTCATTGCACCGATGCCTCCGCCCTGTGCCAGTCATTGCACTGATGCCCCTGCCTTGTGCCAGTCATTGCATTGATGCCTCTGCCCTGTGCTAATCATTGCACTGATGCCTCTGCCCTGTGCCAGTCATCGCACTGATGCCTCTGCCCTGTGCCAGTCATTGCACTGCTGCTTCCGCCCTGTGCCAGTCATTGCATTGATGCCTCTGCCTTGTGCCGGTCATTGTACCGCATTCCTTCCGCCCTGTGGTAGTCATGGCACCGATGCCTCTACCTTGTGCCAGTCATTGCACTGGTTGCCCATACAGCACAGGATTCGATTTAAACTGCTCATACTCCCCCACTAAGCTCCCCACAGTGCTGTGCCCCCCTACATCTCCTCCATCATCTCTGTCTACCATCCTACTCTTGCTCTCTGTTCTGCTAATGACTTATGACTGACATCCACCCTCATCCGAACCGAACCTCTCACTCCCATCTCCAAGACTTCTCCCGAGCTGCACAAGTTCTCTGGAACACTCTAGCCCAAGCAATTAGGTTAAATAACAACATCCACAGTTGAAGGCGCTCCCTAAAAACAATCTTGTTAGGTGGTTTGCCTATCGCATCCCCTGATCTAACCCTTCTCCATTCATCTCCCCCCACCTTCATTCTCCTGAACCTGATCCATCATCAAATATCCACAACCCATACACTCAGAAGCACTACAGATACCAGCTGGTCAAGGCCCATGCAGCTGTATATCTACTCCCCTATTGTGTTAAGATGGCCGGACCATTGCACAAAACAAGTACTTGTTACCTTCTGTATCACTCCTATCTCCTCATAGATTGTAAGCTCTTCAGAGCAGGGCACTCGATTCTCTTGTTGACTTGTTCGTTGCTATGTAATGTATGATTTTGTACATGAACCCACTGATTGTAAAGCGCTGCAGAATATGTTGGCGCTATATACAGATTATTATTATTAGGTTTATTCCATGAGTAATGTAAAAAATGAAAAGTCTGACATCTTATAGTACATAACAAAGCTAGAACCAGCCCTGTACCTCACATGGATCCAGAGATCTCCTCATTCATTGTTCCAATTGCTCTGCTAGATTTATATCAAGCTGCCAGATCAGGGGGAGTGTCCTTTCTGCTGCAGCTCAGGGGGCGTGTCCTTATTGTGCTGCAGCTCTCTCCCTATCACAGCTCAGGAGGCATTTGAAGCATGAAACTGAGCATGTGCGGCCATCTCTGGGAGCCGGACATAGAAATAAGAGAAAAAAAACTGCAGGTGGCACAACACAGATGCATTTTATTGCATAACTAAGTGGCTATACCAAATTTTTAATTGCATGCAATTACGAAAGCATTCAGATCCAGGTGCTGGTATACAAACGGTACAATATTTTTTGTGGTACAACCCCTTTAAGAAGAATGGTGTTCATGGAAGGCCTCTACCCAAAAATTGCCATAAAAGAAGGTACAATACCTTGTGTGAAACCTGACTAGGTAAAGGTATCCACACGAATAGAAGGGGTTGTGCATCCCAGATAACGTTGTGTTGGTAGCCTCGAATTGGCGACAGCCGCAACTCCACTCCCTGGAATTCCATCGAATCCTAATAAAAAATGAAGAAATGAGAATAAAAAATGCAGATAAAAAAGGGCCCTGCTGCTATAAAAATTGCTTTATATGGGAAACCATAAAACAATAAAAGCAAAGTGCACGAGGAGGTGAAAAACAGGCAAAACCGCGCAATGCTTTTCCAAAGCGTACCGCTCTCTCTTCCTCAAGCACATAAAGATATAAAAACTTCTGCAATAAATACCTCCAAACAAAAAATAACAGACTGGGGTCAAGGTGAAGATAGGCAAAGGGATTGACAAATGAAATGAGCTGCTGAGATACTGTATGCTCTGTGATGGACAAAATCGTAAACGCCCAATTGTCACGCCTTGCCCTGTGAATGTGCGGAGGTCTGTCAGACTGGCTGCACATGTCTGACTTCTCTGTTTGTTTTGTTTTGGGTTTGAGCTGGATCCACCTTCCCTCATGTGTACTGGGTTTGATTGCTAGTGAGGCTATTTATCCCTCCTTCCCCCCAGTGGCCTGTGCGGGTTATAGTTCTTTCCTGTGAGCTCTGGATGTGTGGTGGATCGTCTGCTCCAGCTCTGCTCTAGATAAGTCTTCTCCGTTATTTCCCTTTGTGTCTTTTATCTAGGCCTCTAGGGAGACGCTTGCTTCCTCCGGGTTTGAAGAAGCAGGTTGCCTCTTCCCTTTTCCCTACAGCTTAGGGTTTGCCCAGGGTGTATAGGTTTAGGCACAAGGGCATGTGCATATCCACCATTAGGGTATGCACATTGTCATAGCAGTTTAGGGAAAACTTTTAGGGATCGCTAGGAGGTGACCCTTTTCTCCCTAGCTTTTGGGCCTAGTCTTTTGTTCTGTTTGTTTTCCTGTGTTTGGTTATTTCCCTGCTTACCTACCGTGACATCAATAAAATCAAACAGCAAATGACATACTGGGACTGAAGCCAGTGGAATGAGTGACGCATGAAATGGCAAGCTATGATTAAAGTCACAGAAAATAATGCACTAAAACAATAGATGCAAACATAACATATGGACTAAGCCCTCACTCTAATGATAAAATCTGAGACCCTTATCCAATATATTTTGATCAAAACACATCTGTGCCCACCTACCCAGTGCCAAGGTGGTCTCAGGTTTAGGCAGGTCCTGCTCTATACCTACCTATACAGTTGTGCATCTATGTTCAGGAGAGCAGACCCTGCAAGCTTAATCCTATAATAAACATAATAATAATAGGCCAAAAAAAATCACAGTGTTCAAATGAGGTACAATAAAAAACATTATGGGATGAGGCTTTGGTGTTGGTCTGCTATGAAGTATGGAGGAGGGAGCGTCATGGTTTGGGGCTGGTGGAGGACGCATCATGGTTCAGGCCTGGTGTAGGGGGCATCATTATGTTGATATGGAAGAAAGTATGAGAGTTACTCATTATTTCAAATATTGGTTTTCCTCTCCCTTAGACACTGCAGTTCTGTAAATTTCTGAATTATATATTCTTTGTAATCACATATTTTTAGTCTGCAACATCTGGTATAAGCTCCTCGTGAATCTAAACAAAAAAAT
This sequence comes from Bufo bufo, assembly GCF_905171765.1. Taxonomy (NCBI): domain Eukaryota; kingdom Metazoa; phylum Chordata; class Amphibia; order Anura; family Bufonidae; genus Bufo; species Bufo bufo. The sequence goes on along the minus strand of NC_053389.1, from coordinate 47,238,656 downwards.
CCTTTGCTTTCCTGATTAAAAGCTATCTACACTCACCTAAAGAATTATTAGGAACACCATACTAATACAGTGTTGGACCCCCTTTTTGCCTTCAGAACTGCCTTAATTCTACGTGGCATTGATTCCACAAGGTGCTGATGGCATTCTTTAGAAATGTTGGCCCATATTGATAGAATAGCATCTTGCAGTTGATGTAGATTTGAGGGATGCACATCCAGGGCACGAAGCTCCCGTTCCACCACATCCCAAAGATGCTCTATTGGGTTGAGATCTGGTGACTGTGGGGGCCATTTTAGTACAGTGAACTCATTGTCATGTTCAAGAAACCAATTTGAAATGATTCGAGCTTTGTGACATGGTGCATTATCCTGCTGGAAGTAGCCATCAGAGGATGGATACATGTTCTCATTCTGTTTACGCCAAATTCGGACTCTACCATTTGAATGTCTCAACAGAAATCGAGACTCATCAGACCAGGCAACATTTTTCCAGTCTCCAACAGTCCAATTTTGGTGAGCTCGTGCAAATTGTAGCCTCTTTTGTCCTATTTGTAGTGGAGATGGTGGTACCCGGCTGGGGTCTTCTGCTGTTTTAGCCCTTCCGCCTCAAGGTTGTGCGTGTTGTGGCTTCAAAAATGCTTTGCTGCATACCTCGGTTGTAACGAGTGGTTATTTCAGTCAACGTTGCTTCTTCTATCAGCTTGAATCAGTCGGCACCCATTCTCTCTGACCTCTAGCATCCACAGGCATTTTTGCCCACAGGACTGCCGCATACTGGATGTTTTTCCCTTTCACACCATTCTTTGTAAACCCTAGAAATGGTTTGTGCGTGAAAATCCCAGTAACTGAGCAGATTGTGAAATACTCAGACCGGCCCGTCTGGCACCAACAACCATGCCACGCTCAAAATTGCTTAAATCACCTTTCTTTCCCATTCTGACATTCAGTTTGGAGTTCAGGAGATTGTCTTGACCAGGAGCACCCCTAAATGCATTGAAGCAACTGCCATGTGATTGGTTGACTAGAGAAATAGAACAGGTGTTCCTAATAATTCTTTAGGTGAGTGTAGTTTACTTCCAGATGTCATCCTATGGAAACAAATAGGTTCTTGTTGTCATAGTGTGAAACCCTTGCTGTAAATGGTAACACCCAGGGTTCCTACTATAATAAAAGAAACCTCTGGTAGTGAGTCAGAGGGGTGAAAAGATTATGGCTACCCCTACCCCTAGATTAAAATTAAAGGGATCAGCACTTTGTTTAACTGATGATCTATCCTCTGGATAGATCATCAGCATCTGATCGTCGAGGGTGCGACACCCGGGACCGCCGCCGATCAGCTGTTTGGGAAGGCAGCGCCGCGGCCTTCTCACTGTTTACCGCTGGCCCAGTGACGTCACGACTAGTATCAACTAGCATGGGCGGGGCTAATCTCCATTCAAGTGAACAGAGCTTAGCCCCGTCCACGCTAGTTGATACTAGTCGTGATGTCACTGGGCCGGTGGTAAACAGTGAGAAGGCCGCGGCGCTACTGCCAGAGGATAGATCATCAGTTAAAACAAAGTGCAGAACCCCTTTAAGATTAGGAGCATTGCAGACAAAATAATAGGATCCCTTGTTTATGGATCATACAAAAATTTTACAAGACATTGTGACACTTTTGGGAGGGATCCTCATGGTTTGAGGCTGGTGAAAGAGGCATCATCGTTTAGGGTTGGTAGAGGGAGCATCATGGGTTGGGGCCTGTGGGTGGAACCTCATGGTTTGAGGCTGGTGGAGGGAGCATCATGGTTTGAGGCTGGTATAGGGGTCATTATTGTTTTGGGCTGGTGGAGGCAGCATTATGTTGTGGAACTGATGGAGAGGGAATCATCATGTGGATCTGGTGGAAGGAACATCCTGCTTCGGGCTGTTGGAGGGGGCTTTATAGTTTGGGCTAGTAGAGGGGGCTTTATGATTGGGGGCTGGTGGAAGGGGCATCATGTTTAGGTTTGGTAGAGTGGGCATCCTGATTTCAGGACTGGTGGAGAGAGCCTCATAGTTTGGGGTTGGTGGAGGAAGCCTTATGGTTTGGGGCTGGTGGAGGGAGCCTCATGGTTTGCTGTTGGTGGAGGGAGCATCATGGTTTGGGGCTAGTGTAGAGAACATCATGGTTTGAGCCTGGTAGAGAGGTTATCATTGTTTGAGGGTGATGGAGGGATGTTGTGGAGCTAGTAGAGGATGGTGTGGAGCTGGTGGAGGGTACATCCTGCCTGGGTTTCATGGACTCATGGGCCATGGTTTGAAACTGGTAGAGGGAGCATCATGCCTTGTGGCCAGTAGAAGCAGCATCATGGTCTTGGGAACATTATTTTGTGGGGCTGGTGGAGGGAGCATCATGGCTTGGAGTTGGGGGAGGGGGCATCAAAATTTCAGGCTGGTGGAAGGAGCATCGTGGTTTGGGGCTGGTGGAGGGGGTATCATGGTTTGCGGCTAGTGAAGGGGGGATCATGGTTTGGAGCTGGTAGTGGAAGCGTCATGGTTTTGGGCTGGTGGAAGGTCATTATGGGTTGGAAGTGGTGGAGGGGTAATCATGGTTTGGGAGTCTCATGGGTTGGGGCTGGTAGAGGTGGCATCATGGTTTGGGGCTGCTAGGGGGAGCATCTTGGTTTGAAGCTGGTGTAAGGGCATCATGGGTTGAGACTGGTAGAAGAGGCATCATAGGTTGGGACTGGTGGAGATAGCCTCATGGTTTGGGGCTGGTGGAGGGGCATTATGACATGGAGTTGGAGGAGGAAGTTTCATTATTTGGGGCTGGTGGAGGGACATCATGGCTTCGGGATGGTGGAGGAAGCCTCATGGATTTGGGCTGGTGGGTGGGCATCATGATTTGGGGTTGGTTGAGGAAGCCTCATGGTGTGGGGCTGGTGGAGGGTGCTTCGTGGTTTCGGACTGGTGGAGGGAGCATCATGGGTTGGGACTGGTAGAGGGAGCATCATGGTTTGTGGCTGGAAGAGTAAACATCATGGTTTGGGTGTAGTGAAAGGGCATCATGGTTTGGGGCTGGTGGGGGAAGTATCATGGTTTTGGCCTGGTGGAACGGTATCGTGGTTTGGGCTGGTGGATGGATCATCATGCTGGTGGGAAGCTTCATAGTTTAGGGTTGGTGGAAGGAACATCATGGTTTGGAGCTGGTGTAGAGAACATCATGGTTTTGGACTGGTGGAGGGAGCATCATAGTTTGAAGATGATAAGGGGTTATCATTGTTTGGGGCTGGTAGAGGGAGCCTCATGGTTTGGGGACGGTGGATACAGGATTTTGTTGAGGAGTTGGTGGGGGCATCATGGTGTGGGACTGGTGGAGGGAACATCCTGGTTTGTGACTAGGGGATGGGGCTCTAGAGACTGTCACGTTCGGGTATGGGAGGGAAACACCACACCGAACATAGGAGGGAAAGGGGTGAGGGAATAAGGCCTGGAAACTAGGGAAAGGAGATGGACACCTTCTAGTAAAACCCTAATCAAAGTCCTGACTAACTACCAGTATGAACAGACCCCAGAGGTAGGTGAGTTCATACACAGGAATACATAATGTCCTAACTCACCTTATAGGACCCTGGTACTAATGTCAGGACTGAGACAACCTGTTCCTCCAAAAAGAAGGACGAACAGGAGTCTCCCTCAGGCCTTAATACAAATGACAGGGAAATGCAACAGACAAAAAAAAAAAAAAAAATACAAAAGGGAGAGAAAACACTTAACTACAAGTAGATATGGCAGCACCAGGAACTCAGAATAGATCCACACACCAGCAACTCAAACTGAATCTATAAACCGCACAGCATAGTGGGAGAAACAACAATAAATAGAGAAGCTTAAATGACCCTAATAGCCACACCTGGGGAAAGAAGTTGTGGTGTGCACCAGAAACAACACAGACGTCATTTGATCCAAACAGAAAACATGTCAGATCAAACCACGTGTTGCCAGTCTCACCGATCTCCTGCCACCTGTCGCGGGAACATCTGTGACAGAGACGTTCTTGTAACTGAGAGTCTATCATGTGTGATACTGTCTGCCTAGCAGCGGTATCTAATCCTGATACTCTGGTATCTAATCCTATCTTGTGGTATTGTCTGCTAAGCCATTAATATCTAAGCCTATTATGTGTAATTGCAATTATGAGTAACTGTCTTCTAAGCTGCTATATCTCAGTCATGTACTGTCTCTACGACCCATGCAGTACTACTTCCCCCATCATGCTGTTGTGTTCTATATGTAAGTTAAAGTGTCAGACATCATGGTCATTGGTTTGGTTCTGCAGATCAGTCGTCCTCTGTGACTACATAAGGTCATGGAGACCTGAGAACCCATCAGATATGTTAGATTAGACACTGAGGTCCCAAAGGTAGACGGTATCAGAACCTTATCCCTTAGGGGGCGCAGAAAGTCCCATCCACCACCTGCTGCTCACAGCTTTATTTATGGATGAGGACTGGTCATGTAACTGGTGCAGGTTTCTTTGAGAAGAACCCCCCGAGGTAACTGTATCATCAATATCAGGTAATCTGTTAAACCAATATGGCTGACCTTACAGCTCCTGCAGCAGCCATCACCCAGGTTTCCAAAAAACTGATGAATGGAGGTAACACATCCTCATAGATTGGCCATGCAGGGGTCTGGGAAAGCTGGTGGTGCTTGAAAACTGGTGAGGAGATAAACTTGTTATAAGGAGATCTGAGGTCATCCCCAGAAACAATGCAAAGCCCCCAAATCCAGGCAGCAGAGGAGCAAGCAATCCCAGAGCGTACGTGTCATATGTCATTATGTCATGGACATGACATAGTTTCATGTATAGGGGATAACGCCCGTCACATGAGGGATTACTCCCTCCCTGATATGTGACATGTCCCCTAAAATATTTGGGCCACCTCTGATCCCTGTAATCCTAGAAGCTCCCAATTCCTTCTGCTCCGTGCTCTGGGCCCTCATGCCTAGGATCATTCATCATATATCTCAGTCACATCCAGAGCAGCAGTCACAATTCTGCTGGCTGCCTTTAAAACAACAGTTTATCCACATTCTGGAGTCGGGGGCTTCGCTGCAAAAATCTATGTATCATGAAATCGCTCATAATGTAAGGACTGGTCATCTAAAGTAACCTGGCCCTTTAAGGAGGAGCCCCAATATAATGTCCCTGAAAATGTCCCCATTTGCTGATGTCACTATAAGTTCAGGTCTATGGATGCTTCAGTGCTTTGTGTCCCTGCACCATGACTGACAAGTCTGACCGGCCTCATGACCCAGGGACGTCACTGCCTGGAGTCACACCACTGATTGTAATAAGGGACTCTATAGAGAGCAGCGATGGACAATCACTGGAGGATGGGGGAAGGGCATCACCTCTGTCACCTCTGTTCTACACTTTATATAGCACTGACCCCATCACATGGACTTTAGTATTTGGTGACATCACACTGGATATGGTGACATCACAATGATTATGGTGACATTACACTGTATATAGTGACATCATGCTGTATATTATGACATCATATTATATATGTTGACATCATGCTGTATATTATGACATCACACTGTATATGATGACATCATGCTGTATATTGTGACATCACACTGTATTTGATAATCTTACGCTGTATATGGTGAAATCACGCTATATATGGTGACATCAGACTGCATATGGTGACATCATGCTGTATATGATGATGTCACACTGTCTATGGTGAGATTACTGTACATGATGACATCACGCTGTAGCTGACATCATGATGTACATGGCAGGGTCACACTGTATATGATGACAGTAGCTGTATCTAACGACATCACACAGTATGTGATGACCTCACACTGTTTATGATCATGTCACACTGTATATTGTGAAGTCAAACTGTATATGATGACATCACACTGTATATGGTGAGATTACTGTATATGATTACATCATGTTGTACATATGAGATCACACTGTATATGATGACATCACACTGTATATGGTGAGATTACTGTATATGATTACATCATGTTGTACATATGAGATCACACTGTATATGATGACATCACGCTGTATTTGATGACATCAGACTGTATGTTCTGAAATCGCACTGTATATGATGACATCACACTGTACATGGTGAGACATTCGCTGTATATGATGACATCACACTGTATATTGTGAAATCACACTGTATATGATGACATCACGCTGTCTGTATATGGTGACATTTTCTGTATATGATGACATCACGATGTATATGATGACATCACACTGTATTATTGGTGACATTCGCTGTATATGATGACATCACATTGTATATTGTGAAATCACACTGTATATGATGACATCACGCTGTCTGTATATGGTGACATTTGCTGTATATGATGACATCACACTGTATTATTGGTGACATCCTCTGTATATGATGACATCACGATGTATATGATGACATCACACTGTATTATTGGTGACATTTGCTGTATATGATGACATCACACTGTATATTGTGAAATCACACTGTATATGATGACATCACGCTGTCTGTATATGGTGACATTTGCTGTATATGATGATATCACACTGTATTATTCGTGAGATTTTCTGTATATGATGACATCACACTGTATTATTGGTGACATCCGTTGTATATGATGACATCACGATGTATATGATGACATCACACTGTATTATTGGTGACATTCGCTGTAAATGATGACATCACACTGTATATTGTGAAATCATACAGTATATGATGACATCACGCTGTCTGTATATGGTGACATTTGCTGTATATGATGATATCACACTGTATTATTGGTGACATCCGCTGTATATGATGACATCACGGTGTATTTGATGACATCACACTGTATTATTGGTGACATCCGCTGTATATGATGACATCACACTGTATATGATGACATCACGCTGTATTTGATGACACCACGCTGTACATTACATTGCGCTGACAGTTTGATGAAATAAAGGCGTCTCATAATAAGCAGAGCTGTCACTCATCCCCTTAAATCTACCGGACTAAACCCAACACATTGTGTGACCGCACGAGACTGGACAACAACAAAAGGCGCCATTATCTGCAGATGACTGAGGGCACACAATGCATTCCTGAGGCCCACATGACACCCAGCGCTGTGCCAGGCAGGACGGTGGCACCAATATATCCTAATACAGCATGTCATGTACTCCAGTCACATCCAGAGCTGCAGGTTGTACAGCCTGATGCCCCCTGCTGGTTCAGTGTCTGTACCCAGCATGCTCTGCTGAGGGGCACTTTTGGAGCTGTAGTGCTCATACAGATACTGCTTAGTGGTCTGATGTATAATATCCTGCGCAGCCGACTGAGATGAATCAGCATCTACTATATATACATGATGGGCGCCTGCCAGATATACATTATCACCAACCTGGGGAAATGATGCAGCACAATCTGCTAGCGTTCCTCTGTTCAAGGATGATGGGGATAGTAATCCAAATGCCATGGGAGAAAGTACTGATGACAGTCACTGCAACAGTATTATCCACCCATCATGTAGAATGTCATATATTACCGTCAGGTGTATTATATAATAGGTTATTATAGCCAGGGCTCATGTACACGACCATATTTTCTTTCTGTGTCTGTTCCTTTTTTTTCGCCGCCCGTATGCAGAACCATTCACTTCAATGAGTCCACAAAAAAATGGAAATGACTCTGTGTGCATTCCATTTCCGTATGTCTGCATGTCCGCTCTGAAAAAAAATAGAGCATGCCCTATTCTTGTCCGTTTTGCGGATGAGGACAGGCATTGTTACAATGGATCCGCAAAAAAAAAAAACAGATGCAACACGGATGTCACCCGTTTTTATTTATTTTTTGTTGCTGATCCGTATTTTGCGGACCACAAAATACATACGGTCATGTGCATGAGCCCTCAGAGTGTATTATATGCTGGTTTATTATACGCAGGTAATGTTGGGCGCGAATATTCGAATCGTGAATTTTAATAGCTAATATCGCCACTTTAAGAATTCGCAATTCGCTAATATTCTAGATTTTTTTTCATCTGAACCTATGATCCCTCCCTGCTTCTTGCTTGTGCCCAATGAGAAGGCTGCAATGTCTTTGTCTGAGCTTAGCAACATCCCTAGCAACCAATAGGAAAGTTGCCCCTTACTATAGAAGAACCTCCCCAGCAGGCATTTCCAGAGAGAGGGAGCAGTGACATTGCTGTGCTCTGTGCTTTCCACTCATCACATTAGGTAGTTAGTTAGATAGCTTATATATATAATACAGATAGTTAGTCCCCCACCTTCCCTCAGTGCTTTATGACAAGTGGCAGGGGTGCACCGAGCCTTTCTGGTTCCTGATGCAAAAAAGTAAACATCCCCCCCCCCCATGCTAAATTCTCAACCTAACCCATTCCCTCCAGTCCTACTGTTAAAGGGGTTGTCCTCTTTTTTACTACTGATGACCTATCCTCAAGATAGGCCATCAATATCAGACTGGCGGGCATGTCCCAGCACCCCCGCCGATCAGCTGTGAAGAGAGGGCAGCGCTGATATGAGAGCTGCTTTCTCTGCTCTGTTCACCTGCTCGCCGCAGCATTTGCAGTGATGAGCGGGTAAACAGAGCAGCGAAGGCAGCGCTCGTACGAAAAATAAAGTGGACAACTTCTTTAAAGACATACTTGGAAAACATTACATACAGCGCTACAGAACATACAGGGTCATACAGCGCCACATATGTACCTCTTACATCCAGTGACTTCTCTTCTCTGATGTAGATCTTCTCTTTCCTCATCTTCTCCTTTCAGACTAGACCGCCATGGTGATTTGTTTCAGCCGTGCCTCGTCTCTGCAGAGTTTAACAAACAGACATCTTACTTTCCTACTTTTCCATCCTCCTCCTCACCTTCTCAACACCCCATCCTGCCCCCCCAATACTATACTGCAGAAACAGTCCCCCTGAAAATACTGGTAGTGTGCCAGTACAAAAAATACCCCCTTACCTTTCAGATAAGACCCCCATATGAAACCCTAGATGAGACCCTCCCACATCTCAGACCAGACCCCCTTTAGACCTCTGTCAGACCCCATATTAGACCTCCATGTCAGACCCCTCCCCAATATCAGACCTCCATATAAGACCCCCATTAGACTTCCAGACCTCCATATAAGACCCCCAAGAGTCCTCCAGAACTCTATATAAGACTCCTATTAGACTTCCAGACCCCCATTAGACCTCAGACCAGACCTTCAGACTCCCATTAGACCTCCAAACCCCTATATCTGACCCCGATTAGACCTCCAGACCCCCAATCAGACCCCCATTAGACCTCCAGATACCCAATTGGACCCCCATTAGACCTCCAGACCACCATTAGACCTCTCTACACCCCCAGTAAGACCCTTCAGACCCTCAATCAGACCCTCAATGAGACCCTTCAGGCCCCCAATCAGATCCTTAAGGCCCCAATCAGACCCTCCAGGCCCCCAATCAGACCCTTCAGGCCCATAATCTGACCCTTCAGGCCCCCAATCAAACCCTCTCCTGTTCTGCCGCTCCTCTCCCGGTCAGGCTGTCTTCCCGGCTCTCATCTTTTCTCAGGTCCCACGCTGCAGTCACCTGACCTCCTGCAGCGTCAGGTCAGAGTGCGCTCTGTACGTCCTGACGCTGCAGGCAGCCAGGACACAGCAGCGCAGGCCCTGAGAAGAGCGAGCAGGAGGAAGGGTAAGTACTGGACAGCGCTCACAGCACTTTTCTCCCCCTCCTCCTGCAGACTAGTGAGCGCTTCCTGCAGACTAGTGATCACTAGTATTCCCTTTATAAGATGCATGCATCTTATTAAGGGAAATTTACAGCACCACTGGCTTAGGGGCCCGGTCGTAACTGCAACCGCTGCGACCCCTATAGATACGCCATGCATACATGCTACAGACATAGAGCTGTGATGTCACTACAACACTTAGTGCACCAATCGGTAATATGGAGTCAGACCTGATAAAATGTAAAGTTGCACGTATTGTGCCAAAATATGTGCATCATTAATTGCCGATTTTCGCAATCGCGAATATATTGGAGCACTCTATCTGCATATAAAGCCATTGTAATGTTCTGCCGTGCCAACCATTTTCTCCAGTCTCAGGAAACTTCTAGCAGCTTGAAAAATGTAGCAAAAGTGACCCACGCCGGTATTGCGCGCGTATTACGCGAATATTACATTGCCGATTTTCGCAATCAAGAAAATAATCGCAAATTCTCTAATTTATGACGAATATTCTGCAAACATCGCGAATTTGAATATTGCCCCTGCCGCTCATCACTATACGTAGGGTGTATTACGTAGTGGGTTATGTCAGGCAGGATGTATTATGTGATGGATTATTACAGGGAGGGTGTATTATATAATGGATTAGTACAGTCAGGGGTACTATAGGATGGTTTATTACAGAGAGGCAATATTATATAAAGGGTCATTACAGTCAGGGTGTATTAGATGATAGATAATTATAGTCAGGTGTACTATATGATGGTTTATTACACTGAGGGTCTAAGATTATTACAGTCCGGCACTCAGCGTATAGGCAATGGATTATTACAGTTATGTGTAATATCTGACGGATTTATATACACAGGATGTATTATATGATGGATTATAGACAGGGTGTATTATATATGAAGATTTATTACAGTCAAGTTTATTATGGGGTGGATTATTACAGCCAGGGTGTTTGATATAATGGATTATTACACTCACAGTGTGTTACATGATGGATTATCACAGTCAAGTGTATTATATGATAGGTTATTACAGTCAGGTGTACTGTATGATGGATTATTATACTCACAGTGTGTTATATGATGGATTATTACAGTCAGGTGTACTATATGATGGTTTATTATATCCACAGTGTATTATATGATGGATTATTATAGTCAGGTGTACTATATGATGGTTTATTATATCCACAGTGTATTATATGATGGTTTATTATATCCACAGTGTGTTATATGATGGATTATTATAGTCAGGTGTATTATATGATGGATTATTATACTCGCAGTATATTATATGATGGGTTATTGCAGTCAGGTGTACTATATGATGGATTATTATACCCACAGCGTATTATATGATGGATTATTATACTCGCAGTATATTATATGACGGGTTATTGCAGTCAGGGGCATTATACTGTATTATTACATGATCAGGGCTCCTTATTGCTCCAGGCTCGGTTTTCTCCTTACTGGGAGTTTCTATACTTATCTGCAGGGATTAGGGTGCAGGGTTCCACCCTCCTGGTCCTGACCCCGCCCCTCGGTTATGATTGACAGGCCGCTCGGCCAGTGATGTCGGGGTGGGCGGGGCCGTGCGCTGCCCGGGGTTGATTAGAGCAGCGGCCGGGGAGCTGTAACCTGCTGCAGGTGGAGAGCGGGCAGGATGCAGGGACAGAGCCGCACACTGCGCCTGGACCGCGGGCAGAGGCTGCAGGCGGTGTGTGTGCTGGGCTCCCGCCTGGCCGTGGATGTCAACGGGTGAGTGCAGCCCCCCGAAATGTCTGCAGCCTGATGGGGTCCCCAATAACTGCCACTAAAGCTAAGCACAGATAGAGGCCCCCTGTTTTCTGCAAGTCTCTTGGGAGCTCCACTGTTATCTGTGGTGTGACATCCAGTACATTATCTGTATTCAGTGAGACATGGGACATTATCTGTAGTGTTACATGGGACTGCAGGTCAGATCTACTACATTATATGTACTCGGACAGTAATCCCTGTTTTATCTGTGCTGTTACATAGGACTGCAGGTGACATCTACTACAGTATCTGTGCTCAGAGAGCTATCACTGTGTTATCTGTGCTGTTACATAGGACTGCAGGTGACATCTACAGTATCTGTGCTCAGTGCTATCACTGTGTTATCTGTGGAGTTACATGGAACTGTAAGTGACATCTATTAGTACATGATCTGTACTGAGAGGGTTATGACTGTGCCATTTGCGGTGTTACATAGGACTGCAGGTGATATATAATAAGACGCGATCATTGATCCTGGACTAGTGGAGCCTGTGTGACGCAGCAGCGATCATATGTGACACGACACCTGCTGCCTTCACTAACGGTCGGGTCTGTCACCAGGTAGTACAGTGCCGCTGCTGCTGGGGGGGTTCGGTTATATATTTCGTCATCCTCTGTGCCTTCTCCAGATTATTGCGTCTGAATTCAGCAAGGCTCGTTTTCAATCATGGGAAACATAAAATCGTGAAAGTCCCCACTAGCGAACCCCTCGTCTGCCGTTGGGATATTTTACGTAAAATGCACCATATTTATTAACCCTGGATATAGTGGTTGGATGAGCCCAAAGGGTTAACTAGAACCCGTCCTGCCACGAGTATAATGAGTTCACCAGAAGTCACAGTGTGGGTAGGGAATGGGGCAGGGGGTGTGACATTATATGTTATTACGCTCCGGCAACCCTGGTGCCGGGTGCACACCGTCTCCGTAGATTGTTATTCAGATGTCTCCTCTAGGGCTGCACTATCGACTATTTTTGTAATTGAGTATTCTATTGATTTAATCCAATGATTATTCGAGAACGCTAATGGTAAAAAACTAATTAAATATTATTTTTTTTTCTTTATAAAAACTCAGCTGCCCCCTCAGCGCCACCTCCTTCCCCCCCCCCCCCCCTTAGTCCTGACGATGTGTCAGGAAACAGTGCAGCGCGGTGAGTAATGGCAAGCGCGTCACTCCCGCTCCGTGGTCACATGACACAAACGAATGCTCGATGCAAAAAATCTTATTACTCTATTCAATCGAGTAATTGTTTCAGCCCTAGTCTCCTCAGTTTATCTTTTCCAGGGAAAGCTGGGTCGCCATTGCAGTTCTCATAGTGCTTCCCAGACACCAGATAGGTTTAACTCTCTCGTGTTGGTGCGCCTAAAGCTCCCCTCAGCACAGATGGACACCCCGCAAGTTCGTTTTGTAAGTCTTTTGGGGACTGCACGGCTATCTTTAGTGTTACATAGGACTGCAGGTGCCGTCTATACCAGAAGTGACGAGGTCGCCAAGGAATCAGCTAGAGGAAGGTGTGCGCTGCGCAAGCGCATATCCACCGGCTTAGCAAAGAATTATTGCAGCGCCGCGATAGAAGTACTTCTACACCGCGCGTGCGCACTTAGGGGGTATAGAGATTTTGCAGCGCAAAATGTTTCATCAGATCTCCCCACCCCCTGAGTGCGCATGCGCCCGCAAATCATCAGTTGCAGTTCATCCTTACCGCAGAGCTGAGTGCTGGATACCGAGCTCACCACATAGTAGAGCTGAACTGCAACCAGGGTGGATAAAAATCAATGATTTAAAAAAAAAAAAAAACGTATTTTTTGGATTAAAATCGTTTTTTTTTTTTTTTTAATTGCTTTTTGAGGAAAATATATTACCATCCAAAGGTTATTCCATCATGAAATAAAGATTAGTTTTTTAATTATGTAGAATAAGGCTGTACCTAGACTCCCATATTGTTGAATGGATTAAGCAGTGGCTGAGGGACAGACAACAGAGGGTTGTAGTCAATGGAGTATATTCAGACCATGGTCTTGTTACCAGTGGGGTACCTCAGGGATCTGTTCTGGAACCCATATTGTTTAATATCTTTATCAGCGAAATTGCAGAAGGCCTCGATGGTAAGGTTTGTCTTTTTGCTGATGACACAAAGATTTGTAACAGGGTTGATGTTCCTGGAGGGATACACCAAATGGAAAAGGATTTAGGAAAACTAGAGGAATGGTCAAAAATCTGGCAACTAAAATTTTATGTGGATAAGTGCAAGATAATGCACCCGGGGCGTAAAAACCCAAGGGCAGAATATAAAATCAGTGATACAGTCCTAACCTCAGTCTCTGAGGAAAGGGATTTAGGGATCATTATTTCAGAAGACTTAAAGGTAGGCAGACAATGTCATAGAGCAGCAGGAAATGCTAGCAGAATGCTTGGGTGTATAGGGAGAGGCATTACCAGTAGACAGGGGGAGGCGCTCATGCCGCTCTACAGAGCGCTAGTGAGACCTCATCTGGAGTATTGTGCTCAGTACTGGAGACCATATCTCCAGAAGGATATAGATACTTTGGAGAGAGTTCAGAGAAGAGCTACTAAACTGGTACATGGATTGCAGGATAAAACTTACCAGGAAAGATTAAAGGACCTTAACATGTATAGCTTGGAAGAAAGACGAGACAGAGGGGATATGATAGAAACTGCTAAATACATAAAGGGAATCAACAAGGTAAAAGAGGAGAGAATATTTAAAAGAAGAAAAACTGCTACAAGAGGACACAGTTTTAAATTAGAGGGGCAAAGGTTTAAAAGTAATATAAGGAAGTATTACTTTACTGAGAGAGTAGTGGATGCATGGAATAGCCTTCCTGCAGAAGTGGTAGCTGCAAATACAGTGAAGGAGTTTAAGCATGCATGGGATAGGCATAAGGCCATCCTTCATATAAGATAGGGCCAGGGGCTATCCATAGTATTTAGTATATTGGGCAGACTAGATGGGCCAAATGGTTCTTATCTGCCGACACATTCTATGTTTCTATATGTGTAATTTTTTTGATAAATAAATTCCATTAATCCATTCACAATGTCATGCTCTTCCAGAGGTTTTGGTAAGATTATTGGGCAGTTTCTCTGCCTACAAGATATTATCACAGATGCTTAGTTTACTTTTGCAGTTCTCAAAACTGAATTTGACTCAGCAGAGATCACATGCCTCTTCTTCACAGCAAAAATGTTATAACATGAACAGAGTTGAGAAAAATACCTTAATCCTAACTTCTACAAACCTATGAATGCAGAATCAACCTAATATGAAAAGTTGTTTAAATCTTCATCTACTTGCATATTATAAGTTATACCAGCAAGAATTAGTCTTTATGTAGAAAACTATGATTTAAATCAAATCCACCCTGACTGCAACTGATGATTTGTGGGCGCGTGCGCACTCAGGGGTGGGGAGATCTGATGAAACATTTTGCACTGCAAAATCTCTATACCCCCTAAGTGCGCACGCGTGGTGTCGAAGTACTTCTATCGCGGCGCTGCAATAATTCTTTGCTAAGCCGGTGGATGTGCGCTTGCGCAGCGCCGCGCAAACCCTCCTCCAGCTGATTCCTTGGCGACCGCGTCACTTCCGGTATAGACTTTGCAAGGTATAGAGATTTGGCAGAACACCGGCAGTCGTCTGCTGTTACATGCAGCGATCTCCTCCGTGGCAGGAGGAGAAGCGATCACTGTGCCATCCATCATGCTGTACAGTGGTTTGCCGGCGGCAGATCGTTATTTGACACCACAATCTGCCGCTTGCAAACGATAATTTTTTAACACGTCAAAAGGTTTGGATTGCCCGATGAATGAATGCGAGTTTGCTTTGTTAATTGGGCAGTCGGCGGCAGTATTACACTGCAAGATGATCGCTAACGAGGGTTCATACGAACGCTCGTTAGCGATCATCTGCCCAAAAATCGTCTGGTGTAATACAGGCTTTACACAGGACTGCAGATGATAACTCTCTGATTACAGATAATGTAGTAGATATCACTTTGGTTTTACATAGGACTGCAGGTGACATCTACTACATTATCTGTACTCGGAGGTAAATGCTGGATGAGTCCAAAGAGTTAACTAAAACCAGTCATGCGGCGAGTATAATGAGTTCACCAGAAGTCAGTGTGGGTAGGGAGTGGGGCAGGGGGCGTGACAAAATGTTATTACGCTCCAGCTCCCTGTATCCTGGTGCCGGGTGCACACCCTCTCCGGCTCGGTAGATTACGATTATCATCCGATGTTATTCAGATGTCTCCTCATTTTTTCTTTTTCAGGGAAAGCTGGATCGCCGTTGCATCTCCTATAGTGCTGTCGCCCAGCTTTCCCAATTACCAGAGATATTTAACTTGTGTTGCTGCAGAACCAAAAGTCAGATTTTGCTGTTCTAGAGTCTGGGAAAGCTGGGTGATGACTCCATGGCAATCACTAAGTATACAGTTGACTGACTAAAGCCCCCCCCCCCCCCACTTCCGTCATGGTCGCCACATTTTCTGCTCCACAGTGGTGAAACCTCTGCAGGAGATTGCATCACAAAGAGAAATGAAATAATATCCTGGAGGTTGCGTCACGTTCCCGTCCCCTGGTACAGAAGTAATGTCTCCTCCTGAAACCATCAGTGTATATGAATAATCTCAGACATAAAAGGACCGTGCAGTCCCATGTAAATGTCTCAGCCCTTTGATGTGACTGTAGGCGTGAGATTATCATTAGTGGCCGCATTCTCCAGTCCAGGTCTGGCTATACCATTGGTGTCGGCTTTGCAGCTGCACAGGGGCCCTATAGGCTAGGGGGCCCATACCACTATTTAAATAAAAAGGGCACCAAGGTTTCCCTTGGCTCAAAATGACTGATTGATTCTGATCTATTGGACAAAAGATTGAAGACTGAGTCGCAGTAATGGACAAGCAGCACCGTGATGAGCCTCATTACTACTATTAGGCCCCTTTCACACGAGCGAGTATTCCGCGCGGGTGCAATGCGTTCACTTCTCGCATTGCACCCGCACTGAATCCTGACCCATTCACTTCAATGGGGCTGTGCAGATGAGCGGGGATTTTTCACGCATCACTTGTGCGTTGCGTGAAAATCGCAGCATGTTCTATATTCTGCGGGTTTTTTTTTCACGCAACGCAGGCCGCACAGAAATAAATGGGGCTGCGTGAAAAGCAAGTGCGGATGCGGTGCGATTTTTTTCACGCATGATTGCTAGGAGATGATGGGGATGAGCAACCCCATTAAAGTCTAATCACTGTATTATTTAACATGGTTATAAGGGAAAATAGCATCTTAATACAGAATGCCTAGTAAAATGTGCCTTGAGGGGTTAAAAAATTAACTCTCATCCACTTGATCGCGCAGCCGCCATCGTCTTCTTTCTTCTTCTTTCAGGACCTGCAAAAGTACCTTTTGATTACGTAATCGCACTCACCACGTGGTGATCCTTCCATCTTCATTCAGCAGGACCTGCGCTGACGTCACCTGAGCACGATTACGTCATCAAAGGTACTATGCCGGCTGCGCGATCAAGTGGATGAGGTGAGTTATTTTTTTATTATTTTTTTTTAACCCTTAATTGACATTATACTTAGCATTCTGTATTAAAGAATGCTATTATTTTCCCTTATAACCATGTTATAAGGGAAAATAATAAAATCTACAAAACACCAAACCTGAACTTCAGTGAAGAAGTCCGGGTTCGGGTCTGGGTACCACATTCAGTTTTTTCTCATGCGCGTGCAAAACGCATTGCACTCGCGCGGAAAAAAACTGAACATCGAAACGCAATCACAGACAAAACTGACTGCAATTGTGTGCCTACTCGCGCAGGTTTCCCGCAAGGCACCCTGAACGCATCCGGCCCTCACCCGCGATGCCCGTGTGAAGGGGGCCTTAATCAGCCAGGGGCCCCTTACTGGTTTTGCTCACTGCTGTGTGGGGGGAGAGTTCTTTAGGGATGTTTTCAAAAGTGGTGGAAGATGATCCAGATTTCCAAACAGACAGATCCTAGTGGTGGCTGAAAGCAGGGAACAATAGACTGTTTCTTGATGTACTCTTCATTCTGCGTTTGTGGCTTTAATTTTCGATTAAATCCACTTTTTGTATTATGCAAATTAGGCTGTAAGGTGCCCAGAGGGGCGTTATCTTTCAAAGGTGCCCAGGAACGCCCGCTCTCCAGTGCCCAGCCCGCCCTCCATCAGAGCCCAAGCACGCCTCTCCAGGGCCGAAACTACACTCCCACACCAGCACTGCTGGCCGCCGCCCCCCCCCTCGCTACCTCATTGAGGCGATTTAACTCCGCCCACCTATGCCTCCTACAACGTCCCACATATTCTCCTCAGCCTCAGGCGGCCAACAGTGCTGGTGTGGGTGTGTAGTTTCGGCACTGGAGAGGGGGCGTTCCTGGGCACCTTTGAAAGATAATAACGCCCCTCTGGGCACCTTACAAAAAGTGGATTTAATCGAAAATGAAAGCCGTAAGCAATAGTTGTACTTTCATATATTGGTAATCCATGTGACAGATTTCCTTTTTAAAGGGGTTGTCCAAGTTATAAAACATAAAGGACTAAAAAAGCAGATATGGTCATAAAATAGTAAAAAAATAAATACCTACTGTATAATCTTCCCCCTTTTTCCCCAGAGACACACCCTGGTGTTGGGACTCCTGCCTGGTGGTAGTTGGGGTTGGCTTTGATGTTGGGTATTGATCTGGGTGCAAGGAAGAAGAGCAAGTGCAATGGGCGGCAAATGGTGGAGTCAAGTGATGAGGCCAGCTGGTGTAAATGAATGTCTCTCTTTGCTAAAGAGCAGAATAGGAGTAGTAGTACAAACGACAGTAACAGGGCACAATTCCAAGTAGATCACACACAGTCCAATTACTTCTCAATAGCAATGATGGGGGTTACAGTACACTTTCTTTCTCTCTCTAAAGTGTCTCTGCAGAACCTCAGGCTGGCATTGAGGTTCTTTGTAGATGTTCTGATTGTGGCTCTAGTACAGTAGAGTCAACGTGAGCTCGGTGCACAAACGTTGCCAAACTGCTCTCAAAGGGCTCAGATACATTTTGAGTATTTTCTTTAGGTACTTTTCTTAAACATTGCCAAACAAATCACAGAGAGCTCTAGTCCGTCAGAGTCCTTGTTCTGGGTACAATGCTTGAATGTTGCAGAACATCTCCGTTATTGAAACTTGGAGAAAAAGGGTTTGAATAAACAAATGAGCCATTTTAAATTCATGGTGCATGTTCTAAGGGCCAACAACAAGCACCTAAACATAGCCAGTCTCTTACCCCAGTCTCTTATGGCTTCTTTTCTTGCACTGGTTATCGCTTAGGCGTAGGTGGAGTCTACGGCAATTGAGGTGTCGGCAAGAACCTCCTCTTCTGCAGGATCAGCGTTGATGACTAATGGCATCGGTCTCCCACTGACTGCAGTGGCTGTAGCCCAGCAGATGAGGTGGAGCTTTGGCACTCTCTTGTGGTAGGAGCTAGGGCTAATTTGGCAGATAAACTGGTTTTAGACTCTTCACGCCGTTGGGTGGGGAATGCAGCTGCTTACAGGACTGTGTAGATGTGAATGTGCTCCATATGTGGTGGGACAGTTGGACAGTCGGTAGGCCTCCCAGGTTTGGCGGCTCTGGCAACTTCCAGGGCAGCAGATATGCAGTGCCCTGCCCAGCTGTTGCTGTGATGTTGGGATTAACATTAATGGTATTACAAGTCATGATGGCGGTGAAATAAGGGTCTTTGTTGGCCTTTTTTGGTTTAGGCTGCCTTGTAGAGATGGTTCAGTCTGGTCATCCGCCAATACTTCTGCTGGCTTGTTTGGCGTGAGGGACTTGGAAGGTAGAGCTGTTTCATTGACCGCCTCCTTCAGGTGACGGGATAACATCTGGTATTTCTTCCAGCCTAGACTATATTGACCGCAGCATCTAGGGGGTTAAGTGGATGGCATCGGAGTTAACGCCAATCTGGCCGTTACAGTGGGCCAGCCAGCTTCAGCGCTGGGCTCCCATGGTAATCTGGAACTCTGTATCAGCGCAGCCTGTGTGGGACTCTTCAGTCAATGCCGGCCTGACCAGGGTTAATGCCACCGACGGCACGGATTGAAAAGATCATAGAGCT
The DNA here is from genome assembly GCF_905171765.1 of Bufo bufo. Taxonomy (NCBI): domain Eukaryota; kingdom Metazoa; phylum Chordata; class Amphibia; order Anura; family Bufonidae; genus Bufo; species Bufo bufo. Next base: position 47,218,944 of record NC_053389.1, on the reverse strand, counting down.
TGTGCCGATCTAGCGTTCCAGAAGAAAAAATAATTATAAAAAAAATATATATATATATATAAATCTAGTCGGGCACTAAAAGGCGAGTAAATCATCAAAGCCCTACCTACCATGTGTCTCTGCATCACTGTTGAGGATTCTGTCCCTGGACCTGTGAGTAGTTAATGTCTCCTCCATGGTGGGATCAGTCTCCTGGCACATGTCCGCCAGGAGCAGCTGTGACTGGGTAATCTCTGTAGAGCGATGGCTCACGGCACCTGAGAAGGGATTTTCGGAGAAGCACTCAGCCACCCTTAGGAATAACCTTCTAAGGATTTGTAGGGCTTACGGCTAAGTGTGTTCTCTGCAGAGGCTGCTGGCCAGATCAGCAGTTCATTGTTTATCTAGCGCTGGGTCCAGGAACAGGAGATTCTGGGATCATCAGAGGTGTTCGTAAGGGGAGGGTGCCCATAGCAAAAAACGCAAAACCGATTCCCCTATCCAGTTGCTGGTTGACACTTCTGCTTCTCATTATGGAGCAGTGCTGGGTCGTGTCCCCTGCCAACCCTTGTGGAGAAGCACAGCAGTCTATCCCTCAGGATAGTTCCTCCTAACCTGCAGTGCCACTACAGAAGTTCACTATACCTGGATACATAAGACTATATCTTAAACTGGGGCCCCCCCTCTGTCAGGGCCTCATGGTGGCCACTTCTATGGTCTATAGACCTCTTGTGATTTCTAGGTTGGCCATGAGATGCCCATTCACACTAGCGGGACGTCTCCTGTAGCCAATCATCTGGTGAAATGGATACCAGACCTCTCTGGAAGGGTCACCAAGTTAAATTTCTCTGTTTGACAGTTGAACTCTAGCTTGGCCTTATGTTAATGATATCTACAGTCCTGGTGCACGCATGTAAGGGTGGCTCACCTGCAGAGTGACAGTCACCTTTTGCCTTGAACAATAGATGTTCTGAATGGTGAAAAGACAATTTTTGAGTACTCCTTGACCAGGGCTGCTAACCATGCAGCACATTCGTCAAAGTCAGGTTGTGGCATTCTCCGTGCCACAACCTGCCCTGTGTAGATGTCACTCCCAGCTTTGCACCAGTTACTTAGTATAGATGCTGACTTGCACCACCTTTTTGTTCCTTGTGGCCACTATACCAGTACCTTTCATGGGTGGCCAGCCCTTCGTTTTCAGCCAGTCACTCTCTTTAATTTACGTCTGGTGCTTACACAGCGACCCAACAGTGACTCCCAAACTTTAACCCTGTCTCTCACCGGTTACCATACATAACACTTGGGCCTACATGTGCAGTACTACATAGGGACTCTGGATCCCTTGGCTTCTCTTTCTGGACCATCGGCAGTCTGTGACTCTACTAGACCCGTGCTCCAGCCTACTACGTTCACATGTTCTCAGTAGGCATCTCACAAAGTATCGCTGCACACTCCCTACTGTCTCCAAACTGGCCTTTTTATCACTTTCACTGGCCTCTCCTAACCATCGTTCTGGAGCAGCAATCAGTGCCAATACGGTCATCATTACTTATGCCCGAGGTTTGGCACCTCCTCCTGCAATACTTTCAGGATATGGAAGCACAGCTGCATACAGCAGCACTTCATAGCGGAAAGGGCCAACAAGGGCACATCAAATGTGGAGAGTACAAACTGAGGGTCCGACTCTCTGCAACAAGATCCGCTTAGCGAAGCCTAAGCCCCGTAGACTCCCTTAATGACCCAACTAGGGGTGGGCGATATAGACGATATAGGCGATATGCGATATAAATTTGTGCCACGATATGGATTTTGAGCATATCGCCGGACCGCGATATGATCCTGAGCCGGTACAGTGGAGAAGGAGAGAGTCCCTCCCTCCCCACTGTGCGCGGCTGCCGCTGACCACCAATGACAAAAGAGGAGGAGGGGAGGGACTGACAGTAAATCATTGAGTTTTCACGATCTCAGTGAGCGCGTGAAAACTCAAATCCGATGGTATATTCTAACCCCCAGGCGTTCCCATGGTGACAGGGACGCTTGCCTGGGGGTTAGAACATACAGGGCCACGCCGCTGACAGTAGAACATTTAAAAACTAATCAGTAACTTTAACTTTATTAATTGGTGATCTCTTTACTGTATACCTTACTAGGTCTTAGCTCCGGTAACTAGTGATGTCCGGTTCATGAACGAATCGTTCATTTGAATCGATTCAGTTCAGTGAACCGGAGGAGTCGATTCACTTGAATGATCCGATCTGTTTGAATCGGCTCTCAGTCCCAGCACACAGACACTGCAGACAGAGACGCTCACCTCACCTCACGCTGGCAGCAGGAGCCTGAGGGAGGGACTGGGAGGAGTCAGTAATATGATCTTAGAGTGGAAGCTGCTTCTGCCAGCCCCACCCCTCCCCGCCCACCAACCAATCACCGACCAGAGCTGAGGGGGCGAGGCCAGCACAGCACACTAGCAGCTCTGACGCGAGTCCTCGGAGTAGTGCAGGGTCAGGGAGTCTAAAGGAATCGAATGAGTCACAAGAATCTAAAGATCGGACTCAGTCAGTGACTCATTCGATTCATTGAGTTAGAAGAGTCGGGAGTCAGACTGTAGAGCAGGTTACACTGAGGCTGTCAGACTGTAGAGCAGGTCACACTGAGGCTGTCAGACTGTAGAGCAGTTTACACTGAGGCTGTCAGACTGTAGAACAGTTTACACTGAGGCTGTGAGTCAGACTCTAGAACAGGTTACACTGAGGCTGTCGGCTCTTGTTGCAGCAGTGATAAGGAGCAGAGAGATAAGAGAAGGGACAGATGACACAGAGTTTAGATTACAGGATGAATTAAATTAACCCTTTAGAATCAAATTGGCTTCTCAGGAGATATATATGTTAAAGGCATATATAGGCAGTACTACTGAATGAGATGCCTTTAACATATATATCTCCTGAGAAGCCAATTTGATTTGTGGGATCTGTGGATGGCACCGTTTAGGGGAGGGGGGGATCTGTGGATGGCACCGTTTAGGGGAGGGGGGGGATCTGTGGATGGCACCGTTTAGGGGAGGGGGGGATCTGTGGATGGCACCGTTTAGGGGAGGGGGGGGATCTGTGGATGGCACCGTTTAGGGGAGGGGGGGTGTCTGTGGATGGCACCGTTTAGGGGAGGGGGGGGGGATCTGTGGATGGCACCATTTAGGGGAGGGGGGGGATCTGTGGATGGCACCGTTTAGGGGAGGGGGGGGATCTGTGGATGGCACCTTTTAGGGGAGGGGGGATCTGTGGATGGCACCTTTTAGGGGAGGGGGGGATCTGTGGATGGCACTGTTTAGGGGAGGGGGGGATCTGTGGATGGCACTGTTTAGGGGAGGGGGGGATCTGTGGATGGCACTGTTTAGGGGAGGGGGGGATCTGTGGATGGCACTGTTTAGGGGAGGGGGGGATCTGTGGATGGCACTGTTTAGGGGAGGGGGGGATCTGTGGATGGCACCGTTTAGGGGAGGGGGGGGGGGATCTGTGGATGGCACCGTTTAGGGGAGGGGGGGGGATCTGTGGATGGCACCGTTTAGGGGAGGGGGGGATCTGTGGATGGCACCATTTAGGGGAGGGGGATCAGCTCCCTGCTGCTGTGTGCACAAAGCACAGGGCAGCAGGGAGAGTGTAAAGTCCTATTCACCCTAATAGAGCTCTGTTAGGGTGAATATGACAAGGGTTCTACGTTCTAGCCCTTAAGGAGACTAATAGTTATTAAATAAAAAGTAAAAAAAAGTTTAAACACGCCCCCCCCAAATATAGAAAACAATATATCGCAATATATATCGCATATCGCACATGCTTAAAATTATATCGCAATATAGATTTTAGGCCATATCGCCCACCCCTAGACCCAACTGACCAAGGCAGTGGAGTTCCCACCGATTAGTCAGTTACAGTGGCGTTGCTAGGGCTGGTGTCCCCCCCCCCCCCCCCTCCCCGAAGCAATAATTTTTTAGCCATATATGGTGGTGCTACTGCCATAGGGGGCATCCGTTAGCTAAGCAGACTCCCCCCCCCCCCCCCCGACTAGCAGTCAGAGCCTGGTCTCGGGAGGGGCACTCTGTCCGCCGCCACAAAACAATGGTGCTAATAGAACAGACCACACAGTGTAGCGGTATACTATATATTGTGTGGCACAGTGTAGAGGTATACTGTACATTGTGTGGCACAGTGTAGAGGTGTACTGTATATTGTGGGGCACAGTGTAGAGGTGTACTGTATATTGTGGGGCACAGTGTAGAGGTGTACTGTATATTGTGGGGCACAGTGTAGAGGTGTACTGTATATTGTGGGGCACAATGTATGCTATATGTGTATAACAAACATATTCCACATGAAAACTTAGTTACTTGGCTTGGCCCTTGGGGATCTCGGACACCACTTCACCACTTTGGCCGGGGGCTCGGCAGAGCTGATGTTGTGTTTTTTCCTAATGAGAAAGATTTCATAATAAGGATTTGGAGAAGGGGCAGAGGGATAGCAGAGCAGGGAGAGGCTGGTGCTGCTACTAGGGGGTCATACCATGGGGGAGTAATAAAGCCCACCATAATGTCCCCTTAGACAACCAACACTTATTTCCCTTAAACTTATTATATTAGCGATCCAGTATCACCATTAGCGCAACCAATCATAGATACATAGATCAGATTAGATCACAAATTATAACTCCAACATTTGCTTTCAAATAATCATCATTTTTATTGGTATTCGCAGAGTTATAACCATTGCTGGCCTCACAGACATTAAGAACATTTGAAATCAACCATCAGACTTCGGGTGTATGGCAGTTACCATTCATATAAATAAAGTGCTAGTGCAAAAGTATATATGGAAAAATACAATCAGTGCATATAAAGTGTTATCCTGTCCACAATGTATGGACACAGAATCAAAATGCCGACCCTGGATCCTACGGACACTATCAAACACACTACTTTGCTAGGTTATCATACAATCAGCAAAAAGCTATGCATACTGACCCAGGTATCGGTCACACCGTCAGACTGTGCCCTGACGCGCGTTTCGCCGTCAGCTTTTTCAAGGGATAATGTCCCCTTAGTGCCCCCATAATGTGTCAGTATAAAATACCCCTATATAGTGCCCCCAGTAAATTCCCCCATAGTGCTCCTCTCCCCCCTTCCTGCTAGTGCCCCATAATGTACCAGTATAAAATGCCCCAGTAGATGCCCTCAGTGTCCGGCCTCTGATAGGCTGCCGGCCTAGTGTCCCCTATAATGCCCCCCAATAATGTGCCAGTTAGTGTCCCCATAGATACCCCCCCCATCATGTGCCAGTATCAAGTGCCTTTCCCCCCCCCCCCACCCCCCCCCCATCATGTGCCAGTATCAAGTGCCTTCCCCCCCCCCCCCCACATGTCCCAGTATCATAGTGCCAAACCCCCCCCCCACATGTCCCAGTATCATATTGCCAACCCCCCCCCCATGTCCCAGTATCATAGTGCCTCTCTTACACCCCATGTCCCAGTATCATAGTGCCAACCCCCCCCCCCCCATGTGCCAGTATCAAGTGCCTCTCTCCTCCACCCCCATGTCCCAGTATCATAGTGCCATCTCCCCCCCCCCCCCAAAAAGTGCTATTATCAAGAGCCTCTCTCTTCCCCCCATGTCCCAGTATCATAGTGCCATCTCCCGCCCCCCCATGTGCCAGTATCAAGTGCCAACCCCCCCCCCCCCCCCCCTCAAGTGACTCCCGCTCCCCCCATGGCAGTAACAGTCGGATATTTAAAAAAAACAAAAAACACTTATACTTACCTCCATGTCAGCGATGCGATGCAGCCTCTTCCTGTGTCCCGCCCTGTATGTCCATATATGGAGTCAGTGCTTGTGTATTCTAATTTAGCCTGTATTTCAGAAAAGTTTCTGCTGGGATTCGAACGCACGACCTTCTGTATCAGAGGCCACACAGCCATAAGATTGGCCTTGCTACTGACTGCAAAAATATGAGACTTCTACTATTATAGCTGGCTAAGTGTACATCTATACACATGACAGCTGCCCTAACACACCCAGCTCTGCTATATCTCTATATATGATAGCTGCCCCAGCACACTCAGCCCTGCTACATCTAATTCACATGACAGCTGCACCAGCACACTCAGCTCTAATATATCTCTATATATGACAGCTGCCCCAGCACACCCAGCTGTGCTACATCTATATATCTCTAAGTATTGCTATACAGTAGATAGATATATAGAGATATAGTAGAGCTGAGTGTGCTGGTGCAGCTGTCATGTGTATTAGATGTAGCAGAGCTGGGTGTGCTGGGGCAGCTATCTATAGAGATATAGCAGAGCTGGGTGTGCTGGGACAGCTGTCATATAGAGATATAGCAGTGCTGGGTGTGTTGGGGCAGCTGTCATGTGTATAGATGTACACTTAGCCATCTATAACAGTAGAAGTCTCATATTTTTTTCAGTCAGTAGCAAGGCCGATCTTATGGCTGTGTGGGTAAGTGCTTTGCCTGATACATGAAGGTCGTGGGTTCCCAGCAGAAACTTTTCTGAAATACAGGCTAAATTAGAATACACAAGCACGGACTCCATATATGGACATACAGGAAGATGCTGCATCGCATCGCTGACAGAAGGTCATGGGTTCGAATCCCAGACACATCTTTCCCTCTCCTGAGGACGGCAATATAAATGACTCGTAAATGCCGGCCCTGCTGGTGTCACCCCATCAATGGTGTCACCCGGTGCGGTCCGCACCCCCCTTGCAACACCACTGGTCAGTTAGAACCTTCATCAGAAAGGGTATCGGGTTTACTTGGGCATAATGCCTGCTTCTGGCTGGAGTTCCCTGGTAGTGCCCACACATGGGTCTTTGTGTTGTCACCCAATGCTCCAGAGATGCCATAGACCTGGACTGTATTAGGTAATAGTTTGTCAGTGGATGCCTCCATCCAGTGCAGTAGAAGGATGGTTCATCATTACGTAGATTAGATGCCTCCAACCTGTGGCTCACCAGGTGTTAAACTACAACTCCCAGTTTACTGTGACAGCAACTCTTGATGAGAAGACCACCGGTTGGAGAGCACTCCATTAACAGTAGGTCAACCTCTACAAAGGAGAAGAGAACTTCCAGCATTGTCAGATGACTGAATTTTCTGGTCTTGAATGGAGTTCCCCTTTTAATCCTATACAAATACTACTAGTGATGTTGCATTGTGGGAGGAGCTGTGACAACCTCTGTCACTTGTCATAGATGCCCTGTTTTATTGTACTCTACTGAGGTGTACCCTCATTTTTAGTTCTGCGCCTGCAGGAGACCGTGGTCGGCAGTCTTCCCAAACCAACGTCCGGATGTAATAACTAAATGAGGTGTTTAGAGTTGGGTGCGAGGCAGCTCTGGTGGGGGTTGCTGTCCTGTACTACGTATAGCACCTTCTCATGACTGACACACTTGGAGCTCATAAAGATCATTTTACAAAACGCGAGGTTACGATGTGACAACCTAATACTGGCTCTGAACCTGTCACCCTGCCCTCAGTTTCCATGACTGGTGGTGGTCGAGGTGAGCGCTGCGGAAACTGTAATTGTTCCGGATGATTTTATCCTTTTTGTGTAAGTGGTTCCACCAATGGACACAGTCAGTGACCGATACTTTTCCTTATGTTTGCGGTCATGTCTAGCCGTCACCAGCGAGGGCGCCGTGGAGTTTGTGCCAAAATTTATATGCGAAATAACCTTTCCAGAGGGGCCGGCCCCCTTTACTAAAGGGATAATAATACTTGTGTGTCCTAGTGAATGAAGTATTTACGAGCTGCTCCATCTCTTGACCCCGTCCCCCTCGGTATCATTTATTACTGCTTGTTCCCACTTGTCATCCTTAATGGAGACTGCCAACCGTGCTGGCTGTGTGCATTCCTCCCTGGTCCCTCAGACATTTTAGAACTTGCTAGGTGGAACTCACAAGTTACTGACGCCCATTTATAGATTACAGGGAGATTTGGGTGTCGCATAAACGCGCCTGTATTGTGTTCCGGGTGTGAGGGAGGATTGTGACAATGGCTGCCAATGCGCATACATGTATACCCTGCCTGTAAATGTAAGACCCTGGTCGTCTTGTTTAGTCACATTATTCAATTTCCCATATCTGTTGCTGGGAAAATTGGGTGACTATCAATATGGCTGCCTGTAAGCTCACACAGGTGTTGTCAGCCATCTTTCCTACAGTCCGCTACGCTCAGTCTACCTAGTTATACAGCTTTTGCGGTAATATGGCAGATTTGCCCATCAGGACTGTAGGAAAGATGGTGATAACCCTTATAGTGGAGGCCATAATGATGTCTGGTTTTTGTTGCCCATAGCAACCAATCAGAGCACATCTTTCATTTTATATTCTGCTCTTGAAAAATGAAAGCTGTGCTGTGATTGGTTACCACTAGCAAAGCTTGTATGGCACAACGCTGCGGATGTGCCACTTGCAATCCGCAGTGTTTACACCAAATGTGGATGCACGCTTTATGGTATGTTCACACAGAGAGGGAAATTAATCAAAACTGGTGTAAAAGGAAAACTGGCTTAGTTTGCCTTAGCAACCAAACAGATTCCACCTTTTATTTTCCAAAGGAGCTCTGAAAAAAAAGGTGGAATCTGGTTACCATGGGCAACTAAGACCTTTTTTGATCTCCCCTAGAGTGTTTTTGTAAAAAAAAAAAAAAGATGCTTAAAGGAGTATTCTAGTTACATTAAGTTATTCCCTATCCACAGGAAAGGGTAACAACTATTAGATTGTGGGTCCCCTACCGCTGGGACCCCAATTATCACAAGAACGGGGACCCTGTAACCCCTGAAATGAACGGAGTGGCCGTTCACTCGTGCTCGTGGCTGCTCCATTCATTTGTATAGGAGCTCCAGAGAGCAGAGTACAGCTCTCCGAAAATCCCATAAAAATGAATGGAGCGTCCGCACATATACTCAGCTGGCCGCTCCGTTCATTTCAATGGACTGCAGGGGGTACGGGGCCCCCGTTCTCTTGATCAGTAGGACCACCACTGATCTAATAGTTATCACCTATCCTGTGGATAGAGGATAACTTAATGTAACCGAAATACCCCTTTTAATCTACTTCAGGATTCCTCATGGTTAGGGGTTGTTCACACGACCGTGCCGTGTTTTGCGGTCAGCAAATTGAGAATCCGCAAAACGCGGTTGCTGACCGTGTGCCTTCTGAAATTTGCGGAATGGAACAGGAAGCCCATTATAGAAATGCCTATTCTTTTCCGCAAAATGGACAAGAATAGGACATGACTCATAATTTTTGCGGGGCCACGGAACGGAGCAACGGATGCGGATGCAAAAAAAAAACACGACTCGGATGCGGAACAAAACCACGGCCGTGTAAACAAGGCCTTATTTAAAGGTGGTTTTTATTCTCGCTTCAGTTTTTGTAGCATTTTTATGATCCTGACCATTTTGATGGGAAGATTGGATTTGGATTCAAAGCGTAATCCGCACCAAAAATGAACTTGTTGACTTATTGGTTTCCACTCCACTTTTTTAATAAAAAAAACTCAAATGCAAATTAACGAGCAGTTTTCCTATTGAAATCAATGGAGATGGAATTGCAAGCGTTTTTAGGGGGCGGAAAAACTCAGTGTGAATATACCTTTACGATATGTCCACACGGCCGATTTTTTGCTGCTGTAATTTTGTCACTGTCTTCTGCACCAAAATTGCAGCGGCGACCATGTGGTGTCCTCATGCCATTGTTTTCAAATCGAGGATGTGCTGCCATTCTTGCAGCCTGTGCTTTAGGATCCATTCGCAAGTGTTTTGCGGTCTGCAAATTGCGGATCCGCAAAACACTGACACTGGCCATGTGCGTTCCGCAAGTGGCCGATACTGATAGAACATGTCCTATTCTTGTCCATGGCTGCGGACAAGAATAGGACATGTTCTATCTTTTTTGCGGGGCTGCGGAAGAGTGCTATGGATGCGAACAGCACACGGTGTGCGGTCTGCATCTTTTGCGGGAGTCTGCAATTTTGCGGAACGGATGCGGACTTGTTCATGCAGACGTGTAAATGGACCCATAAAGCCATGACTGTGTCAAAAAGGGGACATGTCCCTTCTTGGAGCGGTGTCCAGACAGATGCCGGTGGAAGCCATGGCAGGTGGTCCCACTCACGTTTTAGCTCCATGCCATTCAAAGTGAAAAAATGCTGCAGATTTTTGCATTGGTCTTCATAACTGCCCCATAGAGAATCCTGGAGGCTTTGATGTGTCAGTGCATAATGGTAAGATTGGCCGTTCAGGGGCCCGCTCCATGCAGCGTCTAGTCATGTTCCTCAGAATGAGCATTGCCGGCCACGTTGCATCAGAAGTGCCGGCCCGTGAGTGACAGCTTTACGAGAGGACATTATTAGGGCTTTCCTTATTTAGCCTACACCAAGGCACATGGATCCAGATCATGTACCGAACGCCACCGCCGTGTGAACTGAATGTGACAGTGTCCTGTCTCACTGTTAATCTGCAAATATGGTTTATTGCTCGCTCAAATGCAGCTGTTCTACAGGACTGAGGGAGATCGGGGGAAGGGGACGGGTCTGGTCCAAGGACACAAAATATCACTCGCAAAAAGAGGCGAAACTGCACCAAGTGCGGCTGAATGTACTGTATGCTGCACGGAGAAATCGCATGAGAAGAATCTGTAGCATGTTGTAGTAGCAAAGTGATGAGATTTTAAAGGGAATCTGTCAGCAGTTTTGTACCTATGACACTGGCTGACCTGTTACATGTGCACTTGGCAGCTGAAGGCATCTGTGTTGGTCCTATGTTCATATGTGCTCGCATTGCTGAGAATAATGGTTTTTATATATGCAAATTAGCCTATAGGAGCAACGAGGGCGTTGCCATTACACAGAGAGGCTCTGCGCTCTCTGCCACTGCCGTACCATGTGCAATGACCTTTTCGCAGCCTGTGATAAGTCCAATAGGTCGGCACTGCAGGTGAGTATTTCGTGGTGCTCGCGTCCTAGGATTGGCATCCCATGAAACGGCAAAAAGGGCCGGCACTCACTAAATTATCTGCAAAACGTTCTGTTTGTCACATAGTCCTGTGATGCGTTTCGACTAAATGAGATGTCAGCCAAGTTCGAGGAAAGAGGATACCCCCTATATTTACTTAAAGGGTTTCTACCACTTCGTTTTCACATAATTAGCTGTTAGACACTAGCGATCCGCTAGTGTCTGCTCTACCAATCAATCCTAATATAATAGCTTTTGTGCAGCCCGTTTCGCTAAAAAACGAACTTATATTGATATGCTAATGAGCCTCTAGGTGCTATGCGGGCGTCTTTTCAGCACCTAGAGGCTCGGTCTACCTTCACAAAATGCCACCCAGCGCGTCCCTCCAGCCCGCCCATCTCCTCCGGAATGCGATCCTCCCTGTGAGCCAGCGGACGAATTCTCGCGCATGCGCCGTGCACGTCTGTCTTCAGCGCAGGCGCAGTTAATGTCTGACCGCTTTCTGCACAGACATCTCCACTGCGCCTGTTCCTCGGAGCACTATGACGTCATCGGCGCAGGCGCAGTGGAGATGTCTGAGCAGGGAGCAGTCAGACATTCACTGCGCATGCGCCGAATACAGACGTGCACGGCGCATGCGCGAGAATTCGTCCACTGGCTCACAGGGAGGATCGCATTCCGGAGGAGATGGGCGGGCTGGAGGGACGCGCTGGGCGGCATTTTGTGAAGGTAGACCGAGCCTCTAGGTGCTGAAAAGATGCCCGCATAGCACCTAGAGGCTCATTAGCATATCAATATAAGTTCGTTTTTTAGCGAAACGGCTGCACAAAAAGCTATTATATTAGGATGGTTCGGTAGAGCAGACACTAGCGGATCGCTAGTGTCTAACAGCTAATTATGTGAAAACGAAGTGGTAGAAACCCTTTAAGAGAGACTCCCACAGACCATTTAGAAAAAAGAAAAAAAAAAACTTGTATTCCTCTAGTGGTAAAATATCACCCTTGGGTACATAAAGTCAGAACAATAGTGAACAAACATTGGCACATCATTAGTGAATCCTACCCTATGATTGAAGAATTTCAACGACCTATGGTATGCTATAAGAGAACGAAGAACATTCGTGATAAAATCGTCAGAGCAGATATCGGAGTGACGGAAGGATTTTAAACAAAAAATGCTTGCGACTCAGAGACGGGGAACTTTTTCCTGCCTCGGGTGCGTAGACTGTTCGAGTGTCATTAAAAGCCCCTATTTTACTCACCTAAGATCGGGGGAACATATCCCTATAAGAGGGACTGGTTCAGTAAGCACAAATCCACGATCAGGAAGGAGAACCTGTTATTACCAATACCGCACCACTTCCATCACACTGGGTTCAGATCTGAGCGTATTTGATATGCGCGCTTGTCGCGCGTTTTTGTGCGCATTTTTGTCCATAGTCAACGCGCGTATTACGTGTGATTGACAGCAGTGTGATTGACAGCAGTGTCCTATGGCCGCAAACGCGCGACAAAACGCCCCAAAGAAGCTCAAGAACTTGTTTATGCGTCGGGCTTTTTTCAGCGCGTTCGAACGCGCTGTAAAACGCGAAAATGTGAACCAGTCCCATAGGGAAGCATCGGTTATGCGTTTTACAGTGCTTTCGAACGTGCTGTAAAACGCGCAAGTGTGAACTTGGGGTCAAGAGAGACACAATATATTGCAGCTGTGTTTTCAGATCATCGAGGGTGTAACACGGCCAAGGAGAGGAGGTGATAGAAATTCACTATTGAGAAAGAGGGGCACTTTGGAGCGTATGGATCTAAACCATGACTATGAATTAATCAGTTTTTTATAAAAAAAAAAAAAAAATCATTTTTTTTATTTTATTATTACATTTTTTACGATCACATGATACGCACACCTTGATGAGGGGTTTGGCTATTTAAGGGTGTTTTTGTAATGTGTGTAGTACTGTTTGATAAAGACACCTGCGAGTGTCGAAACGCGTCACAGGACTATGTGACAACAAACAGAACTTTTTGCAGATAACTTCTAGTGAGTGCCGGCCCTTTTTTGCTGTTGTATTTTCACAGCCTGGTCCAGTCAATGAAAGTCCAGAGGGCACGGCAGTTTCAGGGAGACTGGAGCCTCTAGGTGTAAAGACAACGCCCCCCATTGCTCCTATAGGCTCATTTGCATATATTAAAACCAGGGCTGTGGAGTCAGTCGGTGTGCATTTTGGTGGAGTTATAAAATGGACTAACTCCAAAAATATATAACAAATTGGTACAGTTAGTTCAATACAGTATGTGCTGAATATATTTTCATAGGAATTTGGGAAAATTATGAAATGTCCTATAAACGTCTGTTCTAAGGATCTAGTCTTTTAGTTGAGATGAATGTGCGCTGCCCTTTATGTAGATGCTCAGTAGTGAAGCTCCTCCGCTACAGATCAGAGGAAAAAGGCTCTGGGAAGGAATGGCTGCACTCCTCTCAGATCTGCTGGAGAAAACAGGATTAGGGTTTTCTCACTAGTTACAAAGATTAGCTTTCAACATAAAGGGAAAGTTAAAAGAAGACATTTTCTAAATACATTGGTCAGTAGATCTGACTTTAGTCATGAACTACACAGTCTAGACCAGTGATGGGGAAACTACTGCCCGGCGAACCTTTTTATCCTGCCCGCAGAGCTGTCTGGGGGAAGCAAGAGTGGAGATGAGCGTTTCCATTGTGGAAACGCTCATCTCCATATTCATCTGTATCGCCGTCCTCAGCACAGTGATACAGATGAATGGTGCGGTGGAGCAGGGGAGAGGCGTCTTCCTTGCCCGTTCCTCTTATAGGCTACAGACCTGGTGCCCATCAGAGGCCGGTGCGATGACGTCATCGCGCTGTCTGAGCCGTACAGAGTGGGACACAGGCCAGAAGAGGCCTGCATCGCATCACTGACAGCAACATAAGGTAAGTATATGTGTTTATTTTTATTATTTATAGTATACTGTGGCAAGAAGGGGGGTTGGGGCCCTATATACTGGCACAATATGAATTGGTACTGTGGAGAAGAGGGGAATCACTATGGGGGCCACTATGGAGAAGAGAAGCACTATGGGGGCCACTATGGAGAAGAGGAGAAGCACTATGGGGGCCACTATGGAGAAGAGGGGAAGCACTATGGGGGCCACTATGGAGAAGAGGGGAAGCACTATGGGGGCCACTATGGAGAAGAGGGGAAGCACTATGGGGGCCCACTATGGAGAAGAGGGGAAGCACTATGGGGGGCCCTATATACTGGCACAATATGGATTGGTACTATGGAGAAGAGGGGAAGCACTATAGGGGCCACTATGGAGAAGAGGGGAAGCACTATAGGGGCCACTATGGAGAAGAGGGGAAGCACTATGGGGGCCCTATATACTGGCACAATATGGATTGGTATTATGGAGAAGAGGGGAAGCACTATGGGGGCCCTATATACTGGCACAATATGGATTGGTACTATGGAGAAGAGAAGCACTATGGGGGCCCTATGTACTGGCACAATATGGATTGGTACGATGGAGAAGCACTATGGGGGCCTATGTACTGGCACAATATGGATTGGTACGATGGAGAAGCACTATGGGGGCCCTATGTACTGGCACAATATCTATTCTGCGAATTGCAGCAACAAAGCTAACTCCAGACATTGATGCCTTAGCAAAAAAGGGAGACCAACAACACTGTTCCCACTAAAATTGAAGGCGAGTTATACATACTATGTTATGAAAGAAATACATTGCATAAAAGTTTTGTACACAATTTTTTTTTTTTTTTAATGCTTTTCTACCTTGAATTAAACTAAACATTTAATGTTACAAAATTTATTTTACATTTCACACAAACGCCCCATCCATCTACTCTGGGTCCGGCCCCCGGGTCCAATATATGAACCCATTGTGGCCCACCTCTGGTCTAGACAGTTCAGCAGGTCTCTCACTGCACACAGGTTTCTATGGTAACCTGCATATCAGAAAGACCGTTATCTGATTAGTGATGGGACTGATCTCTGACTGAACTTAGGCCTCTTTCACACTTGCGTTGTTGGGATCCGGCATGCACTTCCGTTGCCGGAGGTGCCTGCCGGATCCGGAAAAACGCAAGTGTACTGAAAGCATTTGAAGACGGAACCATCTTCCAAATGCTTTCAGTGTTACTATGGCACCCAGGACGCTATTAAAGTCCTGGTTGCCATAGTAGGAGCGGGGAGCGGGGGAGCGGTATACTTACAGTCCGTGCGGCTCCCGGGGCGCTCCAGAATGACGTCAGAGCGCCCCATGCGCATGGATGACGTGATCCATGCGATCACGTGATCCATGCGCTTGGGGCGCCCTGACGTCACTCTGGAGCGCCCCGGGAGCCGCACGGACGGTAAGTACACTGCTCCCCCGCTCCCCGCTACACTTACCATGGCTGTCAGGACTTTAGCGTCCCGGCAGCCATGGTAACCACTCTGAAAAAGCTAAATGTCGGCTCCGGCAATGCGCCGAAACGACGTTTAGCTTAAGGCCGGATCCGGATCAATGCCTTTCAATGGGCATTAATTCCGGATCCGGCCTTGCGGCAAGTGTTCCGGATTTTTGGCCGGAGCAAAAAGCGCAGCATGCTGCGGTATTTTCTCCGGCCAACAAACGTTCCGTACCGGAACTGAAGACATCCTGATGCATCCTGAACGGATTACTCTCCATTCAGAATGCATTAGGATAATCCTGATCAGGATTCTTCCGGCATAGAGCCCCGACGACGGAACTCTATGCCGGAAGACAATAACGCAGGTGTGAAAGAGCCCTTATGAGGTTTAGCAAGATTACTTGCAGTAAGGCTACTTTCACACTCGCGTTTTTGGCTTTCCGTTTGTGAGGATCAGGGCTCTCCCAAGCAGTCCAAAACAGATCAGTTTTGCCTTAATGCATGGTGCCATACTCAACATCTTTAAACCTATAATTATGAATAAAGACAAACTACAAATATGGAAAAAAATGGCCGCGGTCTTTATTCAAATGGAATGGGAGGTAACCATAAATATTAATCCATTAAAATGCCCACATATTAACTAAAGTCCATTAATGACATACTCATCAAGTGTCCACCCAGTAAAGCTGAGGGACTAACCCCCACCACTCCTTTTTTTTTTTAAAAGACCGCAACTAAAACCCAGGGAGGGCGGGCGGGACACGTTCTTCTCTCTTCAGCAGATGACAGTGCTCCAAAGGGTGAGTGGCCACTATAAATACTCAAAATTCCCGCCAAAACTTTCCCTTGGCCAATCCACAGTTCAGTTAAAAATAGCCCTTTGCCCAGCAACACCTTAGGCCAATCACCTCTGTCCTGCTGCCAGCTAACATTCAGAATTACCTGAGGAGAAATAAAAGGGGGGGGGGGGGGGGGGGAGAAAGGAGCCACAAATGCAATACCGTGTCTCAATGATACCATGAGGGGCAAATGCCCAAATTATTGGCCCTGCCCCTGTCATTCTGAACGGAAAAGGATACGCTCAGAATACATCAGTTTGCCTCCAATCAGTCTCCATTCCACTCTGGAGGCGGACACCAAAACGCTCCCTGCAGCGTTTTGCTGTCCGCCTGATGAAGCGGAGCTGAACGTTTACTCTGACACAATCTGACTTTCAATGAAGTTCATGACGGATCAGTCTTGGCTATGTTAAAGATAATACAAACGGATCCGTTCATGACGGATGCAAGCAGTTGTATTATTGTAATGGATCAGTTTTTGCAGATCCATGACTGGTCCGCCCAAAACGCAAGCGTGAAAGTAGCCTAAGCAAAAAGGTACAAGTGTTGTGAGGACTGAGAAGCATGGCTTTACCTGTAATTGTGTTAGGGCTCTTTCACACTTGCGTTCTTGTCTTCCGGCATAGAGTTCCGTCGTCGGGGCTCTATGCCGGAAGAATCCGGATCAGGATTATCCTAATGCATTCTGAATGGAGAGAAATCCGTTCAGGATGCATCAGGATGTCTTCAGTTCCGGAACGGAACGTTTTTTGGCCGGAGAAAATACCGCAGCATGCTGCGCTTTTTGCTCCGGCCAAAAATCCGGAACACTTGCCGCAAGGCCGGATCCGGAATTAATGCCCATTGAAAGGCATTGATCCGGATCCGGCCTTAAGCTAAACGTCGTTTCGGCGCATTGCCGGAGCCGACATTTAGCTTTTTCAGAGTGGTTACCATGGCTGCCGGGACGCTAAAGTCCTGGCAGCCATGGTAAAGGGGAGCGGGGGAGCAGCATACTTACCGTCTGTGCGGCTCCCGGGGCGCTTCAGAGTGACGTCAGGGCGCCCCAAGCGCATGGATCATGTGATCACATGGATCACGTCATCCATGCGCATGGGGCGCTCTGACGTCACTCTGGAGCGCCCCGGGAGCCGCACGGACTGTAAGTATACTGCTCCCCCGCTCCCCACTACTACTATGGCAACCAGGACTTTAATAGCGTCCTGGCTGCCATAGTAACACTGAACGCATTTGGAAGACGGTTCCGTCTTCAAATGCTTTCAGTACACTTGCGTTTTTCCGGATCCGGCGTGTAATTCAGGCAAGTGGAGTACACGCCGGATCCGGACAACGCAAGTGTGAAAGAGGCCTTAGAGATCACAATATCCTGCTCTGTCAGAATAAGGGCTCACTCACACGACCGTGGTTTGGTTGCGCTCCTGCACTCCAGTTGTGGTGAAACTATGACTCCCAGCGTGTAGACTTGCTTATCTGTTCTATAAACTCCAATAGAAGTGAATGGAGTATGTTGGGAGTTGTAGTTTCACAACAGCCGAAGTCCCGGAGGTTTCTCACCTCTGCCCTAAGGTCCTAAGACAAGACTAATATAAGAGATAATTCCATCTTTGTCAGTGAATTAAACCTGTAGTGCTTACAGCCAGAGGCTGAATTCCTGTACATGCATATTTCTCACAGCTGAGGGTTTGTTACAGTGGCGCGTAGTCTAGACAATCTTCTGTGAAGCAAGCCCCCTGGAGTCCTTTGTACCAATTCATTGACGGCAAGTAGATATCTTGAAAATATACTTTGCAGAATCCATTATTTGACAATATAGACAGAACAGAATTCGATGTATTGGGGCAGGATGAAAGTTGTCGTTTTGTCACAGCCGGGGGGGAAGGCGCATAGGTTGGAGACCCCTGTCCTATATCAAGACTTGTCGCTCCCAATCCCCGCGATTAGGAAGGGATGTGTATTAAAAAAGAGGAACCCCACCTTTACGGGTTCTCATAGGGTGGCTTTTAGTGTGGTGCCCCTTTTGTTGTAGCAGAGGATTGTTGAGGGGCTGTACATGTCGCCTCTTACAGGCCGTCTCTGCTCTCTGTACAGGGGGTCTCCGCCGGAGTGCAAGTGGTTCAGCTTTCGTCACAGCCCAAATATCGAGTTTGAAGTTGTGAACAGCGATGTCTCCCAACAGAAAGTGGTTAATGGAGAGAAGCTATGGCCGCAGTCCAACAGGACACTGGTGGAGTTCCAGATGATGGCGCCAAGCACCGATATCAACGATGGCAAAGTGGGTAATAAACGGTGTACTATACACAGGCAATGCATTGTCCAGATGGGGCACATGCTCCACCTCTGGTTCCATTACATACTATGTTAGAGCTGATTCTGACTTCTCACATCCGTGTGCTGCCCAAGTGTAGAAGACGGCAGAAGGACTGAACACGGACCTGTTAGTCAGGGGCCCCACACGTGTGATTTTATATATATATGCAAGAAAAACGAATAGCACACGAACACCACCCATTTAAGAAATTGTCCATTTTTGCTGCCGATACATGGACAAGTTTCAGATTGTTTGTCTGAATGAGCCCTTATACCCCAGAGCTGCACTCACTATTCTGCTGGTGCAGTCACTGTGTACATACATTACATTACTTATTCTGTACTGATCCTGAGTTACATCCTGTATTATACTCCAGAGCTGCACTCATTATTCTGCTGGTGGAGTCAGTTTGTATACTTACATCCAGGGAATAGTGTTTCCTGCATTAAAAAAAAATCTAATTTGGCGGCTTCTTGTCTTTCAGTTTTTAATTTCATTGGTTCCTTCCTAGATTACATTTGCTTACTATAAGAAGGGGTCGGATGCAGCTGTGGACAAAGCCGGAATCTACCTGACTGCGATCGGTACGTCTGTATCTCTTTAATAAAAGCCCCGATCATTACCCATTAGAGGAGAACTCTGGAGAGGACCAGACAATTCAACCCCTCTCCAGTTTTTGAGTTTGATGTTTCCTAGAAGTGTGCTCCTATAGTTGCCCATGAGTCCCGGCGCCATGTTTATGACATATCTGGGGGTCTATGCAGCCTGTAATGGCACAGTTAGTCCTGATAGGTGGGGAACTGGGTGCAGAATAGTGAGGAGATCCCCCACATTGATATCTCCAGCAGCTGAGGGTCATGTTTTTTTTAGAGTGCGGTCATAGGACGCCTGCGGCTGGGAACGTTCTGGTTTTGGTGGTATCCAGTGAACTATAAATCACTGTCACACAGGACCCCAGAGCATCCCAGTGAAAGGAGGTGATTGTCTTATGTCACCAGAATGTACACGACGCCCATACCGGCAAGGCATACTGCATATATATATCCCTGTAATCTACCCGCCTGATGCAAGGTCTGCGAATCTACAATCGCTCAATACAAAATGTCAGTGTGTACGTATCTATAACACCAGTGTCCGGCATCCACCCCCGGCCTCCATGTTGACCCCATTTTTATTGGGGTGAGCAGCAGCGTGGAGAAGGAATCTGACACCAGATATGTGTCCTCTTTAATCTTCCTTCTAAGACAGACGAGACATGTGCGTGTTACATCAGGGCACGGACATTTTTCTTTCTGCACGACATTCGGGATGAGTTCAGGTTGCACATGCTGCAGATTACACAGCCCCCTCCATTGTCAGGGGGTACATCGGGCCCACAAGACTCTATACTGATGGGAGGAAAATCCCAACCACGTCAGGCTGGAACTTGAAGCTATAATACTGCCTGACAAACACAGCTCGGGTGTAACAGGCCAAGGGGGTAGACGCCCTACAGGAAGACCCAAAATAAAATGTGACCACAATTTAGGAATTTGCAGATTGTGTTCTCTGGCGGTGTTGTATAATCTGGATCCTTGCGGCCTCCACTTATTTTTCTTTTTTTTTTCTCTTCTTCTTCTTCTTCTTCTTCTCTATAATCTATCTCCCGCTCATTTTGTCAGAAATGTCCCTGGATGTCGACGCGGATCGGGATGGGAACGTAGAAAGAAACAACCCACATAAGGTAAACGTGGGCCGGATGATGTGTTCTCTTATGGGAAGGTCATTTTGTGATATTTTGTAATACAAGATGAGAGAGATAGATATATCTATCTATTACTGTATTTTTCGCTTTATAAGACGCACCTAGGTTTTAGAGGAGGACAATAAGAAAAATATTTTTTTTTCATTAGACCTCAAATCAGACCAGCAATGTTAATAAGACCCCAGTAAGGCCTCAAATCAGCCTCCCCCCATGCCATTTATTAGCCCCCATTATGAGCCCCCATGCCACAGATCAAATAAAATTAAAAAACCACTTGCCTCTCCTGCTCCTAGACACCGCCGCTCCTCGCCTCCAGCGCTCTGTCTTCTTCCTGCTGTGGCTGTGCTGTGACCCGACTCGCACAGCGTTGGGTCACAGAGCGCCCTCACGCTGTGTGCAGCCACAGCACAGCCGAGGACCAGGAAGCGGTACACACTTTTGGGGTAAGAAAAGTGGGTCTTATAAAGCGAAAAATACCATATATAATTTGAATATTTTTTTTTTTATTACTATTTTTTTAATTTTATTTTTGTTATTTATTTTAATTTTAGAAACTGTCACCAGGAGAGGGTGCGCCCTCTGAGGAGCCCATCGGAGTGCTAGAATTTAGCTTGTCACATAGACTCCTCCCCTCTGAAAGCTCTCTTAGCCAATCCACTCAGAGCTGAGGGCACAAATGACATCCTGTCATTAAAGTCATTGTGCCACGAAACACATTCTGCATTTTTGAAAACCAGTACCTGGATCTCAATGCTTTTGTAATTGCATGTAATTAAAATTTTGTATAGCCAGTGAGTTATTCAATAAAATGTGCATGTATAGCGCCACCTGCTGTTTTTGTTCCTTTCCTTATTTTTTTATTTTTTTTCCGTTCACCTCACTGAGATGGTCGCACACACCCTGTTTAAATCTTCAACTGTCACCAGCCAGAAGCTGTGGCACTTACAGGGAAAGGGCTACAGCAAAAAGGACCCCTTCCTGAGCTGTGATAGGGAGATAGCTGAAGCAGAAAGGACGTGCCCCCTGAGCTGACAGCCTGAAATAAATCTAGCAGAACAATTGGAGCAGTGTGAAGATCTGTAGATCCTTGTGAGGTACAGGGCTGGTTCTAGCTCTATTAGAAAGAGATTGTCATGTACTATATGATGTCTGATTTTTCATTTTTTAAATCAGTCACAACAGAACCCCTTTTAAGGCACTGGTGACCTCAATATCTGGCACTTTAGGGGTATCTAGCCGGTACAAGTCTTGGAGAAACCATGCTGTACCCTGATTTTGTTTTTGGAAGCTCAAGGACCTGAGTTCATGCAGCTTTAATGACGTGCTAATAGTGTCACGCGTTTCGAGTCCTGCAGCTTTTGTAGCCGATTTCGCCCCCTGCATTATAAAGGGTGAGATCCGCAGCAGAAATTGACATGTTGTGGATTTGAAATCTGCACCGCAGGTCTGTATGTGCTGCACGTTTTTTATTTAATTTTTTGCAGTGTGGGGATGAAATGTCTTCTTGTCACATACAAACTTTCAGTACAGCGTGAATGTACCCATCACGTGGGGCAGGGAAGTTTCCGCTCTTTCCACCATCCTAATATCTCTTCAGTCAACTGCTCCCAAGCCTGAAATGGTCAGTAACAACAGGGTTAAAAGACGGTTTTACAGCATTAAAAAAATGAAAATCGGACATCGTATAGGACATGACTATCTCTTTCTAACATAGCTAGAATCCGCCCTGTACCTCACATGGAGCCAGAGATCTCCCCATTCATTGCTTCAATTGCTCTGCTAGATTGTATTTCAAGCTGACCGCTCAGGGGACGTGTCCTTTCTGCTGTAACTGGTGGCAGTTGAAGTATGGAACTGAGTATGTACGTCCATCTCGGTGAGCTGGACAAAGAATTTGGAAGAAGAGCAAACCGTAGGTGGCGCTATACAGACGCATTTTATTGAGTAATTCAGTGGCTTTACAAAAATTTTAATGACCTGTAATTACAAAAGCATTCAGATCCAGGTGCTGGTTTAAAAAATGCTGAATATTTTTTTCATAGGACCACCCCTTTAAATAGCTGATAACCTTCCCTTTCCCCATGATACTGGTGTATCTCCCAGTCCCGCTATATAATTTTGTGTGATATCCTGTAGGCGATGTGGACCTGGGGTCCGGAGGGTCAGGGCGCCATCCTGCTGGTGAACTGTGATAAGGACAGTTTGCTCTCCCGCACGGTGGATGGAGGAGATAACATTGTGCTGTCCAAGACGGGTGAGTGATCGATCGCTTGTGGGTCGCTCCGTGTAGCGAGGAGGCGCAGCATTGACCTGGCCCGTGTCTCCTCCCCCAGATCTCCTGGATATGTCAAAGATGCTGCTCCGGATCCGAGGGCCCGAAAAACTTCCGACAGGATACCACCTGCTGCTCTACATCTCTGCCACTGAAGCACCAAACCTGGGAGTGTTCCATCTGCACAGTGAGTTCCTTCCCGCCCCCGAGGAACCCAGGGAGGTTTCCAAAGCTTTTATTTTCTTTCTAAAGCTAAATTCAGAATTTGTTTCACAAAATTTACTGATGATTCCACTTTTCTTTTACCGATCCCGACTTACATGATGTAATCTAGAAGATTTTTGGGTGCAGCTCCAGATGTGACTAGACTATAAGACCTGCTGTCTTATATTCCAGTCACACCCAGACCCGCATCCACAATTCTGTTAGGTTGCTGTAGGACTGCAGGGCCTCGCATGATTTGCTTCCACTTGCTTGTTCAGTGTCTGTACTGACTCGACTAAGATGTTAGAGGGCGTCTGTCAGCACTGTGCATATGGATCAAAGAAGCTCTGGATGTAACTGGAGTACAACACATGTTGTGGCTTTAGAACTGTAAATGCAGCTCTAGATGTGATTGGAATATAAGTCGCGATCTAACAGTAAAACTGTGAATGCAGCTCTCTACCTGACTGGAGTATAAGACATGCTGTAAGAGCAGAATTGTGTATGCAGCTCTGGATGTGATTGGAATACATGACATTATCTAAAAGTAGGATTGTGAATTCTGCTCTGGATGTGACTGGATTATACAACATGGTGTCTGGATAAGACTGGAATAAAGACATGATGCAACAGTAGAATTGTCCATGCTGCTCTAAATATGACTCGAGTACAAGACACGCTTTAAAAGCAGAATTAGAAATGTTGCTCTGGATGTGATTGTAATATATGCGATTTGATGCAGCATATACTCATAATACAGTAGAACTGTCACTGCTGATGTGTACCTGACTGGAGTATAAGACCTAATGTAATAGTAGAATGGTCAATACTGCTCTGAATACAACTAGAGCATGAGACATGCTTTAAGAGCAGAATTAGGATTGCTGCTCTGGATGTGATTGGAATTTAAGACCTAATCTACCAGTAGAAATGTGAATGCTTCTCTGTACGTGACTGGAATATTATATATGTTTGTAAAATCCGCATTGTGGCTGTGCCTGGACTATAAGACATGATGTAAGAGCAGAGTTGTGAATGCAGCTCTGGATATTATTGGAATATAAAACCATATGTAACTCGGGGTCACTAATTGACAAGTAAAGCATTTATATAGCGATAAAACCTGGGGAATAATGCTCAGAAGCAGCCTCGGCCCCATATATAAGGCAGCGGAGGTCTTGTGGTTGGATATAGTTAGGAGTCCCGCTGCCTTGCTCTCTCAGAGCCCAATTGACAATGACAAATTTCTAAGCCTCCTAAAGTGGCATCTACAGAAATCCCGAGCTCTCAAACCTGATCCCCTTCCCCCGAGAGGCTGCGGAACATTCATTAATGCCGCACTGGACACCCGATCCTAGTACAACAAGAGGCTGCTTGGCGCGGGGCAGGAATGTATATTAGTGCCCTCACACTTGTCACAAAAGCCGAACTAATGAGCCATTAGCACGTTGTGCATTAGAGACATGAGACCCCGATAATCAGGACACGGCGTTACTGCACCTCATACCTCTGCCTCTCATAGGTAAATGAAGTGCAGTCGTCATATAATGAACAGTTCTGAGACTAATTCTCCTCACAGCTGAGGGTCTGTTACAGTTGTATCTACCCTGGACAATACTTGTACTCCAGACATTGTAGCAAACTATGATGATAGGAGATTGTTGCAGAACACTTAGAAATACCCTAAAACTGCACATCGTAGGTGTCCGTAAAATGCCCTGTCCGACCGTTAGGGCGTCTCGCTGAGCTTCACGTGACTCCTTTTTGCTTTCTACTGGCAGATAAAATGTACAGGCACGTCCTGGGAAGAGAGAAGCTCTTCTTCAAGACTCGGTACACGGGGACCAGCGAGCTGGAGTTCTTTGTGGAAGGACTGCGCTTCCCGGATGAGGGATTTAATGGACTGGTGACCATCAAGGCCAGTCTGCTAGAGACGCAGGTGGAGGTATGTAAGGGGGGGCATCCAGGGTCCTGGCAGAACATCTGCATCAGAAACCAGACCCATATGGGCACAGGCGGTAGCACACCAGTGTGTAGGGGGCATCCAGTGTCCTGGCAGACGATCTGCATTAATGACCAAACCCAGATGGACACAGCTAGTGGCACACCGGTGTGAAGGGGACATCCAGCATCCTCTCCAGAACATCTGCATCATTGACCAGACCCATGTGGGCACAGGCAGTGGCACACTGGTGTGGAGAGGGGACATCCAGCATCCTGGCAGAACATTTGGAATCAGTGACCAGACCCATATGGGCACAGGCAGTGGCACACGGGTGTAGAGAGGGGACATCCAGCATCCTGGCAGAACATCGAAATCAGTGACCAGACCCATATGGGCACAGGCAGTGGCACACGGGTGTAGAGAGGGGACATCCAGCATCCTGGCAGAACATCGAAATCAGTGACCAGACCCATGTGGGCACAGGCAGTGGCACACCGGCATGGAGGCTTTTCTTGACCACCATGGAGGGAGGTCTCTCTTCACTCCCCTCGGTGTACCCTCCATATTTAGATGCCTGATGCTGGCAGCTCGTGTCCAGTAACCGGATCTGATTTTCGGTTTCTTGTCGCTGTACTTGGCTTAAGTTTCGCTCCTGTTCCTAAGAGTGCTAACAACATAATCAGCGTGGCTGCGGGCGGCTGCCAGGATCTCTGCTTCTTGCAGGAAACCTGAATAAGGACACATTAGGGACAATGGCAGTAGAGGGGCTCATGGCATATCTTTATCAGGCAGTTACATTTAACCCCTGCTTCTTCTTGCTCTACCTGTGTGTCAGATGTTACAATAGTAATAGTATTGTATTCCGGAACCAGAAGGCTCTGGATGAAACGTGTTGTTGGGGCTCCATCAGAATTATGAGTAATATGGGGTGCAAAAATCATACAAGTAGTGTAAAGTGCAAAAATCCATCCTCTGTTCTTCTGCTTTATCCTGCAGGGAATCCCCGAGACCCCCATATTCACAGACGTGGTGACGTTTCGTATCTCACCGCTGATCATTACACCCAACACGCTGGACCCTATTGTGGTTTACGTCTGCAGGTGACGACGTGTTTCAGTGATAGTCACAGCCTTTATTTTAGGCTCCAGGACTGAGACGTGAATATTGTGTCCGCTTTCTTCCTGCAGCGTGAAGGACAATTACCTGTTCCTGAAGGAGATCAAGAACCTGGTGAGCGAAGCCAATTACAAGATCCAGATCTGCTTTGAAGATGTGAACCGAGGGGATCGCTGGATGCAGGTCTGTGAGATGTTTGGTCAGGAGACCTGTATGACGACATACCCACATACTAGTAATGTAATGCATTTCATCACAGGACGAGCTGGAATTTGGATACATTCAGGCTCCACATAAAAGTTTCCCGGTCGTGCTGGATTCTCCCAGAGATGGAGAACTGAAGGATTTTCCCATTCGGGAGCTGCTGGTGAGTTCACTGTGATTGATGTTTAGTGCTTCACCAGAGAGCAGCCGTGACATCACTGAGAATGCAGCCTGTCCATTTACTAGAGAGCGTCAGTGACATCGCTGAGAATGCAGCCTATCCTTTCACTAGAGATCAGCAATGACATCACTGAGCGTGCAGCGGTGACATCACTGAGCATGCAGCCTATCCATTCACTAGAGAGCAGCGGTGACATCACTGAGCATGCAGCCTATCCATCAACAACTCTATGTTCTGTATACATCAGCACCATAAAACGTGCTGCAGATTCAGGGCAAAAACGAACAAAATTAACCCTTTACAGAGCCCCCTGTACAGTCCTTGGCTAGCATCCATCACTGAGAATGCAGCCTATCCATTCACTAGAGAGCAGCGGTGACATCACTGAGAATGCAGCCTGTCCATCAACAATACCTTATTGTCATGTATATATCAGCACCATAAAACTGGTTAATTTTGTTCGTTTTTGCCCTGCGACACTTTACAGGGCCCCCTGTACAGTCCTTGGCTAGCATCCAGTCGGGTCAATTAGTGAAATGGTAGGAGGCTTGTGATCAGCCAGTACAGGAGCTGGTTATGGCCGCATGTTCTTTACTCTATATTTTGCAGGACGCCTCTGTTTCATTGGGTTTTATAGAAGTGTTATATATAAGCCATGAATGTTTATCTCGTGTGGGTCGGATGTCACCCGGGTATTCTGTGCAGGCTCTGGTAGCCGGGAGTTTTCTGGGCACTGTTCCCGGGCATTTTACAGGTTGTCTTACAGTTTTATGGAAGGCGCTGCTCAATTAATCTCCATCTGTAATGGAAAGTCGGCTCAGTTCACAATTCTGGGTCCGGGGCCAGGAGACAACACTTCTTCCCCCGCAGCAGAACTTTGGGCTTAGCAGCTGCCATATTGCGCTTGATGGATCATTATCAGGTCCTGTTTTACTTGCGCTGTGTCTGTGGAGCATTGCCAGTATCCCATATGCTGGATTTCGTCTATAACAGAGGCGCTGGATCGGCTCCAATGGTCAGAAATTCAAAATGGTGCTGGCTGTCACTGGAAAGAGACAGTGGCTTCACCCCATCCCAGCAGCTTAGCATGGTGTAAGGGCTCATTCAGACGCCCGTATGCTATCCGGATCCGTTTTTTTGCGGCTTAGATGCTGACCCATTCACTTCCATGGGGACCTTTTTCTATTCCACGGTTCCGCAAAACAAATGAAACATGTCCTATACCTGTCCGTGAAAATCAGGACATGGCCCCATTGAAGTCTATGGGTCCGCAAAAATACTGAATGCTATCCGTTTTTTGCGCATCCGCAAAAAAACGTCTGAATGAGCCCTAACTGTCATTGGTACCCCCACAATGCATTGCTGTCCAATTTGTGAATGCAGCTCTGGATGGGACTGGAGTGTAAGACATGATGTATGAAAACTATTCACACACATAATCAGCATTATTGTAGATTTAGCCCCCATAGTTTATCATTTGTGTGCTATCCGCATTTTTTGCAAAGAGCGCACTGACCCATTGATTTCTATGGTGCCATGCACACATCTGTATATTTTGCGGATCCGTACGACTGTATCGTAGAACGTGGCCAGACAATTGCAGCCATTTTTTTTTTTTTTATTGATAGCAGTGAGAAAAATGCACTTGGAAGGGATCTGTATTTTGCGAAATCTGTATACGGTTGTGTGCATGAGGCCTTAACCAGTGGAATGTTTTAAACTGTTCAGAATTAAGGCAGAATTACACCGGCCAGATTATCGATGGTTAGCGTTTGTAGGAACGCTCCCTAGCTATGATCTGGCTGTGTAATACTGCCGCCGATTACACGAACGAGCACGCTTAAAAACCATTGTTTGCTGGCGGCAGATCGTGCTGTCTGATCATAATGTATGTAACCTGTAATTAACTAGACGGCGATGGCATAACGATCACTCCAAGGGATATTGCCGTGTTAACCATTTATGGCAAAAACACTGGATATGCCATAAATGTCTGATGTGGGTTTCACATCTTGGATTTGAACGGGGGTCTTCTGACTCCCATCCTGCCTGGTAAGATGGATGCTGGATACACAGTGAAAAATGGTTATGGTTCCACACCTTGTCTATGTTGGATGTCCAAATACCTGGTACCAGGAGATGTCCTGAGCCAGAACCAGGCGTATCCACAATGAACTAATTCAAATGAAGAGTCTCCAGCATTTTGTAAAAACATCACTTCTTTATTGGAAAATCCTTAAAGGGGTATTCCCATCTCAGACAATGGGTACATTTCGCTAGGATATGCTCCCATTGTCTGATAAGTGTGGGTCACAGAGGTGGGACTCCCACCTATCTCTAAAACGAAGCTTAACACGAGGCCGGGTCCGGCTACCACCAAGCCTTCCTATTGACCCGCAGAAAATAGCAGAGCGGCACATGAATGGGAGCACCCTCCAGGACTTTGCCGGCTCCGTTTAGATGTGGGACCTGCACCTATAAGATAATGGGGACATATCTTAGCGATATGCCCCTATTGTCTGAGATGAGACAACCCCTTTCAAAACATCTTGTTCAATGATTGAAAACCATACCTATGCATTTTGGACATCGTATTGTCTTCTCCTTAATCATGGTATACTGGTCGTATGCACTTATAGACTCTTATAGTATCTCTAAACCTGACAGGTGGTCAGTAAGGTGGGACTAGAGAATTAGCCCCATGTTATTGTCATAAGATGTTCACTGCAAGAACATCCTGTTTACATTTATGTGTTTGTTTTTCATACAAAATAGTATGATTCCATTTTTATAGAAAATTAACAAAAAAACAGAACAAAAACCAGGAGATTTGATTTATTTGAAACCTTGTTAGATGTGAGTAAATTTATAAGAAAGATCACGGTTAAAAAACATTGTGCATGTATAGAGACAACAAGGTGAGAACGTAGGATCACTACAACAAGTGGGAATACTAGCCCTAAGTGGGGAAACCTTGCAATTTTTATGATAGCTTACAATTTAACAAGCAAATTTAATAGACAAAAACATGTTAAACCAGATATAACCAGGTACTGTATATTGAATCTTGGTTCTATCCGATCCGCTCTCGCACTGACCATATGGATTGTTTGAACACTGGTGGAGAACCGATAATAATAACAGGATAGAATGTGTGTGTGTGATATGTGAATATATACACTGCGTGCAGAATTATTAGGCAAATGAGTATTTTGACCACATCATCCTCTTTATGCATGTTGTCTTACTCCAAGCTGTATAGGCTCGAAAGCCTACTACCAATTAAGCATATTAGGTGATGTGCATCTCTGTAATGAGAAGGGGTGTGGTCTAATGACATCAACACCCTATATTAGGTGTGCATAATTATTAGGTAACTTCCTTTCCTTTGGCAAAATGGGTCAAAAGAAGGACTTGACAGGCTCTGAAAAGTCAAAAATAGTGAGATATCTTGCAGAGGGATGCAGCACTCTTAAAATTGCAAAGCTTCTGAAGCGTGATCATCGAACAATCAAGCGTTTCATTCAAAATAGTCAACAGGGTCGCAAGAAGCGTGTGGAAAAACCAAGGAGCAAAATAACTGCCCATGAACTGAGAAAAGTCAAGCGTGCAGCTGCCAAGATGCCACTTGCCACCAGTTTGGCCATATTTCAGAGCTGCAACATCACTGGAGTGCCCAAAAGCACAAGGTGTGCCATACTCAGAGACATGGCCAAGGTAAGAAAGGCTGAAAGACGACCACCACTGAACAAGACACACAAGCTGAAACGTCAAGACTGGGCCAAGAAATATCTCAAGACTGATTTTTCTAAGGTTTTATGGACTGATGAAATGAGAGTGAGTCTTGATGGGCCAGATGGATGGGCCCGTGGCTGGATTGGTAAAGGGCAGAGAGCTCCAGTCCGACTCAGACGCCAGCAAGGTGGAGGTGGAGTACTGGTTTGGGCTGGTATCATCAAAGATGAGCTTGTGGGGCCTTTTCGGGTTGAGGATGGAGTCAAGCTCAACTCCCAGTCCTACTGCCAGTTTCTGGAAGACACCTTCTTCAAGCAGTGGTACAGGAAGAAGTCTGCATCCTTCAAGAAAAACATGATTTTCATGCAGGACAATGCTCCATCACACACTTCCAAGTACTCCACAGCGTGGCTGGCAAGAAAGGGTATAAAAGAAGAAAATCTAATGACATGGCCTCCTTGTTCACCTGATGTGAACCCCATTGAGAACCTGTGGTCCATCATCAAATGTGAGATTTACAAGGAGGGAAAACAGTACACCTCTCTGAACAGTGTCTGGGAAGCTGTGGTTGCTGCTGCACGCAATGTTGATGGTGAACAGATCAAAACACTGACAGAATCCATGGATGGCAGGCTTTTGAGTGTCCTTGCAAAGAATGGTGGCTATATTGGTCACTGATTTGTTTTTGTTTTGTTTTTGAATGTCAGAAATGTATATTTGTGAATGTTGAGATGTTATATTGGTTTCACTGGTAAAAATAAATAATTGAAATGGGTATATATTTGTTTTTTGTTAAGTTGCCTAATAATTATGCACAGTAATAGTCACCTGCACACACAGATATCCCCCTAAAATAGCTAAAACTAAAAACAAACTAAAAACTACTTCCAAAAATATCCAGCTTTGATATTAATGAGTTTTTTGGGTTCATTGAGAACATGGTTGTTGTTCAATAATAAAATTAATCCTCAAAAATACAACTTGCCTAATAATTCTGCACTCCCTGTGTGTATATATATATATATATATATATATATATATATATATATATATATATATATATATATATATATATAATTATTATTTTTTTTTTTATTATATACACAGTGGATATAAAAAGTCTACACACCCTGTTAAAATTTCAGGTTTCTGTGATGTAAAAAAATGAGACAAAGATAAATCACTTCAGAACTTTTTCCACCTTTTTAATGTGACCTATAAACTGTACAACTCAATTGAAAAACAAACTGAAATCTTTTAGGTGGAGGGAAGAAAAAATCTAAAAATAATATGGTTGCATAAGTGTGCACACCCTTAAACTAATACTTTGTTGAAGCACCTTTTGATTTTATTACAGCACTCTGTCTTTTTGGGTATGAGTCTATCGGCATGGCACATTTTGAC
Source organism: Bufo bufo (assembly GCF_905171765.1). Lineage (NCBI taxonomy): Eukaryota > Metazoa > Chordata > Amphibia > Anura > Bufonidae > Bufo > Bufo bufo. Next base: position 47,187,560 of record NC_053389.1, on the reverse strand, counting down.
TTGGCAAGATTTGCCCGCTCTTCTTTGCAAAAACAGATTGTGAGGGCATCTCCTGGGCACAGCCCTCTTCAGATCACCCCACAGATTTTCTATCGGATTCCGGTCTGGGCTCTGGCTGGGCCATTCCAAAACTTTAATCTTCTGGTGAAGCCATTCCTTTGTTGATTTGGATGTATGCTTTGGGTCGTTGTCATGCTGAAAGATGAAGTTCCTCTTCATGTTCAGCTTTCTAGCAGAAGCCTGAAGGTTTTGTACCAATATTGACTGGTATTTGGAACTGTTTGTAATTCCCTCTAGCTTAACTAAGGCCCCAGTTCCAGCTGAAGAAAACCAGGCCCTTGGCATGATGCTGCCACCACCATGCTTCACTGTGGGTATGGTGTTCTTTTGGTGATGTGCAGTGTTGTTTTTGCGCCAAACATATCTTTTGGAATTATGGCCAAAAAGTTCACCCTTGGTTTTATCAGACCATAACACCTTTTCCCACATGCTTTTGGGGACTTCAGATGTGTTTTTGCAAAATTTATCCTGGCTTAGATGTTTCTTTGTAAGAAAAGGCTTTTGTCTTGCCACTCTACTCCATAGCCCAGACATATGAAGAACACGGGAGATTGTTGTCACATGTACCACACAGCCAGGACTTGCCAGATATTCCTGCAGCTCCTTTAATGTTGCTGTAGGCCTCTTGGTCGCCTCCCAGACCAGTTTTCTTCTCGTCTTTTCACCAATTTTGGAGGGACGTCCAGTTCTTGGTAATGTCACTGTTGTGCCATATTTTCTCCACTTGACGTGACTGTCTTCACTGTGTTCCATGGTATATCTAATGCCTTGGGAATTCTGTTGTACCCTTCTCCTGGCTGATGCCTTCTAACAATGAGATCCCTCTGATGCTTTGGAAGCTCTCTGTGGACCGTGGCTTTTTCTGTGGGATGCAACTAAGAAAATTTCAGGAAAGACCAACTAGAGCAGCTGAACTTTATTTGGGGTTAATAGAGGCACTTTAAAGGGCTTCTGTCACCCCCAAAACACTTTTTTTTCTTTTTTTTTTTTTGGGGCTTGTTTAAAATCCTTATTGAACGAATATTCCCTATATAGGGCTCTTACCTTTTTGTCTGTGGCTTTGTTTCCTTAAAAATCGATCTTTTAAAATATGCACATTACTTCACTAGCAGCAAGTAGGGAGTCTACTTGCTGGTAGCCGCTGCAAAAAAAACGCCCCCTCCTCCTGTTGATTGACAGGGCCAGCGAGCGCTCTCCTCCTCCTCCGGCTGGCCCTGTCAGCATTTCAAATCCCGTGCCTGTCTTCATTTGGCGCAGGCGCTCTGAGAGAAGGATGCTCGCCTCCTCAGTGCGCCTGCGCCGATGACGTCTTCTCTTTCGGTGACGTCATCGGCGCAGGCGCACTGAGGAGGCGAGCGTCCTTCTCTCAGAGTGTATCTTCACAGCATAGACTATTGCCTTCAGATGATACGAGATGTGCAGCACCTGAAACTATGGATACTGGAAGCCTGTGCTAGCATTTCTCCTGCGGTGTTGCTATCAGTGTGTGATGAGTGGGAGAAAAGGGTTGCATTGACAATCCAACACAATGGGCAGCACATTGAACACATTTTATAAGTGGTCATGAACTTGTAAATAACTCATGAAAGAATAAAGTTACGTTAAAACCAAGCACACCATTGTTTTTCTTGTGAAATTCCCAATAAGTTTGATGTGTCAAATGACCCTCTTCCTATTGAAAAAACAAAAGTTGGATTCAAAATGGCCGACTTCAAAATGGCCGCCATGGTCACCACCCATCTTGAAAAGTTTCCCCCCTTACATATACTAATGTGCCACAAACAGGAAGTTAATATCACCAACCATTCCCATTTTATTAAGGTGTATCCATATAAATGGCCCACCCTGTATATCAATGTCGCTTGAAAAAATGTAAGTATCCTTTTTATTTTCCATACAAGTAATTCCCGTTATTTCTGTGGGACTGCGAGTGTTCATTTCATATAACAACCCAGTGCAACAGATTAGTTCTTCAATGTGGCCATGAAATGCTAACTCAAATTGCACAGACTGCGTTTCTCTCAATATATCAATTTTGAATCCATTTTAGATACACCTCTAGTTCCTTTTGTAATAGAATCAGTTAGTACTCCACTGTTATTGCTGAATCCTGTTAGTTATTATCACCACATTGGTAAGTATTGTAGTTCAAATAAATGGTTACATTACCAGTTCCTTTATATGACCGGGGGAGCTCTGTGTGCGAAGAGTAAATGTATTGCTGCAGCTGTTGTACTCGGCGTCCCACGTGTTCTGGGGATGCCGGTGCTTTCGGCTTCCAAGTACCGCGGTCACTAGAAAGTGCAGAGCGCTCCTGTTCGTTGCAAGGGAATATGATTGTATTCGATCCAATACGTTTATCAGTTTGATATCATTCCTGCATTCCTTTTATGGCCACATTGAAGAACTAATCTATTGCACTGGGCTGTTATATGAAACGGACACTCGCAGTCCCACAGAAATACTTGTATGGAAAATAAAAAGGACACTTACCATTTTTCAAGTGACGTTGATCTATAATAAGTGGGACGTAAAGTGGTTGTCCTAACAAGGACTTGATACATATGTTTATGGAATATCAAGAAAATACAATCTTATCTACATAAAGAGCACTGCAGTTCTGTTCTATTTTAGCTTTGTTTTATTTTTCGATTGTTTTTTTTTTATATATTTTTTTTTAGACAATTGATAAGTTATCTATTTTGCTTTTATAATATCATTAATTTTATACTGCAGTAAACTGTACCAGTTTGTCACATTATATAAATCATATTGAAAAATGTGTTAAATATGTACCCTAAAAATAGGAATATATTGTGATGTGAAGTATACAGATATAATTATCTGATTAACGTGACTGATCTTTTTATTCCTTGAGTTTTTATTTTTATATGGTCTCTTTTGAATAAATACTTTCCATGCAAAAACCAGATAGTTGAGTGCCCTCCATATTTTCTCCTTTTTTCTTTACTCTGCAACTTGGCAAAGGGTGTTGCCACAGGAGAGTGCACCTAATTTTGTGGATTCGTGTTGGTTGAGCCACTGATCTATTATCATTTATTTTCTGGGACTAAAAAATCCTTTTTTTTAAATATTAAAAAAACATTTATTAAAAATTGAAATCACTTACCGTACTTTCCAAATTTTACATATAAAAATAAACATTATTGGTATCTCAGTGTCTATTAAACTATAAAAGTATTTATCCTGTACAGTGAATCTGTAATGAAAAAAATCAAAATGCCCAAATCGAAGTTTAATTTTTTTACTTCCCACCTCACCCCTGAATAATAGCAATAATGAATAAAAAGTGTTTAAAAAAAAAAACTACCGCTTGCCTGCAAAAATCTAAATTTATATATATAATATAAAAAAATAGCTTTGTGTCCCCATTTTCTGACCCACAGAATTAATAAAATTATATATATATATATATATATATATATATATATATATATATATATATATATATATATATATATATATATATATATATATATAATTTTTATTTTTTATTTTTTTGTACTAAAGAACATCTATAAAAATTTGATATCGCTAGCAGGGTTCAGCAAAAAACACTTTTGTTACTGATAATACAACTATCTGCATCCGTTATGAACGGATCCAGTTGTATTATCTGTAACATAGCCAAGACGGATCCGTCACGAACACCATTGAAAGTCAATGGGGGACGGATCCATTTTCTATTGTGTCAGAGAACATGTCCATCCCCATTGACTAGCATTGTGGGTCATGACTGATCCGTCTTGCACCGCATCCCATTACAGAAAGAAAACCGCAGCATGCTGCTCTCCGGTATGAGAACGCAACCAAACGGAACAGACTGCATTTTGGAGCACTCCATTCTGTTCAGTTACGTTTTGTCCCCATTGACAATGAATGGAGACAAAACTGAAGCATATTTTTTTTCCGGTATTGAGCCCCTATGACTGATCTCAATACCGGCAAATAGAAACGCTAGTGTGAAAGTAGCCTTAATTACACTGACCTGCACAATAAAGTTAATGTCAGTTTTACCACTCAGTAAACGCTGTTAAAACACAATTCCACCATTGCTTTCTGTGGTTTGTTTTTATTTTTTTGGTGTGTCTTCCTAATTTCAACACTTTTTTACAATGTAAGATAAACTAAAAAAAAAAAACATGTCCTGCAAAAAAAGAAAAAAAAAAAAATTAACAAGCCGTCTCGTGCATATGAATGGAAAAGTAAAAAAAAGAAATGGCTCTTGGAAGGCTCAGATTTGAATAAAAAAAAAAAATGTAAATGATGACAGGAAGGGGTTAACTTGACTAACCACGCCCACTTTCCTAAAGTGCCATGGGTGGCATAAAATTTCAAAATGTAAAAATGGTGTTTGCTGAAATTATTATTATTATTATTATTATTATTTTGTTTGTTTTTTTGCCAGAATATTGCCACAAGAGGAATGATGCATCCTCCCCCCACTGTAACTGTATGTGTATATGTTGCTCACCTTCTCTCTGCATTTCCAGGGACCAGATTTTGGCTACGTAACAAAGGTTGCAACTTCCTCGAAGGTCACAAGTCTGGACTCCTTTGGAAACCTAGAAGTGAGTCCTCCGGTGACCGCTGCAGGCAAGAAGTACCCACTGGGACGGATTCTGATTGGGAGCAGCTTTCCTACGTAAGGCTTTAGAGTTGTGGGCATTCCTCTGTCTGGAGTACTGGTGGATGGTCAGCCAGGTCCTCAGCTGTCTGTAGTATGAATGCCTCCTGATGGTGGCGCTGGTGGCATTGCCAGTGTCCTCTCTGAACCTCCCCTATAATCTTACATCCTCAGCTGTCACACAAGTAGCAGTAAACACCTTTCCTCTGCTTTGCTGAGTCGGCAAGGCTATTTCTGAGGGCACCTCGCTGCGCTAGCCTCTGTCACTCAAGAATACCCCCCTGCCAGCGGTGTCGGGGGCACGCACCCAGGTCATGTGAGCCTTCACACCAGAATGGATATGACGCATCACTCTGTGGCTGCAGATCTGTATTACATGATCTCAGCAATAGTCTGAAGCAAGGGATCTCTTTTGCTTTCTGGTCTTTTTAGGGACTGCTTTTAGACGTGGTCTTGCAGATGACTTCATTTTGTCTCCCTTAGGACTCATGCTCACGACTGTACTAGCTTAGTGCCCATATTGCGGAACGTAAATGGCCGGTCTGCAATCTACGGGCACTGGCCGTGTGCACTCCGTTGTGCGTATGCGGACCCATTGAATTGAATGGGTCCGCATCTGCCAGATGCGACCAAAGATAAGACTTCACCTATCTTTTGCGGTGGCACGGATCGGAAGCCCACGGAAGCACTACGAAGCGCTTCTGTGGGCTTTCTTGTCCGTGCCTCCGCACTGCAAAAAGATAGAACATGTTACATCTTTGGCCGTATGGTGCAGAGCGCAGACCCATTTAAGTCAATGGGCCGCATCCCCAAATGGAGTGCATGTGGCCAGTGCCCGTGCATTGCAGACCACTATTTGTGTTCCACAGCATAGGCACTGAGCCAGTATGGTCGTGTGCATGAGCCCTTAGATTGTAACCTCTGCCACCTCTCTTTCTCCTCTTATACCCACTGAATGCACATTGTGTTCTGAAATATGTCACATACGTATAAAAGTCTATTATAACAGGCACACGTTGTCCATAGAGTTCACCGTCTGGGGTGTGTCCTCTCACAGACTCCTCTCTTTACAGCTCATCCGGCAGAAGAATGACCAAAGTCGTGCGGGACTTTCTGTATTCCCAGAGGGTGCAGTCGCCCATTGAGCTGTTTACTGATTGGTTGTTAGTGGGTCACGTGGATGAATTCATGACCTTTGTGCCGGCGCCGGATCAGAAGGTACTGTCTAACTTAGGGTTCATTCACACGTCCGTTGTTTCTTTCCTGATCTGTTCCGTTTTTTGCGGAACAGATCTGGACCAGATCTGTACCCATTCATTTTCAATGGGTCCTGAAAAAAATCGGACAGCTCAATGTCAGATTTTTTTTTTTCAGGACCCATTGAAAATGAATGGGTACAGATCTGGTCCAGATCTGTTCCGCAAAAAACGGAACAGATCAGGAAAGAAACAGCGGAAGTGTGAGTGGACCCTTATCCTTCTTTTTTTTTTTTTTTTTTTTTTTGTCGAACAGTGGTCATTGGGCAAATCGCCTCCTATTGCAAAAAGAAGCAATGTGGATTATGCGTTCTGCAGCCATGGGTCCCTTAGGGTCAAATGATAAAAATGATTTGAGTGTATCTCTTTAATTTATTTAGAGTTTATACATTTGATGCATGTGGTTGTTCTTATTCTCGTCATTGTAAGTCAGTACGAGGTTGCGTCCGTGAATTTCATGGCAACCCAGCGCTGTGACATATGAGTAAAGCATGTGTACTTCCTGATGCCCTTTGATGTAGAATTACAGGATTCTTTGCAGAAGTCAGGACGAAGGTCTCTGTACTGTCAAGGAAGCCCAGGTGCCTAAGGATGTTTTGGACCACTGAAATCTAGGCTGGTTCCTACCGTGATAGGTCTGAGGCTCATAGGCGTGCGCAGCCTATTGCATTAGGGTGTGCACCCTAAAGCACAAACACAGACGCAGCGTACACGCACCTGTGTATGTATGTATGTATGTATGTATGTGTGTGTGTGTATGTATGTGTATATATATATATATATATATATATATATATATATATATATATCAATATCACACAAATACACTCTGTATACATACAGACCTGCACTATCAATATAATGAAGGGAGAAGAAATCATTTTTAAACTTACCGTATTTTTCGCCCTATAAGACGCTCTATTCGCCCTATAAGGTTTTAGAGAGGGACAATAAGAAAAAAAAAATTCATTGCACCTCAGGTCAGACCACCAATCAGACCCCCAATGTCAATAAGACCTCAGATCAGACCCCAATGTGAATGACCCCCAATCAGACCTCAGATAAGGGCCCCAGTGCCTCATATCAATCCCCACAAAAACAAAACAAACAAACAAACACTTTCCTGCTCCGGACGCTGCTGCTCCTCACCGCTCGGTAATCCTCTTGTACAGTATGCTGTGTGGGTACGCACAGTGTGAGGTCACAGCGCGGCCTCACACTGTGCGCAGCATTCACAGTGGAGCGCATGAGGACCAAGAAGAGGTGAGTATAGCGCTTCCTGGCCCTCTGGTACTAATAACTTGATTAGTATTCGCCCCATAAGACGAAGGGGCATTTTCCCCCCACTTTTGGGGGGAAAAAATGCATCTTATGGGCCGAAAAAGTGCAGCACGGGGGTGACAGAACCAGTGTTTCCTCTAAGCCTTGGCAGCTGCTGAGCGGGATCGGCTCAGAGCTGGGCACAGCGCCATCAAAGGTGGGCGATAGGAAAACCTAAGATAATTGTCACATCAAAGAGCATAAAAACCACTGCGCCATCCCGTACAATACAGTATAACCCCTGCCCCATCCCGTACAATATACAGTATAACCCCTGCCCCATCCCGTACAATATACAGTATAACCCCTGCCCCATCCCGTACAATATACAGTATGACCCCTGCCCCATCCCGTACAATATACAGTATAGTCCTCTCTGTTATCACTGGACATTGCTCTCCATATAAAACCATACGGGGGAAAAAATCTCATTGATCCAGAGAACTTGCATCGAAAAACGCATAACCAAGAGGCTAAACAAAACCCTGTTTGACCCTTATGTTAAAACATAACTTTCATTTGATTGCTCTAATACCTAAAGGAAAAATTTTTTTTTTAAAAAGCTGCTCTTTCTCTAGATGACCTTTTATGTTGATAGTAGTGGTAATAGAGTCTCAAGGGTCTATAAAAGCAGCTACACTATTTTTGCAAACCTTTGAGACTCTATTAACACTACTATCAACATAAGGTCATCTAAAGAAACAGTAGGTTTTAAAAAAAAAAAATTCCTTTTAGGTGTTAAAACATAACTTTCATTAGTTTGCTCTAACATCTAAACGGGAAAAAAAAAGAATAAAAAAACCTGCTTTTTCTCTAGATGACCTTATGTTAATAGTAGTGTTAATAGAGTCTCAAAGGTCTGTAAAAATAGTGTAGCTGCTTTTATAGACCCCTGAGACTCTATTACCACTACTATAAGGTCATCTAGAGAAACAGCAGCTTTTTAAAATGATTTTTTTCCATTAGGTGTTAAAGCAATCAAATGAAAGTTATGTTTTAACATAAGGGTCAGAAGCAGGTTTTTTTTAGCCTCTGTCTTGGCTATTAGTTTTTTAATTCATAAAGCTCCACATGGAGCTCCCACCCAGCAGTAGATAGAAGCCTGCAGGACACTTCACATGGGCACTTCACCTGGGCACATGGTGATGGCTCCATTCCTATACTGTCCCTGGCACTTCATCAGCCCCAGGGGCGGCGCGCTTCCTGTCTTCATAATAACTGAAAAGGAAGCTACTGCTGCTGTGTTCAGCTCCCGAGAGGAGGGGGTGTGAGAGGATCAGCCAATAGCAGGGCAGCCAGCTGATACTGGCCAGTCAGCAGCCTCCTCCCTTATAACAGAGCTCTGTAATGTACAGAGCTCTGTTATTGGAGATTTCAGGCATCAGCTGTATTGCTCTGCTGCCTGCAGTGCCGCACATTGTAAACCTCAAGTCGGCTTGATTAGGGTGTGCCCAGGCACACCCGGCACACCCTGTGCGCACGCCTATGCTGAGGCTTTGTATGCTGGACTTCACAACACAGATGTGAACCCAGCCTTACCGTAATCTTCGTGGTGCTTTTTATTCATTCTAAATTGGACCAAACAGAAAACCTGGTTAAAAAGGGAGATTTCAAAACACTATTTTTTTTTCAATGGTATATCTCCGAGCCAAAATGTTATTTTAAGGTACAACCACCAAGACGCGGTTGTGACAGGGCTGCACTGTGGTCGCGTACCGTGCAGCCGTACGGGGACACAGCAGGAGTAGTGTCCCATTCTTCTAAAAAAGTGAAGTACCGCTCCTACTGGTAAGTGACAGGTCTGTGCGGCGCATTGCTTAATGATCTGTCACTTACCAGTAGGAGGAGCTCCCGGCCGGTCAGACAGCACAGCAGGTAAGTATGATGCTTCTAATATTGCTAAGTAACCGTGGCAACCAGGACTGCAGTAGCATCCTGGTTGCCATGGTTACCGATCGGAGCCCCAGCGATTAAACTGGGACTCCGATCAGAACTCTCTGCTGCCACCAATGATCGGGGGGGGGGGGGGGGAGGCCGCACACTGTGCCACCAATGAAAATAATACAATAGAGGAGGGGGCCGCACTGGCCACCAATGATATTCAATCTGGGGAGGGAGGGGGGTGTACCCCCTGCTGCCTGGCAGCCCCATATCTCTTATAGGGGGCTATGATATGCACAATTAACCCCCCTCAGGTGCAGCACCTGAGGAGTTAATTTTGCAGATCACAGCCCCCTATAAGAGATCGGGTGCTGCCAGGCAGCAGGGGGCAGTCATGTACACAGTTCGTAGTATATTCTAACTAGAAGCGTCCCCATCACTATGGGAATGCCTCTGTGTTAGAATATACTGTCGGATATGAGTTTTCACAAAGTGAAAACTCAGCTCTGAAAAAGCTTTTATGCAGACGGATCTTCGGATCCGTCTGTATGAAAGTAACCTACGGACGCGGATGCCAATCTTGTGTGCATCCGTGTTCTTTCACGGACCCATTGACTTAAATGGGTCCGTGAACCGTTGTCCGTCAAAAAAATAGGACAGGTCATATTTTTTTGACGGACAGGAAACGCGGATCACGGCCGCTGATGAACAACGGTGCATTTTCCGAGTTTTCAACGGACCCATTGAAAGTCAATGGGTCCGCAGAAAATCACGGAAAACGGAACAACGGCCACGGATGCACACAACGGTCGTGTGCATGAGGCCTAAGTCAATGGGGACGGATCCGTTTTCTCGGGCACAATAGAAAACTGATCCGTCTCCCATTGACTTTCAATGGAGTTCATGACGGAACCGTCTTGGCTATGTTATAGATCATGCAAACTGTTCCGTTCATGACAAATGCATGCGGTTATATTATTGTAACGGATCCGTTTTTGCAGATCCATGACGGATCCGCCCAAAACGTGAGCGTGAAAGTAGCTTAAGTTTCATTGTTTTTTTGTGTTTCATTGCCAATTAACCTATGTCTTATGATCGGGGCCAGGACATGGAATTTTCGGTAACATGTCAGAGATTTTCACTGTGGATTTCAGTCTTTGCATCACATAGGGTGAAACCCCCGGCAAATCTGCAACAAAATTCACATGTAACATATGCAAATTTTGCTGCAAATACCACAGTGAAACCAAGTTTTTTTTTTTTTATTTACTATAGTTTACAACCTGTGTGGATGTACATTTAAACTATGTGAATCTAGTACATTCAACTGCTATAGATTGTGATTAAAGAGTAAATGTTTTTTCATTTTGTGTTTCATAAATGAATAGAAGAAATTTTGTAATGTATCTTATCAGGGTAAGATGCTTCCTTCACCTATCAGGCTGCTCTCCTTTTCACTAACTCTCAATTCACTGCTTAGGTTTCTTTCACATCTGCGTTTGGAAGCTCCATTTGGGGCTTCCATCACAGATTTGATGAAAAATAGCGGAGAGAAAGTCCTGCACCCAGGACTTTTTTTTTTTTTTCTTTTCTCTGCTACAAAAACCGAATGGATCCCATTATAGTGAACGGGATCTGGTAGGTTCTGTTCATGTCTGTTATGTGCCGAATCCAGCCCTTCCGTTATTCTCATTCTTCTGCTCCTTTAAGAGAGCAGAAATAGCTAGGACAGATGTGAAGGCAGCCGTATGTGTGCACAGCCGCCTAGCCCAATACCATGGACTCCTATAAATATACTAGACTCCACATGAAATAATAGACAAAGAACTTTATTGATGAACAAACATCAAGACAATTGTATAAATACTAAAAAAAATCTATTAAAGAAGTGTAGGAATGTGAGGAAAAGATCCCTCCAACCACGGGACTAGGTGCAAATTGTAGGATTTTACTAATTTATGACGTAAAGTCATGATTTTATGAAAGACACGGAGGCCTCATATTGCTTAACTCTTTCTTTACTTGAAAATAGCAGCAAAGAAGATAATCTGAAAAAAACCATTAGTACAGAGGTAACATAAGCCCCTCCCCCTTAGTCCTCCATAAAGGGACCTCCTCAACATCTCGACTTCCTCTTTCTTTGGTAACGGATCTGCAAACCGAAACTGGAACTGCCGAGAAACAGGAACATCGGCGTGACTTCAAACGACTCCAAACAAAGGAACAATCCCCAAACGAAATCCTGGTAAGACGTGACCACACTGGGGAACATCAATCACAGACTGCTGGGCCTTGTAATCAACCTGGAAAGAAACGTAAAAATAAATAGCAAGGAGCCAAGTAAGAGCTCCGAATAGTCGTACCAATACAGTAATAAACAGTGCAAAGGGAAAAAATCTTCAACTCTCAGTATTCAAAATAATACAAACATATAAAATAAAGGGAGGGAGAAAAGAGTGGGTGGGCAATACTCGCCTCCGTGTCTTTCATAAAATCATGACTTTACGTCATAAATTAGTAAAATCCTACAATTTTATATCAAGACACGGAGGCCTCATATTGCTAGTTTAAAGCCGACTTACAATGGATGAAAACATATGCGGACCCGGTCTGAAGTAAAATTCCCTGAAAGTAGAAACTCGAGACCAGTCCGCCAGTCTCATGACGTCCTCCAATTTAGCCCCCGAAAGGGTAAGGGACGTGGCCGCGGCACCTCGAACCGAATGCGCCGTGAAGATGGAGGTGTCGATGCCGGATAGGGATAAGATCCATTTCACCCAACGCGATAAAGTGACGCTAGTGACCGGAAGGTGAGGTCGACGGAAAGAAATGAACAGCTGCGAATGAGAAGTAGTCCGCAAAGACGAAGTCCGAGCTTCGTATTCTCTAAGGCATGCAACTGGGCACAGGATCAAGGATTCCGGAAAAGCCGGATAATCCACAGACTTAATACTGGTCTTAGTGCGACGTGAGATATTAAAGGTCACACCATCCGGGGTGAACGAGCGAGCATCGTAGTCCAACGCCCGCACGTCCGACACCCTTTTACAGGAGACCAGACAAAATAAGGTAGCTAACTTGGCCGAAAGCTGACGTAAAGAGAGGTCCGAATTGATCGGCCAAGACGACAGAAAGGATAAAACTATGGATACGTCCCAAGAACTCGAAAAACGAGGACGGGGAGGTCGGGTAAGGCGAGAGCCTCTAAGTAACCGACAAACAAGGGGATGACGCCCCGCCGGGCAGCCTTCAAACCCCCTATGGCCAGATGAAATAGCCGACCTAAACACATTAATGGTACGATAGGCCTTACCATCCTTGTATAAAGAAGACAGGAACAAGATAATATTATTCACCGAGGTTGTAACGGGATCCAGATTCCTGAGCAGGCACCAACCAGACCAAGACTGCCATGCCGACTTGTAAGCTCTTCTGGTGCCGGGGGCCCATGCGCTCTCCAATAGGAACCTAGCCGTCTCCGAAACATCCGTGGGTGGATCGGGGTTCCCGAAATCCTGCAAGCCAGCAGGCGTAAGGAATCCGAGACTACAAGAGGGTGCGATTGATTCAATGGCCCCCGTAATAGGGCCGCTGAGTGGGGCAATAATAGGGGATAGTCCACCAACAGCTCCAGGAGCTGAGGGAACCACGATTGAGTGTTCCAAAACGGGATCACTAGGACCAATTCCGCCAATTGGTAACGCACCATGGCCAGGACCCGTGGAATCAGGGAGAAAGGTGGAAACGCATACATCAGGCTCCCTGACCACTGTTGTAAGAAGGCATCTACCGCCTCCGCGGATGGGTCCGGCCTCCAACTGAAGTACCTGGGGAGCTGGGCGTTCCAACGAGACGCGAAAAGGTCGATGGAAAAAGGACCCCAGAGAGATAACACAGAGGCGAAGATTTCCTCGTCCAATCTCCAATCGCTGGAGTCGGACATGAAACGAGAGCTCCAATCGGCCCGAGTATTGTGGAGCCCCGGTAAGTATTCCGCCACGACTGAAATGTTGTTGGAAAGGCAGAAGTTCCAAAACTCCTTGGCCAGGTGAGTTAACATCCTGGATCGGGTGCCTCCCATGGAGTTGATATACCGGACCGCCGAGACGTTGTCCATCCGAAGACGTACACACGCTCTGGCCCTCCCGTTGGCAAAACTGCGGATCGCAAAGGAACCCGCTAGGAGTTCTAGGGCATTGATGTGCAGGGATGACTCCGAGGACGCCCAAGGGCCCCCGGTGGACACTCCCTCGCAATGAGCCCCCCAGCCCAAGAGACTGGCGTCGGATTCCACTACCAGGTCCGGACGAGGACCAAAAATGGCCCTTCCGTTCCAGGCTGACAGGTTGGCAATCCACCAAAGTAACTCGTCCCGAGTGTCCGAGTCCAGAATGATGAGGTCCGCCTAGGTGGCTCCCGCCTGAAGATGAGCAATCTTCAGGCGCTGCAAGGCCCGATAATGTAGTGGGGCTGGGAAAATCGCCTGGATAGAGGACGACAACAGACCTATCACTCTGGCCAACTGACGAAGGGATACTTGAGGTAGAGCCAACGTGCGACGCAATTCCTTGCGTATGGAACTGACCTTCACTGTGGGAAGACTGAGAGTCAGAGCCTCCGAATCCACCAGGAAACCTAGGAACTCCAAAGTCCTGGACGGGATCAAACAGGATTTCTCCCGGTTGATGATGAAACCCAAGCTGGTGAGAAGGGACATTGCCAGATGCAAGTGACTCAGAATGGTGGAATAATCTCCGGCCATGATCAAGATATCGTCCAGATATACTATGAGCCTCACACCTCGACTGCGGAGCCAGGCCATGACTGGACGAAGTAACTTTGTGAAGCACCATGGGGCGGACGACAGGCCGAAGGGAAGACACGTGAACCGCCACAGGGTGTTCCGCCAACGGAACTGCAACAGATCCCTTGAGGATGGAGCAATCGGTACCGTAAGGTACGCGTCCTTTAGGTCTAGTTTTACTAACCAGTCCTGAGGAAGGAGCATATCCCGAAGGAGGTGGATGCCCTCCATTTTGAAATGACGGTATCTCACAAAGGAATTTAGAGCCTTTAGATTTATCACTGGTCGGAATTGACCCCCTTTTTTCTCCACGAGGAAGATACTGCTGACCACTCCCCGAGGGGTTCGGGTGGCTGGCTCTATGGCTCCTTTCAGGAGCAACTGATTCAACTCCTCGTCTATGAGGGATTGGGCCGACAGGGGCGTCTGAGTATGCAGGGAAGACCTTAGAAAATACGGGCTTGACACAAGCTCTATGTGGAAACCTAGTATTGTGGACAAAATCCATGGATCCGAAGTTATAGTGGCCCAAACATGGGAAAAGGAACGGAGTCTGCCCCCTATACATGGGTCCAAAAAAAAAAGGGAGAGGAAACCGTTGACTTACCGAAAGGGCGTCGAAGGTTCGGTTGTCCACGATATGATCTGCCTCGTCCAAAAGAGCCCCTCGCCGGGAAGAATGATGGAGGATGCCTGGGGTCCTGACTGTAGGACCTGAAGGAAGATGAAGAGGGGCCTCGTCCCGAGCCTCGGGATTGGAAGGAGGAGCGGCCGGCCAGACGGCCCCTAGAACTGCCGGCCCTGGAGGAAACCCGGTTACTGAAAACCTTGCGCATAGAGGTTTGCGCCTTATCCAGGGCAGTAAACGTGCCCACGAACTTTCCCAGCTCCTTAATAAAAGGATCACCAAACAGGAGTCCCTGGGCGTCTTTGCCCGATTCAGTCAGGGCCATGTTGGCTAACTTAGGTTCCATCTTGATTAAGATGGCCTTCCTGCGTTCTATGGCAATAGAGGTATTGGCGTTGCCCGCCAGGCATATGGCCCTTTGGACCCAGCCTCTGAGTTCCTCGGGGTCTACTAGTCTGCCCTCAGCCTTAGCCGATTCCGCCAAATCAAAGATTTTGGCTAGTGGCCCCATTATGTCTAATAATTTGTCCTGGCACGCCCGAAGGGCTGAGTCCAGGCCTCTACGGGGACTAAATCCAGATTTCGACAAAAATTGTACGACCTTAGGGTCGACTGCGGGGGTTTCACAAACCCTGTTCGGAATAGTCGGACGGGGGCACTCGGCTCGCAGTTTGTTTCTAGCCTCCTTGCTAAGAGGCTTGCGGGCCATGGACTCAATGTAGCCAGCGACATGGGGAGCCGGCAACCACTCGGATGACCTGGGATGATGGAGTGAGTCCGGGTCAAATAGCGGGGCACCAGATGGATCCATGAGGGGTGTCTGCGCGTCAGTCGTCGCAGACGACCTAGCAGTAGTCGGCCGGGAAACCGGATCAGGTTGCCCCTCATCCAAATCAACCTCATCCCCCTCAGAGTTAGCTGGGGAACGTGTCTCAACCTCCTCCTCAGACTCCTGAGAGTCAGATTCTGGTTGCGGCTGTGCTCTAGCCGTTTTCCAGTTCCGTGCACATTCTGCCTTGCGCGGATAGGCTCGTTTGCGCGACCGGAGCGCGCTGTCAGATGATGGAACTAAGCCATCGGTCAAGGAGTTTCTGGAGGTGTTAGGTAAAGACACAGTAGTATCTTGTGTCAATGTTACTGTCTGGGCACAGAGGACCTGAGACAGGGAGCTGGTGAGGGCTGAGGAAACAGAGCCCATAGCAGACAAAATAGCGTCTGAAATGGACTGCTGTAAGGCCCTAGCTTGGGCATCAGCCATAGAGGGCATAGCTGCCCCAGAAGGGGGGGGCATAGCCTGGGGAGTAGCATTATTAGAGTCTAGCAAAGGGCTGCTAGAGATCAGAGAGGGGGCTGGAACCAGAGACATGACTAGCGATATTATAAGAGCAATGGGCGACAACAGTACCTAAAATTAAAGACCCTGAGGCAAGAATAATGCGACCGGACAGGAGCGCGGCAAGCCTAAGTGACCGTTGGCGAGGTACTGACAAAAACTTCCGAAATCTCGCGGGATCTCGGAAGCAGAGAGGCAGGCAGACAGCCGGGAAGTGCTCGCGCCCGAAATCCCGCAATCGCGAGATCTCGGGCGCAATCCAAAATGGCCGCCGAAACCTCGCGATACCTCCAGGCGCGCCCGAAGCGATGAAGAAGGAGGAAATGGCGCCCGGCAACAACGCCAAAGATAGCAGGAGACCCCTCAGTGCGGTAAGTAAACCAGAAGTCGCGGAGTGGTTAGCGACCACCGGAGGGCGAGAAAAAAGGCCTCACAGAGGAAGTATGAGGGGAACAAAACGGAACGGGGTAAAAGTAAAAACAAGTAATTACATAAAATATATATAAATATATATATAATAATGGGGAGAAAACGCGACCCCAAAACGCGCCAAACCTAAGGAAGAAAACAATTGCGGTACACAGGTAGTCCAAATTAACAAAAAACAATACTACAGACAAAATCCTTCACTCACAGCCCAGAGGGCTGTGGAGGGGTACTTATCTGAAGCGCAGCAGCAAAGAAAGAGGAAGTCGAGATGTTGAGGAGGTCCCTTTATGGAGGACTAAGGGGGAGGGGCTTATGTTACCTCTGTACTAATGGTTTTTTTCAGATTATCTTCTTTGCTGCTATTTTCAAGTAAAGAAAGAGTTAAGCAATATGAGGCCTCCGTGTCTTGATATAAAATCAATAATCCAGCTCAGCAGCCTTAGTAGTAGAATGCCACACGCCCATAGTATTAGTAAACGGTACCAACAGGCATCCATGACCTACATGTCACTAGGAACGACTGCAGTACTCCGAAGGAGCCGCAGAGTCCAACAAATATGGCTGAGAGCTATGATATACATATATAGTACATACCCAGGTTAAAGGGAACGGCCCAACATCCGTTTCGCTGTCTCGCTTTGTGAAGGGCACAACCCACCTATCTCCCACCCCTCTTATATATACCCCTAGCTCATACCGTCCAGCCAATGGACCATCCCGCTTGGCCGCACCTTCTCCTCCGTCGTCATCGCGCAATCTCGCGATGCCACGACTCGTCCCGTCGGAGGGCGCCCCACACGTGACCAGTCAGCTGATGCAGCAGAACCTCAGGACCTGAACGCCGACTGCAATCACATGATCGGCGCTGAGTAAGTGTACATCGTAGCACCCTATAAAGTATCGTACCCCCCCCCCCCCCCATAATTGTCAGTGAACAGCCTCCCATCTATTATACACTGCTCAAAAAAATAAAGGGAACACAAAAATAACACATTCTAGATCTGAATTAATTAAATATTCTTCTGAAATACTTTGTTCTTTACATAGTTGAATGTGCTGACAACAATCACACAAAAATAAAAAATGGAAATCAAATTTTTCAACCCATGGAGGTCTAGATTTGGAGTCGCACTCAAAATTTAAAGTGGAAAAACACACTACAGGGTGATCCAACTTTGATGTAATGTCCTTAAAACAAGTCAAAATGAGGCTCAGTAGGGTGTGTGGCCTCCACGTGCCTGTATGACCTCCCTACAACGCCTGTGCATGCTCCTGATGAGGTGGCGGACGGTCTCCTGAGGGATCTCCTCCCAGACCTGGACTAAAGCATCTGCCAACTCCTGGACAGTCTGTGGTGCAACGTGACGTTGGTGGATAGAGCGAGACATGATGTCCCAGATGTGCTCAATTGGATTCAGGTCTGGGGAACGGGCGGGCCAGTCCATAGCATCAATGCCTTCGTCTTGCAGGAACTGCTGACACACTCCAGCCACATGAGGTCTAGCATTGTCTTGCATTAGGAGGAACCCAGGGCCAACCGCACCAGCATATGGTCTCACAAGGGGTCTGAGGATCTCATCTCCGTACCTAATGGCAGTCAGGCTACCTCTGGTGAGCACATGGAGGGCTGTGCGGCCCTCCAAAGAAATGCCACCCCACACCATTACTGACCCAATGCCAAACCGGTCATGCTGGAGGATGTTGCAGGCAGCAGAATGTTCTCCACGGCGTCTCCAGACTCTGTCACGTCTGTCACATGTGCTCAGTGTGAACCTGCTTTCATCTGTGAAGGGCGCCAGTGGCGAATTTGCCAATCTTGGTGTTCTCTGGCAAATGCCAAACGTCCTGCACGGTGTTGGGCTGTAAGCACAACCCCCACCTGTGGACGTCGGGCCCTCATATCACCCTCATGGAGTCTGTTTCTGACCGTTTGAGCAGACACATGCACATTTGTGGCCTGCTGGAGGTCATTTTGCAGGGCTCTGGCAGTGCTCCTCCTGTTCCTCCTTGCACAAAAGCGGAGGAAGCGGTCCTGCTGCTGGGTTCTTGCCCTCCTACAGCCTCCTCCATGTCTCCTGATGTACTGGCCTGTCTCCTGGTAGCGCCTCCATGCTCTGGACACTACGCTGACAGACACAGCAAATCTTCTTGCCACAGCTCGCATTGATGTGCCATCCTGGATAAGCTGCACTACCTGAGCCACTTGTGTGGGTTGTAGACTCCGTCTCATGCTACCACTAGAGTGAAAGCACCGCCAGCATTCAAAAGTGACCAAAACATCAGCCAGGAAGCATAGGAACTGAGAAGTGGTCTGTGGTCACCACCTGCAGAACCATCCCTTTATTGGGGGTGTCTTGCTAATTGCCTATAATTTCCACCTGTTGTCTATCCCATTTGCACAACAGCATGTGAAATTGATTGTCACTCAGTGTTGCTTCCTAAGTGGACAGTTTGATTTCACAGAAGTGTGATTGACTTGGAGTTACATTGTGTTGTTTAAGTGTTCCCTTTATATTTTTGAGCAGTGTATTAATATATAGGCACTAGCCATATAGAGGTGCACGTAAATAAGGGACACCCCGCCCCATACATAATTCATAAAATACATACATGTATTAAATATATTAAAACACCTTCATGAACATTCATAAGCAGTAATCTACATGATGATGCAAAAGGGTGATAAAACGTGATATGTCTTTCTGGCAGTTTATATGTATATTATAAGTGACGATGACTTTGATTAGATGACATCTAAATAAATTAGATAAAATACTGCAATACATGTTAAAAGTGAATAAAGTGCGAACAAAAGTGCAAGTGCGAAAAATCTATGTGCCACCACGTGAAGTGACTACTAAATCATAATAAATCCATGATTCAAAACCACAAAAATTAGCATAAGACATGATTACTTATTGCACATGAATCAACATAAAATATGGTTAATTATTACACTATTCTCAAACGATGCATGAACACACATATGATCTCGAATAAATGACTACTGCGAACTACCCCAAAAAAAATAAAAAAAATATATAAAATAAAAATTACAAAATACAATATAATAAACATACATGGTCAGATCTATCCTCCAATTGGAAGAAGACGTAACCGAGAGGAAGGTTGGGGGAAAGAGGGGGCTAGTTGATTAATACACTATACAAATAGAAGTCCATGTTCTCCAATCTGAGTGTCCATAATATCATACTTCCATCACGGTGACTGTAGAGAACATCACTCATCATGCGGTATAATTCCCGGAGGCTATCGAGTAATAGCTAGGAAGGCAAAGGATGAAAGGGGAAAGTAGAAGATGATCACCAGGTATCCTTGAAACCTACATATATAAAAGTCTTGATGTTTGTTCATCAATAAACTTCTTTGTCTATTATTTTGTGTGCGGTCGTCTAGTATATTTATAGGAGTCCATGGTATTTTTCCATACGTGATATTTTGGGTTTGATTTATATATCGGAGTAACTAGCCCAATACCATGTGACTGAGAGAGGTGGATATGCACATCAACTATATGTAACTGTTTATTTGGGTATTTTTTATTTTATCAGAGATATTTTAATTAGCTTGTTTTTTAAGGGGAGTTTTCTTTTGGTGTACTCAGCTTTATATATCACCATAGATTACGGTGGATGAGAGAAAAATGACATACAATTTTATTATGAAGTCAATGTTCCTGCAACAGGAGTGCCACATTGCAGAGCGAAAACTGCTAAACAATGTCCGATACTATAATGGTCAGAAATGGTCGTATTCCTTAAGTACACACGAATATCCAGAAAAATTACACTTTAGGATCTTTCATCTTTGACATCAAGGTTTTACCTTATTTGAGGAGAACTAGATGGCAGCTTTTACATCAAAAATGTGTCCCAGATTTTATTTCAAACTTCCCATAGCTCAAACCATGAATGATCCCTCACAATAACGCGTTTCAGGGATCGAAATTTAGTAATGTGTTACTGCCACCTGCTGGGTACCTTGAGAAATGCATGTCTTTTTATATTAGCATAGATAAAAGGAGTAGAACATTTTTGGAGACAGAGCGGTGGTGAACTATAATAAAAGCAGTGGGGGGGGGGGGGTGGAGGAGGTGAAGGGTCTGGTGGCAGTGGCCATTTCTCAGTTTGTCTTTGTGAAGACACAGTTTTGTTTGGGATGGTCATAACCATGTGAATATTCTCCTTTCTCTTAGGGCTTCCGTCTGGTTTTAGCCAGTCCTGCCCTTTGTTTCCAGATCTTAAAAGAAAAGAAGCACGAAGGACATGGAGACGCCGTCATGTTCCAGGGTGAGAGCAGCGGCCGTGTCCCATCCTGCACAACACGGTTATTGTGGATATTATAGAAATATTCATCTTCACCCCCACATTTTTCCTGCAGGATTGGAAACCAAGCGATGGACCGTGACAAAAATCCTTTCCACGGACGCTATCGTGTACGAGAACAACTATGCACAGGTTAGAGGGGCAGATGGAGTCCTTGAGACATCGAAGTATGAACTCAAAAATCTGGCTAATTACACTCATTGACAAAAAAGAAAACATCAAGAAGGAGATATTGGAAGTGATTACAATATTAAAGGGAACCTGTCATAAACTTTATGCTGACATCGCTGAGGGCAGAATAAATTAGTGACAGAAATGCAGATCTCAGCGGTGTGTCACTCATGAGCTAAAAGTAAGCGGTTGCCCAGAATCGGCATCATAATCCTTGCAGCCCGGGCCTGGAGAAGAGTCAGACTTCTTTATAATCTCCTGCTCTCTGCGTCCATCTGCTGCTGATTGGCAGTTCTCTCCTAGAAATAAACCTAGGTAGAAGACTGTCAGTCATCAGCAGGTGGGCAGGAGATCATGAGTAACCAGGACTCTTCTCAGGTGGTCGTGACTCTTCTCCAGGCCCAGTCTGCAATGATTGAGATGTTGGTTCTTGGCAACCGCTTATTTTTAAGTTTTATAAATGGCAGACCGCTGAAATCAACTCGCCTGTCTATCTCTACTTTATTCTGCCGTTAGTATGGACAGCGTAAAGTGGATGACGGGTTCCCTTTAAAGCTAGAGGAGGAGTTTATTGTGGACAACTCTACAATTGAAAGGAGGCTGTAGGACCACGTTTTATGCTTCTAGCCTAGATACAAGGTGAGATATGGCTGAGCATGGAGGCATACAGGTTCCTGGTGTCCTGTGGTACATTTGCCCACCGATGTTACAGCTGGGCCTGTTGATCCTGCACACTCATAGGTTTCTGAAGCTGGCGTCCCATAAATGTTCAATTGGTGATAAATCCGGGGACCAGGCAGCCAAGGAAGTCTTTAAATCTGGAGGAGACCTTCCCGTTGTTGTGTGGGCGAGCATTATTCTGCTAAACTATTCAATATGTGAGAGAGAATCTAAATCGCACATCCTCATTACTATGCTTTTGATATAACTGTTTTAAATTTCAGCAAGATAAAACATGGCTCTACAGCACTATTATCAATCTATTGCTGTGCACTATTAGGAGGCATTAGTATACAGTTTGATCAAAGAGCATAGGCCCACTTACCACGGTGGCTGTCGCTGTGATGGGGCCCAGGGCCTAGGTGGCTTTGCCACACAGTGAGGGCGCTGTGTGGCTGCTGGGTCCCATTGCCTGCTGGAGCACGATGGTCGCCGCAAAGTGCCGCGCCAAAGTTAGAGTAGGTCCCCACTTAAAGAGGCAACCTTGTCGCGGTAAGTGGGCCTATGCTCTTTGATCAAACTGTATACTAATGCCTCCTAATAGTGCACAGCAATAGATTGATAATAGTGCTGTAGAGCCATGTTTTATCATGCTGTAATTTTAAACAGTTGTTATATCAAAAGCATAGTAATGAGGATGTGCGATTTAGATTCTCTCTCACATATTGAATTATTCTGCTAAACAATTCCTTGTCCTGCACATATATCGCTGCGCTGTTAGTGTCCCTCGTATCACTACTAGGGGAGACCGACTGTTGTAGGTGACGACTCCCTAAATCATCACCCAGCAGTGGGGACTGTGTGTCTCTCCACAGCAAAGGCAGGACTCGAGCACTCGCCATGAGACCTCCATACTCGAACCTGAACAGAATCTGGACTCACTGCGACACCAACTTTCCTTCTGTCGAGCACCAGGAAATGGTCCAGGCTGAGACACGCAATGCAATGAAGCTGCCACCTGTGTCTGGATGGTGGATAATGAAACTGTGGTAGCTGCTTGTGCTTGTCAGTAGATCAAACAATCCTTTCTACTGGTGGTCTGTCTGGAGCCTGTTCACCATGTGTGCATGCCCTGATTTAAACCACTGCTCCCAACAACGGCCTAGCCGTCGGGCAATTCATCAAAACCACCATCCTGCTTCTTTCAGTCCAGTAATGTGCCCAGGTTTTGTCAACTGGGCAAAATGTTTAAGTGCATCGTAGAGGCATGTCTAGCGGTCAACGATTTCTCACCAAAAGGTACACTACCCAAAAGTAGCCTCTGAGAGCCTTTTTTTTTTTATAGGGCAGCGGTGGGAAGCACTTTTATGCTTTCTTGTGGCAAGACCCAGTGTCTAGACCTCCCCTGTAATCATTGACATATCTGCCTGAGACATAACTGCAGGATGAGTTTTACAGCGATCTGGCATTTTTATCTGGGTGTGTTTAATTTTAAAAAAATTTTTATTAATTTTTTTTGTCAGTGAGTGTAATTAACAATATATTCTCCCACTACAATGCCTTAATTGGACCATATGTCTAAAGTATTGCAGAAGACACAAGGGCTGTTTTTGCAACCGTGCCAGTTTGAGAAGAATCTACATTAGTTATGTCCTAGTGCGCACATGGAAGTGAACCAAAATTGCTATGGGACCCATATAGATAGACCAGGGCCAGAACTTGTATGCGTTGGCAGGATATAGGTGGGCAAATATGTCAGAAAATGGGTAGTGGTATATGGTCGTGTGAGAAGAGAATGGTAATGCTGCTGACCCTCTTGCAGCACTGCATTGACTGGAACCGGGATATTCTGAAGAAAGAACTCGGCCTAACAGAGGAGGACATCATCGATATACCTGCCTTATACAAACTGCAAAATGACAAGGCTGTAGCCTTCTTCCCCAATATGGTGAGTACCGTGATGAGACTAGACATCCATGATGCCCACATCGAAGTGTTCTGAGCTTCTCTGTGCTTTATCCATGTTTCCTCCAGGTTAATATGATCGTTCTGAGAAAAGATCTTGGAATTCCCAAACCCTATGGGCCTATAATCAAGGAGACCTGTTGTCTGGAGGATTATGCCATTGAGCTGTTCAAGCCCTTAGAACTGAAGTGCACGTTTATTGATGATGTTGTGTCGTACCACAAGAAACTGGGCGAGGTGCACTGCGGCACCAACGTCCGCCGGGAGCCATTCACCTTCAAGTGGTGGCAGATGGAAGAGCCTTAGTGTCCGACCAAGCCTGGAACCTCCTCATCCTTGTATGTCTCCTTCTGAGCTCCAGTCTCCTCCACTCAGATGATGTGGAAGATTCTGGGCCAGTTACGGTGCACTCACACACTGCACATTTTGATGCAGAAATTTCCATGACTGAAAATCAGTTCCATTCGTTTGAATGGGGCATCGGGCACAAGGATTTCTGCAAGCCCCATACAGATGAATGATACTGATTTTCAGTCAATGAAATTTCCGCAGCATGTGAAGGCGTCCTTACTTATCATTACTACTTGGCATGTGACACAGCTGTGAGCAGCCATATAACAAGTGTCTATTAGGCATAATCATTATATACACACATTATTTGGCCAAAAATATTGGGGCACCTCTACATTAGACCTACATGAGCTTTTATGACCTCCCAGTCTATATGGGGCATTAATATGGAGTTTGTCCCTCCTTTGCTTCTCTGGGAAGACTTTCTACAAGATTTTGGAGGGTGTCTGTGGGGATCCAGATTGAGCCGTATTTTTCGCTATATAAGACGCACCCCAGGTTTTAGAGGAGGGAAATAGCAAGAAAATATTTTTCATCAGATCAGACCCCCAAATCAGGAACTCTCATCAAACTTCCATGCCAGACCCCCGTCAGACCTTATATCAGACTTCCATGCCAGAACCCTATGAGAACATGTCAGACCTCAGATCAGACTTCTATGTCAGACCCCCTCATCAGACCTCAGATCAGACTTCATGCCAGACACCCATCAAACCTCAGATCGGAGCTAAAATAAGGAACTTCACTTGCCTCTCCTGCTCTGCGGCTCCTCTCCAGGTTCGGCGATCGCTCCTCCAGATGCACTCCCTTGTCTTCCCCCGCCCGACCTAACTGCGTGCAGCGTCGGGTCATAGTGTGTGCAGTGCGGAGAAGAAGACAAGGGAGGGGGTGAGTACTGGCAGTGCTTCACCCGCTCCCTGCACCTTATACATACTAGTGAACGCTACCATAATGGAATCGCTCACAGCAACCAGAGAGACCGGTGCTTTTTCCTATACTGTGTAAACACGGCCACCGTTGCTGGATTGTCGCGTGGTCATAACCATAGAAACGAGCAGTGTATAATGTGATGGAAAAATGAATCCAGCCAGCAAAGGAGGCAATATGGACAATCACGAAACATTAGTAAGCGCCTGGTATTAACCTTCTCTACATGATAAATGCCATTTGCTTAAGTGAGAGGACCCCTTTAAATGCCTTTGTATGTAGAATGGGATGTGATAAAAGCTCCTATAGGTGTAATGTGTCCAGATACTTTTTTTTTTTTTCCCCATATAGTGTAGTTAAACACCCACCTTTTTATACAGAAATTGTGAATGTCAGCATTTGCCACTATTTTTAAATAAAGCTGTGAGAGTCTGGTGGAACTTCGGATATAAGAACAGGAATGGCTCCCTTATCATACGAATTTTCATGAAATATTGGTCTATGCTGAAAAGTAGAAAAAAAAATACATTAAAATCTGTTCCATCAGATGCCAATCATTCATTATAATTAAAGCGGTTGTCTCATAGACAATGGGGTCATATCGCTAGGATATGCCCCCGTTGTCTTATAGGTGTGGGTCCCGCTGGGACTCACACCTATATAGAGAATGGAGCCCCGGAAGTGAAGGAGGGCGCATGCACAGCCACCCTCCATTCATTTTCTATGGGGCCGGCGAAAATAGCCGAGCGCTGGCTCTGCCATTTCCGTTGAGCCCATAGAAGTGAATGGGAGCGGTGGCCGGTCATGCGCGTTGCGTTCCCATTCACTTCTATGGGGAGCCAGCTTGGTAGTGGCCGGACCGGAGTCCTCCAGCCACCACCTTACAGGGCTCCGTTCCCGATATAGGTGCGGGTCCCAGCGGTGGGACCCGCACCTATAAGACAATTGGGGTATATCCTAGCGATATGCCCCCATTGTCTATAATGATACAACCCCTTTAAGAGCAAGTGCCTCCTGATACCTATGGCTTCTCACAGCTCTCCCATTAGAAGTCGTTCCAGACCAGTTCACAGTGTAGATCACATAACCTTCCTGCCAAAATCCATGAGTCTTTTTGTATACGGAGTAAGGACGGAGGTGATTGCTGAATACCGACCACCCCAAGGATGATGAGAGTGATGGGCAGAGATCATCCTCTTTTATCAGTAGATTATACAGACATATCGCATATACTCCCCTAGATTTTCTGTTTTTAAGTGTAGGACTTATTCAGACAGCCGTAACGTGGGAGCATTTTAGCGTCCTTATTGCAACTGGAAATCTCAACCCGACCACGGGTCTAATTCTTCGAACTAACTGCATCATAGGGTGTGAATTCGGATGATTAGACCCCCAGAGGGTCTGAGATTTGGGGCTGTAATACAGGCGGTAACCTGCTCCCAGGTTACGGCCATCTGAACAAGGCCTTACCAGTGGTGTTGGGACTCAGTGTTGCCTGTAATGCGATGTGATGATGATTAATATAATTTATTATATATATTTTTTTTTTTACACTAATCTTATTATTCCATAAAGTTTGTTCTTTCTGATGTGTTTTATGTCATTGCACCTTATGTTCTCCTCTTCATGTCCCGCTTACTGAAACGGGTAAAAGGACTGAGCTGAATTTACCAGGGAAACCGATCCAATCTCTTAGCACAGTTCTCCCACTGTTCAGAGCCATATTATTGTCTATAGGGGGCAGTATTCTAACGAGTGGTCCATGTCCACTTTTTTTCCCCTCTGTGTTATCCATATTTCACTTACAATGCCAGGCTGGTGTGGGGCCCGACTCACTCCGGTGAGCGCTGTGGCCTCTACAGCTTACCAAGCACAGCGCCACTCATTGCATAGTGGCTGTGCATGGTATTGCAACCAAGGCTGAATTATTTGAGGTGCACGTTGGCCATGTGATTAATGAACCTGACGTCACTGGCCTTGGCCATCTGATCGATGGGAGTGCCAGGAGTCGGACCCCCAGTGATCTGATATTGACGTCCTATCCTGAGAATAGGTCATCCATATTTTACTCGTCACCATGTAAGCTCAGGAATGATTCCTATATCAGTGATGTGAATATGGAGCATAACTGGAGCTGTCTTTTGAGGATTCAGGGCTCATGTCCTATTTGTTTAATAGCTGCCTGTAATCCGGGGGTCATCACAATGACAGCAGCTTGTAAGGAAGGCTATTGTGCACTTGGGATCTTAGGTCTTCCGTTTTGGGATTATCATCCCATGTAAAATAAACGGACCACTATAGCCAAAAGAGAATCCGAGGGTCTCCTCAAAAAGTGGAAACCAATGTGATGGTGCAAAGATATTACAAAGAAGAAGCTATGAACTAAAAATCCCATAGAATCCCCTCAAAGGTTGTCCTATGGACACAGGTGCACATAACCCATGATATGCGCCTCGACCATGGTGCAGTTACTACTATTCCTGTCTGAACTCAGTGCCTTAGCCGTAAGACGTCTCCATCGTAGACTGGGTGCACCCAGCGCATTTCATGCCCTCATCTGTACCATAAATCCTCCATTTTGTGTTTATACTAACTGCTATAATAAAACCTGTGGAATAAAACCTGCTTGTCCTCTGATTTTTGTAGAATTTGTTACTAGACTACAACCCCCAGCTTCCTGACGTGACTTGGATAAAACTAGTTTTGACATAACATCAATGTGTCACCACCGGTGGGAGCCAGCTGCCGGGGTCCCCGGAAGGCAGGGTCACTCCTAGCTGTACACTTTCTGGAATTGCCTGGGGCTCCTTTGTTCATATGACTGGTGGGGCGTCCCAGTAGTCGGACCCTAACTGATCGGACCTTGTGGATTTTTCAGCAAAATTTTAAAAGAATAAAAATTGAAATCCATAAAGTCACATTACTTGCAGATTTCATTGTGGCATTTTTTATTATTGCATTTTTACTCATTTTGAGCTAAAAATCTTTTTTTAAAATTTGGTCTTTATTAAACATTTTCAGCAGTTGTGTGTGTTTTTTTGTTTTTTTCTTTCTACAGGGTTAAGCTTCAGTCTATCTGCAGAGTATCTTGCTTTCCTTTCACACTGAACCCATTAGGTGGTTGTTCTGATGACTG
Organism: Bufo bufo; assembly: GCF_905171765.1. Classification (NCBI taxonomy): domain Eukaryota; kingdom Metazoa; phylum Chordata; class Amphibia; order Anura; family Bufonidae; genus Bufo; species Bufo bufo. Next base: position 47,159,645 of record NC_053389.1, on the reverse strand, counting down.
GATGTATATGCCTGATCTCTGCATTCCACACGGCTCAGAAACACTAATTATGGTTAAATTCTTCTCAAACTGAACGAAAACTAAAGGGAACCTGTCACTGGGATTTTGGGTATAGAGCTGAAGACATGGGTTGCTAGATGGCCGCTAACACATCCGCAATACCCAGTCCCCATAGCTCTGTGTGCTTTTATTGTGTAAAAAAACGATTTGATACATATGCAAATTAACCTGAGATGAGTCCTGTCCCTGACTCCTCTCACATACAGGACTCATCTCAGGTTAATTTGCATATGTATCAAATCGGTTTTATTTTACACAATAAAAGCACACAGAGCTATGGGGACTTGATATTGCGGATGTGCGAACGGCCATCTAGCAACCCATGTCCTCAGCTCTATACCCAAAATCCAGGTGACAGGTTCCCTTTAAGACCAATTTAAAAAAAAAAAGATTTTTAGCCCAAAATTAGTAAAATGCAGTCATTAAAAATGCGCCCCCAGAAGGCGTTTTATAGCCTGTCAGAGGTGGAAAATCCAACAAATCCATGCTATTTTCATAACAGAACTGACTTACCATAAACTGTACTGGGCTTTAGGCCCCATTCATATGACCATTTTTTGCTCCTGTTCATTTCAATGGGGCCCTAAAAAATGTGTGTGCTGTCCATATGTTCGTTCCGCAGCCCTGCAAAAAAGATAGAACATGTCCTATTCTTGTCCTTTTTGCAGACAGGAATAGACATTGTTACAATGGGTCTGCAAAAAAAAAAAAAAAAGGATGCAACATTGATGACATCCTTATTTTTGTGGACCGCAAAATACACATGGTCGTGTGAATGCACCCTTAGAGAGCCTCTATCAGCACCTTCAACCCTTTTAAACCAGGTGTACTGCTGCTGACAATACCTTTCTTTTGTCTGTATGTGAATCAGCTGCAGAGATATCTGCATTTTTATTCATATACAAATGAGCACGTTGGAGCACCAGGGGACAGGGCTGAATTCTTAGAGCACTTCTTTGTAACGCCCCCTGGGCTCTACACACTCCCCCTTCCCCTTGATTGACAGAGCTAGACATCAGCATGCTGAGGGTAAAGCTGTGTCCAAGCATGTACATATCATATACATTACTTTTCTGTAGCCTTACCATGTTGAGAATAGAGGTTTTCTATGCTTAGAAAGCTAATACATACTGTATTGCTGATTTATTCACTGGCACGATATACATGACTAGAAAGACACCAGTAATATGTATTCGCTTTCTAAGTATAGAAAACCACCCTTACCAATGTGATAAGGATGTAGCCTGGAGGTAAGTGGTCACCCTTGAACCTCTGCTAGAGGTTCAAATCCTAGCAGAGAATTCTAGATCTTTTTCTTCAGTTTTTTTTTTTTCCTCTCTCTCCTTCATTTAACCCATAACAAGAGGCTATAGCCTTACTGTGCTGAGAGTAGAAAACCTCTATTCTCAATATAGTAAAGCAATAGGAGACAATGTAATAAAGGGATTGTCCATTTTTTCAAGCCTTTTCTAATCTAAGGTCCTTTCAGGCCTGGTCGTCAATCAAGTAAAAATCTGTACCACAGGTCAACCTACATTGTGGAAATGCATGTGGATGACATTTGAAAAATCTCAGGGCCTATGCGGGTCAACAAGGGCAGATCACTTGCTGATGTGGTCTTTCATATTTGGGGGTATTCACAAGTTCTGCTGTATAGCTGATGGGTGGGCTCACACTACTATTTGGTCCACAATACACTGCTGATGTCACCAGGATTGGGTACATAGTATCAGGGCTTACATGAGAAAAATGTATGGTGGGGACACTGTGGTCGGCTCTGTGATACCTCAGGCACTGTGGAGGAGAGAAAAGCAGGTTATCCGGCGACTGACCTTAAACTCCCTATTTGTCTTCAGAAAGAGGTTCTGCAGCATCTGAGGTGTGTATTGTAAGGAAGTGAACCCAAAGTACAGGTCATGTTCTACAGCCACTTGTGCCTTTTTCATAGGTATATAACATTTATGTTTAAATATCATAATTATAGTGGATTTGATTTTATATATATATATATATATATGAGGCCATATTGTGATATATTCACCATTTTGTATGGATTTTAAAGTCGGCCGAGAGAGGTTCATGGAAAGGACACTGTTCATAAGGTTTCTTCTCTATAGATGTACCAGTTTGAGAAGAGTAATTCTTGTCTCCTTATAGAATTATGACTGAGATAAAGATATTCTCTAGACCTATCTGGTACTAATTAGCCCTACAGTTGATGTCTTGGTGAAGCAGAAAGTCTGTGGTGTCTGTATACACATATATAATGAACCTTAGTTGTTTTTTTTTTTTGTATAAGATAATCAATAGGACATATGTATTTTTATATTGTTAAATATTATGAAGGATGTCAATGCATCTATTATCTTATATATTTCTCACTAGGAAAGCATACACTCCTAAAATATGATGAGAAGAATTTTAAGTGTAGACTTTGTTAATGAGTCTCCGTTCAGGGAAAGCGTTGTTATTTTAACTAATAATCAATCACCCGTTGAAGTGACAGGGGAGACACACATGTCTGTGAGAGTACAAGGTCTTTTATATGTTTATCAATACCATAAATTTGATAGTTTGGGAAATGTCTAAACTGGTACCTTTAATGTCTATGCTTTAATTGGTACATGTGTCAAAGTTAATCCCTGTAGCTCTGATTTAGGATTCCATATGTTATGTGTATGGAATGTAAGATGAAGTCAGACTTGGACATTTAACTCTTACTAGTAATGATGCTAATAGCTTATGCAACGGTGCAACCTAGGTATAAATAAGTAATATTACACCAACAGCAGAAATACATTCTGGGTAATAGTAACATAGTACATAAGGCCGAAAAAAGACATTTGTCCATCGGCCTGTTATCCTGCAAGTTGATCCAGAGGAAGGCAAAAAAAAAACTGTGAGGTAGAAGCCAATTTTCCCCACTTTAGGGGAATAAAAAATTCCTTCCCCACTCCAATCAGGCATCAGAATAACTCCCTGGATCAACGACCCCTCTCTAGTAGCTATATCCTGTAATATTATTACGCTCCAGAAATACATCCAGGCCCCTCTTGAATTCCTTTATTGTACTCACCATCACCACCTCCTCAGGCAGAGAGCTCCATAGTCTCACTGCTCTTACCGTAAAGAATCCTTTTCTATGTTTGTGTACAAACCTTCTTTCTTCCAGACGCAGAGGATGTCCCCTCGTCACAGTCCTGGGGATAAATAGATGATGGGAGAGATCTCTGTACTGACCCCTGATATATTTATACATATTAATTAGATCTCCCCTCAGTCGTCTTTTTTCTAAAGTGAATAACCCTAATTTTGATAATCTTCCAGGGTACTGTAGTTGCCCCATTCCAGTTATTACTTTAGTTGCCCTCCTCTGGACCCTCTCCAGCTCTGCTATGTCTGCCTTGTTTACAGGAGCCCAGAACTGTACACAGTACTCCATGTGTGGTCTGACTAGTGATGTGTAAAGTGGTAGGACTATGTTCTTATCACGGGCATCTATGCCCCTTCTGATGCAACCCATTATCTTATTGGCCTTGGCAGCAGCTGCCTGACACTGGTTTTTGCAGCTTAGTTTGCTGTTTATTAAAATTCCTAGATCCTTTTCCATGTCAGTGTTACATCATAGTCGTTATCATATGTACACGCCTAGCCAACAATGATTGGAAAACTAGGAAGGTGTGTCTAACTGATAAGTTTTTGGATAATAAACCACATACAGCGGGTAAGAGAGAAAAAAAAAGAAAGGAGGGACATCCCAGGCAAAAAATCGCAATGATCAGAACGGACTTCAGAGTGGAGTTCCCTTAGACTCTGCATTCTTGGGTAACGTATAACTTTATTATGTGTAGTATTGATTGAATTAATTGGCCTGATATTTAGTAACTCCCGCTTTAGTGCGGATGTATAATGTTAAAAGTGCTACATCAATAGCCTGACCGCTGAACGCGAGGAAGGTCTGAAGACTAGCTCTGGCTCTACAGAGCCATGCCTAGACAAATAAGATGCCCTAACTTCGGTCAAAATAGGGAGAGACGAGATCAGGGAACAACCTATGACTCCCAAGCAAAAGAAAGGGCAAGCCGAGATAGACCGCTTTGTGAAGAGACGACTAGCGCGCTCACCAGCCTGAACAAACAAGATGGCGATACAGTCCTTGAGGCTTGAATCAGAGGAAGAAGAAGACAGGGAGGACGCTGGTGCTAGTGGAGGTCAAAGAATTAGAGACACCCCGCAGGTAGAGGACAACTAAACTTTAACAAGGTCCTTCTTGAAAGACTCCCTCTCACAAGCCTTAACTCCCTTGGTTCAAGAGATAAAAGATATGAGGCAGGACTTGAGATCACTCGGTCGCCGGATAGAAACCCTGAAGTGCAACCAGGGACTATTAACAAGCCACGGAGCGGCTGTGTCGCAGTGCATAGACATGAAAATTGATTCCCTCAATAACGCCTTCCTCCTGATAGAAGATCAGGAGAATAGGAGTAGGAGGAAAAATATTTGTATAAAAGGATTGCCGGAATCTATTGTACCGAATGCCCTCCAAGAAGCTGCCCTACACTTACTGTATTCACAGATCTTCTTGGTGTCGACAGCTCATCACTATAGAGCGCATCCATAGATGAGCCGCCACGAGATGTGATCTGTGGCCTGCTCAGTTACAGGGACACAGAGGCTCTGCTGCAAGATGGAGGAAGGAATTAACACATGATGGAGCACCTATACAGTTGTTCCAGGACATAGCTCCACATTGAATAAACGCCGCAATCTCAAGCCCATCAAGGACTACCTGAGAGCCCAAAAAATAATGTACAGGTGGCTATATCCTTTCGGCCTCACATTTTTGCATCGGTGGCAAACGCTGTACAATTCGCAAACCTGTGGACCTACCAGCATTATGGGCTGCTCTTGGAATAGAACCGTTGCACATTGAATCTTGGCTTCCACTAGACAATACAGCAATGAAGCTTCCATCACTTCCTTGAATGGAGCCATGGTCCACGGTCACAAGGCACAAGTCCACAAACATCAGTAGGAATAAAGATACAGACTGAGCAGTCACTTCCAGTTAGCTATTCACAGGATTGCTATATAACTTCTTGCAATTTTCTGTTCCTTACTACAGTATTAAGATGAAAAACAAAATGTCTACTACTCTCCATTTATCCTCATAGGAGCCTGACTCTGTGGATGCGTGACCCCAAGAAAGGGATCTGGGGTCCCAGTATCTCTGTAACACCTGGGGATTTCGTGGCTGCAGTAGGCACGCTTCTAGCCTATTAGGCGTATTCACATTTATATACATCTATATATTCACGGTATGTGCATATATCATTCTAATGTAGAAATAATCTATGTTAGACTTCAAAGTGCCCTCCCCAACTCCCCAAAAATTTACATTCGGAGAGGCCCTGGGGGCCACAAATTAGCTAGTATTTAGCCATAGGACAAAAAGGACCCAGATGTTATTTACAAGGCCCCATAGGGTTTCCTTCAACTCATCAAGCATTGGGCCCTGAGAGTTGGGGCAAAGGGGCCTGGCCCCTCCAAAACATCTGAAGGGTGGGTGGCAGCAATTGGTAAGCCCCTAATCTACTAGATGTACCTACACAACGCCAAACACTCATATGTACATACCACTTTGTTAATCAACATAACCTATGTGCATCTTTTAGGGTGTACCAATGGTTCCTCCCCAGAAAAGGGAAGGAGTCACAATCAGGACAGCAGTTAGCCGTAGGCCAGATGTATTCCTGTTTAGAATATCTAGGGCGCGGGTCTGAGATGCCAGATCAGGATGCCTTTATCCCACTCCCACATACTCTCACACAGTATCATCCCAAAGCTTACATATCTACTGGTTCGAGTATAAGTTCTTTGGTTTTATTACTGTTCAGGTCGCTCCCAGGGATCAACATCTCCTCTATCATTGTGTCTCCCAACCATGGCTACCATAACCGTCACATCTTTCGACATCAGAGGTTTTAACACCCCGCAAAAGAGGTCCCAGGTACTCTTGAGGAAGAGCAAATCTGACATTTGCTTTCTAAAACTAACACAATTCCCAATATGCCACTCACATACTATAAACAATGGTTCCATTCAACGTACAAATTAGCAGCAAGGGGAGTTAGCATTGCTATAGCTAAACACATACCCTTCGAACACGTCCTGACTCAGTCAGACCCAGACGGACGATATGTCTTTGTTAAGGGAAAAATCGGTCACATTATGATCTCTCTCGCCAATCTTTACGCCCCCCAACAGTAAAAACAGCATCATTGGATTAAGAACACATTATCCAAATTCCATACGTTCATGGAGGGAGTGAGACTAGTGGGGGGCGACCTAAATATCCCACTAAACCCAATCATAGACACCCCTAGAGGAACCTCCACCAATTTGTAAAACCTAGCCTTGGGAACTATCCAAAGAGCCTTGAGAGAAAGCCACTTAGTGGACTCTTGGAGGACTTTAAACGCCTCCACTAAAGATTTTACGTTTTATTCAAAGGTACACCACACTTTTCAGAGACTAGACTATATATTCATCTCAGATACTCACATAGATATGCTCAGGAACTCTACCGTTGGTTCAATGACGGTATCAGACCATGCTCCTGTTCACACCTCCCTATCTCTTTCCTCTCTCCCCATCAGAGAATGGACTTTGCGTTTAAATGAGATCCTTTTGGGCTCAGAGAAGGCTATTAGAAAATATCTCGCAAAAACTTGCCTCCTTTGTCAAAGAAAATGATCCCTTGGACACCTCCCATGCCATAGTATGGGAGACGCACAAAGCATTTATAAGAGGAGAATTCATATCTCTGGGGACAAAGGTAAAAAGAGATAAACAAAAAATTCTAAATTCTCTACTGTCCCAAATTGCCGCATTAGAAACTATCCAAAAACAATCTAAAGTAAGAGCTATGCAAGATAAGCAGATCTTTCAATTTTTGGCGTAAGGCAGATAGTTCAACATCCAAAGTGCAAAGGCATACCAATATGCAAGGTTCAAATATTATGCCCATGGGGATAAGGGGAATAAAATGATGACCTATCTGATCCCCCCCAAAAAAGAGAGGCTCAACACATAGAGTATCAGAACGAATTCAGGGCCCATAACCATAGAGACTAAGTATATTGCGGAAGAGTTCAACCGTTTATATCATCAGTTATATAATATTCCATCAAACTTACAGACAGATACCAGCCATTCTAAGATAGACCAATTCCTATCAAAACTTAAACTACCCTCGCTATCTAGAGAAGACTGTTCTACATTACTTTCTCCCATTACGTCAGAAGAAATGTCAAAAATTATTACTACTCTACCACAGGGGAAGGCCCCAGGCCCTGATGGCCTACCGGCTGGGTATTACAAAAAGCTTCTACCCCCCTTACTGCCCCGCATAACTGCCTGGTGCCAAGCATTGCGGAAAGGAGAGCCTCTCCCAAAACAAGCACTTGAGGCAACCATCACAATTTTGGCCAAGGAAGGAAAGTATAAGTTATTATGTGGAAGCTATAGACCTATATCTCTACTTAATGTAGATATAAAAATATGGGCAAAAATTTAGGCGAATAGACTGAACAAACTCCTTCCCGAAATAATACATCCAGACCAGGAGGGATTTGTGGCAGGGAGGGAAGGGAACTTCCATTCATATAGTGTGCTGAGCGCCATCACATTAGCAGTAAATAAAAAGCTCCCACTCCTGGGCACAGACGCTGAAAAGGCATTCGATAGTCAGTTGGCTGTTTATGCAGCGTGTGTTGCACAAATTCGGAATTCCGAGCCCTTTTACTCAAGCAATAATGTCTTTTATATCACCACCCCAGCGCCAGAGTCCGTGTTAACAGAACGCTATCGCACCCTTTGAAATAAACAATGGTATCCGTCAGGGATGCCCTTTGTCCCCAACCCTTTTTATCATTACCCTAGAAGCCTTATTACAAGCAATTAGAGACAATCCATCCATTAAAGGATAACTGTCGTATTTTTTATTTTTTTGGGAGTAATGGATTGTGGTGATTAATATCTCCTTGGTGGCCCTATTTCAACTTTTCACTGTGTATTCAGTTGCCTCTTAATTCCACAGTTTTGTTCCCTGTTCTGCCTACTTTTACCTGTGCTTAAAATAGGGTTGCTAAGCATGGTCCGTCTATCTGTTGAAGGACGGAGCACGCAGAAGCAGGCTGCGTGCAAGGTCACATTACTGAAAGCCAGGTCCTCCCCAGCAGCTGATAACAGTGCCTGGGCTGTGTGCACTTCTCCCTGTCCCTGCTCTTGGCAGACGCTCCCTCACTCAGCAGAGCTGGAGAAAGCAGAGTTGGAGCAGCGCACAACAGGGAAGGGAGATCTGCCGTCTGCTCAGTGTATAAATGAAAGCAACATGTGGTAAGAGGACCCCTTTGTGCTGCAGGAGATTAACCCTTTAGGGGGAGGGCTCTGGTTACTGACACTTTTGGGGGGCTATTGTTACTGGCTAGTGAGGGCAGGCGGGATTAGCCTCAGGGTGAGGGCATTGGCGGCCATCTTAACTGAATAGTGAAATTGTAGTTTTATGCAGACTGGTTGCTAAGGGCTGAATCTTATTAAATATGGGGTAAGTCAGTCTAATAGTTAGTGATTCTGGAATATCATGTTATTAGTAACTACATATATGAAAATTGAAGTTAGGGTCTAAATCTGACAGTTATCCTTTAAGGGAATGGTGGTCAAAGAGGTGGAACATAAATGTGCTGCCTTTGCAGATGATCTTTTTGGTGTTGATCACAAATCCTGCACAAGCATTCCCTCAACTAGTGACCCTATTTGAAGAATATGGCTTTCTATCCAATTTTAAGATTAATTATACTAAATCGGAGGCACATTACAGTTCCCTCACAACAAATCCACCAGTTCCGAACCACTTTTCCCTTTAAATGGCAACAAGACAAGCTCAAATACTTGGGGATCTTCTTAACAAATAAACTTTCCAAATTATACTCAATGAATTACTTAACTCTCTTAAAACAGATTAAGGAACAGTTGCATTCATTATCATTACCTTATGTCTCCTGGATGGGTAGGAAAGATTTATTACAAACTTAAATTATGCCCAAACTTTTATATTTCTTACAGATGGTTCCAATACACCTCCCTCAGTCCTTCTTCGCATCAATACGTACTCTACTTATAACTTTTCTATGGAAAGGTAAAAAGCCTAGACTGGCATACAACAGTTTAACAAGAGATCGCCTTCATGGAGACTTTGGCCTCCCTGATGCAAAAACTTAACACAGAGCGATATTGTTGAGAAGATGGCTCCAACCGTGTACCCCACAATATAGAATATTGGGCTCAGACTTAGAACTAGACAACTTGTCTGATTACCAGCCTGCTGGTCTATAGGTTATAGGTGGAACCTCATCTCCTCCGTTAAAAAGTCTAACCAGAGGTGTTCATGGTGTTATCAAATTTCTTCAGGTTAGTGGCAAGCCATTCTCTGATCCCCCAAGACATCTACCTTCTTCTCTAATCCCTTTCCTACTCCATCCTAATGCCACAGATGCTCCCTCTTTCTGGCACCGCCTTGGAAATATTAATGTCACTGAGCTTAGAGCTAGCTTCGCAATGCCTGTAGACATGGCCGCCTTTGTTCACAACAGGGAATTTAGAAACGCATGCCACACCTTACAAACTAAATACAGCGAAACACAAGAAGCAACATGGTTTGAGAAATTAGCATCCAACCCTACGATTCCTAAACACACGATTTCACTATTATACAAGAATCTGCAATCCATGGTTGCCATGGGAACCCCTGCTTATATCAGGCAATGGGAGAAGGACCTAGAGAGATCCTTTTTTACAGCAGAAAAAGACCAAATACATTTAAGATCCCATGGCTTTTCATGCTGTGTCAGAATCCAGGAACATTGATATAAAACAATGACCAGGTGGTACAACGACCCTCACAAACTTCATAAAATGGGATTATGGGAGTCGGGCGACTGCTGGAGATGTTCTCAGGAAGGGGGCACATTAGGCCACATATTCTGGTTTTGCCCTCAAATAAGGGGATTCTGGGAACAAGTAGAACACAAATTAAACCAAATATGTAGATCCCGTCACACAACTGGACCCCAAGGGCATCTGATTTGCCTACTTAGATGGTCCAAGCAGCTAGGTACCTAATCCCCTTGACCTGGTTTAGCCCCAACCCCCCAACTATTACTCAATGGGAGTCAAAAATCGACCAGCTGTGCCTCATGGAGGAATTAGCAAGCTGGGCAAATAGAACTCACTCCAGATTCCTAAAAACTCGGGCTCCTTGGAAAGAATACAAAAAGTTAAAAAAAATCTCCTCCACTCTTTCGACGCTCAAAAGTGACCTATCTCACAGACCCTCTGACTAGTTGAAAATATAGAACACACACATGGTTAAATAGAAAATATGAGAGATTTCTCCCTCCTACACATCTATAAACCACCAAACCTATAGATTACTTACTTTGTTTTCCTGACTGCCCCGGGTGCGACCACATACTGACTGTCACTATTGGTTATATGAATAGTTCACTTTGTTATGTTCTAGGGTGTCTACGACTGCATCAAATGAACATTGGCAAAAACTTACAAGGAGCTCCTGCAAGTTACTCTCCTCAAACAGAGGTCTATTGAAAAGTTCTGAAAGATCTGTAGTTTGTTCATTCTGCTCCACTACTATTATATGACGCTCTGACACCTTTTTTATGTTATGTACTCTATATAAAATATCAATAAAAAGATATTTGATTAAAAAAAAGTGCTACATCAATATTATCACTATTCAGTAGAGATGCATATTACTGAATAAAATATCTTATACTAATATCGGAGAAACTCTCTGATTGGAATATTCACATTCCATAGTCAATATCAGGCCTGATAATTTATAAGTTGTGTCGCAATACTACCCGATATTGGTCTTAGTTTGAGCAGAGCAAGGGTTCGTATGTACCCTAATCCCTATTGATTTTACTGTGTCAACTGATAGCTTATCTCATAATTGTGGTCGAGACTGTTGTATTACATTTTATGTTTGAGAGGTAATATGGAACGCTGGTATTAGTGTTAGAGCCATCTAGTGGCAAATTTAGGGCACTGCATATCACTGTGTATTATTGCATACCATTGAGTTTTATATTGATTTAAGCTTTGATTGTATTTTAAGTTATTGTATAATAAATCACTAATATTTTTGCATAGACGCTTGCACCATGTTTAATTGATTGCACAATATAATTAAATTAACGACGACCTCGTTTTGAGGTGTTTTATATGTCCACCTCTAGGATAAAGTCCTATTTTTTTGCGGAACGGAAATACGGACATACGGAAACGGAATGCACACGGAGTAGCTTCTGTTTTTCTTTTTGCGGACCCATTGAAATGAATGGTTCCGCATACGGTCCACAAAAAACATGGAACGAACACGGAAAGGAAATACGCTTGTGTGGATGAGCCCTTATAGTGATATAGTGGTTATAATGCAGTAATACACAAGCTCACTCCCATTCTCCATTCACTGGTATGGGAGATCCAAGAACCAGCTGAGTAATTAGGCTACTTTCACACTTGCGTTAGGAGCGGATCCGTCTGGTGTCTGCACAGACGGATCCGCTCCTATAATGCAAACGCTTGCATCCGTTCAGAACGGATCCGTTTGCATAACCATGAAAAAAAAAAAAAATTTTTTTTTTTTTTTTGTTCATGATAATGCAAACGGATCCGTTTTGACTTTACATTGAAAGTCAATAGGGGACGGATCCGTTTGAAAATTGAGCCATACTGTGTCATCTTCAAACGGATCCGTCCCCATTGACTTACATTGTAAGTCTGGACGGATCCGTTTGCCTCCGCACGGCCAGGCGGACACCCGAACGCTGCAAGCTGCGTTCAGGTGTCCGCCTGCTGAGCGGAGCGGAGGACAAACGGTGCCAAACTGATGCATTCTGAGCGGATCCGCCTCCACTCAGAATGCATTAGGGCTGGACGGATCCGTTCGGGGCCGCTTGTGAGAGCCTTCAAACGGAACTCACAAGCGGAGCCCCGAACGCTAGTGTGAAAGTAGCCTAAGTGTGCATGCTGAGAGTTGTATTTTCACAACAGCTGGAGTGCCGGAGGTTGCCTACCCCTGAGATAGGGTATAACTATTACATTGGTGGGGGTCCTAATGCTGGGGCCACCATCAATCATAATATATAGGTATCACAGCTACACGGGTTTTGTCCCTACGGTGTTCGCTTTGCAGCAAAACTGACCTGTGCTCTTCATTCTCTGGGTCAGTACGATTACAACGATACCACATATGTATAGTTTTTTTTGTTGTCTAAATAGTATAAAAATAAATTAACCCTTTCACTACCGAGCCACTTTTCACGTTAAATCCCATGCCGATTTTTGAAAATCTGACGTGTCACTTTATGTGCTAATAACTTTGGAACGCTTTTACTTATCCAAGCTGTTCTGAGATTGTTTTCTCGTGACACATTGTACTTCATGACAGTGGTAAATTTGAGTCGATATATTTCACCTTTATTTATAAAATAATCCAAAATTTACCAAACATTTGGAAAAAATGTCTACATTTGTATTTCTCTACTTTTAAGACCGATAAAGTAATATCTCATAAAATAGTTATCAATGAACATTCCCCATATATCTGCTTTATTTTGGCATAATTTTGTAAATGTAATTTTATTTCTTTAGGATGTTAGAAGGCTTGGAAATTTAGAAGCAATTTTTCAAATTTTCAACACAATTTCCCAAACCATTTTTTTAAGCACCAATTCAGATATAAAGTGATTTTGCGGGGCTTTCGTAATGGAAACCACCAATAAATGGCCCCATTTTAGAAACTACACCACTTAAATTATTCAAAACTGATGTTACAAACTTTGTGAACCCTTGAGGTGTTTCACAAGAATTATAGGAAACTGGGGGTGAAATTTCAAAATTTAATTTTTTTGGGGTAGATTTTTTTGTTAATCAATTTTTTCTTGCAACACAGCAAGGGTTAACAGCAAAATAAACCTCAATATTCATTACTCCGATTCTGCAGTTTATGGCCTCATGCACACGACCGTTGTTTGGGTCCGCATCCGAGCCGCCGTTTTGGAGGCTCGGATGCGGACCCATTCACTTAAATGGGGCCGCAAAAGATGCGGACAGCACTCCGTGTGCTGTCCGCATCCGTGGCTCAGTTCCGCGACCCCGCTAAAAAAATATAACGTGTCCTATTCTTGTCCGCGCTTTGTGGACAAGAATAAGCATTTATATTGCAGGCGCCTGTTCCGTTCTGCAAATTGCGGAAGGCAACACGGGCGGATTCCGTTTTTTGCGGACCGCAAAAAACGGAACGGTCGTGTGCATGAGGCCTTACAGAAATACCCCATATGTGGTGGTAAACTGCTCTATGGGCATGTGGCCGTGGTCAGAAGGAAGGAGCGCCATATGGATTTTGGAAGCAGATTTTGCTAGAATGGTACCTAGAAAGGCACCATTTTGTATTTGAAGAGACCCTGACGTACCCCTACAGTGGAAATCCTCAAAAAGTGACCCCATTTTGGACACTACACCCCTTAAAGAGTATATTATTAACAGGGGTACTGAGCAATTTGACCCCCTAAGCATTTTACAGAATTTGAAAACACTTGGCTGTGAAAATGAAAAGTTTAATTTCTTCCAATAAAATGTTGCTTTAGCCTCAAATTTTTCATTTTCACAAGGGTTAACAGAAGACAAAGCAAACTTGAAAAGAAAGTTCATTCCAGCCTCTGGATAAAACAATGGAATCCTTTTTTTGAGAAATAGTCATAAAATCCAAGTATGCCAAACACATAGTGCACAGAAAAACGCAACTCCTGTGACGCATTTCGGATGTATATAACACCCTTAGGGCTGTTTCACACGAGCGGTTGCCATGCATGTCATCCGCTGCGTGAATGAGAGCCAAGACCCGCTGCGGACAGCAGAAGCACGGAGCATTAACATGACTGATAATGCTCCGTGCCTCTCTGTGATCTTTTTACTACAAATTCACAGTGACAATTTTCTCACTGTGATTTTGTAGTAAAAAGGTCACAGAGAGGCACGGGGCATTATCAATCATGTTACTGCTCCGTGCTTCTGCTGTCCGCAGCGGGTCTTGGCTCTCATTCACGCAGCGAATGTCATGCACGGCATCCACTTGTGTGAAATAGCCCTTAGTCGTAGCAAGTTTTGAACTTTCTTTCAAGTTTGCATTTGTTCGAGTGCCATGCTTTTCTGTGCCCTGGACCTCTGCATTGGAGCTGGCCGTGATTATATTTAACAGGAGAAAAAGCACCCCATAATTTGTTAGCCATTTTCTCCTGAATACAGCAACACCCCATATGTGGTGGTAAACTGCTGTGGGGTCACATAGCAGGGCTCAGAATGGAAGGAGCACCATAAAGCTTTTGAAGCAGATTTTGATGAATTGGTTTACGGGTGCCATTGGTTTTTATTTTTTGAGTGATTGTGTTATGTGGGAGTTAATTTTTTTGCGGGATGAGGTGACGTTTTCATTGGTACCATTTTGGGGTACATAAGACTTTTTGATCTCTTGCCATTTTACATTACTTTATATTACTTTTTGTAAGGAAAGGTGACATAAAAATGGCTGTATTGGCATCGTTTAAAAAAATAAAATGTTTACAGCATTCACCTGAAGGGGCATAACATGTGATATTTTCATAGAGCAGGTTGTTACGGATGCGGCGATACCCAATGTGTCTTATTTTTATTTCTGTTAGGTTTTACACAGTGAAATCCTTTTTCAACAGAATAAGAACAGAATAAAATCTTGTTTTGACATTTTCTTAGAGTCATATTTTTTTTTATATTTTGGGCGATTGTCTTCGGTAGGGGCTCATTTTTTGTGGGATGAGATGACTGATTGGTATCATTTTGGGATACATATGCCTTTTTCATCCCTTGGTATTACACTTTTTGTGAGGCAAGGTGACCAGAAAATGGCTGTTTTGGCACTGTTTTTTTTTAACGGCATTCACCTGACAGGGTGGATCATGTGATATTTTTATACAGCCGGTCGATATGGACACGACGATACCTAATATGTCTACTTTTTTTTTTGCCTTTTTTTATTTTTTACTAATTTTTGGGAAACTTTTGAAACTTTTCATTTTCTATTGTGTAAACTTTTTTTTTTTCACTTTTTTTTTTGTCCCACTCTGGGACTTCAACTTCTGGGAGTCTGATCCCCTTTACAATGCATTACAATAGTTCTGTATTGTAATGCATTGGCTGTAAGTGTATTACCAGTATATTACACTTACAGTCTGCTTCCTGTGGGATCCAGGGGGCTGGATCTCACCGGCTGACACAGATGGCAGCCACGATGCTTAAGGAAGGCATCAGGCTGCCGTACAAGCTGTCGGGTCCCCGTCACAACAGCGCAAGGACCCGATGGCAGCTCACTTCCTTCACAGACATAGCACGTGCTGCGGTCAAGGCTGACCGCGGCACATCTAGGGTTAATGCGCTGACATCGGTGTTTTCCTCGATGCCGGCGCATACAGCAGGTGTCCGGCTATCAGTGACTGCTGGGACACCCAAGCAGCGTTTTGGTGTCCGCCTCCAAAGCGTAATGGCGACTGATCGGAGGCAAACTGATGCATTCTGAGCGGATCCTTTTCCATTCAGAAATGCATTAGGGCAAAACTGATCTGTTTTGGACCGCTTGTGAGAGCCCGGAAACGGATCTCGCAAACGGAAAGCCAAAATGCCAGTGTGAAAGTAGCCTTATTAATTCTTTTGGGTTAGAGAAGTGATGAAAAAATGGCAAAACGGCCATTTTGACCCTTTTTTCCATTATGCCATTCGCCATAAAAAATATTTTTATATTTTAATAGTATGGGCATTTTCAGATGCTGTGATGCCCATGATGTTTATATTTTTTGCTATTTCTGTAGAATAAAAAAATAAATACATAAAGGGGGGCGATTTAAATGTCTGTATTTTGTTTACTTTTTTAATGGTTTGTAGCTGGTGTTTGAGGCTACAAGACTCACTATTTATTTTATTTTTGTACCATCATGTTTCATAAATACCCATGATGATACTAAAATTGCTTATTTCTTATATTGGCCACCTGCTGACCAAAAATGAGGATTGCAGCTCCAATACCCTAGCGCAGTGGTCGGCAAGCCGCGGCTCGCGAGCCACATGCGGCTCTTTACACACTTTAATGCGGCTCTTCTGCAGGGCTCCAGATGCCATTAGCGACTAGACCCGCCGCCGCAGCTCTGCTCAATACAGCGGCGGGCACAGGAGATGATCGTTCTCAGCAGCGCAGGAGGAGTCTCTCCCTCCCCCCTGTGCTGCTGCTGTCCCCGCCGCTGCCAATAAGAAGAGGCAGGAGGAGGAGGGGAGGGGCTGTGGCCACTGCGCCACCAATGAAGAAAACTGACCTGTTAATACAAATACAGGAGGCGGGTGCCGGAATCAAATAGCCGGCACCCGACCTCTGTGACAGGGAGCTGCGATCCGCTGCAGTTGAGTTAACCCTTCAGGTGCGGTACCTGAGGGGTTAACTGCCGCTGATCGCAGCTCCCTGTCACAAAGGTCGGGTGCCGGCTATTTGATTCCGGCACCCGCCTCCTGTATTTGTATAAGAAACGTTGGTGGCACAGTGCCCCCCCCCCCCCCAGTATAATAAACGTTGGTGGCACAGTGCCCCCCCCCCCAGTATAATAAACGTTGGTGGCACAGTGCGCCACCCCCCCCCCCCAGTATAATAAACGTTGGTGGCACAGTGCGCCCCCCCCCCCCCCAGTATAATAAACGTTGGTGGCACAGTGCGCCCCCCCTCCCCCAGTATAATAAACGTTGGTGGCACAGTGGGAAGTGCCAATGAGGGTTAAAAATAATAAAAGAAAATTAACTCACCTCCTCCAGTTGATCAGGTAGCTGCCGGTCTCCTGTTCTTACTTCTTTCTAGTTTCTTCAGGACCTGTGGTGACGTCACTGAGCTCATCACATGGCCCATTACCATGGTGATGGATCATGTGATGAGCACAGTGATGTCACCACAGGTCCTGCGTCCTGAAGAAACTAGAAAGAAGTAAGAACAGGAGACGATCAATTGGAGGAGGTGAGTTAATTATTTTTTTATTTTTTAACCCTCATTGGCACTGCCCACTGGGCCACCAATGTTTATTATATTGAGGGGGGGCGCACTGCGCCACCAATGTTTATTATATTGGGGTGATGGGGGGGGCGCACTGCGCCACCAATGTTTATTATACTGGGGTGTTGGGGGGGCGCACTGCGCCACCAATGTTTATTATATTGGGGTGATGGGGGGGGCGCACTGCGCCACCAATGTTTATTATATTGGGGTGATGGGGGGGGCGCACTGCGCCACCAATGTTTATTATACTGGGGTGTTGGGGGGGCGCACTGCGCCACCAATGTTTATTATATTGGGGTGATGGGGGGGGCGCACTGCGCCACCAATGTTTATTATACTGGGGTGATGGGGGGGGCGCACTGCGCCACCAATGTTTATTATATTGAGGGGGGGCGCACTGCGCCACCAATGTTTATTATATTGGGGTGATGGGGGGGCGCACTGCGCCACCAATGTTTATTATATTGAGGGGGGGCGCACTGCGCCACCAATGTTTATTATATTGGGGTGATGGGGGGGGGCGCACTGCGCCACCAATGTTTATTATATTGAGGGGGGCGCACTGCACCACCAATGTTTATTATATTGGGGTGATGGGGGGGCGCACTGCGCCACCAATGTTTATTATATTGACCTTGTACTAAGCATTCTGTATTCAGAATGCTATTATTTTCCCTTATAACCATGTTATAAGGGAAAATAATACAGTGAATAGACTTTCATCCTAGGAACCATGCGTGAAAATCGCACTTGCTTGCGATTTTCACACAGCCCCATTAACTTCTATGGGGCCTGCGTTGCGCGAAAAACGCACAACAGAGCATGCTGCGATTTTCACGCAACGCACAAGTGATGTGTGAAAATCACCGCTCATGTGCACAGCCCCATAGAAGTGAATGGGTCCGGATTTAGTGCGGGTGCATTCCAGTATTTTGAATGCCGGATCCAGCACTAATACATTCCTATGGGGAAAAATGCCGGAGCCGGCATTCAGGCAAATCTTCATTTTTTTTCGCCGGAGATAAAACCGTAGCATGCTACGGTTTTATCTTTTGCCTGATCAGTCAAAATGACTGAACTGAAGACATCCTGATGCATCCTGAACGGATTACTCTCCATTCAGAATGCATGGGGATAAAACTGATCAGTTATTTTCCGGTATAGAGCCCCTGTGACGGAACTCAGTGCCGGAAATGAAAAACGCTAATGTGAAAGTACTTTAAAATATTAAGTTTAAATCCCCCCTTTCCCAATTTTACATATAAAATATATAAACAATAAATAAATAAACATATTACATAGCCTTTTTAGTCACCTTGTCACCCCAAAAAATAGCATAGGACTGTTCTATTATGGGCCGAATGTTTCATAAAATGCGAAATGCACACAGCTTTTTTTGTTGTTTTTTTTTTTTTGCACGGTATTGAGTATCACAATACTTTTTTATGGTGACGAAAGCGAATCAAAATTTTGGTTTCAAAACAACCCTACGCCGATCTGATCGGCGTAGCGTTGTCACGATACCAAAATTTTGATTCAGTTTCGATTTGGCAACTAAAAATTTGATTTGGCTCCTAAATTTTTCAGTTCAGGAGCCAATGGCTACTTGGAATTTTTTTTTAGTCTGGAGCACTGTTCTGTGTGCCCGGCGCCCGCTCCCCTCCCTCCTCTCGGGGGCGGCAGCCTGCGGCTGTCCTGCCTACATGTGTGCCGTGCGGCGCTCAGGCCAAAGGAGGCGTCACTGACTGTCAGTGGGGCCGCGGCGGAGGGAGGCGAGGAGGCGGAGCTGCTCTGTCTGCTATGACCTGTAAAAGCTGCCCCTCCAGGCTGGCAGCAGAAGAACACAGTCACAGAGTAACACTGAGGCACGACTTGTTGGAACTTGGCCGACCCTGCTGGACTCTAGTCTGGACTCTGGAGAAGACACCTTAAGGCAGAGCCAGCTGAGATTGGAGCCAGGACCAGACCGACCCCACTCCAGCCAGACCCCAGTGATATATCAGGTACCGACTTCAACATTGTCCCTCATCATGTCACCCCCCCGATGGTGCAGACTCCAACATTGTCCCCCATTAGGGAGCATAATGGATGGGGGCTGACGGCTGTCATGGGGGGCATGATGGCTGACATGGGAGTAATGATGGATGGGTGCTGACGGCTGACATGGGCATGATGGATGGGGTGCTGACGGCTGACATGGGCATGATGGATGGGGTGCTGACATGGGGGGCTGACGGCTGACATAAGGTCATGATGGCTGACATGGGGGGCATGATGGATGGGGGCTGACGGCTGACATGGACATGATGGATGGAGTGCTGACATGGGGGGCTGATGGCTGACGGCTGACATGGGGTGCTGACGGCTGACATAGGGGCATGACGGCTGACATGGGGGGCATGATGGATGGGGGCTGACAGCTGACATGGGCATGATGGATGGGGTGCTGACGGCTGACATGGGGGGCATGATGGCTGACATGGGGGGCTGATGGCTGACATGGGGGGTAATGATGGATGGGGGCTGACATGGGCATGATGGGGTGCTGATGGCTGACATGGGCATGATAGATGGGGTGCTGACGGCTGACATGGGCATGATGGATGGGGTGCTGACATTGGGTGCTGACGGCTGACATAAGGTCATGATGGCTGACATGGGGGGCATGATGGATGGGGGCTGACGGCTGACATGGACATGATGGATGGAGTGCTGACATGGGGGGCTGATGGCTGACGGCTGACATGGGGTGCTGACGGCTGACATAGGGGCATGACGGCTGACATGGGGGGCATGATGGATGGGGGCTGACAGCTGACATGGGCATGATGGATGGGGTGCTGACGGCTGACATGGGGGGCATGATGGCTGACATGGGGGGCTGATGGCTGACATGGGGGGTAATGATGGATGGGGGCTGACATGGGCATGATGGGGTGCTGACGGCTGACATGGGCATGATGGATGGGGTGCTGACGGCTGACATGGGCATGATGGATGGGGTGCTGACGGCTGACATGGGCATGATGGATGGGGTGCTGACGGCTGACATGGGCATGATAGATGGGGTGCTGACATGGGGGGCTGACGGCTGACATAGGGGCATGACGGCTGACATGGGGGCATGATGGATGGGGGCTGACATGGGCATGATGGATGGGGTGCTGACTGCTGATATAGGGGGCTGATCTGAGGTATGATTAACATTGGGGGTCTGATTGGTGGTCTGACCTGAGGTATAATGGAAAATATTGTTTCTGATTATACTCCTCTAAAACCTATGTGCATCTTATAGGGCGAAAAGTACAGTCCTCAAACCAGATCGAAGATATCAGGACCACACAGAGGAGAAGCCAGCTGCTGCAGACAGAACCAGGACCAGGTGAGCTGCGGGCGGGGCGGTGGGAGAAGGGGGTCACCGAGATGTAGCTTCGCTTGTGTTGCCAAAAAATCCTTGCACAGGCTCTGGTCACGTCCACGTGACAGGGCCGGTGCAAAGAGTCCCACAGTACCCGACCTATGTGGATACTTGCATGCACAATATTCTCAATAAAAACTTATTGAAACTAAAAACAGTGTACCATCCTATGTATTTTCGGTTTTAAAAATGTGGCTCTCAAAATAAATTTCAATCGTGGTTTTGGCGAGATTTGGCTCAGTTGAAAAAAAAGGTTGCCCACCACTGCCCTAGCGTATTGAAACCAATTACCAGCATCCTCTTTGGCTGCAAAGAATGGCGGCAAGAAGACTGGAAGCGCGTGCAGAGGAAGCCGGTTAGAAGCAGTCAGTGAGTTACGGACGGTGTTCTGCCAAATCTCTATACCTTGCGAAAAGTCTATACCGGAAGTGACGCGGCCGCACAGGAATCAGCTGGAGGAGGGTGTGCGCGGCGCTGCGCAAGCGCACATCCACCGGCTTAGCAAAGAATTATTGCAGCGCCGCGATAGAAGTACTTTGTATACCGCGTGTGCGCACTTAGGGGTATAAAGATTTTGCGGCGCAAAATGTTTCATCAGATCTCCCTACCCCTGAGTGTGCACGCGCCCACAAATCATCAGTTGCAGTTCAGCTCTACTATGTGGTGACCTCGGTATCCAGCACTCAGCTCTGCGGTAAGGATGAACTGCAACTGATGATTTGTGGGCGCGTGCACACTCAGGGGTAGGGAGATCTGATGAAACATTTTGCGCTGCAAAATCTCTATGATGCCAGCACAGGGAATGAACATGATGCCGAAACTGCGCATGCACTAGCTCCCGCATCGCGAGATTTCGGCGCTCCAGCTCTGTGACGTCAGCCAGCAAGGAGGAGATTCGGAGGACGCGGGGCGGTGCTGGGCTCCATTCCGCTGGACTCATCTCCGGACACAGGACTCATATCAGGTCATTTGCAGATGGATCAAAACGTTTTTTCAACACAATAAAAGCACACAGAGCTATGGGGACTGGTTATTGCAGATGTGCTAGCGGCCATCTAGCAGCCCATGTCCTCAGCTCTATGCACAAAATCCTGGTGACAGGTTCCCTTTAATGCTTAGGAAAATGTGTAGAAATCTGAGTCTCACTTCCTTCTGGGATTCGCGTCCCCCCCTATCCCTTGGTTGAACTTGATGGACTTATGTCTTTTTTCAACCGTATTAATTATGTAACTATGTAACACACTTGATGCAATAATGCAGATCGCGGTCATTAGACACGGGTCTCTGCTGTTTGAATTTTCATAGTACGGGCATTTTTGGACATAGTTATGCCCATGATGTTTATATTTTTTGTTATTTATACATTAATTTTTTTATTCTATGGAATGGAGGGGGGTAAATAAATTTATTAAAAATTTTTAGAATTTTTTTTTTAACTTTTTTAATGGTTTTGTATCTCGTGTTTGAGGCTGATGATACTAAAATTGCTAATTTCTTATATTGGCCTGCCATCTGCTGGCCAAAATAAGAATTGCAGCTCCAATACCCAGTGTATCGAAACCAATTACCAGTGTAGCAGGCCAAATTAACCCCTTCCCAGATTAAACCCAGCTATAGTTTGGCCCAGGCCAGAGTATACTCCAAAGATTAACTGTCCTAGGCCAAACTATACCCAGAGATGTAAAATAGCCTAGGCCAAACTATACCCCTAACCCTAAGTTCACACCTGAGCGTTTTACAGCACGTTACTACGCGCTGTAAAACGCACAACAAGGAGAAACCAATGCTTCCCTATGGGAATGGTTCTCACCTGGGCGTTTTACAGCGCGTACGATCGCGCTGTAAAACGCCCGACGCTCAAACAAGTACTTGAGCTTCTTTGGGGCGTTTTGTCGCGCGTTTGTGGCCATAGGTCACTGCTGTCAATCAAACAAACGCGCGTCAAACGCGCGTTTGCCATTGCGTAAAACACGCGTTTTAGAAACGCTCAGGTGTGAAACCAGGGTAAAGGCCAGACTATACCTGGCGGGATAAACTCTGTATTAGGGGGTGTAAAATAGCCTAGGCAAGACTATATCACTCCAGGCCATAATGTTATCACTTCACTCGTTTTCTCACCCTATTCCTGCCGGGTCACCTGATCAGTGTATGACCCATCATGTGCTGATCAGGTGACCCATAAACATTCAGCTGATAAGCGCCCCATGTAAATCTACCTTTATAAGTTGAAGGTTCAAGATGCTATGACTTTAATTATATTATAAACAGTCAAGTTTTTCTGGTTGAAGTATAAGTCTATGGCCCTGATTTATCATACCTTCACTCCAGAATTCTGGTTTCAAAAAGTCGCAAAAATAAGGCTTTTGCGACGTTTCGCATTCACTTATGTAAGCAATTGCACAAAATTTTGTGACTTTTATTTTGCAACTCTTTGCATTTTTACACTCCAGTTTTGTAATGTGGGTGGGAAAGTGGGTGTAGTTACCCATGTTAATGAGTTTCACTCCAGATTTATCATTGAGACTTTTTTTTTTTAAAAGTGGCAAAAAAGTCTAAATCTCACTCTAGGAGGAGGGTGGAGTAGGAAAACTGGAGGAGCTTTTTTAGGCAAAAGTGTCAGGTCTAAAGATGGGACAAATTTATCAAGTAACATGAGAGATTTGATAAATATGGCATAAAGTACTCCAACACAGACTCCAGCAAGACTGACTTCAAATTTTCCCCATGATAAATTCTCCCCTTATGTGTTTAGAGTTTTAAGATTAAAGGGTAACTGTCATATATATATTTTTTTATTTGCTAGGCATGTATACCTGAGTTAGTTTGTCAATGATTGTCAAAAGATCTGTAATTACCTTATAATAACAGCTTTTATTAATGTCCTCTGTCCCTTTCAAGACAGTTGCTATGGCTCATCTGTCTCCAGCTAGGAAGACTGAGGGGCGGTCCTTCACACTGCATGCCTGTATTAGGCTTCAGAGTGAGGAGGCGTGTCTCTCAGTAATCCAATCTGATTGGCTGGCAGGGAGCTGCTGGCTACAGCAAGTGTGTATGGGAAGTGAGGGAAAGCAGTTTTGGCCTCAGAGAACTGGCAGAGGAACCATCTTGAGAAGGTCCTCATAATGTAAATATTTAAACAGCCGTAACTTAGGGAAAATCTCAAGGAAAACAGTGGTATGGGAAGAAACTAACGATTGCTTTATGCATAATGCTGCTGCAGCAGTAACATATGCTAAAATAGATTTTTTTTGCTGAAAACATGACAGTTACAAGTCAGTTAGCTTTATCACTTAACTTATCAGACAAAGCTGAATCCCCAATAAAATGTTGAAAAATTAAGTAATTCTTGTGTATATCACTTAATGCTACTGATGGGGGTGTACGGCCTGAGGCGTATGAATTAGCCTAGGCCACTTTAACCCCAGGTATACTCTGGCCTGTTACACCAGCATCCTCATTGGCTGCAGAGGATGCTGGTAAGAACCCTGGAAGCATTTTTTAGCTTTTAGATGCCGTGATCACACTTGATGCAATAATGCTGATCGCGGTCATTGAAACAGCGGAAACTCGCCGGCCATGGCGCCCGCTGCACACGTGTTTACCCATTGCTCCAGGGCCAAAAGGGTTAAAACTCTCTGTTAACAATGTAAAAAAAAGCAAAAAAATAACCACAGAATTACTATCCCCCCTCCCCCAAATAAAAATACATATTAATCAATAAGTACCCTAAGACGGTATCAGTTGAAACTACATCACTTTCCGCAACAACAAAAAAAAACAAAGGGCCACACTGATGGAATAATGAACACGTTGCGGCTCTTAGAATGCAGCCACGTAAATTATTTATTGCATCAGACCTGTCATCATTATACAAAAGTTGTAAAAAAACACAATAAAACTACACATATTTGGTATGGCTGTAATCGTACTGACTCATAGAATAAAACACGCTATTTATTCTGAACCGTGAACGCTGATAATTGAAAGTGCAAAGAACAATGGTAGAATTGCTTACCGCCCCTCCTCCATCACTGCCTCCCAAAAAGGATAACGAACTGATCGGTGCTGGGACCCCTACCGATCCAGAGAACAGGGTTCCCATTCCCCCATCCCAGTGGTGCGGCAAATCGATCACGTATTCCATCATCAGACCCCACCACCCTCTCCCTGGGCACAGCCGCTCGTATCTTTCAACCGTATCAGCAACCTTCGGCGCTCCAGCTGCTGTGAAACTACAACTCCCAGCATGCACACGCACTTGGCTGTTCTTGTAACTCTCATCAAAGTGAAAGGAGGATTCTGGGAGTTGTAGTTTCAGAACAGCTGGAGTGTCAGAGATTGCTGATCCCTGGTCTTAGGAATGCACACCATAGTATTTTCAGTCCACGTCTGATCCTCATTTTTTTCCGGATCACGCGCGGAGCCATTCATTTCTACAGCGCCTAAAATTATTAAACATGTCCTATTCTTGTCCGTTAGGCATTTTGACAATGGGGCTGGCGGAAAGTGCGGTATGCACATGGCAAGTGTCCGTATTTTGCAAATCTGCAATTTGCGAATCAAATAACGGATACAGTTGCATGAATTGCCCGTAAAAGTTATTTGGTACGGCCCAGAGAATAAGGATGTTCCCCTAAACACTATTACCAATAAAAAACTTCCACCTGTCCCACAATAAACACATTGCCCCTAAGGGCTCATGCACACCACCGTATGTATTTTGCGGTCCGCAAAAAATACGGATGACGTCCGTGTGCACGTTACAGCTGGCCCCTAATAGAACAGTCCTATCCTTGTCCGTAATGCGGACAATAATAGGACGTGTTCTAGTTATTGCGGAACGGAAATACGGACATGCGGAAACTGAATGCACACGGAGTAACTTCCGTTATTTTTGCTGACCCATTAAAATGAATGGTTCCGTATACGGTCCTAAAAAAAAACAACGGAACTGACACGGAAAGAAAATAAGTTTGTGTGCATGATCCCTAATACTACACCACCCTGTGTGACACAACACACACATAACTCTCCTCAGCACATAGTTGTACTGAATATGATTTTCTGATTGGGTGACACTGCTGCCACTCAACCGCTAACTGACGAATCACACGACAGATCAGTCTATCACCTTGGCAACCCACAGAGGTTATCAAACACACCATCGAGACTAGAACTACAAACAGAGCGGCCTCCAGCGCTATAGAGGACGGGGCTAGAGAGGACGCACGCTCTGTACGCGCCTTCGGGCTTTCACATGGGACTTTTGTTTTCGTCTCTATGGTTTTTCCGGTCCGCCACGAGCGGTATGATGGGAATTGGGAGGTGTGTCAAGTAGTCGAAGGAAAATGGCGGCGGTCGTGTTATCCTTGAGACGTAGCGGGTCTGTGCTGAGGACGGCGGGGGCGATACAGGTCCGAGCTGTTATACTGCCTAGTATTGTATACGTTATGTTAATGTGTGTAG
The DNA here is from genome assembly GCF_905171765.1 of Bufo bufo. Classification (NCBI taxonomy): domain Eukaryota; kingdom Metazoa; phylum Chordata; class Amphibia; order Anura; family Bufonidae; genus Bufo; species Bufo bufo. Next base: position 47,133,498 of record NC_053389.1, on the reverse strand, counting down.
GTGGGGGCTGGGGCAGTCGTATAGATACTATAGGTTCTATCGCTTGTTTGTGGTTCTTCTTGTTTCATGGCAGCAGGTGACTCTGTGGGACGCCCATCATCCCTAGGGATGTAGTAGTAGGCAGTGTAGGGGTATGTGGTGGTGCTGACGTGGCTGTCTCCCCCTGGTGGGCTTAGGGATAAATGCTGGGCAGTGTTTACCCCAATAAGTGGCTGCAATCAAACTCTGTGGAGCCTCCTAGTGGCCAGGTGGCCGTGGGTGGTCAGCTGAGCCCCCCTTACCCCTCCCCCACCCCTTTAGTAGGGGGGACACTTCACCCCCTCCATACCACCTGGACAATAGGGCCAAGGAATGTGCATCTGCTGCAGACCTCATCACTGACCCTGGGTCCCCGGGATGGCTATGGCTGTACAAATGGATGGCTAGAAGGACCCGATCATCTGCCACAGGTCCTATCCCCAACCGAAGGGTTAAAGGGGCATTCCAGTCCATAGGATTGGGGATAACTGGCTGATCGCTGGGGTCCTACCCCTTTCATTTCAGGGGTTACAGGGCCCTTGTGATTGGCCGTGGATAGGGCATAACTTAATTTAACCGGAATACCCCTTTGTCACGTTGATCGCATATTGCTAGGATATGCTGTCAGTGTCAGACAGGCGCAGGTCCCACCTCCTGAGACCTGCTCCTATCTCCAGAAGTGAATGGAGAACAGCCGCGCGTGTGCAGACACTATGGGAGTTGTGGAAATAGCCAAGTGCGGGCTCAGCCATTTCCGTCAGTCCCCTAGCAGAAAATGGAGAAGTCATGGCCACTAATGCACTGTGCCTTCTCCATTCACCGTCAATGTACATGAGCATGCTCACTTTCTTTTATTTTTGCTATTTTTGGAACTCCTGTGGCACTGAATGTAGAGCATGCTGCGCTCTCTTTCACTTCAAGGGGCCTTGTTCTGGAGATAGCAGAGAGTCCCAATGTTACCAGTCGTAACCGAAGCAGAGTTCGGTTTTAAAGGGCTTCTGTCACCCCACTAAACCGTTTTTGTTTTTGTTTACTAATAATCCCTACACTGCGATTTATGCATACATAAGTTAAATAATCATTTCTGTTCAGTAGAATTTGCTAAAAAGCGATTTTTAAAATATGCAAATTACCTTGCTACCAGCAAGTAGGGCGGCTACTTGCTGGTAGCAGCCGCATCCTCCGATCCTAATGACGCCCCCTCCGCATTGTGATTGACAGGGCCAGGGAACGGAATCGTTCTCCGCTGGCCCTGCCTGTTAGCATTCAAAATCTGGCGCCTGCGCTGTGGCTGTACGTATCTTCAATCTGCGCAGGCGCACTGAGAGGCGGCCGCTCTCTCCTTAATGCGCCTGCGCCGGGTGTAGATGTGACGTCATCGGCGCAGGCGCATTGAGGATGGAGCGGCCGAGCGAGTGGCCGCCTCTCAGTGCGCCTGCGCAGATTGAAGATAGGTACGGCCGCAGCGCAGGCGCCAGATTTTGAATGCTAACAGGCAGGGCCAGCAGAGAACGATTCCGTTCCCTGGCCCTGTCAATCACAATGCGGAGGGGGCGTCATTAGGGTCGGAGGATGCGGCTGCTACCAGCAAGTAGCCGCCCTACTTGCTGGTAGCAAGGTAATTTGCATATTTTAAAAATCACTTTTTAGCAAATTCTACTGAACAGAAATGATTATTTAACTTATGTATGGATAAATCGCAGTGTAGAGGTTATTATTAAACAAAAAAAAAACACGGTTTAGTGGGCTGACAGAAGCCCTTTAAATCCACTACCGAAGTCACGCGTGACTTCCTGAATAACTTACTTTGGTTCATTGGAGCCCATACATTGATGAATCTCCGTACAGTATCATTCCGAAGTTTTGAATGAAGCAACTTCGGCCGAAGCTCGCTTTGCTCGACGCTACTACCAACTTTTGAAAAGCCCAAAGGAGGGGCACTATCAGCACACCACCCAACTTTTTGGCTAAAGAGAAACATTTTGTAAAAGATCCAATCACTGGCTGAGGCGGGTCATGGCTGCAGCTAATGATTGGCTGAGGAGCGTTCCCCGCCATTTCTTGCCAGGTCAGTACAGTAGGAAGAAGTGGTTTGCATCAGGGACCTGTTACTGTCATAACTGCAGAACTGGAGAACCAGTAAGGTAGTATAACTTCTGCTATATTACAGCATGTGCAGCCCCAGTGCTGGAATACCCCTTCAAATAGCACCAAAATCGTCTAATATAGACATTTTAGGGTCCAAATTTGTATTGATTAAAAAAAAAAAATATATATATATTTTCACCTAAAGAATTATTAGGAACACCATACTAATACGGTGTTGGACCCCCTTTTTGCCTTCAGAACTGCCTTAATTCTACGTGGCATTGATTCAACAAGGTGCTGATAGCATTCTTTAGAAATGTTGGCCCATATTGATAGGATAGCATCTTGCAGTTGATGGAGATTTGAGGGATGCACATCCAGGGCAAGAAGCTCCCGTTCCACCACATCCCAAAGATGCTCTATTGGGTTGAGATCTGGTGACTGTGGGGCCATTTTAGGACAGTGAACTCATTGTCATGTTCAAGAAACCAATTTGAAATGATTTGAGCTTTGTGACATGGTGCATTATCCTGCTGGAAGTAGCCATCAGAGGATGGGTACATGGTGGTCATGAAGGGATGGACATGGTCAGAAACAATGATCAGGTAGCCCGTGGCATTTAAACGATGCCCAATTGGCACTAAGGGGCCTAAAGTGTGCCCAGAAAACATCCCCCCACACCATTACACCACCACCACTAGCCTGCACAGTGGTAACAAGGCATGATGGATACATGTTCTCATTCTGTTTACTCCAAATTCGGACTCTACCATTTGAATGTCTCAACAGAATTCGAGACTCATCAGACCAGGCAACATTTTTCCAGTCTTCAACAGTCCAATTTTGGTGAGCTCGTGCAAATTGTAGCCTCTTTTTCCTATTTGTAGTGGAGATGAGTGGTACCCGGTGGGGTCTTCTGCTGTTGTAGCCCATCCGCCTCAAGGTTGTGCGTGTTGTGGCTTCACAAATGCTTTGCTGCATACCTCGGTTGTAACGAGTGGTTATTTCAGTCAACGTTGCTCTTCTATCAGCTTGAATCAGTCGGCCCATTCTCCTCTGACCTCTAGCATCCACAAGGCATTTTTGCCCACAGGACTGCCGCATACTGGATGTTTTTCCCTTTTCACACCATTCTTTGTAAACCCTAGAAATGGTTGTGCGTGAAAATCCCAGTAACTGAGCAGATTGTGAAATACTCAGACAGGCCCGTCTGGCACCAACAACCATGCCACGCTCAAAATGGCTTAAATCACCTTTCTTTCCCATTCTGACATTCAGTTTGGAGTTCAGGAGATTGTCTTGACCAGGACCACACCCCTAAATGCATTGAAGCAACTGCCATGTGATTGGTTGACTAGATAATTGCATTAATGAGAAATAGAACAGGTGTTCCTAATAATTCTTTAGGTGAGTGTATATGTGAAATCTACAGGTACGACCCCGACAGATGGTTTCTGGATCAGTTTAGTGAGTTTATTATTGTACATTTATTACCCAGGTCAAAAAGGGACATTTAAGAAACAGAGGGACTTGGGTCAAAAAGGACTGTCCCTCCGTGGTACTATAGAATACTTGGGCTACTTTCACACTAGTGTTAATATTTTCCGGTATTGAGATCAGTCATAGGATCTCAATACCGGATTAAAAAACGCTTCCGTTTTGTCCCCATTCATTGTCAATGGGGACAAAACGTAACTGAACAGAACGGAATCCTCCAAAATGCATTCCGCTCTGTTCTCATACCGGAGAGTAAACCGCAGCAGTTTGCTTTCCGTCCTGGGATGCGGAGCAAGACGGATCCATCATGATGCACAATGCAAGTCAATGGGGATGGATCCGTTTTCGTTGACACAATAGAAAATGGATCCGCCCCCTATTGACTTTCAATGGAGTTTATGACGGATCCGTCTTGGCTATGTTACAGATAATACAATTTATGCAGGAAAACCATTACCAGTATTCGAGAACTGTCTTCCATGCATAAATAGCAAATTTAGACAATTTGAAATTTGCTGAGGTCACTGTTGCGCTGAGGGGTCGGCACCACTGAGGTCACTGTTGCGCTGAGGGGTCGGCACCGCTGAGGTCACTGTTGCGCTGTGGGGTCGGCACCGCTGAGGTCACTGTTGCGCTGTGGGGTCGGCACCGCTGAGGTCACTGTTGCGCTGTGGGGTCGGCACCGCTGAGGTCACTGTTGCGCTGAGGGGTCGGCACCGCTGAGGTCACTGTTGCGCTGAGGGGTCGGCACCGCTGAGGTCACTGTTGCGCTGAGGGGTCGGCACCGCTGAGGTCACTGTTGCGCTGAGGGGTCGGCACCGCTGAGGTCACTGTTGCGCTGAGGGGTCGGCACCGCTGAGGTCACTGTTGCGCTGAGGGGTCGGCACCGCTGAGGTCACTGTTGCGCTGAGGGGTCGGCACCGCTGAGGTCACTGTTGCGCTGAGGGGTCGGCACCGCTGAGGTCACTGTTGCGCTGAGGGGTCGGCACCGCTGAGGTCACTGTTGCGCTGAGGGGTCGGCACCGCTGAGGTCACTGTTGCGCTGAGGGGTCGGCACCGCTGAGGTCACTGTTGCGCTGAGGGGTCGGCACCGCTGAGGTCACTGTTGCGCTGAGGGGTCGGCACCGCTGAGGTCACTGTTGCGCTGAGGGGTCGGCACCGCTGAGGTCACTGTTGCGCTGAGGGGTCGGCACCGCTGAGGTCACTGTTGCGCTGAGGGGTCGGCACCGCTGAGGTCACTGTTGCGCTGAGGGGTCGGCACCGCTGAGGTCACTGTTGCGCTGAGGGGTCGGCACCGCTGAGGTCACTGTTGCGCTGAGGGGTCGGCACCGCTGAGGTCACTGTTGCGCTGAGGGGTCGGCACCGCTGAGGTCACTGTTGCGCTGAGGGGTCGGCACCGCTGAGGTCACTGTTGCGGTGATTTTATGAGGTTTAAAGGGTTTGTCCTAAGATCAATATTTCTCACCTGTCGTTAAACTACTTGCACCCCCCCCCCCCCCCCCCCATGTAATAACAATCCTGGAGCATCTATTCTCATGACCTTATGTTGCACAATTCCTCTGTTATTCCTGTTATTAGTTATGAAAGACTTGCTGGCAGTTTTCAGTTAAGGTCCAGATGGGGGTGTCCCTGCACAGCCTGACATTATTCAATCACTGCTGTCAACAGGTAACATCCAGCTGGACCCTTATTGCAGACTACTAGCAATTCGTTCATAAGTTCTAGTGGGAATAATAGAGGAATGGTACAATATAGAGTCACAAGAATTGACTCCCCAGAATTGTTATTGCATGGGAAATGCAAGTCGTTACTAAAACAGACATGTCCCCTTCAAGTACATGATCGCTAGGGGTCCCACCTTGGTTACCATGGTCTAGTGTTCTCTAGGTCTAGTATGGATAGGTAAATAAGTGTTGATCTTGGGACAATCCCTTTTAATTGGTGGCGTCCTTGTAGATGAACTCTCTGGTGGGTATGTCGGTGCCGCCGGGGCTGTTGGTAGACTCTGAAGAGACCTGAGGCACTGGCGAACCAGGACACAGGTACAATGGATGGTGGTGCATGCTGGTGCCAAGGACACAAGCGAAAGACCCGGGCACATACCTTGCAGGGCCACAGTCACATGTTGTGGATCTGGATGATGTCATCACGCAGTGATAACCACTGATCTAGGGTGCAGCAACCTTCGGCACTCCAGCGAAACTACAACACCCAGCATGCACACTTGCTCAGCTGTTCTTGTAACTCCCAAAGAAGTGAAAGGAGGATACTGGGAGTTGTAGTTTCTGAACAGCTGGAGTTCAGGAGGTTGCTTATCCCTGATCTAGAGGCTGTCATTTTGTTATGGTTGATCTTGCTATAAAGGGGAGTTCGTCTTCCATGACCCTGTTGCCCGATCTCATGCCACAAAATTGCCACCACCGCTGTGGTTATTGGATTATACAATTTTATATCGAAGACTTCATGCACTTGGCAGAGGGACTGTATGTCCTGGAGGCTGTAAATGGCCACATGCAGTCCTTGTAGCTAGGGATCGACCGATATTGATTTTTTAGGGCCGATACCGATAATTTGTGAACTTTCAGGCCGATAGCCGATAATTTATACCGATATTCTGGGAATTTTCATTTTTGAGAAGAAAAAAAATTCCTACACAAATCTGCTGAAAATTAATATGTTTATTGTTAATGTGTATTTTTTTTGTTTATTGTTAATGTGTATTTTTTTTTTTTTATAAATCTTTTTCATTTATACTTAATATTTTTGTGTTTTTTTTTTTTACTAACTTTTAGCCCCCTTAGGGACTAGAACCCTTGTCCTATTCCCCCTGATAGATCTCTATCAGGGTGAATAGGATCTCACACTGTCCCTGCTGCTCTGTGCTTTGTGCACACAGCAGCAAGGTTACTGACTATGGCAGCCAGGGCTTCAATAGCGTCCTGGCTGCCATGGTAACCGATCGGAGCCCCAGGCTTACACAGCTGGGGCTCCGATCGGAGGAGCAGGGGAGAGGGGACCCTGTGGCCACTGCCACCAATGATTAATACTGGGTGGGTGGGGGGGGGGGGGGGGCGCACTGCGCCACCAATGTTTTTACTATTGGCCGGGATTGGGATGGGGGTGGGGGGCGCACTGCGCCACCAATGATTAATACTGGGGGACTTGGGGGGGCGCACTGCGCCACCAATGAAGATAAGTCTCTCGATCATTCATATACAGGAGGCGGGAGCTGGCTGCAGAATCACATAGCCGGCTCCCGACCTCTATCAGCAGTAGCTGCGATCCGCGGCACCTGAGGAGTTAACTACCGCGGACCGCAGCTATTGCTCATAGAGGTCGGGAGCCGGCTATGTGATTCTGCAGCCAGCTCCCGCCTCCTGTATATGAATGAATGAAAGGCTTATCTTCATTGGTGGCGCAGCGGCCACAGCCCCTCCCCTCCTCTTATGTTCTATCCCCTCATTGGCGGCAGCGGCAGCAGCAGCACAGGGGGAGGAGACACTGCTTCCTTCTCCCCTGTGCTGCGGAGGGAACACAGAGAGCGCTGAGAGCAGCGCGTTCTGTGTTCACCATACGTTATCGGTATATCGGCAAAATAGATGCCGATACCGATAACGTTCAAAATCCTCAATATCGGCCAAACCGATAATCGGTCGATCCCTACTTGTAGCACCATGTGCCGCCATGCGGCTCCGCATTACAGAAGAAATCCTTATAGCACACAATATGTCTAGTTCAGCGTCTGATGGAACATGCTGCAATAAATCCTTGATGGATTCATAAGAAACCTGACAAGTGACATAGGTAGAGGTCTACAGGTGACAGGTCTGTCAGTTATGGAGGTTGTATGGAGGTCTCCTGTTGGCGTGTCCAGTGCTGAGACCCCCGCTGACTTTTATAAGCAGGAGTCTGAAGCACTCAGCCACTTTTCCTTACTGCTTAGCGCCCTAGTGAAGACGGTCCCCTAGACCTTCTATTGAGGCCGTCTTCAGTACCGCACTCAGCAGGGAGGAGAGATGCAGACTCATCATTAGAGAGGAAAACAAGGCGCTCAGATCCGGGACCCCCACTAAATTTCACAGCAAGGCCACTTACCCCGCCAGTAAGGATCGCGCGCCTCCTTCATCACTTCAGAGCGGTGTGCCATAAGCTCGGCAGCCCGCTCAAACTGACCAATAACAAAGCTCCTTACTGTAAGGAGCCTTGTTATTGGTTGTTTCAGGCAGCATCGCTGCGCTGCCCTTACCGTTCACTGCGCTGATGAATGGCAGGGAAAAGTCTAAGGTGTATCGGTACGCCTTAGACTTTTTCCAGGGAGTAAAATGGCCTGAACAGGCGTCTGACGCTTGTACAGGCGTTATTGCGACCTCTCTATGTGACCGTGGTGTTATTGCAGTATTATCCCCAGTATTAAAAAAAATTGGTGGCGCAGTGCACTTCCCCTTCACCCTCAACACCCCCCTCCTCCTCATTGGTGGCAGTTGCAGATTCTGATCGAAGCCCCAGCAGTGTAATCCTGGGGCTCCGATCGGTTACCATGGCAGCCAGGACGCTGATAATGATGTATAGTCTTGTGTACGCGCAGTCTTACCCTTAGGGCCTCGATGCGCTTAGCTGGCTGATTCAAGAAGGCGGCATGACACTTCACCATGGGCCGCAAAGGCCTAGGATAAGGCACCTATTCCAGAGACCAATTTCCTAGCACTTATCAAAGGGAGAATCAAGAAAGAGGGAGGGAAGGTAGGGGGATCCCAAAGGTTCAAAAGGTTCGGATGAGATATAGAGAATGTGAAGAAAACAAAATTAATAAACGTGAGGAAAAGGTATCTTTAAAATAGAAGGGACATTACCAACCGTGAATTTATAGACTAAGATTTGGGAAAACCCCCAAAATTATATGAACCAAAAATAAGTGTTACATAGGAAGATCAAACGCCTGTTTTGAAAAGTAGCGTTTTCAGTTCACGTCTGAATGAGAGAAGATTGGGGATCGTTTTCAGGGCCAGAGGTAGGTGGTTCCAAAATCTGGCCCCTTGAGACGAAAAGGATCTACCTCCACGTCTGATCTTATTAACTTGCGGGATGTTAAAATTTGCAGAGTTACTAGACCTCAATGTCCTCAACGGGGCGTACCTGGTGAATTTACGTCGCAGGCACAAGGGCCCCACACCATGGAATACCCTATGCATGAAGCATCCAATCTTGAACATCACCCGTTGTTGGACGGGGAGCCAGTGCAAGGCCCGCTACTGAAGCCCTGGCTGCCATGGTAATCTCCCTGCTGCTGTGTGTACTATGCACAGGGCAGCAGGGACAGTGTGAGGTCCTATTCACTCTAATAGAGATCTACTAGGGGGAATAGGACAAGGGATTAAAAGATCCCAGGTTCTAGCCCCTAAGGGGGGAAATTGTTATTTAAAAAAAAAGTTTAAAAAAAACCCCAACAAAATATTAAGTATAAATCACCCCCTTTCCCAATTTTACATATAAAATATATAAACAATAAATAAACATATTACATATCCGAAAAGTCCAAACTGTTAGGAGATTTAAAAGAAAATAAATATTTTATGTGGTGAACGCCAGAACAGAAATGTATTTATTTTTTCCAAAAATGAAAATGCGCAGAATATCGGTGTAAGTTATCAGCCTGAAAGCTGGGTAACTAACTTTGTGGAGCTGTAATAGCGACTACTATCAAGACAGTTGTGTGCTATAGTGATGGGCCCTGCGCTTCTGGAGCAGGTATTAAATTCATGAGGCGCAGGCCTCCACCTCCAGGAGTCCGGACGCCATTTCAGTAATTTACACCAGCTTCTGGCATAAATGATCAATGTTCTCGGGGCGCCCACACACCTTCCCCGCCATGTTCTATTTTTGGAAAATAGTAAGGGCGGTGTAAAAATCTAGTTGCAATGGCATTTAAAACATCAAAAAAGTCACCTAACCGGGTAAGGTGATTGTAAGCCCCCCCCCCCACAGCTTATTTAGGCGACCGTATAAATGAGTCTGCGTCCGTTGCAGAACCGTTCATTTCAATTGGGCCGTGAGAGATGCGGACAGCAAATAGTCTGCTGTCTGCATCCGTCGTTCCGTTTCGCAGCCCCACAAAAAAGATAGAGCATGTCCTATTCTTGGCCGCAATTGTGGACATCTATAATGGGCTCCCCATTCCGATCTGCAAGTTGTACGCACACAGGCAGCTGCGGTCTTTTGCAGACCGCAAAATACAGAGTGGTCTTCTGAATGAGCCCCAAGTCTATCTAAATAAATCCTTCCTTTTACTTTCAAGTAGTTCCTTAGCTAGGCAGATTTGGCTTTCTGGCAGCTGGGAAAGCTGGGTTACTTGTACAACCTAAGGCCTCATGTATGTGGCTGTATTGCGGCCCGCAATATGCGGGCACCGGCCGTGTGCTCCCCGCATCATGAATGCGGACCCAATCACTTGAATGGGTCCGCAATCCGGAGCTGCGGTGCAGAACGGAGGCACGGAACCCGACGGAAGCACAACGGAGCGCTCCCATGGTGAGCGTTGCACGGACGTTGCCCGTTTCTTGGGGACCGCAAGTTGCGGTCTCTAATGCATGGAACAGACGTGTACAAGAGGCCTCAGGATGTGTATAGCTCTGCAAGGCGTAATCCAGCTTTCCAGCGCTGATTGATGTTAAATTGGCCTGGACAGTGAGAAATCCCTGCTGCTTATATAGGCGGACTTGGCACTCATGCACCTGGGAAAGCTGGGTAGTCTCTGTCGTGTCAGGGCCCTGGTACTATATGGTAAACCTGCAGACACAGGGGGAATTGTCCATTGAAGTGAATGGTTCATTAAGCCCCGCCTCTTTCCTAAACTATCCAGTGTGGCCCCAGGCGGAAACATTTCACCTACATCAGGCACTAGCTGTTGTGAAACTACAACTCCCAGCATGTGCCATTCCCTACTGCAGGAGTTTCTAGAACAGCTGAGCAGGTATGCATGCTGGGAGATGTAGTTTCAGAACTGCTGGAGGGCAGGAGGTTACTGACCCCTGACCTGCCCTGATACATTGTAAATGAAAAGGACCAGAGAGACTTGTGTTTCAGCATTAGGCTGGGTTCACATCTCGTTTTTCCTGTCCGTGTACAAAAAATGTATACGTTATACAGATGCCTCAGACTGATACCATTCAATTGTAAAAAAAAAAAAAAGGTATACTGTACTTTTTTTTTTTTTAACCAGACAGTGCAGGATACAAGAACGTGGTGTGCTGCGTTTTTGTATCCTTTTTTTTTTTTTTTTGTCAAATGGAGGTAAAACGCCCCAAAAAAAAGGTAACCACGCATTAGTAAATAGAAAATATACACTCTTTATTTGTTGCAAACATCACATAATATAATAACATCAATGCGGTTAAAAGTGGATCCTAAGCAGCAGCACATGGAAGGTCATGCACCCAAAAGGCAGTGCGGACATATAACTACTAGCATTGTAACTCCACAAGTACATCGATAGAACCAAGGTCCATTAGACAATGTCCAATGCAGTAATAAGACTGCAAAGTGGATAAAACCACAAAGTATATAGTACCGACCGCCAGATGGTGCAGTCACTGGAGGCTGAAAAAGCTGATCGGTGGGGATGCCGGGACTTGGACCCCTGCGGATGTGATAATGATGACCTATCCTGAGGATACGTCGTCATTATCATTTCCTGGATCTAAATCAACATTGGCCCTGAGGACACTATGATGCAGGCACCTCAGGTCAGGGGCGCTACAGTTGGTTCAGGAGACACGGGCCACGTTTCCTGGATTGAGCACGGTCGTGTAAATCCGCACGAAGACCCTTTTACACAGGCCAAGGAGCAATTACTAGCTGCAAACCTTTAACACTGGTCAAAGAAAAAAAATCACACTGGGCACATTCACACAACCGTGTAATTCTGCTCACATCCGTTCCACAATTCTGTGGCTCAGATGCAGACCCACTCACTTCAATGGGGCCACAAAAAATGCGGACGGCAATCCATGTGCGGATCCGCTCCCTGGGCCCGCAAAAAAATCCAAACATCCTATTCTTGCCTGTATTTGCGGACAAGAATGGGCATTTCTATCATGGAGAAGAATGTTCCGTAGCACAAAATGCAGAAGGCACACGGCTGGTGTCCCGTGTTTCGCGGATACGCAATTTGCGGTCCGTAAAAACAGATTGGGTCGTGAGAATGAGCCCTAACTGGGAAAAGAACAGAACACTTACCTGGTGACCTCCCTCTCAGCTGCAGATTCCTGGGCTCTTTCATAGTAATCCCAGATGGCTGCACTGGTTCCACACCCTGCATTTGGTAGCCTTTAACCCTTCCCTACAGCCCTCGTATTGGCCAGCACGGCTCGCGTCTGCCCCAAGCAGTCGGAGAAGCGGTGCAGCCATCTTGAATGACAGCAGAGGAGCCTGTGAAATGGCGGATCACCCCTCAAACGAGCAAACGCTCCTTTATTGACAGATGGCATCTTTGGTGTCGGCGCCTGCATCCTGGTTTGTTGTCCTTTTAAATAGAATGTGCTGCTGACCATGTGCAAAGTAAGGGGGGGGGGGGCTAACAATAGCTTGCCCCCCATTCACATGCCATCAGGCTGTGCGAAAAGCCTTCTAAACGAGCGCCAATTTACTTGGCGCTCTGTTTTGGCCCGCCATCAGCCTTTATAACAAAACCCAACAATAGAGATCACACTGCTCAGAAGAGTTCATGGCGTCGGCTGCGCATCCATCATCTTACGACCAAAGGTCATGTCCTTAGCCGTCACCACCTCCGCTCACCTGTCGCGTCACTAGAGTCGCCGTTTCTCTCCAGGCAGTTAATTACTGTAGACTTCAGCAGCGGGCCCTTTAGGCTAGGTCTACATGACAACATTTGTCGCGCGACAATAAGTCAGTACTACACTGCAAAATTTGTTGCGCGACATTTTGTTGCACCAATGTCGCGCAACAATTTTTATAATGGTAATCTATGGTGTCGCACTGAAACATGCGACATACTGCGACCATCTCGAATGGATTTTTTGCGACTGTCGCATGTTTCAGTGCGACACCATAGACTACCATTAAAAAAATTGTCGCGCGACATTGGTGCTACAAAATGTCGCGCAACAAATGTCGTCGTGTAGACCTAGCCTTAGTAGCACAGCAGTAATGAAGCCACCAAAGATATCCAGCAGCAAATTTCTAGGCACATCAGGCTTCCGACCATCACAGCAGATGGGCTTGTCACCCAAAGCAACTAATCGGAGTTCAGTTTGTTTCTTAAAGGAGTTGTCCATGTTATTTCTTTAATCTTTATATTTTTTAAACTGCCTGTGGAAATACATTGACGCACTCCCTACATCCTGGAGAGAGGACGGAGTGGCGACGCTGGATCAGAGGGGACTGGGAAGGGGAGTAGAAGCACTTTTATTATTCTGTCGGGCCCCAGGCAGTTTCTACAAATAAAAAAGAACATGGACAACCCCTTTAAGCTACACTGTCATGGATATTGATAACATATTGGGGTTCCATCTGTGTGTGCACTGTGCATTGAACCTGATTGTATATTGGGGGTCATTCTCTATACACTGTACAGTCTTATATGGTTGCATATTGGGAGTCATCGTACATATACATTGTGCAGTCTTGGGTGATATCGATTAAATATCAGGGGGGGGGGGGGGGGCACTGTGTACATGCTCTGCATATGCCCACTCAGTATCTTCTGTCTTTCTGATATTCGCAGCTTTCCAGAGGAGCTCAGACCGCCGCTGCACCTGCCTCTCAAGCTGCAGCCCGCATAAAGAAATTTGCAATCTACAGATGGGACCCTGACAAGCCCGGGGATAAGCCCCGCATGCAGACCTATGAGATCGACTTGAATGCGTGAGTTCCCAAATCCAAGAAAAGCCCAGAGAGCTCTGTTCTGACTGCAGCTTGTATAGGAGATAATTATTGCAGGACTCGGGTCTCGTGTACAGGGGGCTGTAGAGTGTGTGCATGCCTTAATGGGTAGCGTGGCAACCGCCCCCCCCCCCCCCCCCCCCCTTCCCCCTTTGGCAGACCTGTGAATGGACGCCTGCTTCCAAGTGCTTGCTCCTCTTTCCGGCCTCTGCTTCTTCACTCGCATCACAGGATGTGAACTTCCGTTATGCAGCCAATCGCTGGTTGGAGCAGTGACCTGCTCTCCTTGCGTTGCGTGACCATTTCACCAAGTCACTGCTGTGGCCAACGATTGGCTGCTGTGCCATCAAACCGGTGGTTTACATCCTGAGAGCAGAACGAGGAAGCAGGTAAATATGCTTCCCTTTGCTGGTCTGCCAAAGAAGGTGGGGGGGGAGTTTGCAAGAGACCCCCGCAAAGATGCCTTAACCCCCTTTAATGCGACTATGCCAGTTCAGTTATTCTCACCAGTCTGCGCCATTTGTTTCCTTTAGCTGTGGCGCCATGGTTCTCGATGCGCTCATTAAGATTAAGAATGAGATGGACCCCACCTTGACCTTCCGCAGATCATGCCGAGAGGGTGAGTGTGCTCCTGTTCACGTAGCATTGCCGAATGCAGTTTTTTTGCCTCTCTACTTACCTCTGGCGTTCTGCTTCCATTCTCCAGGTATCTGTGGTTCCTGTGCCATGAATATTAATGGTGGTAATACACTCGCATGCACCTTGAAGATTGACACTAATCTGAGTAAAGTCATGAAAATCTACCCCCTCCCTCATATGTATGTTGTGAAGGATCTGGTGCCTGTAAGTCCTGAAACTGTGACACCAAGTTAATTGACTTTAACACTTTTATGGAGGAAGAATGCAGTACCCACCCTGCCCATGTAGAGGGCACTCTTTGCTCACTATTAATATGCAGTGACTGCACATGTGTGGCCTGTTATCAACAGGCATTTGGGCCTGACTCCAGCCAATTCTCAGGATCAGTGAGGTCCCTGTGGCCAAACCTCCTGTCAACTTGTTATAAACCTCTAACTTTGTCCTCACTGTGACCATAGAATTTTTCTTGTCTTCTGAAGGATCTCAGTAACTTCTACGCTCAGTATAAAGCCATACAGCCCTATCTGAAGAAGAAGGATGAATCCAAAGAAGGGAAGGAGCAATATATTCAGTCCATTGAGGACCGAGATAAGCTGGTGAGTCAAAGGGTTATGTGAGTCCATACCTGGACTGTAAATTATTAATGAATAATAGAAGTACCGGTAGTTTGTTATACCTGTAACCTAATAATATAGGCTTAATGCATGTGCTCTGAACACCATATTCTAATTTTTCAAAATTGGCTAAACATCCTCTATTATACTCCAGAGCTGCACTCTCTGTTCTGCTGGTGGTCACTGTGTACATACAATACATTACTTATCCTGTACTGATCCTGAGTTACATCCTGTATTATACTCCAGAGCTGCACTCACTATTCTGCTGGTGCAGTCACTGTGTACATGCATTACTTCTCCTGTACTGATCCACAGTTACACAGTATTCTGCTGGTTATTATTAAGCAGGGGCCTAATACAACTTCTCTCCTATATGGCAGACCTATGATGTACTGTAAGAGCTGCAGGTGGGGTCCAGGAATGACACATCTGCCTTCAGCTTGCACATTTTCAGTTTTTTTTTTAATTACAATATTACATTTGATTCCTGTCCTCGTTGGGCATCAGCTGTCTTCACTAACCGATCAGGCAGTGAATGACCCCCATCCTTCCCTTTTGTCTATGCAGGACGGGCTCTACGAGTGCATCCTCTGTGCTTGTTGTAGCACAGCTTGTCCCAGTTATTGGTGGAACGCCGACAAGTACCTGGGCCCGGCAGTCCTCATGCAGGTAATGTGCTCTCTATAGGAGTAGGGTCTCCAGACTTCTGGCCAGCTCTTTCCTTTGGAGAAAACCATTCTTACATTCCGTATCAGAAGCCAGTCCTGAGATTCAGACTAGACGTAGAGTCCCCTTCAGTTGGGGCGTATTCACACACAGGTGGCTCTTTGACATTTCTGCGGCTAAAAAATCCATTCCTCTGAATAGAGCTTATTGTTCTGGATTTCAGGCTTATCGTTGGATGATCGACTCCAGAGATGATTACACAGAAGAACGGTTAGCCCAACTGCAGGATCCATTCTCCCTGTACCGCTGCCACACAATCATGAACTGCACAAGGACGTGTCCCAAGGTAAGAGACAAGTCTGAACGCACTAAGACGGGAAGCTGTCCGGCCATAGATGACTACTTGTACTCAGATGTCACATTCTGATGCATCTTAACAGTTAAACTGCAATATGGAGACCGAAAAAGTAACTGGAGTTTTACTTCTATGAGACTGTGCAACTGTAACATCACGTAGCTTGGGTTAAGAGGTCTCTGGCCGAAATGAGGCCCTGACCGTACACAAAGCGGCCAATTTCCATGGGAGTGTCTTGATTCTCCACCCATAGAAGATGTTCAGGAAAGAAGGATCGGTCAGTTTAATTTCAATATGCTTGATCCTAATACACCAGCACCAGAAATGTAACATTACACAGGGCCAGGAGCAGAAGGCTTCTTCCATTGTGTAGTGACCCTAACGCTGTACTGCAGCTCAGTTTTTATTGAAGTGAACTGCAGGATGCTGATATGGTGGACCGAGCCTTCTGTGTCCAGCTCCATCCATTATTATATTTGTGGTACTGGCGACTGATGCAAAAAGCTCATCGGTGGGGTTGTCGGACCCACACTGATCTCATATTGATAACCAGAGGATAGGACATCAAGATTTAAATGTGAAAACCCCTTAAAGGGGTTCTGCAGTGTGTTTTTACTGATGATCTATCCTCTGGATAGATCATCAGCATCTGACCGGCGGAGGCCTGACACCCGGGACCCCCGCCGATCAGCTGTTTGAGAAGGCAGCGGCGCGGCCTTCTCACTGTTTACCGCAGGGCCAGTGACGTCACGACTTGTATCAACTGTCCTGGGCGGGGCTAAGCTCCATTCAAGTGAACAGAGCTTAGCCCCGCCCAGGTCAGTTGATACTAGTCGTGACGTCACTGGGCCTGCTGTAAACAGTGAGACGGCTGCAGTGCTGCTGGAGCGCCGCTGTCTTCTGAAACTGCTGATCGGCGGGGGTCCCGGGTGTCAGACCTCCGCCGGTCAGATGCTGATGATCTATCCAGAGGATAGATCATCAGTTAAAACAAAGTGCAGAACCCCTTTATGTACTTGTGACTGCTATTTCCATTGTGAGCAGGTGCCAGTTCCCACACCATGATGTATAGATCCACCATGAACTGCAGATGTCACTGTACGTAAACACAGGGTAACTGGAGTGTGACAAGAGCTGTCATAGACAGCTGGGGGACGAGCCCGAGCAGCCCCTGCGTAGCAATCGGTTTTTATTAGTCAGTCAATCTGACCGACCAGTCATATCATCTAGCGCAGAGTTCCTCAACTCCACTTGCCGGTCATAATTTGAGAATATCCCACAGAATGAATACCTGAGGTAAGTCCTGATGCATGGACATTAATTAGATCACCAGCTCAATACTCAATCTTGAAAACATGACCGACAAGTGGGACCGGAGTTGAGGAACACTGATCTAGCGGCTTGGCGGCACTTCTGAATGATGTGCACGTCTGTGTTCTCCTCATTCTCGTCAGAGATGTGTAAAGATGACAAGTTGTGCGCCAGAAAGGGCTTCCTCCTGGTTCTCCGCACACCCGCGCCACCTCCCTTACTCGTCCTGTTTAATCGTTAGCGATGTGTTATGCATAGGCCATACAATGGCCTTAGTAATGTGTAGTTGATTAGAGGGGCTGTTAGATATAGCTAGTTAGGGGACGTTCCTTATCATTCTGTTTTATAGGCTATGTTTTAGCATATAAAAAATATAAATGTATAAAAAATTATATCTGAAATTATAATCTCGCGTTGCAAAGTAATCATGGAAGTGTTCGGTGTTCAAACAGGCCCTTGGCAAGGCGCGGGAGCGCTGAGCAGAGCTTCTATAGGAAGCTGAACATGCGCTGTCATTCAAAGCATTTCTTCTGCATACAGCGCCTGCGCATTATGGCTGTGTCCTGTAATAAGGAATGTTTGCATATAGCAGGAATACAAGCCCAAAGAGTAATTCCAATAGGTTATACCAGGTGCCACATGCGGCCCTTGATACCATTCTGTGTGGCCCCCAACCATCTGGTAACAGACATGTATGTCTATGCCATAAATACAGTATTGCAATTGTTAATACCTCTTTAAATCATTTGGGACATGCTGTAAATCTCTCTGGTTTCCCTGGTGTCTTGAGGAGATCAAATCCATTTACTGCATGATGCAATATTGTAATGTGGGTTTCCCTCCATTGCTCGCTTATTACGGCTTTATATAGTGCTGCTACGAGCAAGCATTGTGACCTCCTCTATCCTCAGTAGTGTCAATAGGTTTAGCGCATGCACAGGGCGGATTAAAACTAGGGCAAGGGACGAACCTAAGAATAAGACAAAAAAAAGTACCGTGCAGTCCAAATACATGATGAACACATACTTGTGTAGTATCCCCATAGGTAAATGGTGTCTATACAGAACAACTGATAACACCTATAGAGACATCCTCGCATAATGCCTTACCAATAAAGACATTTCCAACGAAATAGACAATGTACACCACAAATAATAAAGTACAATACTTCGAATGATAATATTAACCAGTTCCGGAGTGCTAATAGACTAGAAACGTCCTTGAGGTCTGCGCCTAACTCTGACAGCGGGCTCCCCATAGAGAAGCATTTTCTTACAGTCTCTGCCTTCTCCATGGCTGTACATGTTGTATATGCAGTGCTGCTTCCTGCTCCAGTCCTAACAATCCTGTGATTGCATGGGTCAGGTA
This sequence comes from Bufo bufo, assembly GCF_905171765.1. NCBI lineage: Eukaryota > Metazoa > Chordata > Amphibia > Anura > Bufonidae > Bufo > Bufo bufo. The sequence continues at coordinate 47,115,042 of NC_053389.1, read as the reverse complement.
TCTGCTGGGTCTACGGTGAGGCCGAACATCCTTGTAAAACCTCTCATGTCAGTGTTTTGGTCAGTAATTGTGAGCCAAAACCAGGATTGGAGCTTCCACAGAGATAAGGTATAAGAGAAAGATCTGTGCCTGTTCTGTGTTTAGAGACGCACCTGGTTTTGCCTCAAAATCACTGATGGAAATCACTGACTGAACACTGACGTGTGAATGAGGGATAACTAATGTCAGCCCCAGTTGTTACAGGAAAAATCGGCAATTAAAAAAAAATATATATATATCATTTTAAAATGCCCCTCCAAAGGCCTTGTATTACATTGCAGGGGGCACAAAGTGTAAAATAAAAAAAAAACATAAAAAGATACCGCCACACGACAGCTTTTGAGCCTTGCCCCAGCAATCATAAACTTTGTACCCCCCCCCCCCCCCCCATCAAAATGACCGTTATGGACAAGGGACATAATATAAAATGGTATAATAGCTGCACTTTGTGCTTTTAGAAAAAGGGAAGTGAACATTTTTCCTGGGAATGAAAAAAAACCAAATACATAAATGCTAATAAAAAAAATGACATAAAACTAAAGTCCCCTCTATCGCCGAAAGAAAAGGGCGAAAAATTATTTATGTAGCAAAACTAACAAAAACTGGCTTTCATAGACCTGTACTGGAAAAAACAAAAGGGTAAAAGGAATCCAGTCAGGAACTAGTTAACGATGTAGAGTAGAAACCTCGAGCTAACATATGATATAAAGTATAGAGAACGTATGTGAACAGCAGAACTTCACATCTCGCCATGAATAATATGTAGATGAGCAAATTTTAAAAAATCATAAATCTATGTATATATGTACGCTACTGTCCCTACAAATATATTATGTGTATAATATATGCATAAATATGATGACAAATTGTGTGCATGTGACATGGGTACATACACATATGTAGATAGTGAATGGATATGTATAAATATATATAATATGGAGATGTGTGTGTGTGTATATATATGTATATATGATGTGTGTACAATTGTAGACTTATGTTTCTACACACAAACGCACATATTCGAAATGTTATTTATGATTATTTTTTAGTTACGTTATTAAATGCCTGTGCAGATGTTTATTTCTATATTTAAAGTCTAATATTAACTACTTATTAACTCATATCGACATGTCCAACCTACCCCTATTTCTTTATTAACTTTAATATCACGAGTGAGCGATTGTGGTTAATATATGGATACATGAATGAGACATTCACAGGTGTGTGTGTGTGTGTGTAGAAGTCCACATATACATGAGTGTCTTTTTTAAATGGATATAGATGTACATAGATTAACAACAACAAAAAACTATACATTACAATGATTAACTATTTTACACTTACTAACATTGTATAATTCAATCGCTCTATTTAACAAATGAAAACAATACGAAGAAACTGATATAAATGTTCTGTTTATTAAATGTTATACAAACATAGGAAATATAACCTTGTAATTTATAAATAAAAAAAACTTGATTGAAATAATACTAATCATAAATAAACGGGGCCTGAGTCACGTGGCGGTACACCGCAGTCATGCCCTCTTAGATGGAGATGTATATCTCTTATCAAACTATTGAGTGAATGGTGTGAGGCCAGTGAGGACGTTATACCGTGTTTCACAGAAAATAATTAGAAAAAAATAAAATATGAGCCTATTCCCTTGAATGCAGCTTGGCCGCGCCCAGGCCAGTTGATACAAGTCGTGACGTCACTCGACCAGCGGTAAACAGTGAGAAGGCAGCGGCGTTGCTGGAGCGCCGCTGCCTTGTCAAACAGCTGATCGGCGGGGGTCCCGGGTGTCGGATCCTCGCCGATAAGATGTTGATGATCTATCCAGAGGGTAGATCATCAGTTTAAACAAAGTGCAGAACCCCTTTAACATGGAAAACGCTAGAATAAGCACCCCTCATGTATGACGGAATCCTAAAATCTGCAAGAAAATTTAGACTAGCACATCCAAAGTCACAGATGCACATCCATAAAGCCAGCATACAAGCAACAAGCAGAATATTTTTGCGTGTCTATCGGTGTGCTGCCATAGGTCCATGTAACCGATCCGTCTGTGAGCGTGCTCTAGTTTTTCATTCATTTTTCAAAGACATTTCCCCGCATCTGGGAAATAATACTGATAACCTGTCCTCAGGATAGGTCATCATTGTCACATCAGCAGAGGTCTCAGTCCTGGCACCCCCACGATCAGCTGTTTTGGGAATCTGGTGAGTGCGGACCAAGCACACCGCCGTTCATCGTATACTGGCTGTGCTTGGTATTCCAGCTCAGCCCCATTGACTTAATGGGGCTGAGCTGCAAATAGGCCACGTAACCGATGTATGGTGATGTCACATGGCCTAGGAAGAGGCCGCGGCATTCATGGAGCGCCTGGTCTCTTCTAACAGCTGATCGGTTCTGATACTGATGACCTATACAGAGGATGGGTCATCAATATTAATTCCCGGATGACCCCTTTAACGTAATAAATAAAAGAGTGTGTTGATGTTCTTAAAGGGACATTCCAACTGTACCAAGTTATCTTCAATCCAGGGATAGGGGATAACTATTCGAACCATGGGGACCCCTAGCAGTCACTGCAATGTGAACAGTATGCCACTACATAGGGGCGGTATGTTGCGCTCCCAGATCCCTCCTCTGTCTTGTACTGTACATATCAGGTCTAACACCATCTGTCTTGGCTTCTTTTAGGGCTTAAATCCTGGGAAGGCAATTGCTGAAATTAAGAAAATGATGGCAACCTACAAGGAGAAAGCAGTCAGGGCATAACATCGCAGAGCCCCCTCAATCATTGCACCTCTACGCACACCGGCCCAGTCCCAGAGTTCCCAGTTAGCGCCGCTCCTGGGCTCCACCCATTGCGCTGCTGGGAGTCTGCAGGGCTTTTCTGCTGCTTCTTAATGTGTTACGCTTTAACAAAGTGAAGTAAACAACTAAATTTTACACTTCTGTTCACGCATCTGATTTTTAAAGATTGGGGTCTCTGGATTTCTGAATGCAGGTAACAAACATGGAGAGCCTGGAGAAATATTAATGTACAGAATAAGATGGCATACGCTGCTACATATATTCTCAGACCAGTGTTGAGATTGGATCTGTCATTATTACATTAGTGGGTGTCCCTATAACCTTCTGTTGCAATACATCCCTCAGCTGTGCAGGGAGGGCAGCATGGTCAGACAGCTCCAGCATCCATCTAACTGGCTGAAACCAATCCACCATGGCTCTGTATAGAGGCGCGAGGAACCCAGATCTACAATGAAGCTGCTGTGCTATGACATGTCCTGGAGCGAGAACCCCTCCCCCCACCCAACATCCTGCTGTATGACTTCAAAGAAAAAGAATAAATTAATTTTAGTTTAACCATAAAATGTCTGTTATAGAGTGCTTCCTCTCGCCAGGTTGCAACTGGTATCAGTCAGCTATAATCACTGCAGGAAAAGCTGTGAATTATGGTAAGGTATAGCTGCAGAATCTGTGTCAGACCATGCTGATTTTGGTGCATATTTCACACGGGCGAGTTTTCCCGCGCGGGTGCAATGCGTGAGGTGAACGCATTGCACCCGCACTGAATCAGGACCCATTCATTTCTATGGGGCTGTGCACATGAGCGGTGATTTTCGCGCATCACTTGTGCGTTGCGTGAAAATCGCAGCATGCTCTACTTTGTGCGATTTTCACGCACGGTTGCTCCCGATCATTATTATTTTCCCTTATAACATGGTTATAAGGGAAAATAATAGCATTCTTAATACAGAATGCTTAGTAAAATAGGGCTGGAGGGGTTAATTTTTTTTTAACTCTCCTTAATCCACTTGTTCGCGCAGCCGGCATCTCTTCTGTCTTTATCTTTGCTGTGCAGTAGGAAAAGGACCTGTGGTGACGTCACTGCGCTCATCACATGGTCCGTCACATGATCCATCACCATGGTGATGGACCATGTGATGAGCGCAGTGATGTCATCAAAGGTCCTTTACCCAGGTCAATAAAGAAAGAAGAGAAGCCGGGCTGCGCGAACAAGTTATTTTTAACCCCTCCAGCCCTGTTTTACTATGCATTCTGTATTAAGAATGCTATTATTTTCCCTTTATAACCATATTATAAGGGAAAATAATAGTCTACACAACACCTAACCCAAACCCGAACTTCTGTGAAGAAATCCCAGTTCGGGTTTGGGTACCAAACATGCAGATTTTTCTCACGCGCGTGCAAAATGCATTAAAATGTTTTGCACTCGCCCGGAAAAATCGCGCATTTTCCCACGACGCACCCGCATCTTATCCGGCCCAAAACCATGACGCCCGTGTGAGAGGCCTAAGGGTCAAATCTGCAGCAGATACCTGCAACATAAATTTCCGTGCTGCAGATTTAAAGTCCGTACTTTAGGTTGCGTGCGGATTCCTCGTCTCAGCAGGTGGATAATTTTTTAAAATCGAATCCATTTCACCATCTCTGCAATGAATCTGCGTCAGAATCCACATGTGTAGTGTACAGATTTTGACGTGGATTTGCCCCTGTAATGAAAATCCACACCGCAGATCAATTTACTTGCATAACTTTTTTTATATTTTTTTTTATTTAAGCTGATACTATATTATGCTGTGTATTTGGCACACAAGTCCATGCATAATAAACGGCACCCTTAGGCCAGTTTCAGGTGAGAGTGTTCAATCCAGGAAACGCTTCAAGGGAGTCTGAAGTCCTGTGACAGAATCTCACGGCATTATAAGAATTCATAATGCTGTGTGTCCCTGTCTGACATCGGCTGTAATGAATTGCACTGAATGCATTATGTGAGTATGATTCATCACAGCCGATGTGAAGAACTACTCCAGAAATAACACAATTAATCGTAGCTTAATGTATCGTACGTGCCTTTATAGAATCTGCAGCTGGTGTTAAGTTTCGGCCAATTTCAGCCTTTATCATACTGGTGCCACTGTGGGAAAAGGGTAGGCAGTCACGAATGAGAATGAATGAGCCTCATTCGTTCTACGGTGCGGATGTACGCCTTCCTTTTGAGAGCACTGACTGCTTTATATCTACCTACCCTTTTCCCACGGAGTGAACTGAAATTAGCATTAGGCCTCTTTCAGACGAGTGAGTGTCATGCTCCGAAATCGCAGCACAGCTCCTGTCCTGAACTTCCAGCACTGCCGGGGTTGCATAGCATTATATTGATTTATGATGCTATGTAAACCTTACAGTTCTGGAATGTATTGGATAACACTGGCAGCATTATGTCAGTGTTATTCAATACATTCCAGACCTCTAAGGTTTACATAGCATCATAAATCAATATAATGTTGGTAAGGACGTTACTGCACTGCAAATCCGGAGCGTGACACTCGCTCATCTGAAAGCAGCCTTAGAGTGGTTTCATTGTGTAACTAATCTCAGTTTTTTACTTGTCTACAGTCAGGTCCATAAATATTGGTACATTGACATAATTCTAAGATTTTTGGCTCTATACACCACCACAATGGATTTGAAATGAAACAAGCAAGATGTGCGTTACCTGCAGACTGTCGGCTTTAATTTGAGGGTATTTACATCCAAATCAGGTGAACGGTGCAGGAATTACAACAGTTTGCATATGTGCCTCCCACTTGTTAAGGGACCAAAAGTAATGGGACAATTGGCTTCTCAGCTGTTCCATGGCCGGGTGTGTGTTATTCCCTCATTATCCCAATTACAATGAGCAGATACAAGGTCCAGGGTTCATTTCCAGTCTGCTATTTGCATTTGGAATCTGTTGCTGTCAACTCTCAAGATGAGATCCAAAGACCTGTCACTATCAGTGAAGCAAGCCATCATTAGGCTGAAAAAACACAACAAACCCATCAGAGAGATAGCAAAAACATTAGGCCTGGCCAAAACAACTGTTTGGAACATTCTTAAAAAGAAGGAACGCATCGGTGAGCTCAGCAACACCGGAAGACCACGGAGAACAACTGTGGTGGATGACTGAAGAATTCTTTCTCTGGTGAAGAAACCCTTCACAACAGTTGGCCAGATCAAGAACACTCTCCAGGAGGTAGGTGTATGTGTGTCAAAATCAACAATCAAGAGAAGACTTCACCAGAGTGAATACAGAGGGTTCACAAGATGTAAACCATTGGTGAGCCTCAAAAACAGGAAGGCCAGAACGACATCTAAAAAAGCCTTCACAGTTCTGGAACAACATCCTATGGACAGATGAGACCAAGATCAACTTGTATCAGAGTGATGAGAAGAGTATGGAGAAGGAAAGGAACTGCTCATGATCCTAAGCATACCACCTCATCAGTGAAGCTTGGTGCTGGTAGTGTCATGTCGTGGGCATGTATGGCTGCCAATGGAACTGGTTCTCTTGTATTTATTGATGATGTGACTGCTGACAAAAGCAGCAGGATGAATTCTGAAGTGTTTCGGGCAATATTATCTGCTCATATTCAGCCAAATGCTTCAGAACTCATTGGACGGCGCTTCATAGTGCAGATGGACAATGACCCAAAGCATACTGCAAAAGTAACTAAAGTTTTGTGACGGACTGAACCGTCACTGGGGCTGCTGGAGAAGCCTGAGGGCCAGCCTCCTTCCTACAGACTATGGACCGAGAACTATGGAGACCCCCTCAGACCTTTTGGGGTTACAACGAACTATGAACCCTGATTTATGTGTGTAATTTATATGCCACATTTCTTATTGCCCATTAAAAAGGCATGGTGTGGATTCAGCAACACAAAATGGGTTAACTCTGCACTGAGACTCCCACTGATTGTGTTAGTGATGGGATTAAGATAGTTGATTATAATAGCAGCCGACTCCTATGATACACTCAGGAGATAATCCCATCACATGTGTCTCCTCTTCCCATTCATTCATTATGGAGGGGGTGAAGATATCTGTTTGCATGTTCATTGTTGATTGCGTCAAAGACTGCCAGTGTGTTTGTTAATTGCGTCACAGACAATGCCCTTGTGTTTGTTGAATAGGGTTAGTTTTGTGTTTAAACTGTACAGGATTGGCTGCTATGTCATGTCCTCAGTATGTCATGTGTATATAAGTCAATGCTGTGTGTTCAATAAAGAGTTCCTGTTTTACCCTTCATCATGTTGAGGCTGGTGTTTGGGTAACTGATCGACACTGGGGATTGCTATACGCTGAAGATTTGCTATACTCCCCTGGCTATACTATTAGCTCTTGTAAGAGCTGTTCCTGGTTCCTGTGGTGGTTTTGGTGTAGAGCGGAGTGCTTGGAGTCCTCGGGAAGCACTAGGAGCATCCATCAACGGAGGTACCCGGTCGGGGTGCTAGGAGATCCGTTACATTGGTGGCAAGCAGTGGGATGGCGTCCTAGTGCGAGGAGGAGCAGCTCGGAGACACCGTTCGTGGAACATATTGAGGGCAACGCTAGTATCCGTACAGCGCCCCTGGCTACAGCAGAATGGAAACAGCAGTGGATGACCGAGATACAGCCCGCAAAGGCATCTGGTACCAGGCACTGGGTATTGTGGAGTATCTGCAGGACGAGAGACTCCCCACGGAAGACCAGCGGTTGCAGAAGCGAGTAGCCCTCCGGATGCCCTTCCTGGGAGAGCAGCCCCGGGAGGAATGGGTAAAGTAATTGGAACACCTAGCATGGCAGGAGCTGTGGCTGGAAGATGCCTACCAGGCGCTCTGGTGGTATGGGGCACAGTACCTACCCAGGACAGCTGAGCATGACAAGCCAGAGGGAGAGGAGTTTGATGGCCCTGGCTTATGGGAGACTTTTTCAGAGCTGGAGTTTGGGAGCCCTACACAAGCCCGGTTCAGGGACCTCTTTGAGTGGCGGGAAAGCAGGTATGACTGGGACGACACTCACAAAATTGAGCAAGACCTGGTCCACCTGGTAACCCGGGAGATGAAGCTGGAACAGGACTACCAGCAGCTCAGCGAGAGAGCAGAGTGTCAGACCCAGGTCCAGAGCCCTTCAGCTGGGAAAATATTGTGGAGGTTTACTGGGAAGACCCGACTGAAGTATCCCCTGCTTCAGTACCAGCTACAGAGGTAGGGGACCTCATAGACTGGTCCTGGGGGGGGCCCCATATGGCAGGTGGAGATGGGACCGAGATCTCTCTACCGGCCCTACAGGGATGCTGGGCAGTCGGCCCAGATCCCAAACGGCAGCCGGAGTTTCAGGGAGTAGGGACAGTCTGTCCTGCTCCCCAGCGGCAGTATGTTTGGCAGGGAGAGAAGAGCATCGTCTCCTTTCCCCAGCGGCAGTGTACCTTGAAGGGAGAGGAGACAATCGGTCTCTCTCCCCAACCACAGGGGGACAGCACCCCTAACTCCGATGGGACCGCAGTCTCTGCACCAGGCCTACCGGGATGCTGGACGGCCGGTACGGATCCCCCACCAACCCCGCAGAAATGCCAGGAGGAGGAGGTAAATGATCCCTCCTTTCCACAGCTGATCCGCAACAAGGTCGTGGGGGCAGGATTCCCTGACCCCATCCCAGCGGAAGAGCTGGCATCTGGGCAGAGTGCAGTTGGCCTCTGCCCTCCCCTATCCTCTTGTGCAGAGCCTGACCCCCCCCCCACTGGCTATCCCAGCGGCAGAGCGCAGTCGGCCTCTGCCCTCCCCTATCCTCTTGTCCAGAGGCTGACTCCTCACAGGCTACCCCAGAAGAAGAGCTGGCATCTGGTCAGAGCGCAGTCTGCCTCTGCCCTCCCCTCCCCTATCCTCTTGTCCAGAGCCTGACTCCCCACTGGCTACCCCAGCGGAAGAGCTGGCATCTGGGCAGAGCGCAGTCGGCCTCGGCCCACCAAGTACCTACAGCTCCAAGCTAGAGAACAACAATGAAGCAAGGAGTAGCAGATGCCCACTCAACAGCTTGGGACATACAGAACAGAGCCAGGCCCCAGAGTTCAACAGGACCAGTATTTGTTTATGGGTGGGTTACTCGACTAACTCGGGCACCGACTGACAGGAGGTCAGGTACCTGTTTAGTCTACTGTTGGGAGGGGAGAAATGTGACTGACTGAACCGTCACTGGGGCTGCTGGAGAAGCCTGAGGGCCGGCCTCCTTCCTACAGACTATGGACCGAGAACTATGCATCTATTGCAGGGTCTGAGGGGGTCTCCAGACACCCCACCACGTGCTGTTGGCATCAGTCTGTCCGTTCCACGGCCCCACAAGAAACGATAGAACATGTCCTATTCTTGGCCATTTTGCAGACAAGGATAGGGCGTTTTCTAATTAAAAAATAATTAAAGGGACATGCACACAGCCTGGATCAGTCTTTTGCGGATCTGCGATTTACAGACCATAAAACGGCTACGGTCATGTGCATGAGCCCTAAGGCTGCATTCAGACGACTGTTCTGATTATCACCTGTCAAACACAGACCTATGGGTCAGCTTTTTGTTTTTTCCACTTGAATGGAAGAACCAACTTGTGAATCGCACAAATTACTTTATCGGTCAACGTGTTTATGTGGGTGAGAGGGGACCCCTAGGGGTCATGGGTGGACACTGACCCACTGTAATATGTTATCACCCGTGCAAGGTGGTGAATCATTTTCATGGTCGAACTTCTCTAAAGGGAAGCTCTGCTGGAGACCATTTCTTCAGAAATTATGGTGGTGTAGGTAATGGCCTTGCCTGTTACTTACGGGAGGGGATGCAGCATAATTGGGAAATTTCTGCTGATCCTGATCGCAGGTAGCGTGCACATTGTGATGGATCTGTCTTGGTGCTTTTGAAAAGTATTGGGCGTTTGAGATTCCACACTGTGTTAGGGGCGGGGGGATTTATGGAGTTTATCTGGCACAGGGTAGGCATCATGGCCTAGGGCACAGCAGTAAGATGAGAGGGGGAGTGCCGTCCTGGTGAAGTGCTGCCTGTTGTCAAACACTTGACCGCTCTTCACTTCTCTCAGAGCCTCATCTTGACTGGAGGAGAAGCACTCCAACTCATGTAACCTGAATGTGGAGGGTCCGTGTTCTTGTCATCCTCATGGCCTAATCATATAGTAGATGCACACTGAAATCTAAGCTTTTACCTCTATAATACATAATGGTATATGGTGTAGATAGGTCATTAACCCCTAAAGGACCCAATTTTCGTTTTTGTATTTTTGTTTTTCATTTTCGCATTCCAGGGCCCATAAGTTTTTTTTTTTTTTATATTTTCATGGCTTGGTGGGAAAGGCAGTTTTTATTTACGGAAGCTAACCCTTTTTTAGATATTATCAAGTGGTATGGACGCTACGTAGACGATCTGTTGATTTTATGGGTCGGCGATGTGGCGGACATTCCAGCTTTAGGTGAATACTTCAATGAGGGGATAGATGCAATCAAATTTAGCATCCACCATGATCCGAAATCTATAGTATTTCCACATGGTGATGTCGCCAATTCAGTAATTTCAACATCAACCCATAGAAAAGAGCCGGCTGGCAATACTACCCTTTTAGTGACTTCATGTTACCCACCTCATGTGACCAGGAACATGCCAAAGGTCGAAATGTTGCGAGCAAGACGCAACTGTTCGGATAGTACTGCATTTATGAGGGAAGCAGATAATATCGGTAGCAAATTGCTTGCGAGAAATTATGTACACGGTCTATAGAGGAGGCCAAAAATGGGCTCCCTCTTTGGACAAAGAAATTAATATTTCCCCAAAAGGCAGTTTTAGATAAAAAAAAAAAAGGGAAGCCAGCAACTTTTGTGACAGGTTACAGTAAGGAATACACAGAGATTTGTAATATCATACAGCGACATCTCCCTGTATTAAACTTTGAGCAGGAGTGGAAAAAGCTAGTGAGAGGGTTAAACGTGGGGCCCGCAGAGCCCCAACCGTAGGACAACAAATCGGCCCCAGCCTTTTCCAGGAACGATCAGCAACGCCACCTATAAAGGGGGCTACAAATGTGGTGGCAATAGATGTATCTGTTGTAAATACATGTCAGTGTGTGACATCTACTGTGAATGGTAAGAATTACACCATCAAACAAAATCTGAACTGCAACAGATTATGCAATTTATTTAATCACCTGGAGAGATTCTTCTACACTATGTAGGCTGCACTACAAAACAAATAACGGAATTGTTTTATATAACCGTCCTTTCTTATATATAAACTCATTATACTTAGAACCTCCCATATTCTCTGGCTTTGTGGCGCCCCCTCGGTGCTTCCAGGAAACCCCTGGAATAGCACTGCTCACCGTCTCTCTTTTTTCTCTTACCCTATGAAATCAACAGTCCATTGGTGTGTACTGACTCATACGGTTTGGGGAGCTGCCTCACGTGTCGTTCACCACTTCCAACCTTTGGCGCCTCTTACCCTCTCCCCCGCCCCACATTCCTTTATCCACGTCCGTCCACCTAACTCCTTTTTGATTTTTCTTTATATAAACCATGGACCGGAACCCCACCGGTCGGAGTCAAAGAGGCCGACTCGAGACGATCCATATACCTGATGGAAGACTTGCCAAACCTGCTGACGAGATTTTTTTTTTTAAAGGGAACCTGTCGCCTAGAAAATGCATATTAACCCGCCAGCAGTACCTTATTGCAGCCTGTAGTATGATTATAAAGGCGTCTGTGTCTTTTCTGTGCAATGTCTGAAAAAATACTTTCCAGGAAAGAAGATGGAGGCAGCATGTCCGGTAAAAAACCCTTTAATGGGAATCGCCAAGTGAACTAACGTGCAGCAAGTTGTGACGTTTCGGCTGATCCACAGCCTTTATCAAACACTGTGGATCAGATGTGCAGCACCTGAAACTACGGATACTGGAAGCCTGTGCTAGCATTTCTCCTGCGGTGTTGCTATCAGTGTGTGAAGAGTGGGAGAAGAGGGTTGCATTGACAATCCAACACAATGGGCAGCACATTGAACACATTTTATAAGTGGTCAGAAACTTGTAAATAACTCATGAAAGAATAAAGTTACGCTAAAACCAAGCACACCATTGTTTTTCTTGTGAAATTCCCAATAGGTTTGATGTGTCACATGACCCTCTTCCTATTGAAAAAACAAAAGTTGGATTCAAAATGGCCAACTTCAAAATGGCCGCCATGATCACCACCCATCTTGAAAAGTTTCCCCCCTCACGTATACTAATGTGCCACAAACAGGAAGTTAATATCACCAACCATTCCCATTTTATTAAGGTGTATCCATATAAATGGCCCACCCTGTATATAAACTCATTATACTTACAACCTCCCATATTCTCTGGCTTTGTGGCGCCCCCTCGGTGCTTCCAGGAAACCCCTGGAATAGCACTGCTCACCGTCTCTCTTTTTTCTCTTACCCTATGAAATCAACAGTCCACTGGTGTGTACTGACTCCTACAGTTTGGGGAGCTGCCTCACGTGTCGTCCACCACTATTCACCACTTCCATCCTTTGGTGACATCTTTTGGCGCCTCTTACTCTTTCCCCCCCCCCCCACATTCCTTTATCCACGTCCGTCCACCTAACTCCTTTTTGATTTTTCTTTACATAAAACAAATAAAAAGCAGAATACGCAAACATTTATCAGATAGACTTTTCAGGGAGTGGAAAGGGTTAGGCCCCTTTCACACGGGCGAGTTTTCCCGCGCAGGTGCAATGCGTGAGGTGAAGGCATTGCACCCGCACTGAATCCGGACCCATTCACTTCAATGGGGCTGTGCACATGAGCGGTGATTTTAACACATCATTTGTGCGTTGCGTGAAAATTGCAGCATGTTCTATATTCTGTGTTTTTTAACGCAACGCAGGCCGCACAAAAATAAATAGGTATGCGTGAAAATCGCAAGCAAGTGCGGATGCGGTGCGATTTTCACGCATGGTTGTTAGGAGATGATAGGGATGAGCAAACCCGGACCCCATTAAAGTAAATTCACAGTATTTTCCCTTATAACATGGTTATAAGGGAATATAATAGCATTCTTAATACAGAATGCTTACTAAAATGTCGATTGAGGGGTTAAAAAAAATAAATAAAAAACTCGCCTCATCCTCTTGTTCGCGCAGCCGCCATCGTCTTCTTTCTTCCTTTTCAGGACCTGCAAAAGGACCTTTGATGTAATCCTTCTATCTTCATTCAGCAGGACCTGCACTGACGTCACCACGTGATGAGCGCAATTACGTCATCAAAGGTCCTTTTGCAGGTCCTGAAAGAAGAAGAAAGAAGACGATGCCGGCTGCGCAAACAAGAGGATGAGGTGAGTTAATTTATTTTAGATTTTTAACCTCTCAATCGACATTGTACTATGCATTCTGTATTAAGAATGCTATTATTTTCCTTTATAACCATGTTATAAGGGAAAATAATAAAATCTACAGAACACCTAACCCAAACCCGAACTGGGTTCTAGTCTGGGTACCACATTCAGTTTTTTATCACGCGCGTGCAAAACGCGAGATAAAAACTGAACAACACAATCAAAACTGACTGAAATTACATGCGCACTCGCGCGGGTTTCTTGCGATGCATCCGGAGCAAATCCAGGACGCCCGTGTGAAAGAGGCCTAACTCTTCCCATCAGAGGAGGAGATCACAAACGAAACCTCCTCAGCCGTGAGGCATATTGGATGTTTGAATTGGGAAGTTGCTTTCCCACAGGTCTGAACAGAAAACGCAATCTGATTTTACAATATCGTTAGAACTATCGTTATAGTTTTTCAGCACTATATACAGGTTGTCTTTTCTTTCTGGTGCGTTGGGTGTTGGTTTTTGGTGTCTGATTAGTTCTCCCCCTTTTTGAGCATGTGATGCAGCAGTCTTGATTTCCTGATGCACCACATGTTTAAAGAGGATCTTTCACCAGGATACATGTATAGAAATAGTTAAATTACCTAACAGTGCGGCCCCCAGTGATGTATTTCCGCTTATTATTTTTGCAAAGGACCCCCCCCCCCCCCCCTTTCGTCCGCTGTGGTCTCCGGTAGTTCTGGCGCCTCATATGCTAATGAGGCGATTCGGTTCAACTAGGCGGTGTCCTAGGCGCGGTTGTCTTCTCCCTGGGTGCGAGCACTTCCAATCAGAGCGCCGTGCTCTTAGCCAGGGAGAAGGAGCTCAAGTTCTCGCGAGATTCGAGCCGTGCGCTATCTTGGAGTCCCCGGCGGCATAGGCGGCAGCAGCATCCGCCGGGGACTCCAAGATGGCGCACAGCTCGGGATGTGTAAAAGCTCAAGTTCTTGCGAATCTCGCGAGAACTTGAGCTCCTTCTCCCTGGTTAAGAGCGCAGCGCTCTGATTGGATGCGCTCGCAGCCAGAGAGAAGATAACCGTGCCCAGGTCAAATTCTAGTCGCAGTCTAGTTCAACCGAATCGCCTCATTAGCATATGAGACGCCAGAACTACCGGAGACCACAGCGGACGAAAGGGGGGGTCCTTTGAAAAAAATAATAAGCGGAAATACATCACTGGGGACCGCACTGTTAGGTAATTTAACTATTTCTATACATGTATCCTGGTGAAAGGTCCTCTTTAGGGCTCGTTCACACGACCGCATGGCCTATTGCACACGACCGCATGGCTTTTTCAGTGTTTTGCGGTCCGTTTTTCACGGATCCATTGTTCCGTTTTTTGTTTCCGTTGTGCTTCCGTTTCTGTTCCGTTTTTCCGTATGGCATATACAGTAGACAGTAATTACATAGATAAAATTGGGCTGGGCAAAACATTTTCAATAGATCAGCAAAAAACGGAACGGAAACGGAAGACATACGGATGCATTTCCGTATGTGTTCCGTTTTTTTTGCGGACCCATTGACTTGAATGGAGCCACGGAACGTGATTTGCGGGCAATAATAGGACATGTTCTATGTTAGAACGGAAAAACGGAAACGGAATGCATACGGAGTACATTCCGTTTTTTTTGCGGAACCATTGAAATGAATGAAGAAAAAGGGGGTCAGTCAGCACATCCCAAAGCGCAGGGGCACGTTGCTATGGCTGAGAACAAGACTGTTAGACAAAACAAGCAATGCAACAGCTCACTGCAAAGCAAATAAAGTACAAAATTGCATCATAATTGCAAATGCTATACTAATAAGTTAGAGATACTTGGCAAATCGTTTTGTACAAAATTATTTGAGCCCGTCTGCCGAACGTCAAGGCGGTCTCTAGTTAGACGGGTTCCTAACACTAAATATACCTGTTATGTGCCACAGCGGCTATCATATAATTCAGAAAGTGCTGGTTCCACTTACATGCTGGATCCGCCTGAATTTCTATCATTTTCGGTGCCAAAATGGCCTCCATTATATCCAGGGAAAGCGGTTACCAGCATGCACGCCGGGCCCACTCCACACCACCCCTGGCGCCACATGGTCACCAAGGACTGCAATGAGAGTCCACACACTATCTCTCTCCTGGTGCCAGATGGCTTCAGTGAGTGAGGGGGAGCGGGCCAAGCTATGTACTAACACTAATTAAAATCAACCTGTGGGACAGACGAGCTGGTCAGGAGTGCACGACTGGGGAGGCAGCCACACCTCCAGCACAAACTACAAAGAAAAAGGGGGTCAGTCAGCACATCCCAAAGCGCAGGGGCACGTTGCTATGGCTGAGAACAAGACTGTTAGACAAAACAAGCAATGCAACAGCTCACTGCAAAGCAAATAAAGTACAAAATTGCATCATAATTGCAAATGCTATACTAATAAGTTAGAGATACTTGGCAAATCGTTTTGTACAAAATTATTTGAGCCCGTCTGCCGAACGTCAAGGCGGTCTCTAGTTAGACGGGTTCCTAACACTAAATATACCTGTTATGTGCCGCAGCGGCTATCATATAATTCAGAAAGTGCTGGTTCCACTTACATGCTGGATCCGCCTGAATTGATTGAAATGAATGGTTCCGTATACGGGCGGTATATGGAACGCAAAAAACGGCCAGTGAACGGGAAAAAAAAACGGCCGAGTGCAGGGGGCCTATGTCTTTCAGTGTTTTGCGGGCCGTTTTTCACGGATCCGTTGTTCCATTTTTTGTTTCCGTTGTGTTTCCATTTCTGTTCCGTTTTTCCGTATGGTATATACAGTAATTGCATAGAAAAAATTGGGCTGGGCATAAAATTTTCAATAGATGGTTCCGCAAAAACGGAACAGATACGGAAGACATACGGTTCCGTTTTTTTTTTGCAGACCCATTTACTTGAATGGATCCACGAAACGTGATTTGCGGGAACTCATAGGACATGTTCTATCGGAAACGGAATGCATATGGAGTACATTCCGTTTTTTTTGCGGAACCATTGAAATGAATGGTTCTGTATACGGACCGTATAGGGAACGCAAAAAAAAGCCTCTATACGGAACGCAAAAAACGTTTGTGTGAATGAGCCCTTAAAGAGAGGTGAACATTCACTTTTCTGTAGGTCATAAGTAGAGATGAGCGAATTTTACATGGTTTGTTGATTAAAGGTGAATTGCGTTATGGATTCCGTTACCACGGATTTATGACGAAATGCATAACGGAATGCCTTGAGAGACATTCCGTTATTCATTCCGTCATAATAGAAGTCTATAGCCTCGTTTCCATTATGCAGGGGGAGGACTCCATCACACAATTCACCTTTTACCACCAAACTAAGTGTGAACTAAGAGGAAATTCGCACATCTCTAATCACTATCTGCCATAAAAGCAGAGAAATTCATATTTAGAAAATAGTGCATTTTTGCAAATATTCTCAAAATTTTGGATTTATTAATAAATAAAGGTAAAACATATTAACTCAAATGTATCAGTAACATGAAGTACAATGTGTCACGAGAAAACAATCTGAAAATGGCTTGGATAAGAAAAAGCTTTCTGAAGTTATTACTACATAAAATGGCACATGTCAGATTTGCAAAAATCGGCCTGGGATTTAAGGTGAAAAGTGGCTCGGTACCAAAGGGGTTAAAGTCAACTGCAGGCCGTGGACTGGATGTTTATACACCTGTGGTAATGGCAGACTGCAGGCCGTGGACTGGATGTTATACACCTGTGGTAATGGCAGACTGCAGGCCGTGGACTGGATGTTATACACCTGTGGTAATGGCAGACTGCAGGCCGTGGACTGGATGTTATACACCTGTGGTAATGGCAGACTGCATGAAACACCTGATTCCAATGATTAAGAGGTGTGTCCCAGTACTTTTCTCCATATAGTGTATTTCACATTTGCCAAGCAGGTCAGTATGCTCTCTGATGTGGCTGAGTGGACCGTATCACACATTATAGGATTAGATACAGCAGCTTAGAAGACAGTATCACACATGATAGGATTAGATACACCAGTTCAGCAGGCAGTATCACACATGATAGCATTAGATACACAGCTCAGCAGACAGTATCATACATGACAGAATTAGATACAGCAGCTCAGCAGACAGTATCACACATGATCGGATTAGATACACCAGTTTAGCAGACAGTATCACACATGATAGGGTTAGATACGGTGGCTGAGCAGTGTGTTGACCTGCAGATTACTTACTTTCTGTAATAGGCCGCATCTGGGACTTGGTCTCAGTCTGGTTTCTGAGACTACGTGGAAAGGTGAGCTTTTGAGATCTGTTCACATGATGCAGTACTGCATGCCAGCTGTGGCCGTGTCCGTAGCTGGTGAGGGGGCAGTGCCTGTGGGAGCTTAGTCTGGCAGCAGGGGTGCTGATGGATTGCCGGGTGTCACCGCCTGCAGGTTCAGTGGTCGCCATGTGGCGCTGCGCCAGATTAGGAAAGAGGCCGCTGTAGGGAATGTATACAAAGTGCCTCCTGTTCACATTGAGAGGTTACTCTGAGAAGAGATAGATTAATGTACAGCGTGCGGACGGGTGATCCATGGACTTGTCTATGCTGTTTGGCTGATTTGGTCTTTCTCTGCAGGATACAACCACCCCCCATCCTCAGCCATCAGCCCCCTCGTCCCCTCTCTTCGCTGAGGTCATCGTTGTATGGGAACATTCCCTGTAGGGTCTATGGCCGGTCCGCTCCTGATACAGAGGGGGAGATTTATCACAACTGGAGAAAAGGGAAAACTGGCTTGGTTGCCCATAGCAACCAATCAGATTCCTTCTTTCATTTATCAGAGCTTCTTTGGAAAATGAAAGTTGGAACCTGATTGGTTGCACACAGCAGTGTGACCGGATCCTGCTAATGGGGAGCGCCGGGAGAGCGGTAATTATCGGAGAAACCAGGTGAGTATTTTTTTGGTTTTGTTTTTTACTTCCTATAAAGAGGGCATATATATGAGCATAACTACGGCAAGCGGTGACATGTATGGGCATAACTACTGTGAAGGGGACTCATCTGGGGATAACTACTGTGAGGGGGGCACATATCTGGCCATAACTCGGTGTCACGTGGCCAAGCAGGGCTTGGAGCGCTGTTTGCGGTTTGCTGCTGCAGCCAGCCTGAATGAACCTAATTGCCAGGCAGGTGGGTGCAATTACAGCGGAGGGGGGTGCTGTGGTAGAGGGATCCCTTTCCACACGTGGAACGCCTCTCTAGTTTGTGTTTGCTCCATGCTCACTCAGACTACAGGCACCATGGAAGCGGATCGTGCCGACCCTGCAGAAGCCCGGAAGACGTCTGTAACAGTGAGTAAGGTGGTATATCCACCCATTCCCCTTCCCATCACTGTTTTCTTATAAGGTTCTCTCTGTCCCTTCTTTTTTTCAGTGGGTCAAGGAGCATTCAGGGGGGAGGAAGGAGATAGGAGGCAGCCTATGTTCTATGTGCTGTATTCCCTTACCTAACTCATATAGGCGCCCTATCTGTAACACCTGTATAGGGACTGTAGTTAGGGAGGAACGATCAGCTTTGATGTAGGACATTAGGTCCATGATTAGGGAAGAGATTAGCTCTTCTATGGCTGAAAAACATTCCCTTGCTGAACCGTGCCCTAGCGCTGCTCCCGCTAAGCGCCCTAGAATCTCCGCTGAATCCTCCTCCGATGCTGATGACACCCCTATGGTTGTCGGTGGTTCCTCAGACATAGTATGTGAGGAAGGGGAAAGGGAGGACTCTGACTCAGAATCAGTAGTGAAATACTATTTTGATTCTGTTAATATAGACTCCCATTTGTCTGCCACCCGTAATACCATGGACAACCTCACTTAATTCAGGACCAGATGTTTGGGGGCTTGAGAGCCAGGAAGCGTAAAGTTTTTCCTGTAAACCCAAATCTGAAGGAACTCACCATGGATGAGTGGGCGGACGTTAATACAAGGTTCTTGGTCCCTAGAGAATTCAGGAATAGACTTCCATTCAGTCCTAAAGATGCAAAAATCTTGGATAAAATCCATAAAATAGATGTACTGGTCTCTAAAGTAGGCAAACGTACATCCATTCCCTTTGAGGATGCCTCCCAACTTAAGGACCCCATTGACCGCAGGTCGGAGGGGTTACTTAAGAAACTATGGGAGAACAGGGCCATTTCCATTAAAGCTAATGTGGCAGCCACTTCTTTTGCAAGGTCAATGTTTGCTTGGCTTTACAGAGTTGAGGACCATCTTAGGAAGGGTACTCCTAGGGATAAGATCTTAGAGTCTATTCCCCTCCTTAAAATGGCCACAGGTTTTCTGGCTGATGCCTTTGCAGAATCTGTGAGGTTTGCCGCCAGACCCTCATCCTTGTCTAACTCTGTCCGCCGTGCACTCTGGCTTAAGCCTTGGTCAGGGGACACCTTATATAAAAAAATAGACTTTACTCAATTCCCTTTAAGGGGTCCCTGGTGTTCGGGCCAGAGTTGGACAAGATTTTGGGAGATGTCTTTTCTTCCAGACACCAAAAAAGAAAATCTTGTCCTCAAGGTGTCATCCCTACAGAGGAAGTCTCGGGCTTCTATTCAGGATTTCATGGGGGTTCTGGGCCAACTCCAGACCCCTCCAGTCCAATCTTCTCTCCCACTGGGACAGAAGTCAATCGTCCCTAGACAAAAAGATTCCAATTTCCTCAGTCACCAAAAGATCTCTGAATTGGTGGCAGGACAAGAGGAATCTTATCTCTCTGTAGGAATCTTCTGGTCCCATTCTCCTGTAGTGACAGTAACTACAGATGCAAGCGGGACAGGTTGGGGGCAGGGCTGGTGCAAGGATTTTTGCCACCCTAGGCAAAAGCTAATTTTGCCGCCCCCTTGACTCCGCTCATTGACCACACCCTTTTACCTGCCCCTTTTTCAGCCACCTATTGCATGCAACATTTAACTATGGTTGTGTACCCTGTGCCAGTCTATGGTCATGTACCCTGTGCCAGTCTGACTATGGTCATGTGTATATATAATATCCAGCCATTATCTGCCACCTAGTACCATCCCAGTGATGCCAATCACACTGCACTGTTCAGCAGGTTGGCACACCAAACACGAGCAGTGCCACCTATTCACTGCCAGGCACCATTCAGCCACTGTCTGAAATCCTGTGCCACCAGGGCAACATAAAACAGTAGGCTGCCTTGTGCCCTCTGCCAGTCTGGCACTGTCCTGCACCCTGTACCATTCATAGCCCTTTAGACAGTCTGTGCCACCTATTAGGCTCCATGTGCCACTGCTGGGCACCCTGTGCCAGTCAGAATCTATGGCCCCTAGTCAAGCAGCAGGTGTGCCCTCACCCCTGTACACAAGTGTGTGCCACCCTGCTGCCAGTCACTGTCCTGCAGCCTCTGACACCCTAGTGCAGGTTGTCAGAGTTCGGTTGCCAGGGGTGCTCACCAGGTTCTGCTCCTCGCTGTGCTCCAGGTCCACATTGCCTTGGCTCTTGCCAAGATCATGTGTCTTCGGCGCGTGATCCCGCGAGACCCACCTCTGGAGGTCACTGGTCTCGCGGGATTGCGCGCCCGAAGTCAGGGCCGTTGCAATGGATTTTTGTCAACACAAGCGAATCTACATTTTGCCCCCCCCCCCATCATTTCACATTTCTGCCCCTCATGATTCATGTCCATTTCTTGCCCCCCCCATCATTTCACATTTCTGCCCCTCATGATTCATGTCCATTTCTTGCCGCCCCCCATGTGCTAATATCATAGTGCCATCCTCTCCCCCTGCCCCCTAATGTGCAAGTATCAAGTGCCTCTCTCCTCCCACCTCCATGTGCCAGTATCATGGCGCGAATAGCCCCCCTCCCCGTGGGCAGTAAAGTAACAGTCCGGTATTTAAAAAAAAAAAAAAAACACTTTTAGAAAAGTTCCTCCTGGGATTCGAACTCACAACCTTTCACATCAGAAGCAATGCATTTACCCACACAGCTATGAGAGCAGTATAGCCAGTGGCTAAAAAAAAAAAAGTTAAGTAACAGTGTGGTATTTAAAAAAAAAAAAAAAAAACACTTTCAGAAAAGTTTCTCCTGAGATTCAAACTCACAACCTTTCACATCAGAGGAAAGGCATTTACCCACACAGCTATGAGAGCTGTATAGCTAGTTGCTTAAAAAAAATATATATATAAGACTTCTACTGTAGATAACTTCGATAGTGTACATCCATACACATGACAGCTGCCCCAGTACACTGTGTATGGATGTAGCAGTGCTGGGTGTGTTGGGGCAGCTGTCATGTGTATGGATGTACACTAGGTATCAAAGTTACCTACAGTAGAAGTCTAATATTTTTTTATTTATTTTTTTTTAAGCAATTAGCTATACAGCTTTCATAGCTGTGTGGGTAAATGCCTTGCCTCTGATGTGAAAGGTCGTGAGTTCGAATCCCAAGAGAAACTTTTCTGAAAGACAGCCTAAATGAGATTTAAATACACCAGGGTCTCGTAGCTGCGTGCCGCTCGCTCTGCCCGAAGTGACTGAACAAACTCCGGCCGGCAAGTACAGAAACAGAACGAGTCAAGGAGATGATGTCAGATGGATCACAAGTAGGGGGCGGGGCGCAGGCGGTGGCCGGGTGCTACTGCTTGGGATTCGGACTCCAGAGTGCCAGCGCCCCCAGGCAGAGTGCGCTCTACGCGGTGGCCTACTCTGCTTATGGGGGGGGGACAATGGGGCTCAGTTCAGGGCGTCTGGACATTAGAGATAGGTCGGAGGTCCTCCAATTACAGGGAACTCAGTGCTCTTTGGCAAGCACTAAGGTCCCTTCAGGGTCAGCTAGTCGGGAAACATCTCAGGATTTACTCCGACGATACAACAGCAGTCTCCTTCATAAGGCATCAGGGTGGGACGTGTCACCCTCATCTTCAGAATCTCTCCAAGGAGATATTTTCCTGGGCAGAAAAGACAATCCTTTCCATCACAGCTGTACACCTGAGAGGAGTGGACAATGTCCAGGCAGATTTCTTGAGCAGAAGGAGAGTAGACCCAGGGGAGTGGGAGCTTCACAAGGCTGCGTTTGAGATGATAGCCCAGAACTGGGGTCATCCTTAGGGAACCAGGGAAAAAAGAAAGGTCCCATTGTTCTTTTCCCTGAACAGGGGAGATTTCCCCACAGGTCTGGATGCCCTAGTGCAGGACTGGCATTGGAACCTGGCTTATGCCTTTACCCCATCTCCCCTTATCCCAGCAGTTCTCAAGAAGAAAGAGGAAAGGAAAGCGATTCTGGTAGCTCCAGCTAGGTCCAAGAGGAACTGGTACCCTCAGCTAGAGTCCCTTGCGATAGCTCCCCCTATTCCGCTTCCGTCCAGACCAGATCTGCTCCAGCAGGGTCCCCTTTGGTTTCCCGAGGTAGGGAGACTCCATCTCACAGCATGGATCCTGAGTGGTGGATCCTAAAGCAGAGGGGTCTGTCAGGCCCAGTCATCTCGACTATCCAGTCAGGGAGAAGACCTTCTACAGTTTGTCTATGCTAGGACCTGGCGTAGGTTTAATTCCTGGCTGCTGGATAGACCCTTTGACATAGACAACCCTAGTATGCCCCTAATCTTGGACTTCTTGCAGGAAGGTCTGCAGAAGGGCCTTAGTTATAACACCATCAAGGTACAGGTGTCGGCTCTGTCAAGCTTCCTTGGGGTGTCTCTAGCTGAGACTAAGCTAGTGAAGAGGTTTGTCAAAGGTGTCCGTGTTATTAAACCTAGGTCTAGGCCCTCTGTGCCCAGTTGGGATCTCAACTTAGTGCTGTCAGGACTAACAAGAAGTCCCTTTGAGCCTGTTTGGCGGCAGAAGTTAAATTTCTTTCATGGAAAGCGGCTTTTTTTAGTTGCAGTTTCTACAGTCCGCAGAATAGGGGAAATCCAAGCCCTTTCTATTAGAGAACCTTATTTTTGCGTCTCAGATGAGAAGATTATTCTCAGACACCGTCCAGATTTTCTCCCTAAGGTGTCTTCTTATTTTCATAAAAGCCAAGATATTATTTTACCTTCTTTTTGTCAGAACCCCAAAAATGTGAGAGAACAGGTGTTTCACACTCTCGATGTTAGGAGAACAGTTCTCAGGTACCTTGAAGCTACGGCTGAGTGGAGGTTAGATGAGAACCTTTTTGTTCAGTATGGGGGTAAGAATAGAGGCAAGAAGGCCTCAAAGGACATGGCTAGTAGGTGGATCAAGTCAGCCATCATACAGGCTTACAGGGCAGAAGGGAAGGATTGTCCTCTTGCAATAAAAGCACACTCCACATGAGCAGTCTCTTCTTCCTGGGCCGAGAGAGCAGACGCATCTCCAGATCGAATCTGAAGGGCGGCTACATGGTCAAGCCTTCACACATTCACCCGTCATTACAGACTGGACGTGTTGGCCAACAAGGACTGTTCCTTTGGACGCAAGGTCCTTCAGGCCGTGGTCCCTCCCTAGAGCTACTTATCTGGTATGGCTCCATTTTGGTGCCGTCATTAAGGGGGATGCCGTGGAAAAAGGAATTATTCCTACCGTTAACTCGGTTTCCACTAA
The DNA here is from genome assembly GCF_905171765.1 of Bufo bufo. NCBI lineage: Eukaryota > Metazoa > Chordata > Amphibia > Anura > Bufonidae > Bufo > Bufo bufo. The sequence goes on along the minus strand of NC_053389.1, from coordinate 47,091,224 downwards.
TCCTTCATGACGGCACCACCGTAACTCCCACCCTATAATTTTAGTGTTGACATCTGTGTGCATTCCGTGTTTTGCGGAAAGGAACAGCTGGCCCTTCGTAGAACAGCCCTATCCTTGTCCATAATGCGGACAATAATAGGACGTGTTCTATTTTTTTGCGGAATGGAAATACGGATGTACGGAAACCGAATGCACACGGAGTAACTTCCATTTTTTTTTTTTTTTTTTGATGACCCATTGAAATGATTGGTTCTGCATACGGTGCGCAAAAAAATCGGAACGGACATAGAAAGAAAATACGTTTGTGTGCATGAGCCCTAAATCAGACAAATGCAAGAAGAGGACAGAACATGGCCACTGAGAAGAGCAGTTTGTGAAGCAATATTCTGTGCCGTACTGTGGTATCTGGTTCTGCTGAGGCGGTATTCTGTGGCATCTGGTTCTGCTGAGGCGGTATTCTGTGGCATCTGGTTCTGCTGAGGCGGTATTCTGTGGTATTGCTGACCCTGCCTTCTGTCACGTTTCCAGTCCGCCCCAGTCCAGTTTAGCTCCTGTGTCATGTCTTATCTGACATCAGACTGGACCTTGCTCTGCTCTCACTGGGAAATTCTCGCCAGTTATCATTGCACTGGTGAACGTGTAATAGTAAAACACGCGGCCAAAAAAGAGGAAGTTCTGCTGGGAATTTACTTATTCATAGTAATCACTTCCTCATGTGACCAGTCATCCGCTCTGGGAGGTCATGTCTTCTAAAGCAGCTGAGATAAGCGTATGTATCTGATCATATAGGTCTCTCTTACATAAATAGGACCCTACATTTTGTAATCTTCACCTAATTCCACTCCAGGACTATATCTAGCAGTAAAGAAAGGGCATAAATATTAATTACTTCCATATTTGTTGCCCATAGGACATTAGTGCTAAACTATGGAAAAGCCCTTTAAGCTCCCTGCTATAATCTATGGCTGTGAAGGTCGGTATAGAGCGGCCAATCAGATTCCAGCTTAGTTCTTTAAAGTATGTTTGTAAATGAAAGCTGTCTACTGATTGGCTGTTATAGACCACACCTCCGCTAGTAGCGCTGCCAGGAGTGCCAGGGGCTCGCGGCCAGGTGTGAAGGAACCCGGTGGAGAAGCCCTGCGGCCGTGACCGGAGCCGGTACACCGAGTGTCCTCCTCCGTCTGGTGGAGGGCGGGGCTTAGATCCAGCAATAGGAGGAAACTACATTTCCCAGCATGCGCCGCGCCCAGCCCTGGTGCCAGAGGCCAGTGGAGCGATGACAGCTGCGGTGGCAGGATGGAGACGGGTGAGAGTGGGCGATACCCACAATGCACGGGGTGGGGGGCTGTTGTGTTATGGTGGGCAGATACTGGTGTGGGGTATTACTGTATACTGGGGGTGGTGTGTGCACTGGTCTGGGGTATTACTGTATACTGGGAATGGTGTGTGCACTGGTCTGGGATATTACTGTATACTGAGAATGGTGTGTGCACTGGTCTGGGGTATTACTGTATACTGGGGGTGGTGTGTGCACTGGTCTGGGATATTACTGTATACTGGGGGTGGTGTGTGCACTGGTGTGGGGTATTACTGTATACTGGGGGTGGTGTGTGTGTACTGGTCTGGGGTATTACTGTATACTGGGGGTGGTGTGTGCACTGGTCTGGGGTATTACTGTATACTGGGGGTGGTGTGTGCACTGGTCTGGGGTATTACTGTATACTGGGGGTGGTGTGTGCACTGGTCTGGGGTATTACTGTATACTGGGGGTGGTGTGTGTGTACTGGTCTGGGGTATTACTGTATATTGGGGGTGGTGTGTGCACTGGTCTGGGGTATTACTGTATACTGGGGGTGGTGTGTGCACTGTTGTGGGGTATTACTGTATACTGGGGGTGGTGTGTGCACTGGTCTGGGGTATTACTGTATACTGGGAATGGTGTGTGCACTGGTGTGGGGTATTACAATGTACTGGGAATGGTGGGGAGCATTACTTTGTACTCTTGTCTGGTTTTTGGGGTGTAACATTCAGCGCCTGCCTGTCAGCCGTATTCTGTGGGTTAATGACCCCCCTATTCACTGCACTGATCGTATTCCGGTTTCTCTGTCCTCGCAGGGATCTGCAGCCATTAGACCCCCCCCCCCCCCCCAACGTCATCCCCCAGCTCTTCTAGACTCCTGAATGGCAAATCTGTCTAGTGATAGAGGTGACGGAGCCTTTCAGCGCTGTAGAAAAGCTGGGTGTCATGGCGGCCATATTGATTGAGAATCTCGTCTGTCCTTAATTTGTGGACTTACCATTAGGGATGAGCGAATTTCATATTTTGAAGTTCGGGTTGTGGCATAATCTGAATTGCGTTATGGATTCTGTTACCACGGACCATAACACAATTCTATGACGGAATGCATAACGGAATTCCTTTAAAGGCATTTCGTTATTCATTCCGTCATAATAGAAGTCTTCAGTTCAGTCACTGAACAGCGTTTTGGACGGAGGAAATACCGCAGCATGCTGCGGTTTTATCTCCGTCCACAATTCCGGATTAGTCGCCGGAATGCATTAATTTACATTGAAATGTATTAGTGCCGGATCCGGCATTAAAAATACCGCAATGCCGGACCGGTAAAGATGTGAAAAAAATATGACGGATCCGTTCTTGCAATGTATTTGTGAGACTGATCCGCATCTGGATCCGTCTACAAATGCTGTCCGTTTGCATGCAGATTGCCGGACGGAACTGCTTGCCGGATCACTCTGCCGAAAGTGTGAAAGTAGCCTATGGGCTGCATGATGGATCCGTTCGGTTTACGTTATGCAGGAGAGGACTCCCCTGCATAACGGAAACGGACGGATCCGTTTTGCAGCCCATAGACTTCTATTATGACAAAATGAATAACGGAATGCCTCTAAAGGCATTCCGTTATGCATACCGTCATGGGATTGCGTTGTGGTCCATGGTAACGGAATTCATAATGCAATTCAGATTATGCCACGACCCGAACTAGAATTTGAAAAAAATATGAAATTCGCTCATCCCTACTTAACATGTTGAGGCATGTAATGGGCTGTAAATATGGCGACCGCACCAGTGGCAGTTATTGGGGGCCGAGTCGTGGTCAGTACCCCATAGGATTGGCGGTTGCATGGCGACTTTCAGTCATTCGTGAATCCTGTTATTTGTTCCATATGAGGAGCAAAGTCCCAAGTGACTTTAGCACTCGGTGGTGGGGGGAGGGGCAGATGATGCAGCCGTCTGCCCCCGTGTAACCCATGATCTATGTCGTATCCCGACGGTTTACGCCTGTGACACGTCTCCCGCCTCGTCATGAGTTGCGCATTCTGCTTACAGGATAAGGAGCCCTTTGTCTTGTGTCGGATCTTGAGGCCCGGTATAGATGATGTCCTGTAAGGTCCAGCCGGACTAATATGGGAACCTTGGCACCCGGGACCTTTTAGCTTGCTGTCAGGGAATTGCCATTCTAGCTGTTGTCTAATACACACCCTCCGGCGGAGTCGCCATCTCTATAAGTTGGACCCTGGTGATGGAGGGCGCTGGTGGGATGTGCTACCATCAATGGTGTCAGTGACCCCATAGCAGGGGGGGGGGTAGCGGTCTATTCTGCACCATTGTGCGTCCCCTTTAAATTGATGTGTCCATAATCTCCCAGGGGAACCAGACCGGACCCTTTTCTTCTACCTCCCGGCTTCGTCACTACAGCTCAGCGATTACAACATTTCAGAAGGGGAAACTTGTAATTTGAGGAAAGTTTCTTGTTGTGACACGACCTGAGTCAGCAGCTCCGATCCGCGCAGCTCTAGGTCACATACGTGTAATGTGTGCGTCCGGTCACATCAGCGGATAAGCGGTCCGTAGCGGCATTGCCAGTTAAAGCTTTAGGGTCTGCAAAATCTGCCTTTGGTCGTCAATGGAAAATCTGCGCTGTGTGCACATAGCCTTACAGGAGATTGAAACGGCGACGACCTGCTTGGTCGCTATGGGCAAATGCTGCGCATGTAGGCTAGGGGGCTATACAGTGTCGTGTCCTACCCATGTTGCGCGACATTTATTTTAGTGACAGTCTGTGGTGTCGCAAAAACTCCATCCAAGTTGGACTTTTGTGCAACTGTCGCGTTGTGACGCCAGGTATGTTTAACCTGCGGCCCTCCAGCTGTTGCAAAACTACAAATCCCAGCATGTCCTAATAGCTGTAGGCTGTCCAGGCATGCTGGGAGTTGTAGTTTTGCAAAAACTGGAGGGCCGCAAGTTGAGCATTCCTGCCATAGACTATCATCACAATGTCGTGCGACACATGTCGCAATGTAGTTGTACCCCTTTTCGCGTGAAAAATGTCGCCGTGTAGCCCTAGCTTTACTTTTGCGCCAGATCAGACAAGCCTCGTCCCGTGTGTTCAGTCCTGATGGCCTGGAGACATGCATCCCCAGCCGCGTTCTGTGTACTTAGATCCACGTTATATTTGATGCGTGCAGTGCAGGTGACACCCGGCTCCATGAAGGGAGAGGAGGTAAGTAGCCCGGACCTCATGCAGATCGCCGTACTGAGCGGCAGCTGACATGCCGTTGTAGATCTCACCTGCAGGGGGCAGTCTTTCACCTTCACTATACCCTAGAAAAGGGATCCGCAACCTTCGGCACTCCAGCTGTTGTGAAACTACAACTCCCAGCATGCACACTTACTCTGCTATTCTTGTAACTCCCATAGAAGTGAAAGGAGGATTCTGGGAGTTGTAGTTTCAGAACAGCTGGAGTGCCGGAGGTTGCTGATCCCTGTCCTAGAACAGGGAAGTCAAACTTGTGGGGCTCTCCAGTGAAACTGCAACTTCCAGCATGCCCTGATAGCTGTCAGCTGCATGATGGGAGTTGTAGTTTTGCAACAGCTGGAGGGCCACGATGCTCAATCTGTATTCTTTTATGATGCCTGTCAGCACTTTCTTTTGGGGGGTGGCTCGTCTTTTGAGGGGTGCTGGCTTCAGTGGGCTCAGTCGGGTGGTTGCTGATGCGTGTGGGAGCTCCATGGGTTGGTGATTGCTGCTGTTAATGGATCCCCAATTTGGCGTGTCTTTTTGGGGAGTCCTGTTGTCAGGGTTATCCTCTTCTCTCACATGGGTTGCACGGTGCATTTTCTATTGAAGCTCAGCAGCCGTCGGATATTTCTGGTCTACAGATTATATCTGGGAGGTCACGTGGCCCTTGTGAGACGTGGAGTGGAGGACGGGGTCGCGTTGTGCGCATCGTGCTCGGTTTGGAAAGTCGCAGCTTCGTCCTCTTTTTAGATCCTTTTTTTTTGCTTATTATTTGGCGCCATTGCAGGGAGTGTCCACATGGCGCAGACTGTGCAGTAGCACACTCCCATCGCACCTCATTATCTTAGAGCTTCCTCTAGTCATCCTGAGCTTCCTGGTTCATAACTGATTTTCAGGTCATTTTCCATAAGGGAAAATAAATTAAGGCAGTGAGAGGATGTTGGGATCTGGAGTTGGCAATACCCATTTTTGGTGCGTTTCTTACTCTTTTTAGCATTAGCGGGGGGGCTGTATACGACGCTGTACAGCTGCGGTAATTAGGACTTTTTTCTGTTCCTTTTATTTTCTCATTGATATCTTTTTTTTTTTTTTTTTTACAGCGATTTTTGAGAATTGAGGACAGTTTCCTCATCACCCATGTATGATCCTATCAGTGAGTCCGTCCGGGGAGGTGACATTTGGTAACTGTGCTGTCATAGCTGTAACGTGTCCATTTAAAGGGCCAGTAACACTAAAGCTGGCATGGAGTCACACGTGGCAGATTTGTTGCAGAAATTTCTGCTACTATGTCATTCCGCTAAATGGAGCTTTTTAAAAAAAAATTAAAAAATAAAATAGGCCCGATTTTCAGTCTTGGGCTTCGTTCACATCTCCGTCAAGGAGATCCAGCAGAAATGGCAGTTATCAGTCGGACAAAACAAAACATTGCATGCACCTGGTTTTGTCCAGCTGAAACCTAGCGTTTATGCCAGAAAGCGGCCTTATCAACGCCGGACCCCGTTACTTTCAATAGGGATCCGGCGGTGAAGTGGAGAATCCGGCAATATCAGATCCTGCGAGATGCAGCAGGCTGCTCTGTGCAGGGACACCCTGCCAAATCTCCTTAAGGGCTCATGCCCACGAACGCGTTTGCCCCGTGCATTTGCTGTGGGCCCAAAATTGCGGTCCGCAATGCGCAGGCACCGTCAAATTTAAGCTGTGTGTGGATGAGACTTCTTCTTCACATCTCATCCACTTTGCGAAAATCTGCGGAGTGTCTTCCATGTGTGAACATACCCTAAGGCCCCTTTCAGATGAGCGAGCGTCTCGCTGCGGACTCGCCTGAACTTCCAGCACTGCTGGGGTCGCATAGCATTATATTGCTATGATGCTATAACCCTTAGGCTAGGTCTTCATGACAAATTGTGTCGCGCGACAGCGCACAACTACACTGCAACATTTGTCGGGCAACATTTTGTCCCACCAATGTCGCGCGACAATTTTTATAATGATAGTCTATGGTGTCGCAAAGCGATCCATCTCAAATGGATTTTTTGCGACTGTCGCAGTCGCAGCATGTCGCATGTTGCAGTGCGACACCATAGACCAGGGGTACTCAACTGGCGGACCGCGGTCCAAATACGGACCGCGGCCGCCAGTTGTCCGGACCCCGGCCATCCTTCAGAGCGCTCCTCCAATCGATCCGTTTGAACCGGCTCAGTCACAGCACACAGCAATGCTGACAGAGACGCTCAGCTCACCTCACGCTGGCAGCAGGAGCCTGAGGGCGGGACTGGGAGGAGTCAGTAATATGATCTTAGAGTGGAAGCTGCTTCTGCCAGCCCCTCCCCTCCCCGCCCACCAACCAATCACCGACCAGAGCTGAGGGGGCGAGGCCAGCACAGCACACTGCAGCTCTGACTCGAGTCCTCGGAGTAGTGCAGGGTCAGGGAGTCTAAAGGAATCGAATGAGTCACAAGAATCTAAAGATCCGACTCAGTCAGTGACTCATTCGATTCATTGAGTTAAAAGAGCCGAGAGTCAGACTGTAGAACAGGTTACATTACACTGAGGCTGTCGGCTCTTGTTGCAGCAGTGATAAGATTAAGGGACAGGAGCAGAGAGATAAGAGAAGGGACAGATGACACAGTTCAGCACATAGTTTTCCCTGTGCATTCACATTTCACATCACTTGGTTGGTTGTACTACTGTCAGTGTCAGACTGTTGTCACTGTGGGGAACAATGCACAACAGACAACAATTCACATTGCACACCACAGTGACAGCTTCCTCCTGTCCGCCTGTCCAACGTCAGCCTCAGCTTCCCTTTACTATAAAAAAAATCACTCTTCCTGACTCACTCAATACTAATCAGAGACGAGTTCAACTTCAGAGAGCTGAAGAGCCGACTCACTGCAGTGTCACTGACTGAGTCAGCAGCTGCGCATGTGCACCGGCACCTAGAGTCTTCAGTTCACTTGCGAGTCAGCTCAGCAGTCTGACTCGCCAAGTGAACCGAAGATCCGATTCTGATCCGAATGAGCTGATTCAAATGAACCGATTCACCTAAAAGATCCGAACTTCCCATCACTATCTCCTGCACACTGTGCCGTGCAGGAGGAGGAGCTTACCGGCGCACTTCCTCCTGTCCCAGAGCGCAGTGAGACAGGCCGGCTCCCTCCACATATAGCGCTCCTCCTCCTGCACACTCTGGTACGTGCAAGAGGCGGAGCTTACCAGCAAACTTCCTCCTTCCCAGGGGCGCAGTGAGAGACGGCTCCCTCCACATGCAGGCACCAGCGCTTTCTCCCTCAGTGCGCTCACAGGTCCCTCCTCCCCTGCAGCAGCGGCAGCACATAAGGGAGCTTCAAGCTCCAAAGGACACTTACCTGCTGCTGGAGAGGGGAGGGACATCACCACTGCCACCAATGAAATAAATGTCACATTTGGAAAGTAAGGGGTGCGTGGAGAGGGCTACAGAGAGGCGGGAACACGTCACTGACTCCAGTGTCATGTTCCCATCTCCCCTGGGCCATCTTCTTTAGGTAACCTGATTAAATAAAGTGATTAAGCCCCATCAAACCATGATAGTTTTGTTCCGCATCCAATTCCCATTATTGGGGCATTGGATGCGGACCCCTTAGTTTCAATGGAGCGGGAAAAGATGCAGACAGCACACAGTGTGCTGTCTGCATCTCTTGTGGCCCCATTGTAATTAAGGGGCCGCATCCAATCCCCCAATAATGGGAATTGGATGCGGAACAAAACTATCATATGTCTGTTCTGTGGCTTGGGTTGCCACCCGGCCAGTAGTTCACCAGCAAGGCTGGTATTTTAGTTCCCTTGCCGGTGCCAGAATTTTCCTGTAAGGACTGTTAAGGTACTTTCACACTTGCGGCAGGACGGATCCGACAGGCTGTTCACCCTGTCAGATCCGTCCTGCCGCTATTTCGCCGGACTGCCACTCCCCATTGACTATAGCTGGAGTGGAGCTACGGTGCAGCATGGCAGTGCACGGCGTGAGGCCGCCAGACGAAAAAGTCGGACATGTAGTACTTTTAGTCTGGCGGCCTCTCACCGTGCTGCGCCGTAGCTCTGCCCCCATCCCCATTATAGTCGATGGGCACAGAGCAGCGGCACGGCGAAGTAGTGGCAATATGGATCTGACAGGGTGAGCAGCCTGTCGGATCCGTCCTTCTGCAAGTGTGAAAGTACCCTTACTAATGAGCGCTTCCATCATGGAACGCCCATTAGTACAGCCGTTACCTCCACCGCAACTTGTGCTAGTAAAAAAATTAATAAAATTACGGTACCTCCACCTCCATTTGCTCACGCTGTGGAGAACACTCCCTGCTGACTAGAAGCTCAAGACAGGACCTACAAGACGTCATCACGTTGGAGCACCGGTCCTGAGCTTGCAGTCAGCAGCGAATGTTCACCGCAGCCAGGTGAATGCAAATTTTATTTTATTTTTTTGCAAAAGCAGAGAAGGGGGGCACTAATGGGGGCATTACTCTTACTGGGGGCACTAATGGGGACATTATTCTTACTGGGAGCATTATTCTTACTGGGGCACTAATGTGGCCATTACTAATTCTGGGACTTACCCGGGGCGCTCCACTATAACGTCAGAGCGCCCCACGCGCATGTATCACATGATCGCATGGCATCTTTACTGTTGGCGTTCAGCTCGGACCTTCACCTGACTGCAGACCCAGGTATGTGGACCTTTAATAAAACTAGTTGAGTACCCCTGCCATAGACTATGTCGGGTGGTAATAATTCAATGAAGAATTATTAATTATGGTCGTAAAAATAATTAACCATAAAAATAAAAATTCATAAAAATTGTCATAAATTCTTAAAATCATGACCTGGTGAATTGTAGACAACCTAATTGATACAATTCACATCTGAGTCCGACTATTTCCTCAGATAAATAAGCTCTTTTTGACGTGAGATGACGTAAATGATAAAATGTAATTCTGCATTATACAATGATCCACAGGTATTATAAAAATATGCAGATTTATTGGTTACAAGATTATAAACATATATAAGTAAATAAACACAATGATACATGCAAATGAATATATATAGCGTTAATATAAAGCATTACAAGCTTAACAATACATGTGAGTGGAAATAACTTGTCACATTATAACCAAGCTATTATTAGGTTAGGATATCAGAATAGGAACATAAGTTATATACATTACTTCTGTTCAGAGAAAACCTCATGATATCAGGATGGGCATGTCTAATCCTAGACATCAATATAGAATGCTAAATACATTCTGCCCCCCCCTAACCGACTACACATCACATGACTTCAAGATGGGCAAATCCATTCAAGGATATAACTTTGGTAAGAATATTAAGACATATAACAGGGATCTAGGATCTTAAAATGGGAAGGACTTGACGTCTTTCCGGTGGGAATCCATCACTTAGCTTGGCGAAGAATGTTATATCAATATCAATATACATATATAAAAGCAATCATTTAATGCTTTGCTAGATTATGAGTCTAGATTCTTCTGCAGGTAGAATGAAGCCTCACAATATCCTAAGACTACATCTCAATATGGAGATGATCAATTTATTTAATTATTTATTTATTCGCCAATCTAGATGGTATAATTTCACCCACACTATCAAATTAGCCTTAATAAAATGAAATATCATTTTCTGTGTCTCTTACCAAGTCCTAGCAGGAATCTCACTTCTGCTCCTAGGAAAGCTGGGTGGTCCATCATAGCGCATCTCATTATGGCTTCCATCTTGATAGACCTCAACTTCTCCTCCACTCGCTTCCTCTTTTCTCTTGATCGCCCTTTCCTTCTACTCCGCACACGAATAATTATTCCCCCCCTTATCTAAGAATCATCCTCTTTAGATTATGGATTCCCGATCAGGTAGGGTGGGTGTATTCGCATGCTAATAACCTCATGACGTTATCTCACCTCCTAATATGGAATGGAATAAATAATGAAATAATATAATGTTGCCCATCTTCCTCCAGATGGCACTGCGGTACTGTAGGTGAACATCCCAACTTTTAAGCATTAAAATTAAATATCTAATAATATGTTCACAGGACCTCTTTGACCTTTCCATATAAATCACTGAGGAAGGTCTTTTCCTTACACTTTTAATTACCTATATCCCGGATTTGTTGGAGTTGACTGTCTTCTCTTATCTTTCTGAAATATGGGTTGACTTGATGAAAATTTTATGTAGCGGCTTTGATGCTAGGCATCGGAACTTGTAGATTTCATTTATGTACTCCCATGAATAACTATTGTTTTGAAATCCAATTAACTTAAACTTACTGAGTTGTTTCTGTAGTTGTTTCTTCTAAATGATAAATACATGGTATAACATATATATAAATCGATACATTGTTACACATAGATAACACATTATATGAATTATAGATTAACATATGTTGTAAACTAAATATACCATACAGAGATATATATATAATATAATTATGTATATATAAATTGAACCTCATACACCAGGTGTGTGATACGGACATGAGTCCTTATCAAGTAACCTTGTTCCCTCTAGACAGACATGTCTCAGGGAGTTGACTTACTTCTTACAGATGGTCTCATATCTTTAGCACTAACTTTTTAAATACAATGTTCATTTATGTTCCCAATTATTATTTTTTTAAATATAAACTGAACTTGCCATGAACTCATCTTGGCTTTTTCAGCCACATAATATAATTTTGGTTCAGGCTGGTCTTATTCTTAAAGGCAATGAGATGAGCATTCATTTTGATTATAATGTCATTAGATAATATTGTATACGTATGAAAATGCCCAACAACTATCATTATAAAAATTGTCGCGCAACATTGGTGGGACAAAATGTCGCGCGACAAATGTTGCAGTGTAGACCTAGCCTTACAGTTCTGGAATGTATTGGACAACACTGACATTATTATGTCAGTGTTATCGAGTACATTTCAGACCTTTTAAGGGTAACATAGCATCATAAATCAATATAATGCTATGTGACCCCAGTAGTGCTGGGAGCTGAGGCCGGGTGCCTCGCTGCGAGACGCTCGCTCGTCTGAAAGGGGCCCAATAGTGCAGCAGCTGGAGGTTCCCTGCACTGGAGATAGGTGACCGAAGTAGTGATTGTGGGGGGTCAGGGAGGTTCCTCCACTTCCATCCTATTGAACATGACAGCTGGCTGGTAACAGAAAGCAATAGACTGCATTCACCTGCGCAGTAATTAACGAGAAGGCGCGCAGGGTCCCAGTAAGTAGCATGGCAGCATACTGGTGGGTAGAGGGCACAGATGCCTCGTTCGTAGCACGGATCCGGCTCTTCAGAGATAAGCACTCGGCTCCTCCAGGATTTGATTTGCTTAATTGCTCCAGGGACATCAAATAAGTGTCCTCTTCATGCCGGATGTTCCCAGCCTCCTAGCAACGCGGCTCATGTGTCGCGCCGGATAATCACTGCTGGAGCGGCTTGTCTGGTAATAGAAACGATGGAGCGTTCGCCAGCTTACCTGGCGAACATTGTATTTAGTATTTTCTCCTAATTAGTGACCCCCCAGGGAGTATACAGTAAGGCTACATTCATATTTATTTATTTATTATTATTTTTTTTTTTTTACAGATTAAACAGTTTTAAAAATGTACAGCTAAAAACTGCAGTAAAACGTTTTTTTTAATTTTTTTTTAAATACGTTTTTTTCCCTGCATTTTAAAGGCACCTTAAAACGGCAAATATAAAGCTGAAGTAAATGTACGGGGGGAAATAATTGAACCCCAGGAGCCCAGCCTAAATGTTGGCTCTACTGGATACAAACACTGGAAGCTTTATTAAAAAAAATATATATAAAATCCTGGTACTGAACAAATTCTGGAGGTTGGGGCTGATTCATAGGACCGTTCCCCCCCCCCCCCTCTACTCCTGAGGTTCGCTGGAGATTTGGGCGGGTTATAAGGATGAATTCGCACGCGGCAGATTTTTTTTGCGGAAATTCCAGTGTGTCCCTTTCATCTGAATCCATGTGCTTGCTGTCGTAACTATTCCTTTCACATTAAGGCCCCTTTCACACGGGCGAGTATTCCGCGCGGCTGCGATGCGTGAGGTGAACGCATTGCACCCGCACTGAATACCGACCCATTCATTTCTATGGGGCTGTTCAGATGAGCGGTGATTTTCACGCATCACTTATGCGTTACGTGAAAATCGCAGCATGCTCTATATTCTGCGTTTTTCACGCAACGCAGGCCCCATAGAAGTGAATGGGGTTGCGTGAAAATCGCAAGCAAGTGCGGATGCGGTGCGATTTTCACGCATGGTTGCTAGGTGACAGTCTATAAACTGTATTATTTTCCCTTATAACATGGTTATAAGGGAAAATAATAGCATTCTGAATACAGAATGCTTAGTAGGTGATCAATTGAGGGTTAAAAAAAAATAAAAAAATTAACTCACCTCCTCCTCTTGTTCGCGTAGCTCCCGTCTCTTCTTTACTTCTCAAAAGATGAACTATCGGCTAAAGGACCTTTGGTGACGTCAGATCACATGCTCCAATCACATGGTCCATCACCGCGGTGATGTACCATGTGATTGGAGCATGTGATCTGACGTCACCACAGGTCCTAGCCGATAGTTCATCTTTTGAGAAGTAAAGAAGAGACGGGAGCTACGCGAACAAGAGGAGGAGGTGAGTTAATTTTTTTATTTTTTTTTAACCCTCAATTGATCACCTACTAAGCATTCTGTATTCAGAATGCTATTATTTTCCCTTATAACCATGTTATAAGGGAAAATAATAACATCTACACAACACCTAACCCTAGCCCGAACTTCTGTGAAGAAGTTCGGGTTTGGGTACCAAACATGCGCGATTTTTCTCATGCGAGTGCAAAACGCATTACAATGTTTTGCACTCGCGCGGAAAAATCGCGGGTGTTCCCGCAACGCACCCGCACTTTTCCCGCAACGCCCGTGTGAAAGAGGCCTAATGGTTCTGATTTTTGAGGGATGTGCAGGATCCTTCTCCCTGCTCCTCAAGCACAGCGCCGTCCATTGTATATTGGCTGTGCTTGGTATTGCAGCTCAGCCCCATTCACTTCAATGGGGATGAGTGGCGCCCAGGTCATATGACCAATGAACGCGACGTCACGCGGTCAAGGCAAAGCAACGAGAGGGCAGCAGCGCTGTTGTGAGCGCCGGTACCTTCTCAAACATCTTATCTGCAGGGATCCCGGGTGTCGGACCCCCACCGATCGGATACCGATGACCTATCCAAAGCATCGGTCATCAGGAGAAAAAATAAATAAATCTCGGAAAAACCTTTTAAGGAGCTTCTGCTCGGTGAATGAATCATTAACCCAGATCTACTTTGTGGATGAGGAACCTTCCTTTTATAGATATATAAAGAAAAGCTAACAAAAAGATAATTACAGGTCAGGACTTATAATCGGCCTGCTTAAAGGGACAGCACTTCATCCTTTCAACCTGTTAAAGGGGTGATCAGGAAGTAGAATATTGATGACTTATTCTCAGATAGGTCCTCAGTATCTGATTGGTGGAGGCCCGACACCAATCAGCTGTTTGAAGAGGCCGCATCGCTCTGGGGAACTCTGCAGCCCTCTAGTGATTGTGCTTGGTATTGCAGCCCAGACCTATTCACTTGACCGGGACTGAGCGGCACCTAGACCATGTGACCAATGAACTTGGAAGAGGCGGCAGCACTCACCGGAGCCCCACGGCCTCTTCAAGCAGCTGGTCGGCGGGTGTGCCAGGAGTTGGACCCTCGACAATCAGAGGGTTGAAGTGATGAAGCGCTTCCCCTTTAAGTGGGCCGATCCTCCGTCCTAAATGTTTGTTATTCTTTATAATCTACAAGATGGCACTTCCTCTTCCACAGTGTAAATTTGGGTTAATGATTTGCAGAGCAGCAGCTCATTAACGTCTCTGGAGGTCAATAAAATAAAATTAATGTCCCTGATCTCATTTATAAGATTCTGTTAATCCGGCGCTCAGTAAATCTGGAAATGCTATAAATCCAGTGTGCGACAGGCAGTCCTATGCTGGATTAGCAGCAGATTGGCCAGTAGTGTGGCAGGCAGGTCATAATGGAGAATGTGCGTCAAAGTCAAGTTGAATGGAGCGGAAACGCACATACATGACAGTGGGGAACAGGGGGTCCCCTGTTCTTATAATCAGCCAGGGCCTCAGCAGTTGGACCCCCACTGATCAGATACTGATCCCCTATCCTGTCGATAGTTCATACGTGTCTGTAATGGGACAACCCCTTTAAAGGGATTTTTAGGTATCCAACAGTTATCACCTGTTCACAGGAAATGGGACGTCTGACCGCTGGGACCCCAACAATCCTGAGAATGGGGGACCCTGTGTGAATGCCCACTGCTCCGTTCCCTTCTAATAGATAGGTGTGTAGTGAATACAGTGGTGCACACCCTTTTTCTGGTGATTAGTGGGGGTCCCAATAGTCAGACTCCCCAGCGTTCATACATTTTATTTCCTATCCTGTGGATAGATGTTGCTTATAGGAAAGCTCCTATGCAGCTCTCTCCCTATCACAGCTTAGGGGGGGGTGTCCTCTCCTATGCAGCTCTCTCCCTATCACAGCTCAGGGGGTGTGTCCTCTCCTATGCAGCTCTCTCCCTATCACAGCTCAGGGGGTGTGTCCTCTCCTATGCAGCTCTCTCCCTATCACAGCTCAGGGGGTGTGTCCTCTCCTATGCAGCTCTCTCCCTATCACAGCTCAGGGGGTGTGTCCTCTCCTATGCAGCTCTCTCCCTATCACAGCTCAGGGGGGTGTGTCCTCTCCTATGCAGCTCTTTCCCGATCACAGCTCAGGGGGTGTGTCCTCTCCTATGCAGCTCTCTCCCTATCACAGCTCAGGGGGGTGTGTCCTCTCCTATGCAGCTCTTTCCCTATCACAGCTCAGGCGGTGTGTCCTCTCCTATGCAGCTCTTTCCCGATCACAGCTCAGGGGGTGTGTCCTCTCCTATGCAGCTCTTTCCCTATCACAGCTCAGGCGGTGTGTCCTCTCCTATGCAGCTCTTTCCCTATCACAGCTCAGGCGGTGTGTCCTCTCCTATGCAGCTCTTTCCCTATCACAGCTCAGGGGGTGTGTCCTCTCCTATGCAGCTCTTTCCCTATCACAGCTCAGAAGGCAATTGAAGGATGGAACGGAGCATGTGCATCCACGTCAGTGAAGTGTACAGAGAAATATGAAGGAGAACAAACAGCAGGTGGCGCTGTACACATACATTTTATCGAGTAGCTCAGTGGCTATGCAAAAGTTTTAATTACATGCAATTACAAAAGTATTCAGATCCAGGTGCTGGTTTGAAAAATGTAGAATATTTTTTGTGTGGGACAATCCCTTTTAAGAACAGATTGATTAGGTTCTGGAGATGTACTAAACTGCACTCTGACCCTCCACTGTGCTTGGATAAGTATGTGTTACATGTACAAAGGTACAGTCAGGTCCATAAATATTGGGACATCGACACAATTCTAACATTTTTGGCTCTATACACCACCACAATGGATTTTAAAAGAAACGAACAAGATGTGCTTTACCTGCAGACTGTCAGCTTTAATTTGAGGGCATTTACATCCAAATCAGGTGAACGGTGCAGGAATTACAACAGTTTGCATATGTGCCTCCCACTTGTTAAGGGACCAAAAGTAATGGGACAGAATAATAATCATAAATCAAACTTTCACTTTTTAATACTTGGTTGCAAATCCTTTGCAGTCAATTACAGCCTGAAGTCTGGAACGCATAGACATCACCAGACGCTGGGTTACATCCCTGGTGATGCTCTGCCAGGCCTCTACTGCAGCTGTCTTCAGTTCCTGCTTGTTCTTGGGGCATTTTCCCTTCAGTTTTGTCTTCAGCAAGTGAAATGCATGCTCAATCGGATTCAGGTCAGGTGATTGACTCGGCCATTGCATAACATTCCACTTCTTTCCCTTAAAAAACTCTTTGGTTGCTTTTGCAGTATGCTTTGGGTCATTGTCCATCTGCACTGTGAAGCACCGTCCAATGAGTTCTGAAGCATTTGGCTGAATATGAGCAGATAATATTGCCCGAAACACTTCAGAATTCATCCTTCTGCTTTTGTCAGCAGTCACATCATCAATAAATACAAGAGAACCAGTTCCATTGGCAGCCATACATGCCCACGCCATGACACTACCACCACCATGCTTCACTGATGAGGTGGTATGCTTAGGATCATGAGCAGTTCCTTTCCTTCTCCATACTCTTCTCTTCCCATCACTCTGATACAAGTTGATCTTGGTCTCATCTGTCCATAGGATGTTCTACCAGAACTGTGAAGGCTTTTTTAGATGTCGTTTGGCAAACTCTAATCTGGCCTTCCTGTTTTTGAGGCTCACCAATGGATTACATCTTGTGGTGAACCTTCTGTAGTCACTCTGGTGAAGTCTTCTCTTGATTGTTGACTTTGACACACATACACCTACCTCCTGGAGAGTGTTCTTGATCTGGCCAACTGTTGTGAAGGGCGTTTTCTTCACCAGGGAAAGAATTCTTCGGTCATCCACCACAGTTGTTTTCCGTGGTCTTCCGGGTCTTTTGGTGTTGCTGAGCTCACCGGTGCGTTCCTTCTCTTTAAGAATGTTCCAAACAGTTGTTTTGGCCACGGCTAATGTTTTTGCTATCTCTCTGATGGGTTTGTTGTGTTTTTTCAGCCTAATGATGGCTTGCTTCACTGATAGTGACAGCTCTTTGGATCTCATCTTGAGAGTTGACAGCAACAGATTCCAAATGCAAATAGCAGACTGGAAATGAACTCTGGACCTTTTATCTGCTCATTGTAATTGGGATAATGAGGGAATAACACACACCTGGCCATGGAACAGCGGAGAAGCCAATTGTCCCATTACTTTTGGCCCCTTAACAAGTGGGAGGCACATATGCAAACTGTTGTAATTCCTGCACCGTTCACCTAATTTGGATGTAAATGCCCTCAAATTAAAGCTGACAGTCTGCAGGTAAAGCACATCTTGTTCGTTTCTTTTAAAATCCATTGTGGTGGTGTATAGAGGCAAAAATGTTAGAATTGTGTCAATGTTCCAATATTTATGGACCTGACTGTATGTATCAGAATACTCTAAATGCCATAGGTTAGGTAGCTTCCAATAATCTGTATACGTGACGCGGTAGGCTAGTGACAGTCTGATGCGTTATTCCTCATGCCGTGTCGTCTCCTGATGCTGAGAAGCTGATGACATTTCTGCCTGCAGTAATTACATGTTACAGGATATCCGTCATTATAATCACCGCAGCATCTAGAAATCAAACACCAGAGCTGCTGGATATTTATTCGTTCTTTTCTACTAAAGTTACTAAAGCCTTTGGCCGATGGAACCGATTCCAAACGCCAAACCCGCAAAGAGGTATCTCATGGGGAAATTAAACCATTTCTCTAGCGCCACCTTTTGAAAGTGGCTCTGTCATGTACTTGCTTGTCCATGCTCCCACGGCAACTCCGGTTTCTCTGTGGCGGCGCCATTGGAGTTGCACTCTCACAACCAGCCCTGGACTATCTCCTGGTGCTGATTCCATCAGGTATTGGACTCCGTGCTTGTCTCTTGTTTTGGTTCTGACGTTAATCTCTGGTTTGAACTCTGGCTTATATTTGGTTCTGCTTTTGGATTTTGATTGGGTCCTTGTTGTGCTCATCTGGTTCTGACCTGGTCTGTCTGTCCACCCCTTCTCCCTCTTGTTTAGGTCCTGTGCACTCAGCTAGGTGAGGGACCATCTCCCAGTTGGGGGCCGCCGTTTAGGGCAAATTGGGACAGTTATGTAGGTGGAATTTAGTGCTGCACTGTCCCTACCTTACGTGACATGCTCCCTATGAATCAGTCTGACTTTTTAACAGGCCTTGGGAGATGACAAGGGAAAATAGCCCAGTCAAATATCCATCGGTAGACAGCTATTTTGGGTTGCTTGCCCTTAACAGTACAAAGTAGGAGTATGTATGACAAGGCACAGGACGTCATACTTCTGTCTGTTAGGAATGGAAGCCTGGGTGCTGGAATGGAGTAGTGGTGAATGCTGTTTTCTCTGTTAAATTCTTTCACTGCCATAACTAAAACTGGTTTCATGGTCAGACAGGCTACTTTAACCCCTTCAGGATGACGGATGTCTGCACTTTAAAGGTAGAACGCAGAGCAGGCCCATAGCACAAAGCATACTCCTGGGGGCTAATGTCTGCGTTTGGCAATAACTCTGATCGCAGATGTTTAACCCCTCAGATGCTTTGGGGTCCGTTTTGACCACGTATGAGGCATGTTTTCCCAGGAGGTCTGCGCTCCATAAGCCCATATGGCTCCCCTCATGGCGATCACAGTAGCAGTTCTTTCCCTGTGGTACCCTTGGTCCCTCGATTACCCAACGATAGTCCCTATAGAGCCCTGTGTGTGGGCAGAGAAGCGCTCACATATTGCACTCTCTCTTTGATGCAAGGCGGACTCAATAGAAAGATGATGGTCACGTCTCGATTCCATCTCCTGAGGTGGGGCTTGTGGATCCATCCGGTTTTGTAGAATGGCTTTACTACCTGCCTCAGAGATCATATGAAGCAATTTGTCTGCCGCTGGATCACAGCGAAGCTGCTCAGTGTCCACCCAGCCAAAGAACCCGCAGAGAGCGTTAGAAGATACTGAGCTGAAGACAGCGGAGACGGGTAACTGCCTATCTTATGATCCGTGGAAAGTCTGTAGAACCATTTCCGCGTATCTGGCTTAGAGGTGGGCGATTCTGGCAAAAAATAAAATAAATCTCGATTATTTCTACTTTATTGACAATTATCGATTATTATTTTTTTTTTTCTTGCTAAACTGAAACATTTCCAAGGGCTCGCACTGTGTATAGGAGAGGTATCCTGCATATATAGGGGGTCAGGGGTCTCCTTTTTATAGAGCGCATGCACTGTATGTAGAGGGGATGTCCTGTATATAAAGGGGGGTTGGGGTGTCCTGTGAATAGATGGGTAGGTGTACTGTAAATAGCGGGGCGGACTGTATATAGGGTAGTCTCCTGTGTTCGGAGGGTGGTATATAGAGGGGTGCACTGTATATAGGGGAGTGTCCTGTATATAAAGGGGATTGGGGAGTCCTGTGAATAGAGGGGGTGGACTGTATATAAAGAGGGGTTAGAGTGTCCTGTGTATAGGGGGGTTATGGGTGCACTGTACATATAAGGGGCGGTGTATAGCTATAACTCTCAGCATGCTCAGGCAGGGTTTAGTACAGATATAGAGGCCTGACATATCACAGAACTAAGGCTCTCCGTGCTCCAGTTACAGTCCTTACATCATACTATTTATATAGAACAGCGCACATGACATATACAGGGAGTATACAACATAATATCTACTGATATTATTCAGATAGGGAAATACTACCTGTTCATGCTCCATAGTAGTTGTATTCTTGTACATAGGAGCAGTATTATAGTAGTTATATTCTTGTACATAGGAGCGGTATTATAGTAGTTATATTCTTGTACATAGGAGGTAGTATTATAGTAGTTATATTCTTGTACATAGGAGCAGTATTATAGTAGTTATATTCTTGTACATAGGAGCAGTATTATAGTAGTTATATTCTTGTACATAGGAGGCAGTATTATAGTAGTTATATTCTTGTACATAGGAGGCAGTATTATAGTAGTTATATTCTTGTACATAGGAGGCAGTATTATAGTAGTTATATTCTTGTACATAGGAGGCAGTATTATAGTAGTTATATTCTTGTACATAGGAGCAGTATTATAGTAGTTATATTCTTGTACATAGGAGCAGTATTATAGTAGTTATATTCTTGTCAATTATCTTTTTATTGAAAAAGGTCAAGATCAAAGATACAAAGTTGACATTCTATAGTAGTTATATTCTTGTACATAGGAGCAGTATTATAGTAGTTATATTCTTGTACATAGGAGCAGTATTATAGTAGTTATATTCTTGTACATAGGAGGTAGTATTATAGTAGTTATATTCTTGTACATAGGAGGCAGTATTATAGTAGTTATATTCTTGTACATAGGAGGCAGTATTATAGTAGTTATATTCTTGTACATAGGAGGTAGTATTATAGTAGTTATATTCTTGTACATAGGAGGCAGTATTATAGTAGTTATATTCTTGTACATAGGAGGCAGTATTATAGTAGTTATATTCTTGTACATAGGAGCAGTATTATAGTAGTTATATTCTTGTACATAGGAGCAGAATTATAGTAGTTATATTCTTGTACATAGGAGGCAGTATTATAGTAGTTATATTCTTGTACATAGGAGCAGTATTATAGTAGTTATATTCTTGTACATAGGAACAGTATTATAGTAGTTATATTCTTGTACATAGGAACAGTATTATAGTAGTTATATTCTTGTACATAGGAGCAGTATTATAGTAGTTATATTCTTGTACATAGGAGCAGAATTATAGTAGTTATATTCTTATACATAGGAGCAGTATTATAGTAGTTATATTCTTGTACATAGGAGGCAGTATTATAGTAGTTATATTCTTGTACATAGGAACAGTATTATAGTAGTTATATTCTTGTACATAGGAGCAGTATTATAGTAGTTATATTCTTGTACATAGGAACAGTATTATAGTAGTTATATTCTTGTACATAGGAGCAGTATTATAGTAGTTATATTCTTGTACATAGGAGGCAGTATTATAGTAGTTATATTCTTGTACATAGGAGGCAGTATTATAGTAGTTATATTCTTGTACATAGGGGCAGTATTATAGTAGTTATATTCTTGTACATAGGAGCAGTATTATAGTAGTTATATTCTTGTACATAGGAGGCAGTATTATAGTAGTTATATTCTTGTACATAGGAGGCAGTATTATAGTAGTTATATTCTTGTACATAGGAGGCAGTATTATAGTAGTTATATTCTTGTACATAGGGGGCAGTATTATAGTAGTTATATTCTTGTACATAGGGGCAGTATTATAGTAGTTATATTCTTGTACATAGGAGGCAGTATTATAGTAGTTATATTCTTGTACATAGGAGGCAGTATTATAGTAGTTATATTCTTGTACATAGGAGCAGTATTATAGTAGTTATATTCTTGTACATAGGGGCAGTATTATAGTAGTTATATTCTTGTACATAGGAGCAGTATTATAGTAGTTATATTCTTGTACATAGGAGCAGTATTATAGTAGTTATATTCTTGTACATAGGAGGCAGTATTATAGTAGTTATATTCTTGTACATAGGAGGCAGTATTATAGTAGTTATATTCTTGTACATAGGGGGCAGTATTATAGTAGTTATATTCTTGTACATAGGAGGCAGTATTATAGTAGTTATATTCTTGTACATAGGGGCAGTATTATAGTAGTTATATTCTTGTACATAGGAGCAGTATTATAGTAGTTATATTCTTGTACATAGGAGGCAGTATTATAGTAGTTATATTCTTGTACATAGGAGCAGTATTATAGTAGTTATATTCTTGTACATAGGGGCAGTATTATAGTAGTTATATTCTTGTACATAGGAGGCAGTATTATAGTAGTTATATTCTTGTACATAGGAGGCAGTATTATAGTAGTTATATTCTTGTACATAGGGGGCAGTATTATAGTAGTTATATTCTTGTACATAGGGGCAGTATTATAGTAGTTATATTCTTGTACATAGGAGGCAGTATTATAGTAGTTATATTCTTGTACATAGGAGGCAGTATTATAGTAGTTATATTCTTGTACATAGGAGCAGTATTATAGTAGTTATATTCTTGTACATAGGGGCAGTATTATAGTAGTTATATTCTTGTACATAGGAGCAGTATTATAGTAGTTATATTCTTGTACATAGGAGCAGTATTATAGTAGTTATATTCTTGTACATAGGAGGCAGTATTATAGTAGTTATATTCTTGTACATAGGAGGCAGTATTATAGTAGTTATATTCTTGTACATAGGGGGCAGTATTATAGTAGTTATATTCTTGTACATAGGAGGCAGTATTATAGTAGTTATATTCTTGTACATAGGGGCAGTATTATAGTAGTTATATTCTTGTACATAGGAGCAGTATTATAGTAGCTATATTCTTGTACATAGGAGGCAGTATTATAGTAGTTATATTCTTGTACATAGGAGCAGTATTATAGTAGTTATATTCTTGTACATAGGGGCAGTATTATAGTAGTTATATTCTTGTACATAGGAGCAGTATTATAGTAGTTATATTCTTGTACATAGGAGCAGTATTATAGTAGTTATATTCTTGTACATAGGAGGCAGTATTATAGTAGTTATATTCTTGTACATAGGAGCAGTATTATAGTAGTTATATTCTTGTACATAGGGGCAGTATTATAGTAGTTATATTCTTGTACATAGGAGCAGTATTATAGTAGTTATATTCTTGTACATAGGAGCAGTATTATAGTAGTTATATTCTTGTACATAGGAGCAGTATTATAGTAGTTATATTCTTGTACATAGGAGGCAGTATTATAGTAGTTATATTCTTGTACATAGGAGCAGTATTATAGTAGTTATATTCTTGTACATAGGAGCAGTATTATAGTAGTTATATTCTTGTACATAGGGGCAGTATTATAGTAGTTATATTCTTGTACATAGGAGCAGTATTATAGTAGTTATATTCTTGTACATAGGAGCGGTATTATAGTAGTTATATTCTTGTACATAGGAGCAGTATTATAGTAGT
Organism: Bufo bufo; assembly: GCF_905171765.1. Classification (NCBI taxonomy): domain Eukaryota; kingdom Metazoa; phylum Chordata; class Amphibia; order Anura; family Bufonidae; genus Bufo; species Bufo bufo. The sequence continues at coordinate 47,067,924 of NC_053389.1, read as the reverse complement.
TATATTCTTGTACATAGGAGCAGTATTATAGTAGTTATATTCTTTTACATAGGGGCAGTATTATAGTAGTTATATTCTTGTATATAGGAGCAGTATTATAATAGTTATATTCTTGTACATAGGAGGCAGTATTATAGCAGTTATATTCTTGTACATAGGAGGCAGTATTATAGCAGTTATATTCTTGTACATAGGAGTGCCGTCAACCTTTTGTTCAACAAAAAGTCTTGTTGGAGACAATATACTATATATGCAAATGTTTTGGCCCTGGGTTATACATTTTGTACACTCCCTTTTAATAAGAATCACATTTTAAAGGTTTGGCACTTTCTGGCTAACCCTTAGGTGCATATTTATATTTGGACAAATATCACAAAACTCATGTTTATAAGGCCTCATGCACACGAACGTTGTTTTGGTCCGCATCCGAGCCACAGTTTTTGCGGCTTGGATGCAGACCCATTCACTTCAATAGGGCTGAAAAAGATGCGGACAGCACTCCGTACTTAGTCTATGCACATCATCTGCATTCTTGAGTAACGTATAACTTTATTCCGGGTAGTGTTAATATAAATTAGCCTGATATTTAGAAGACTCTTGACAAGCGTATTCCAGGTTTTCTGAGAGACATCAAACATGTCCTTTATGCTCTCCGTGACTGTGAATGGGTAGAAAACCATTGGTGGTTCCCCACAGGTGTAACTCCACTATACACAGCTGGGGACAGAAGATCTCTTCTATTTTTACTACTGGCAATTTTGTCGGCTCTATTTAAAATCCTATAGGGGTATCCCCGTTTCAACAAGCGACATTTTGATTTCACTGGCCGCATTGATTTCCCATATTGGAGGAGTTCCTCCTAGCTTGTTTTAGTTCCCCTACTGGCGTCGCTTTTATATTGTGAAACAAGAGTCCACGTGAAGAGCGGTATTACATATAGTGATTGGACCATGTTATTAACTCTGTTGTGTAAGTAGTCAACATGCAGCTTCAGATCAAGAAATGTATGGTTTTCCCTATGGTGATAAGTGAGCGGTAAATTCACATCACTGCAGCCGAATGGACTCTGCTATGGCTGCCACTGGACCAGTCTAGATGAACAGTAAATCGTCTACGTAGCGGCAATACCAGAGTAAACTATCTGCAAACTGGTAAAATGTATAGGGACTCCCACAGTAACTCATGAAAGTATTACCTAGGTAAGGTGACCCCATGGGTGCTCCGAAGATTTGTAAGCAATATCACCTGTTAAATATGAAAAAAATTGAAAATTGCAACATAAATATTCTCCCAAATCATTATTGTAATCAGTATAGAAAGACAGAGACTGCAGTACGGCACTGACTGCGGGGTTCTGAGGAACAGCTGTGTAAAGTGGAGTTAACACCTGCGGGGAACCACCAATGGTTTTCTACCCATTCACAGTCATGGAGAGCATAAAGGACATGATTGATGTCTCTCAAAAAAACTGAAATCCGCTTGACAAGAGGCTGCAGAAGGCTGATTGCCCCCTCCTTTTGCCCCTCACCCCCTCATGCAATGGGGGCGAAGTGGGGGTGGAAATACTAATTTATGTATCTTTGGTAATGAATGCAGGATGGGAGTAACTGGGTGGTCGGGTACGATGTATTCCTCCCATCCTGTACAATACGCTGCCGCTTCTCATTAAGTACAGATATAAGGTTATTAGTTATGTCGGGGATATAAAGCAAATGCTTTATATAAAAGAAAGGATCAAAGGAAAAATTTCCAAGGTAATTGATCCTCGAGGTGGACATATAAAACACCTCAAAAAGAGATTGTTGTTAATTTAATTATGTTGTGCAATCAGTAAATCATGGTACAAGTGTCTGCAAAAATATAAATGATTTATTATACAATAATTTTATATGCAATCAAAGCTTAAAGGGTTTCTACCACCAGATTTTCACCTATTTAGCTGTCTGACACTAGCGATCTGCTAGTGTCTGCTGTACCTAACCATGTTAATGTAATACCTTTGTCTGGAGCGGTTAAGCTTAAAAACATAGTTGTATTGATATGCAAATGAGCCTCCAGGTGCTATGGGGGCTTCTTTTCAGCACCTAGAGGCTCTGTCTACTCACTGTGGCGGAACCCGCCTCGCCACTGGGCATTGGAGAGGCCTGGCTGCCCGCCTCCTACCTGCTGACTATGGCCCCTGGTAAATTGGTACGTTTGAATGCAATATTTGGGCATGTGGTATTTTATATTGCTGCTACTGGCCCTTTAATGGCCATCCGTGGACATGTTATGACTTTTAGGAACAATGCCCCTTTAAGACTGTGTAGCAGATTGCATTCAGGCCGTCTTTAATATTATGTATGTTATTATGGGTTCGGTTAAATTGTATTGCTGTGTGTTGTGGACTGTATATATTTTGCTCTTACTGTAATGTTTGTATGTTACAGGCATTGTTGTTCTGTGCCTCTTCTCCTCCCCCTTTTTCCTGTCCCATTGTTTCTCCAGCAATGTGTTGTCGCAGGGACACCAGTTTAAACCAGCTGCTCTGTCCCTCCTCCATCTCCCATCAGCCCTTGCTATTGTCTGGCCCCCACCCTTCCTTGTACCAGAGTCCTCTAGGTGCCCTATTGTATGTAAATGAGGCTGTTGGGGAGTTTAAAGTAGGTGTGCTGTGTCTAAATAAAGTCAGTTCCTGTTTTAACCCTCAAGGTGAAGTGTCATCTCATTCTTGGGGGAGGATTTATTGCATGCTGTCCCAGTTTGACTGCTAGGAGTGTAAACCTATTCGTATGGTTTCCTATTCAACAGTTTACAGCAGGGATCAGCAACCTCCGGCACTCCAGCTGCTGTGAAACTACGACTCCCAGCATGCTCCATTTACTCCTTTGGGAGTTCTGAGAACAGCCAAGGAGATGTGCATGCTGGGAGTCGTAGTTTCACAACAGCTGGAGTGCCGAAGGTTGCTGATCCTTGGTCTACAGCATTCATCTGCTTGAAGAGGATTTATATGCTGCTTCGGTTCGGTGATTGTGGTGTCTGCCAGAGTGCTTGGAAATCTCAGGAAAACGCTAGGAGCATCCGTCAACGGAGGTACTCAGTCTAGGGGTGCCAGGTGATCCGTTACATTGGTGGCAAGCAGTGGGATGGCGTCCTATTGTGAGAGGAACAACACCCTGGAGACACAGGAATTATTATGGAGCGGCATAGAACAAGCGAGTCCCTGGACAACGCTCGAGGTAGAAAATGAATGTAACCGGAGGTTACAGAACCTCTTGGCACCACTGGTCAAGCCAATAGGAGAGGCAACCAGGTTGGACTGCAGAGAGAGCGCCCGACAAGAGATGTGGGAAGAAACCCTAGAAGGTGTCCAGCGTTGGCGAGGTGAGCGTCTTCCCAGCAAGGAGCAGCGGTTACAAGCCAGAGTGGCCCTACGGATACCTATGCTGGGAGAACAGGCCCAGGAGGAATTGGTGAGGCAACTTAATTCACTGGCATGGAGGGAACTGGGTCTCGATGATGCATACCAAGCGCTACGTTGGTACGCGGTTCAGGGGGTTCCCGGAATGGCCAAATTTGACAAACCTGATGGCAAGGATTATAATGGCCCTGGCTTATTATGGGGGGCCTTTGCAGAACCGGAATTTGGGAGTGCGGCAGAGGCACGGCTTTGGGACATATTTGACTACAGAGAGGCCGTGCTGGATCTCCCTATGGCCGAAGATCTAAGGCCAGACCTGATTGAACTGGCTGTCCAGGAATGGGAACTGGAGCAGGATTACCAGCACCTGGTCAGCTCCAGTCAGTCACCCTATACCCTGCAAGTACCACCAGAGCAGTGGGAGATCGAACAGAATTATGCGGACTTATATGATCAAGTGACACCGCCTGTCTCTAACCTGATGGGGCTTATGGACTGTACACCATTGGGAGCGTGGAGTTTCGTTCCCCCTCCCCAACAACTAAGCCCGTCATCAGGAGACCTGCATTCGGTACCTCCTACTCCCCAACCAGCCCCAGAAATGAGGGACCTTATCGACTGGTCCTGGGAAGACCCACAGATAGCAGGTGGAGATGGGACCGAGATCTCTCTACCGGCCCTACAGGGGTAATGGGCAGCTGGCCCAGATCTCCAACTCCAGATGGGGGTAATACAGGGAGAGAAGTGTGTCGTCCTTCCTTCCCAGCGGCAGAGTGCTTTACAGGGAGGGGAGACAGTCTGCCTCTCTCCCCAACAGTAGCAGTACCAGGATGAGGAGGAGGTAAGCAACCCCTCCCCTCCACAGCCAACTCCAAACCAGGTACTGGGGTTAGTAGAGGAGTCGTTAGCCCCCTCTGTCCCCCTCCCAGCAGAAGAGCTGGCATCTGGGCAGAGCGCCGCTGGCCTCTGCCCTACTTGTCCCCTTACTACCCAGCAGAACTGTACTCCAGTCCCTCCAGCAGAAGAGCTGGCATCCGGGCAGAGCGCCGCTAGCCTCTGCTCCACCGACCCCCTTGTTACAGGACTAGCTTGTACCCCCTCTCCCCAGCGGCTGAAAGTGTGTAAGGGAGAGCAGTTTGTTACCCCTTCCCCTCCAGCAACAGCTTTGTTCAACCAGATGAGGGCACCCTGGTTACCTTCCCCCCCAAGCCATGGATCTACAACTGTGCACAAGCGGCAGGGGGCCATAGGGACAACTACACCCTTTGAGAAAGGCCGGCTGACTATCAGAGCCCCAGACCGCCTGGAGGTCTGGAGTCTGGATAGTCTCAATGGGAAAGGGGAGAAATGTGGCGGAACCCGCCTCGCCACTGGGCATTGGAGAGGCCTGGCTGCCCGCCTCCTACCTGCTGACTATGGCCCCTGGTAAATTGGTACGTTTGAATGCAATATTTGGGCATGTGGTATTTTATATTGCTGCTACTGGCCCTTTAATGGCCATCCGTGGACATGTTATGACTTTTAGGAACAATGCCCCTTTAAGACTGTGTAGCAGATTGCATTCAGGCCGTCTTTAATAATATGTATGTTATTATGGGTTCGGTTAAATTGTATTGCTGTGTGTTGTGGACTGTATATATCTTGCTCTTACTGTAATGTTTGTATGTTACAGGCATTGTTGTTCTGTGCCTCTTCTCCTCCCCCTTTTTCCTGTCCCATTGTTTCTCCAGCAATGTGTTGTCGCAGGGACACCAGTTTAAACCAGCTGCTCTGTCCCTCCTCCATCTCCCATCAGCCCTTGCTATTGTCTGGCCCCCACCCTTCCTTGAACCAGAGTCCTCTAGGTGCCCTATTGTATGTAAATGAGGCTGTTGGGGAGTTTAACCGCTTGCCGCCACGCTAACGCCGAAAGGCGTCATTGCGGCGGCTCCCCCAGGCTACGCTAACGCCAATAGGCGTCATCTCGCGTGAGCCGAGATTTCCTGTGAACGCGCGCACACAGGCGCGCGCTCACAGGAACGGAAGGTAAGAGAGTTGATCTCCAGCCTGCCAGCGGCGATCGTTCGCTGGCAGGCTGGAGATGTGTTTTTTTTAACCCCTAACAGGTATATTAGACGCTGTTTTGATAACGGCGTCTAATATACCTGCTACCTGGTCCTCTGGTGGTCCCCTTTGTTTGGATCGACCACCAGAGGACACAGGTAGCTCAGTAAAGTAGCACCAAGCACCACTACACTACACCCCCCCCCCGTCACTTATTAACCCCTTATTAGCCCCTGATCACCCCTGATCACCCCATATAGACTCCCTGATCACCCCCCTGTCATTGATCACCCCCCTGTCATTGATCACCCCCCTGTAAAGCTCCATTCAGACGTCCGCATGATTTTTACGGATCCACTGATAGATGGATCGGATCCGCAAAACGCATCCGGACGTCTGAATGAAGCCTTACAGGGGCATGATCAATGACTGTGGTGATCACCCCATATAGACTCCCTGATCACCCCCCTGTAAAGCTCCATTCAGATGTCCGCATGATTTTTACGGATGCACTGATAGATGGATCGGATCCGCAAAACGCATCCGGACGTCTGAATGAAGCCTTACAGGGGCATGATCAATGATTGTGGTGATCACCCCATATAGACTCCCTGATCACCCCCCTGTCATTGATTACACCCCTGTCATTGATCACCCCCCTGTAAAGCTCCATTCAGATGTCCGCATGATTTTTACGGATGCACTGATAGATGGATCGGATCCGCAAAACGCATCCGGACGTCTGAATGAAGCCTTACAGGGGCATGATCAATGACTGTGGTGATCACCCCCCTGTCATTGATTACCCCCCTGTAAAGCTCCATTCAGATGTCCGCATGATTTTTACGGATGCACTGATAGATGGATCGGATCCGCAAAACGCATCCGGACGTCTGAATGAAGCCTTACAGGGGCGTGATCAATGACTGTGGTGTTCACCCCATATAGACTCCCTGATCACCCCCCTGTCATTGATTACCCCCCTGTCATTGATTACCCCCCTGTAAAGCTCCATTCAGACGTCCGCATGATTTTTACGGATCCACTGATAGATGGATCGGATCCGCAAAACGCATCCGGACGTCTGAATGAAGCCTTACAGGGGCATGATCAATGACTGTGGTGATCACCCCATATAGACTCCCTGATCACCCCCCTGTCATTGATTACCCCCCTGTAAAGCTCCATTCAGATGTCCGCATGATTTTTACGGATGCACTGATAGATGGATCGGATCCGCAAAACGCATACGGACGTCTGAATGAAGCCTTACACGGGCGTGATCAATGACTGTGGTTATCACCCCATATAGACTCCCTGATCACCCCCCTGTCATTGATCACCCCCCCTGTCATTGATCACCCCTCTGTAAGGCTCCATTCAGACATTTTTTTGGCCCAAGTTAGCGGAATTTTTTTTTTTTTTTTCTTACAAAGTCTCATATTCCACTAACTTGTGTCAAAAAATAAAATCTCACATGAACTCACCATACCCCTCACGGAAACCAAATGCGTAAAAATTTTTAGACATTTATATTCCAGACTTCTTCTCACGCTTTAGGGCCCCTAGAATGCCAGGGCAGTATAAATACCCCACATGTGACCCCATTTCGGAAAGAAGACACCCCTAGGTATTCCGTGAGGGGCATATTGAGTCCATGAAAGATTGAAATTTTTGTCCCAAGTTAGCGGAACGGGAGACTTTGTGAGAAAAAAATTAAAAATATCAATTTCCGCTAACTTGTGCCAAAAAAAAAAAATTTCTATGAACTCGCCATGCCCCTCATTGAATACCTTGGGGTGTCTTCTTTCCAAAATGGGGTCACATGTGGGGTATTTATACTGCCCTGGCATTCTAGGGGCCCCAAAGCGTGAGAAGAAGTCTGGTATCCAAATGTCTAAAAATGCCCTCCTAAAAGGAATTTGGGCACCTTTGCGCATCTAGGCTGCAATAAAGTGTCACACATCTGGTATCGCCGTACTCAGGAGAAGTTGGGGAATGTGTTTTGGGGTGTCATTTTACATATACCCATGCTGGGTGAGAGAAATATCTTGGTCAAATGCCAACTTTGTATAAAAAAATGGGAAAAGTTGTCTTTTGCCAAGATATTTCTCTCACCCAGCAAGGGTATATGTAAAATGACACCCCAAAACACATTCCCCAACTTCTCCTGAATACGGCGATACCACATGTGTGACACTTTTTTGCAGCCTAGGTGGGCAAAGGGGCCCATATTCCAAAGAGCACCTTTAGGATTTCACAGGTCATTTACCTACTTACCACACATTAGGGCCCCTGGAAAATGCCAGGGCAGTATAACTACCCCACAAGTGACCCCATTTTGGAAAGAAGACACCCCAAGGTATTCCGTGAGGGGCATGGCAAGTTCCTAGAATTTTTTATTTTTTGTCACAAGTTAGTGGAAAATGCTGATTTTTTTTTTTTTTTTTTTCATACAAAGTCTCATATTCCACTAACTTGTGACAAAAAATAAAAACTTCCATGAACTCACTATGCCCATCAGCGAATACCTTGGGGTCTCTTCTTTCCAAAATGGGGTCACTTGTGGGGTAGTTATACTGCCCTGGCATTCTAGTGGCCCAAATGTGTGGTAAGGAGTTTGAAATCAAATTCTGTAAAAAATGACCTGTGAAATCCGAAAGGTGCTCTTTGGAATATGGGCCCCTTTGCCCACCTAGGCTGCAAAAAAGTGTCACACATCTGGTATCCCCGTACTCAGGAGAAGGTGGGGAATGTGTTTCGGGGTGTCATTTTACATATACCCCTGCTGGGTGAGAGAAATATCTTGGCAAAAGACAACTTTTCCCATTTTTTTATACAAAGTTGGCATTTGACCAAGATATTTATCTCACCCAGCATGGGTATATGTAAAATGACACCCCAAAACACATTCCTCAACTTCTCCTGAGTACGTAGATACCAGATGTGTGACACTTTTTTGCAGCCTAGGTGGGCAAAGGGGCCCACATTCCAAAGAGCACCTTTCGGATTTCACTGGTCATTTTTTACAGAATTTGATTTCAAACTCCTTACCACACATTTGGGCCCCTAGAATGCCAGGGCAGTATAACTACCCCGCAAGTGACCCCATTTTGGAAAGAAGAGACCCCAAGGTATTTCGTGATGGGCATAGTGAGTTCATAGAAGTTTTTATTTTTTGTCACAAGTTAGTGGAATATGAGACTTTGTAAGAAAAATAAATAAATAAAAAAAAATCATCATTTTCCGCTAACTTGTGACAAAAAATAAAAAGTTCTATGAACTCACTATGCCCATCAGCGAATACCTTAGGGTGTGTACTTTCCGAAATGGGGTCATTTGTGGGGTGTTTGTACTGTCTGGCCATTGTAGAACCTCAGGAAACATGACAGGTGCTCAGAAAGTCAGAGCTGCTTCAAAAAGCGGAAATTCACATTTTTGTACCATAGTTTGTAAACGCTATAACTTTTACCCAAACCATTTTTTTTTTTTACCCAAACATTTTTTTTTTTATCAAAGACATGTAGAACTATAAATTTAGAGCAAAATTTCTATATGGATCTCGTTTTTTTTTGCAAAATTTTACAACTGAAAGTGAAAAATGTCATTTTTTTGCAAAAAAATCGTTAAATTTCGATTAATAACAAAAAAAGTAAAAATGTCAGCAGCAATGAAATACCACCAAATGAAAGCTCTATTAGTGAGAAGAAAAGGAGGTAAAATTCATTTGGGTGGTAAGTTGCATGACCGAGCAATAAACGGTGAAAGTAGTGTAGTGCCGATTTGTAAAAAAGGGCCTGGTCTTTAGGGGGGTATAAACCTGTGGTCCTTAAGTGGTTAAAGTAGGTGTGCTGTGTCTAAATAAAGTCAGTTCCTGTTTTAACCCTCAAGGTGAAGTGTCGTCTCATTCTTGGGGGAGGATTTATTGCATGCTCTCCCAGTTTGACTGCTAGGAGTGTAAACCTATCCGTATGGTTTCCTATTCAACTGTCTACAGCATTCATCTGTTTGAAGAGGATTTATATGCTGCTTCGGTTCGGTGATTGTGGTGTCTGCCAGAGTGCTTGGAAACCTCAGGAAAACGCTAGGAGCATCAGTCAACGGAGGTACTCAGTCTAGGGGTGCCAGGTGATCCGTTACACTCACTATTTCTGCCACCCAGCGCGCTCCAGCCCGCCCCTCTCCTCTAAATTGACAGCCTACTTCTCCCCATCTCGGCCAAATTATCGCGCCTGCGCCGTGTGCTTCTGTATTCGGCGCAGGCGCAGTGACTGTCGGCATCTTCACTGCGCCTGCGCCGATTACGGCGGAGCGGTCCGACAGTCACTGCGCCTGCACCGAATACAGAAGCACACGGCGCAGGCGCGAGAATTCGGCCGAGATGGAGAGAAGTAGGCTATCAAGAGGAGAGGGGCGAGCTGGAGCGCGCTGGGCGGCAGAAATAGTGAGTAGACGGAGCCTCTAGGTGCTGAAAAGACGCCCCCATAGCACCTAGAGGCTCATTTGCATATCAATAAAACTACGTTTTTAAGCTTAACCGCTCCAGACAAAGGTAATACATTAACATGGTTGGGTACAGCAGATCGCTAGTGTCAGACAGCTAAATAGGTGAAAATCTGGTGGTAGAAACCCTTTAATGAATATAAAAGTCAATAATATGCAATAACACACAGTGATATGCAGTATCGAAAACACGTCACTAGATGGCACTAACACCATGACCAACGTATACACAGTACCTCTCAAACATAAAATGTAATACGATCCGTCTCGACCACAATCATCAGATATAAAACTCAATAATGTTAATAATAGGTACAAACTCTTGCTCTGCACAAAACTATGACAAATCTCGGGTAATCGAGTAGTATTGCCACACAACTTATAAATTATCAAGCCTGGTATTGACTATGGAGTGAAATTATTCCAATCAGAGAATTTCCTCTGAAATCAATATTTTGATCTTTTATTCAGTAATATGCATCTTTACTGAATAGTGACAATATTGCTGTAGCACTTTTAACAGCTATACACCCGACCTACAGCGGGGAGTTTTCTAAATATCAGGCTAATTAATTTATATTAACACTACCCGGAATAAAGTTATACGTTACCCGAGAATGCAGATGATGTGAAAAGACTAAGGGAAGTTGGCTTCAAAGTCTGTCCTGGTCATTGGGATCTCTCTCCTGGGCTTTCTTTGTTTCTCTGTGTTTTCCTTGTTCCCCCGGTCTTTTTCCTGTTGCTCTCTTTTTCCCTCGTGTGTGTGTGTGTGGTTTATGATCACAAACTTATCAGTTAGACACACCTTCCTAACTTAGAGTTTTCCAATCATTGTTGGCTAGGCATGTACATATGATAATGACGGTGATGGCATTGTTTTACCCAAAATGCATTTCTGCTGTTGGTGTAATGTTACTCATTTACCCCTAGATGACACTATTACCTAAGCTATTAGTATCATCCTAGTAAGGGTTAAATATCCAAGTTTGAATTTATCTTACATTCTATACACATGACATTTGGAACCTTAAATCAGAACTAGGGGATTCGTTTTTGACACAAAAACTAACTAAAACACAGACTTTGTGGTACCATTTGGATGTTTCTCACACTCTCAAATTTATGTTACAGATAATAATATAATGAACCTTGTTCTCTCACAGAGGTATGTGTCTCCTCTGTTACACCAATGGGAGATTAATGGTTAGTTAAAATAACACATCTTTCCCTGAACAAAGACTCATTAACAAGGTTTACACTTTAACCGCCTCCGGACCGCCTAACGCAGGATCGCGTTCCGGAGGCGGCAGCCCTGCGCACAGTAACGCATATATGCGTCATCTCGCGAGACGCGAGATTTCCTGTGAACGCGCGCACACAGGCGCGCGCGTTCACAGGATCGGAAGGTAAGCGAGTGGATCTCCAGCCTGCCAGCGGCGATTGTTCGCTGGCAGGCTGGAGATGTGATTTTTTTTAACCCCTAACAGGTATATTAGACACTGTTTTGATAACAGCGTCTAATATACCTGCTACCTGGTCCTCTGGTGGTCCCTTTTGTTTGGATCGACCACCAGAGGACACAGGTAGCTCAGTAATATGTAGCACCAAACACCACTACACTACACCCCCCCCTGTCACTTATTAACCCCTTATTCACCCCTGATCACCCCATATAGACTCCCTGATCACCCCCCTGTCATTGATCACCCCCCTGTCATTGATCACCCCCCTGTAAGGCTCCATTCAGACGTCCGTATGATTTTTACGGATCCACTTATACATGGATCGGATCCGCAAAACACATACGGACATCTGAATGGAGCCTTACAGGGTGGTGATCAATGACGGGGGTGATCACCCCATATAGACTCCCTGATCACCCCCCTGTCATTGATCACCCCCCTGTAAGGCTGCATTCAGATGTCCGTATGTTTTTTACGGATCCACGGATACATGGATCGGATCCGCAAAACACATACGGACATCTGAATGGAGCCTTATAGGGGGGTGATTAATGACAGGGGGGTGATCACCCCATATAGACTCCCTGATCACCCCCCTGTCATTGATCACCCCCCTGTCATTGATCACCCCCCTGTCATTGATCACCCCCCCCTGTAAGGCTGCATTCAGATGTCCGTATGTTTTTTACGGATCCACGGATACATGGATCGGATCCGCAAAACACATACGGACATCTGAATGGAGCCTTATAGGGGGGTGATCAATGACAGTGGGGTGATCACCCCATATAGACTCCCTGATCACCCCCCTGTCATTTTTCACCCCCCTGTCATTGATCACCCCCCTGTAAGGCTGCATTCAGATGTCCGTATGTTTTTTACGGATCCACGGATACATGGATCGGATCCGCAAAACACATACGGACATCTGAATGGAGCCTTCTAGGGGGGTGATCAATGACAGGAGGGTGATCACCCCATATAGACTCCCTGATCACCCCCCTGTCATTGATCACCCCCCTGTAAGGCTCCATTCAGACATTTTTTTGGCCCAAGTTAGCGGAAATTATTTATTTTTTTCTTACAAAGTCTCATATTCCACTAACTTGTGTCAAAAAATAAAATCTCACATGAACTCACCATACCCCTCACGGAATCCAAATGCGTAAAATTTTTTAGACATTTATATTCCAGACTTCTTCTCACGCTTTAGGGCCCCTAGAATGCCAGGGCAGTATAAATACCCCATTTTGGAAAGAAGACACCCCAAGGTATTCCGTGAGGGGCATATTGAGTCCATGAAAGATTGAAATTTTTGTCCCAAGTTAGCGGAAAGGGAGACTTTGTGAGAAAAAAAAAATCAATTTCCGCTAACTCGTGCCAAAAAAAAAAAAATTCTATGAACTCTCCATGCCCCTCATTGAATACCTTGGGGTGTCTTCTTTCCAAAATGGGGTCACATGTGGGGTATTTATACTGCCCTGGCATTTTAGGGGCCCTAAAGAGTGAGAAGAAGTCTGGGATCCAAATGTCTAAAAATGCCCTCATAAAAGGAATGTGGGCCCCTTTGCGCATCTAGGCTACATATACCCATGCTGGGTGAGAGAAATATCTTGGCAAAAGACAACTTTTCCCATTTTTTTATACAAAGTTGGCATTTGACCGAGATATTTCTCTCACCCAGCATGGGTATATGTAAAATGACACCCCAAAACACATTGCCCAACTTCTCCTGAGTACGGCAATACCAGATGTGTGACACTTTTTTGCAGCCTAGGTGGGCAAAGGGGCCCACATTCCAAAGAGCACCTTTCGGATTTCACCGGCCATTTTTTACAGATTTTGATTTCAAACTACTTCGCACGCATTCGGGCCCCTAAAATGCCAGGGCAGTATAACTACCCCACAAGTGACCCCATTTTGGAAAGAAGACATCCCAAGGTATTTCGTGATGGGCATAGTGAGTTCATGGAAGTTTTTATTTTTTGTCACAAGTTAGTGGAATATGAGACTTTGTAAGAAAAAAAAAAAATCATCATTTTCCGCTAACTTGTGACAAAAAAATAAAAAGTTCTATGAACTCACTATGCCCATCAGCGAATACCTTAGGGTGTCTACTTTCCGAAATGGGGTCATTTGTGGGGTGTTTGTACTGTCTGGCTATTGTAGAACCTCAGGAAACATGACAGGTGCTCAGAAAGTCAGAGCTGCTTCAAAAAGCAGAAATTCACATTTTTGTACCATAGTTTGTAAACGCTATAACTTTTACCCAAACCATTTTTTTTTTTACCCAAACATTTTTTTTAAAATCAAAGACATGTAGAACAATAAATTTAGAGAAAAATTTATATATGGATGTCGTTTTTTTTGCAAAATTTTACAACTGAAAGTGAAAAATGTCATTTTTTTGCAAAAAAATCGTTAAATTTCGATTAATAACAAAAAAAGTAAAAATGTCAGCAGCAATGAAATACCACCAAATGAAAGCTCTATTAGTGAGAAGAAAAGGAGGTAAAATTCATTTGGGTGGTAAGTTGCATGACCGAGCAATAAACGGGGAAAGTAGGGTAGGTCAGAAGTGTAAAAAGTGGCCTGGTCATTAAGGGTGTTTAAGCTAGGGGGGCTGAGGTGGTTAAATTCGTGCTATAGGAGTATATGCGTTCCTAGTGAGAAATATATTTATAATAACAGATACATAAACGTCCTTAATAATATTAATATAAAACAATACATAGGTCCTATTGATTTTCTTATACAAAACTAAGGTTGATTATACGTGTATATAGATATTATAGATTTTCTGCTTTATTAATAGATGCCAAACTGTAGAGATAATTAGCACCAGCTGCATCTAGGAAATATCCTTATCTTAGTAGTAAATCTACAAGGAGACAAGAACGACTCTTCTCAGACTGTCCTTTCCATGAACCTCTTTCGGCCATCTTTAAAATACATGACATAATGGTGAATATAACACACATGGCCTATTATATGTCAAATCCACTATTATTAAAATATTTTGATATAAATTTTATATACCTATGAAAAGGCACAACAGTTACTACAGATGTAGTTGTCATTTATCATATTCAGATTTCATTCTTTATAGAAACCTGAATCAAGCAGAACGATTCCACCTCTGTGGTCTTGTCACGATGTCAAATCCTGTATATGAGTTAGAGGTTTTCCCATGAGTAATGTAAAAAATGAAAATCAGCCATCATACAGTATATGACAATCTCAATCTTGAGCAGAACAATAGTTCCACCTCTGTCATCTTATTGCACTGTCAAATCCTGTATATTACGGAGAAAGTTAATGGCGACAATTAGTCTAGAGCAGTGGTGGCAAATCTATGGCATTCAGAGCCCTCTCTGTGGGCACCCGCACCCTGGAAAAAGTATTTGGTGTAACAATATGCCTTAGACTTTTCCTGCCAATCCTCAGCGCAGGGCGCACTATGAACGGCACAGGTGAATGTAGGCAGGCTATTATAGCTAAATGAGAAAGTACACGGAAGATATACTATATTGGACTCTAGTATTGGCACTTTGTGATAAATAATTGGGTTTTGTGTTGCAGTTTGGGCGCTCGGTCTGTAAAAGGTTTGCCATTGCATCTTGTTAGACAGTGAAATTGAGCCCCGCTTGACTGATTCCTAAAACTTGTCCGGAGCAGCGAGCGTGACTGCACAGGGTAAAAAATTTGACTGTGAACTGGATCTATCGCCCATGAATCACCTTGAAGTACAAATAGCTCCTTAAGGGCCACATGTTCCAAAAAAGAAAGTTATACCCTTTTTTTATTTATTTTTGTATGCATTTCTGCATGTGTACCACCAGCACTAGTGAAATCATTATCCCCTCCAGAAAAGTTGTTTTTAACCCTTAAATTCCGAGCCAGTCTGTTCACATCAATGATGGTTGAATACAAGTCAAAGTGATAAGACGGCGCAAATGTCAATCCTCTGGATGATTCATTTAGCTCAGAGATGGCCAACCTGCGGCTCTCCAGCTGTTGTAAAACTGCAACTCCCACCATGCCCTGCTGTAGTGTGGGCATGCTGGGAGTTGTAGTTTTGCAACAGCTTGAGAGCCTCAGGTTGGCCATTCCTGATTTAGCTGGTCTTGTGAAATGACTTTAGCAGATAAATGATATAGGGGGACATCATCTAATTGCGATGTCGGAAGGGATAGCGATGGCCTGCGGTTTTTATTTATTTATTTTTTCCTTCCCCGCCTCAGTTTTCTGATTTTGGTGGATCTCTAAGTTCACTTTGCTGTCTCCTGCATTTTTGGTTAGAGGCATTATGTTTTATTACAGGATCTTGTGTTGAGATGTGGCGTTCTGTAGAGTTAATGGAGAAGTCTGACCTGCATAGTCTCAGTTTGATCAGATTAGCTTGTATTGTGGAGTTTAGTTCCTCGTATGCCTGTTGGTTATGTAACATCATAGCTAACACGGATGTCAGTAATCATCACGATCTGTGTTTCAAAGGTACTGTGTTGAAGCTGTTGTGTTGAGTGACAGCCACGAAAGAATTGTTAAGGCAGCAAAATTTTTATGGACATGGTGGTAGAGAGACACACACACTAACTGATCATACAGTTCATGTCATGTTTGGAGAAGATTTTATTTCAAGAGTAAGGCCTGTATTACACCAACAGATTATCTGACAGATTAGTATAACCAATCATTGGTCAGATGGAAAATTCCACACACAGATCTTTTGTTATGCACACCAACTATTGGTCTGATTGGACAGGTATTGGTCAGATAATCTATTGGTATGATACAGGCCTTACGCACATGGTGAGATCCGACTAACCTTCAAAGTTAGATTTAAAAAAAACATATGGTTTCCAAAGGATTATGGCTAGTGTTGAGCGAACTTCTGTTTTAAGTTCGGCGTCTAAAGTTCGGCTTCCGGTTAGCGAAGAATCCCGATATGGATTCCGAATTCCGTTGTGGTCCGTGGTAGCGGAATCAATAATCGGCCATTATTGATTCCGCTACCACGGACCCCAACGGAATTCGGAATCCATATCGGGATTCTTCGCTAACCGGAAGCCGAACTTTAGACGCCGAACTTAAAACAGAAGTTCGCTCAACACTAATTATGGCTTCAAAAATTACCCCACTCAAGTTTACACTGATACCAGTAAATGCAACTCAGAATCAATCGGAGTGTTCGTTAAAGTGTACCTGAGTTTTCAAAAAAGTTTGCATAATGTCTTCTTTGTACTGATAATTATATATATATATATATATATATATATATATATATATATATATATATATATTAATATAATTATAATCATGAAGGAACTGGTGTTTTGTTGGCCTTCCCTAAAGTCTGTCAGCTATATTATTCCCTGTTTTAGCTGCTCAGCTAGAGGCATTTCTTTCACAAGCAGGGGATGTCTCTCTTCTGCCAGTACTTGAATGCAGTGACCTCACTTCCCCACTATGTTTGTTTTCTTCTAGGGAGTTCAAAAAGCTGTTAAGGAGGGGGATATCACACAGAAAAGCAGGACGCTCCTGTGGTGTTTAGAAGCGGTTCTTTTGCCAGGCTTGGCATTATGTGAGCTCCTGTGCTCACTCCACTAATGGCCTGCATACCACATCGTATAGAGAGCGCAGAAGCTCACATCGTACATCGCTCCGCTGCCTGTGTCCGCTCTGCTAAAGTCTGACATAGCCCATCTATGCCAGGCTTTAGGAGAGCAGCGCTGGTACAGGCCGGAGGAGCAATGTACGGCGCTCAGTGTGGCTTCAGGGCAATCTGTACTTTAGTGCACAGTGCTGTACAGGAGTACAGATTGTAAAGTGCAAAAGACACCTCAACATCGGGCTACTATATTGCATGAAAAATGTAATTAAAAAGGTGTTACAAAAAATATTTTTAGCACATTTAGAATAGGAGTGGCACCTGCAAGTGTGAATGTGCTCCTATTATCTGGGAAGTAGCCTTCTTGTGCACTTTTTGCCCCACCTAGCCCACAAGCGACCTTGATTAGGTGGTACATATGGCTGTGTGTGCTCCTCCTCTCATTGGAGAGGAGCAGCACACTATATGTGCAGGGTCTGCTCTCCTGAATGTAGACGCCCAACGGGATAGGTAGGTTTGGAGTAGGACCTGCCTAACTGAGACCACCTTGGCGCTGGTAGGTGGGAACAGATGTGTTTTGATCTAAATATATTGTCTTAGAGTCTCGGATTCTATCATATCGGAGTGAAGGCTTAGTCCATATATTATGTTTGCATCTATTGTGTTAGTGCATTATTTTCTGTGTTTTTTGTTTTTATTTTTTTATTTTTTTCACATTTAGAATAGGAGTTAAAAAAGTTTAGTTAAAAGTTTAGGTGCACTTTAATCTTATCAAATTGGAATCGGACACGGCTGAGACTAAGCAGGTTAAATTTCTCAGCGACCTTCAAGACTACAAATCTGTTTCTTTTTATAATTGACAACGTTCTGATATTAAAACTTCTACACGGTGATTGATTGTGGAAAAAAGGCTAATAAGAAGAAACAAAAAAAGCTCCCATCTCGAGTTTATTTCATCTCTTCAGACCTTGATTCCTCAGACACCACATCTCAACACAAGATCCTGTAATAAAACATAAAGGGGGTTATTTATTAAGACCAGCATTTTAGACACCAGTCTTAATATCCCCTATAGCCGACGGTGGGTGCGCCGAATTTATGTAGAGGCGTCGGCCTCTATATAACTTCAGCGTATCCACCGCCTGTCTAAATGTACTCCAGCTCCCTTGCTGGTGTAGATTAGGCCATTTCTACACCTAAAACAGGCATAGAAAATGATTAATGAGATGGGCCTGCTGGCCGCCCACATCGCGCCCCCCTTTTTTTTTTTTTTAGACCTGGAGTGAGTTACAAATTGCTGTGCAAATGACCTTTACACCCCAATCTGTGCCAGGTATACACCAAACAGTGGTGCATATCTGTTAGTAAATGACCCCCAAAGTCTCTAATCAAAAACGCAGGACGCAGCAAAGTGAAATTGGACATCCACCAAAATAAAAATAAAGAGACTGAGGGGGAACACAAGCACTGGCCATTGCTATCCCTGCAAATAGATGATGTCCCCATATATAATTTCAGCAGAAATTCTTTCACAAGACCCGCCAAATGTATGATCCAAAGGACTGACATGTACGCCGTCTTGTCACTTTGACTTCAATTCAACCATCTCGCGGTTTAATGGTTAAAAATAGAGATGAACGAATTTCATATTTTGAAATTTGTTCAAGCTTTGTTTACTGGTAAAAGGTGAATTGCGTTATGGATTCCGTTACCACGGACCATAACACAATTCTATGACGGAATGCATAACAGAATGCCTTTAGAGGCATTCCGTCATAATAGAAGTCTATGGCCTGCATAACGGATCCGTCCTGTTTCCGTTATGCAGGAGAGGACTCCCCTGCATAACGGAAACGTAACGGATCCGTTTTGCAGCCCATAGACTTCTGTTATGACGAAATGGATAACGGAATGCCTCTAAAGGCATCCCGTCATAGAATTGCGTTGGGGTCCGTGGTAACGGAATCCATAACGCAGTTCACCTTTTACCACCAAACAAAGTGTGAACGAAAAAAACCCTTTTCTGGAGGAGGTTATGATGTCACTATCACTTGCAGATCTGTATATAAAAAAAATATATTTTTCAGAACAAGTGGCCCTTAAAGGCTGTTTACACCTTTTTGGAGTTTTTAAAAAAAAATGTTATGATTGCATTAAACTTATTT
Source organism: Bufo bufo (assembly GCF_905171765.1). Classification (NCBI taxonomy): domain Eukaryota; kingdom Metazoa; phylum Chordata; class Amphibia; order Anura; family Bufonidae; genus Bufo; species Bufo bufo. The sequence goes on along the minus strand of NC_053389.1, from coordinate 47,048,739 downwards.
TTGGCGAAAATTTTTATTTTCATTTGGCCTTTTTAAAAATACTGAGCTGTTCTGTCACAAAGGGTTAACTGTTTTTCTAACTGTGTGACCGGTACTTTCACATTTTTACTTGTGCCGTCATCTAATTACCCTTATCTGTAAACTACTAAGAGGTAATAAACACATAAGCCACATTCTTAGGCCTCTTGCACACGACCGTATGTATTTTGAGGTCTGCAAGAAATGGATACGCATAAAAATACGGAGGACAACAGCTGTCCCCTAATAGAACAGTCCTATCCTATCACTTGTGTAAAAATGTGGTGTCTTTTTGCATTTTTACACCACTCGCTTGCACAGGACCAAGATATACGGTCCGTGAGCGGGCCATATGTCCCGGGGCGGCATTGATCGCACACAGCATCATAGATTAGAATGATGCTGTTGACGTCGGGCCACCTGCGGGGCTATTGTCCCGCACTCATATGATCTTATGAGTACAGGACAATAGTCCCGCGGGCGGCCCGACGTCAACAGCATCATTCTAATCTATGATGCTGTGCGCTCCCGTTTGCACGATCAATGCCGCTCCGGGACATATGGACCGTATATCTCGGAGGGCATACGGTCGTGTGCAAGGGCCCTAAGGCTGAGTTCACATCACCGTTTAGCTTTCTGTCAGAAGAAAAGAAAAAAAGAACGAATCCTGTTGCATCGGTTGGCTTCCGTTTGAGCCATTTCTGCCTGAGATACGTTTTTTAGATGGGGGAAAAAAAAATTACTGCATGCATCCGGATCTAGGATGGAAATGGTTCAAACAGATGCCAACTGATGCAACAGGATGCGTTTTTTTTTCTCCTAATGGATCATAAGAGCGGTGAAAGTTGCAAAAAAAAAGTCACAATCTCACTCCTGTAGGAAGGTGGAGTAGGAAAACCAGAGGAGCTTTTCTAGACAAAAGTGTAACATAGTTTATAAGGGCTCATTCAGACGGCTGTATGCTGTCTGCAAAAATGTGGATCCGTTTTTTTGCGGATTAGATGCTGACCCATTCACTTCTATGGGGCCCATTTCTATTTCATGGTTCCGCAAAACAAATGAAACATGTCCTATACTTGTCCGTGAAAATCAGGACATGGCCTCATTGAAGTCTATGGGTCCGCAAAAATACTAAATGCTATCCGTTTTTTTTTTATCCCCAAGCCTTTTTGTGTGAATAAGACCTGGCTGCGATACGGCGGATCATGCCGGTGCGGACTCGCAGCTCCACCTGTTGCAGTGTAATTATAGGAGCAGATGAAGTTACAACGACGGCAAATAGAATTGTGTTGACAATGAAGCCGCACATCAGATCGCCTCACCTAGCCTCATTGGTGGTGCACCCCTGCAGATACTCCATTATCACCATAGAGATGGTTCACACCTAGGGGTCCAGGGCGTGGAGTGAGTGCGGGCGTCAATTCGTGGTGGAGATCCACACAGCAAACTCTTAAGTGGAGAAGCGCAGCAGATTCTTGTGTTCCCGAGGGTCGAAATAGAAAACGAGACCTGATATTACATTACTGTCTGAAACCCCTCCACTTATGTGACGTGTTTTATACGATTACTTTTATATTCTTACGTTGTGCGCATAAAATTTTTCGGGTCCTTTATTAAGAACAGCGTTTTAGATGCCGCTCTTGATATCCCTGCGATCGCGCTTGATGCGCCTAAGTTATATAGAGGTGCCGGCTCTGCTCCCTTGCTGGCATAGATTTAACTAATTTCATACGCCAAAAAAAAGTCGTAGAAAATGATACATGAGACAGGCCACGCGGCCCGCCCACACCATGCCACCTTTTTCCACAGCCTTGCCTTACACCAATCCACTTTATGACCGAATCTACAACAAAAGTACGCCAGAAAGGTGTGCTTCTCATCATTAATGACCCCCCTTTATTTGTATCAATTCTTGAAATTGTAGATCTTGTGTGCCGTTTGTGGCATTAAGTATTCAGGTGTTTAAAGAAATTCAGTAGAATTTGTATCTCCTCCCCCTAATGCTACATCAACAGCATGGTCTTTGCTTGCTATTTGACTGCGACTAAGAGAGGGGTTACCACTCAAAACGCGTCAGAGGCAACATCTTGTGGCTGAAGTTTCCCTTTTTGGTGATCCACATAATTTCTGTCCCTCGAAATTCCTGCTGGAGCTGGCCATTACTTGTATATTTGTTCCTCAGTATTATAGTAGTTATATTCTTGTACATAGGAGCAGTATTATAGTAGTTATATTCTTGTACATAGGAGCAGTATTATAGTAGTTATATTCTTGTACATAGGAGGCAGTATTATAGTAGTTATATTCTTGTACATAGGAGGCAGTATTATAGTAGTTATATTCTTGTACATAGGAGCAGTATTATAGTAGTTATATTCTTGTACATAGGAGGCAGTATTATAGTAGTTATATTCTTGTACATAGGAGCAGTATTATAGTAGTTATATTCTTGTACATAGGAGGCAGTATTATAGTAGTTATATTCCTGTACATAGGAGGCAGTATTATAGTAGTTATATTCTTGTACATAGGAGCAGTATTATAGTAGTTATATTCTTGTACATAGGAGGCAGTATTATAGTAGTTATATTCTTGTACATAGGAGGCAGTATTATAGTAGTTATATTCTTGTACATAGGAGGCAGTATTATAGTAGTTATATTCTTGTACATAGGAGGCAGTATTATAGTAGTTATATTCTTGTACATAGGAGCAGTATTATAGTAGTTATATTCTTGTACATAGGAGCAGTATTATAGTAGTTATATTCTTGTACATAGGAGCAGTATTATAGTAGTTATATTCTTGTACATAGGAGCAGTATTATAGTAGTTATATTCTTGCACATAGGAGCAGTATTATAGTAGTTATATTCTTGTACATAGGAGCAGTATTATAGTAGTTATATTCTTGTACATAGGAGCAGTATTATAGTAGTTATATTCTTGTACATAGGAGCAGTATTATAGTAGTTATATTCTTGTACATAGGAGCAGTATTATAGTAGTTATATTCTTGTACATAGGAGCAGTATTATAGTAGTTATATTCTTGTACATAGGAGGCAGTATTATAGTAGTTATATTCTTGTATATAGGAGCAGTATTATAGTAGATATATTCTTGTACATAGGAGCAGTATTATAGTAGATATATTCTTGTACATAGGAGCAGTATTATAGTAGTTATATTCTTGTACATAGGAGCAGTATTATAGTAGTTATATTCTTGTACATAGGAGGCAGTATTATAGTAGTTATATTCTTGTACATAGGAGCAGTATTATAGTAGTTATATTCTTGTACATAGGAGCGGTATTATAGTAGTTATATTCTTGTACATAGGAGCAGTATTATAGTAGTTATATTCTTGTACATAGGAGCAGTATTATAGTAGTTATATTCTTGTACACAGGAGCAGTATTATAGTTGTTATATTATTGTACATACAGTTGTGTTCAAAATTATTCAACCCCCAATGCTGTAAAGGGTTTTAGGGAATTTAGTGTACATTTGTAATTGTGTTCAGAATGAAATCTTAGAAGGACTTTTTAAAGAACCAAATGCAACTAAAATGACATCAATTGTTTTTGTAATATAGTATTAAATGTTTTTTTTTGTGATTTCTTCATTGACACAATTATTCAACCCCTTAAAGACTACCACTCTTAAGAACAGAGGTTCATTCAAGTGTTTTCGATCAGGTATTGAAAACACCTGTGGATGTCAAGGAGCAGCAATCAAGCATAATAAGCACCAATTAGGCAGATTTAAAAGGACTGTGATACTCAGCTCCTTCTAGACATTTACTGGTGTGTTTACAAACATGGTGAAGTCAAGAGAATGGTCCAGGAAGACAAGAGAAGAGGTGATTTCTCTTCACAGGAAGGGCAATGGCTATAAGAAGATTGCAAAGATGTTAAACATACAAAGAGACACCATAGGAAGCATCATTCGCAAATTCAAGGCAAAGGGCACTGTTGAAACGCTACCTGGTCGTGGCAGAAAGAAGATGCTGACTTCGACTGCTGTGCACTACCTGAAGCGCAAAGTGGAGAAAAGTCCCCGTGTGACTGCTGAGGAACTGAAAAAAGATTTGTCAGATGCGGGTACTGAAGTTTCAGCTCAGACAATAAGGCGCACACTGCGTAATGAAGGCCTCCATGCCAGAACTCCCAGGCGCACCCCCTTGCTGTCTCCAAAGAATAAGAAGAGTCGACTGCAGTATGCCAAAAGTCATGTGGACAAACCACAAAAGTTTTGGGATAGTGTTCTGTGGACTGATGAAACAAAATTAGAACTGTTTGGGCCCATGGATCAACTCTATGTTTGGAGGAGGAAGAACAAGGCCTATGAAGAAAAGAACACCTTGCCTACTGTGAAGCATGGTCGGGGGTCAATCATGCTTTGGGGCTGTTTTGCTTCTACAGGTACAGGGAAGCTTCAGCGTGTGCAGGGTACCATGAATTCTCTTCAGTACCAGGAGATATTGGATGAAAATGTGATGCAGTCCGTCACAAACCTGAGGCTTGGGAGACGTTGGACCTTTCAACAGGACAATGATCCCAAGCTTACCTCCAAGTCCACTAGAGCATGGTTGCAGATTAAAGGCTGGAACATTTTGAAGTGGCCATCGCAGTCACCAGACTTAAATCCGATTGAGAACCCTAAAGAAAGCAGTTGCAGCGCGCAAGCCTAAGAATGTGACTGAACAGGAGGCTTTTGCCCATGAAGAATGGGCGAAGATACCCGTAGATCGCTGCAAGACACTTGTCAAGCTATGCTTCACGTTTAAAAGCTGTTATAACTGGAAAAGGATGTTGTACTAAGTACTAAGATTGAATGTCACTTGGGGGTTGAATAAAACTGATAATGATGTGAGCACAGAAAAGACATTTGTGGTTATTTCATTATAAATGTTATGTTATATTTGTCTGACTTACAAGGGCCTCTTTGATTTAATTGTAAACAAGATGACTGAAATGATCAAAATCAATGTCAAACTGGCCAAAACACTCAATTTCAGTGGGGGTTGAATAATTTTGAACACAACTGTAGGAGGCAGTATTATAGTAGTTATATTCTTTGAAAATTCTCTTTTTATTGAAAAGTATATTGAAAATACATACTACAACATTATGCAGTGACATATACAAAGTGGTTGATATCGTACATTGCTTTGAGTATACATAACAGCTTGAAGGACTGTAGATATGGACCTAAACAGAATTCCGTATATAAATAACGGGACAATACTAATTTCCCATTTTTCACATATAGACAGAATAATCCTATCCCATTATACAAGTATTATGCAAAGGTTACAGATGCATCTTACCAGTATATAAAGGTCTTGTAGTATGACTGGTGAACATAATGACGCAGAAATAGAGGAAAAAGGGGAGGGGAAGGATATGGGGATAGGGACAAGGAATAGGAGGGAGGGAAGGATAAAGAGGAATAACCAAAAACAACAATCCATCCATGACACTCGTTCGTATGCAGCATATTAGATATCTAAAGTGCATATTGAATGTATTCATATTCACAGGTATTATTTTGTCAGTGACTCAGACATGGTCCAGAACGCGTACCATTAATGCGCATATATACCCTCTACCCGTGAGCTCATAATGTACCACTACTAGCAGACCCGTGAGCCGTCTGACTATTCGGAGGGTCATCCCTAAACATGAGCCAGGGTGTCCAAAGCTTCACATATTTATTGTGATTCCTGTCCTCCCAACTCGCCAGTTCCTCCATACGACAGATATGGTCCACCTTGTTCAGCCATGCCTCTACAGTGGGGGGTTCTGTACTCAACCAGTGCTGCGGGATGAGCAGCCTTGCCGCCTGGAGTAATTGGGTGGTTAAGCATCTTTTTGAGGGAGAGAAAGAGGGAGTCGGGAGCCACAGGAGCACAAGAGTAGGGGGCACCTCCACAACTACATGTGTTATTTTCTGAATAGTGGATAAGACACCTTCCCAGAATGGACGGATCCTAGGACAAGACCAGAAGATGTGAGACAGAGTACCTGTGTCTTCCAGACACCTCCAGCATTTATCGTCCTGTCTCATACCCCTGATAAACATCTGCTTCGGAGTCATATACCACTGGGTGAGGACTTTGTATGTGTGTTCCTGTATCCTGGTACACCTTGAGAAACCGTGGGAGTGCGCATGTATCCTCATAATGTCAGTCTCATTCAGTTCCACCTCAAGTTCAGCAGCCCAATGCCTCAGATATTGCGGTGTTCCAGGGGAGCGGGGAGTAACCAAAGCCAAGTAACACAGAGAGATCAGTTTACGTGGGATGGACTCAAATGTTAAGAGTTTCTCAAACCAAGACTGTGTAGGTTTATGTCTATTACTCTCTATTAGTGGTCTGGATACTGAGTTAAGTTCAATCAGTTCTAGAAAATTACACTTTTTTATAAGGTTGTGTAGTGGGTGTTGATCAGATAAGTCCCCCGAGGTCGCCCCCAGGAATTCCTCTGTTGTGAACTTGCGTAGTTTATGCCAGGTCGTGGCTATTTGTTTGGTATTCGGTCGTATAGTGAAAGGAAGAAGATCCGCTGGCATAGATGGAGAGGGGTTATTTAGGAGGTTAAGTTTGCCATTTAACTGTTGAATTACTGAGGCGGTTCCCCTAAGCAGAACTTGTGACCTAAGATTAGAAGTAGTAAGACCCCAGAGGCCCGCCCTCTGGACAGGTGAGAGTTGGGCAAGTTCTAAGTCGCATCCCCAAGTCTGGTATTTAGTGGCATGTAGCTGAATCCATCTTTTTAAATGAATCGCCTGATAGTATAGGTGTGCGTCTGGTAACCCAAACCCCCCCGTGCTCCTCCCCTGTATCAGCCTGCTATGGGCCAATCTAGCGGATTTCCCACCCCAAAGGAACGTTCTAAATAACCTCCTGACCTGACAAAAGAAGGACATAGGGATAAAAACGGGCAACATTTGCATCACATACAGGAGCCTGGGCATGATGAAGGCCTTCAGAAGGTTCTTTCTACCCATCCAAGAGACATATGGGATTTTAAGCGAGTGAAGCTGCTTCTGTATATCATTTAAGAGGGGTTTAAAGTTCAAACTGAAAGTTTGGTCCAAATCTGCTGGTAATTTAATTCCTAAGTAGGAAAGATGAGAACCCTGCCAGATAAACGGGGTTGTGCCTTTTAAAGAGGAAATCATTTTGCTTGGCGCTGAGACGTTCATCGCCTCTGACTTTGTATAATTAACTTTAAAGTTAGAGATCCTCCCATATAATTCGAAAAGGGATAGAAGATGCGGAAAGGCCTCGACAGGGTTTGTGAGCATAACCAGTAGGTCATCCGCATAAGCGGCATTTATAAATTCTACAGAACTATCCCTAATTTTGAGACCCTTTATACCGGGGTGTTCTCTTATAGCTTGCAATAATGTCTCCATAACCATGACATACAGTGTAGGTGACAGAGGACAGCCTTGACGAGTCCCATTTGTAATCGGGAACGATTGGGATAATGTACCATTTACCCTTATACGTGCACTAGGTTCATGGTAGAGGGACATGATGGCAGTTTGGAATTGTTCTGGAATGCCAAGTTTATGTAGGGTTTTCCTCATGTAGCTCCAGCTTACCCTGTCAAAGGCCTTTTCCGCATCCACACCCAAAAGGACCAGTGAGGCCTTCTCTTTCTTAGCTAATTGCATTGCTGAGAGAACCCTACAGGAGTTTTGATTTCCCTCTCGTCCAGGCACAAACCCGGCTTGGTCCGGGTGAATTAGTTTCGGCAGAAGGGGAGCAAGGCGGGAAGCCAGCAACTTTGCCCATACTTTAACGTCTACGTTGAGAAGCGATATCGGCCTATAACTGCCGCATTGGTTAGGATCTTTACCTGCTTTTGGGAGAATTGTGACCGTCGCTTCCAGGGATTGCCTATGGAGAACAGAACCATTTAATAGGGAATTACACCAAGTGGCCATACGAGGGGTTAGGACAGATGATAATTTTTTATAATACCCCACAGAAAACCCATCAGGTCCAGGGCATTTCCCCATTGGCATGGAGCTCAGAATATTTGATATTTCCTCTATTGTGACTGGGGCAAGGAGTTGTTCCCTATCTTTGGTCTCCAGTTTGGGCAGATTGAGGTTCCCCAAGAACTTGTCAGCAGCCTCTTCTATATTAGCTTCTGTGTCGTCATCTGGGCATTTGAGCCCATAAAGCTGACTATAGAACTTATGGAATTCTTTCGCAATATCTGAAGTTTTATGTAATAGCCTGCCATCTTTGTCTTTAATTCCAGCTATATAGGAAGCATCTTTTTTCTGCTTAAGGAGCGAAGCCATAAGCCTCGTCCCTTTGTCTCCATGAGCATAGAAACGGAACTGGGCATATTGGTAAGATTTGGCCTGGTGATAGTTAAGGTGATCTTTTAATTTTTTCCTAGTTAGTGTTAGTTCTTGTTGGGCCTCTATAGTTCTGGATTTTTTGTGCAGAGATTCTAGAGCTGAGATCTTCTCTAGTAATGTATGAAATGTTTTTTGTCTTTCCTTCTTTTTCCGACTACCCAGGGCAATCAGCTCCCCTCTGATGACCGCTTTATGCGTCTCCCAGACAGTCGTGACAGAGACGTCATCCGTGGTGTTCTCCCTAAAGAAGTGTTGTAATTTAGCTTCTATGTCTCTCATTCCCTCTACGTCGTCCAGCAGAGTCTCATTTAACCTCCATTGTCGAGATTGCTGAGGTAATTCAGAGAACACCACGGATGTCGTGACAGGAGCGTGATCTGATACTGTCATAGGATCAATGGTGGAGTTACTCACCAGTTCAGCGTGAGCGTCAGAGATGAAAATATAGTCTAGCCTGGAATAGACCTTGTGCGCGGCTGAGAAGAACGTGTAATCTAAGTCAGTGGGATGAGTCAGGCGCCAAGTGTCCAGTAAATGGGCCCCTGCTAGATGCTTATTAATCCTGCCAATAGCCGCTTGAGTCAACTGTGAGGAATGATCTGAAGCGTCTACTAGTGGGTTTAGGGCCACATTAAGATCCCCCCCTATTAAACAAATGCCCTCTGCAAAGGAAGTAAATTTAGTCAATGTAGTCTTCAACCATAGGCCCTGACCCCGGTTAGGACTGTATAGACTTGCCAGTGTTACCAGCACGGTCCCAATTTTACCTTTTACGAACATAAAGCGTCCCTCTGGGTCAGTCAAGGATGAGATAAGGGAGAAGGGAACCCTCCTGGATATGGCAATCCCTGCGCCCCTGGAAGCCTTGGCATGAGAGCTGATGAACCACTGATTAAAGTAGGACTGGGAGAGTTTAGGAACATGGCCGAGCTTAAGGTGCAGCTCTTGGAAAAAACAGACATCCGTGCGTCTCTTCTTTAGAAGTCTGATCACCTGTGAGCGCTTTTGGGGGGTATTAAAACCCCGTACATTGAATGTAGTGCAGTTAACTGCAGCCATCAGTGTAGTGATGTACACATGTGCGTGCATATAATAACATACGTGAGCATGGATGGGGAAACAGGGGAAACAAACAGGGGAACGCCTTGTCCTGGACAAGGTCCTCTGATCCCTTTAGCCAGAATTTTGTTAATAAAAGCAAAATATGTAATCCTGCAAGCAAAAGGGGGTCAAAGGAAATAAGAGAACTCCGTGCGGGAGCACAGGAACCACCGGTGACAAGGTGGGAGCAGGCCGACATAGTGTCAGACAGTACTGCTCCTGGCCACAAATCAGGGGTCCCCACCCCCACAAAGTGTGCTGACATTAGTATGCATGTGTGAACATAGCCACTCCTATAACTGCCTGACAGAATCTGGCTATACATATCAGGGAATCACAGTATACTGTATGCACCTACTAACTGACAACCTGAGAGAATGCATTACTTATATAACCTCTATGGTAGTCGCCCATAACAACATGAAGTGAATGCAGCTTCCACCCTCCACATAGGGAGCAATGACGTCCTCCATCTTAAATGTGCTCCTATAACATATTGAACATTAACTGAGGAGCTTGCAATCTAACAGCCCACATACAACCTGTGGAGAATGTTCAAGTAACTCTTTGCTTTGCTCCTTTTCTTGATGGCACCTTCGACCATCTGGAACTATCAGGGAGTTCTGGGAGCGGGACGCCAGTGTCCGCCGAGGGCAGCCATGATGGGATATCTTGTGGCGTGGTGTTGAGCAGCTCCCATGCCGCCGGCAGATCACTGGGGGTCCGGATCGTGCACCTCTTTCCTTCCCTGGAAAATGTGAGGCCAAATGGAAAAAGCCACTTAAAGGGGATCTTTCTCTGGCGCAGAATCTCGGTGACAGGGCGCAGGATTCTTCTTTTATTCAGGGTTGAAGGTGCGAGATCCTGGAATAGCAGAATCTTGGCTCCATCATGCTTTAGATCTCCCTTCTCCCTGGCCGCTTTAAAAATCGCAGCGGTATCTACGTACCGCAAGAGTCCGCAGACCACATCACGAGGGGGTTCTCCCTCCCTGGGTTTAGGCCGCAGAGAGCGATGGATGCGCTCGATTGTGACTGCAGATGCACCTTCAGGGCCCAGCAGGGATGTGAAAATGGCTGCCGCTGCTGCAGGAAGCTCCTCATGTGACACTGCTTCTGGCAAGCCTCTGAAGCGCACATTTTTGCGCCTGCTTCTATTTTCCTGATCTTCAATCAGGGCATATGCATGATCCAGAGAAGACAGGTAAGCAGAGCTGTTATCTCCAATCGCACGGGTGTAATTCAGGATGGCCCCCTGTGTATCTTCAAGCCTCTCCACTCTATGGCCGATGTGCTTAATGTCCTCCTTTATCTCAGTGAGCTCCTGCATCACCGGCTGTATCACTGACAGGAGGGCCTGCTGCAAGAACCGCTTTGAGATAGGTTCAGCAGCTTCAGCCTGCGATCCCTGGGAGCTCTCAGTAGCCGGGCTGTCTGCTCTCTCAGCCTCCTCCATGCTGTCATCAGGGTCAGGAGGGGCCATCTTAGGTCTCTCTGTTACTGGAGCTGCAGGCCGCTTGTTAAAGTATTTCTCCATCTCAGAGGGACCCCGATCTTGCTTGAGGGGTTCAGGTCTTTCTTTGGGCAGGTATTTGCCGATTTTCCCCATATTTGTGCAGTTAAGAAGCGAAATAAACCACTTTGTGAGGCAAAGAAGAGGAGAGCTCTCCTCACATGCAGCCGGTCAGGAAGCTGGTCAAGCTCCGCCCCCTATAGTAGTTATATTCTTGTACATAGGAGCAGTATTATAATAGTTATATTCTTGTACATAGGGAGCAGTATTATAGTAGTTATATTCTTGTACATAGGAGCAGTATTATAGTAGTTATATTCTTGTACATAGGAGCAGTATTATAGTAGTTATATTCCTGTACATAGGAGCAGTATTATAGTAGTTATATCCCTGTATATAGGAGGCAGTATTATAGTAGTTATATCCCTGTATATAGGAGGCAGTATTATAGTAGTTATATTCTTGTACATAGGAGGCAGTATTATAGTAGTTATATTCTTGTACATAGGAGCAGTATTATAGTAGTTATATTCTTGTACATAGGAGCAGTATTATAGTAGTTATATTCTTGTACATAGGAGGCAGTATTATAGTAGTTATATTCTTGTACATAGGAGGCAGTATTATAGTAGTTATATTCCTGTACATAGGAGGCAGTATTATAGTAGTTATATTCTTGTACATAGGAGCAGTATTATAGTAGTTATATTCTTGTACATAGGAGCAGTATTATAGTATTTATATTCTTGTACATAGGAGGCAGTATTATAGTAGTTATATTCTTGTACATAGGAGGCAGTATTATAGTAGTTATATTCTTGTACATAGGAGCAGTATTATAGTAGTTATATTCTTGTACATAGGGAGCAGTATTATAGTAGTTATATTCTTGTACATAGGAGCAGTATTATAGTAGTTATATTCTTGTACATAGGAGCAGTATTATAGTAGTTATATTCTTGTACATAGGAGCAGTATTATAGTAGTTATATTCTTGTACATAGGAGGCAGTATTATAGTAGTTATATTCTTGTACATAGGAGGCAGTATTATAGTAGTTATATTCCTGTACATAGGAGGCAGTATTATAGTAGTTATATTCTTGTACATAGGAGCAGTATTATAGTAGTTATATTCTTGTACATAGGAGCAGTATTATAGTAGTTATATTCTTGTACATAGGAGGCAGTATTATAGTAGTTATATTCCTGTACATAGGAGCAGTATTATAGTAGTTATATCCCTGTATATAGGAGGCAGTATTATAGTAGTTATATCCCTGTATATAGGAGGCAGTATTATAGTAGTTATATTCTTGTACATAGGAGGCAGTATTATAGTAGTTATATTCTTGTACATAGGAGCAGTATTATAGTAGTTATATTCTTGTACATAGGAGCAGTATTATAGTAGTTATATTCTTGTACATAGGAGGCAGTATTATAGTAGTTATATTCTTGTACATAGGAGGCAGTATTATAGTAGTTATATTCCTGTACATAGGAGGCAGTATTATAGTAGTTATATTCTTGTACATAGGAGCAGTATTATAGTAGTTATATTCTTGTACATAGGAGCAGTATTATAGTATTTATATTCTTGTACATAGGAGGCAGTATTATAGTAGTTATATTCTTGTACATAGGAGGCAGTATTATAGTAGTTATATTCTTGTACATAGGAGGCAGTATTATAGTAGTTATATTATTGTACATAGGAGGCAGTATTATAGTAGTTATATTCTTGTACATAGGAGGCAGTATTATAGTAGTTATATTCTTGTACATAGGAGCAGTATTATAGTAGTTATATTTTTATACATAGGAGCAGTATTATAGTAGTTATATTCTTGTACATAGGAGCAGTATTATAGTAGTTATATTCTTGTACATAGGAGCAGTATTATAGTAGTTATATTTTTATACATAGGAGCAGTATTATAGTAGTTATATTCTTGTACATAGGAGCAGTATTATAGTAGTAATATTCTTGTACATAGGAGCAGTATTATAGTAGTTATATTCTTGTACATAGGAGCAGTATTATAGTAGTTATATTCTTGTACATAGGAGCAGTATTATAGTAGTTATATTCTTGTACATAGGAGGCAGTATTATAGTAGTTATATTCTTGTACATAGGAGGCAGTATTATAGTAGTTATATTCCTGTACATAGGAGGCAGTATTATAGTAGTTATATTCTTGTACATAGGAGCAGTATTATAGTAGTTATATTCTTGTACATAGGAGCAGTATTATAGTATTTATATTCTTGTACATAGGAGGCAGTATTATAGTAGTTATATTCTTGTACATAGGAGGCAGTATTATAGTAGTTATATTCTTGTACATAGGAGGCAGTATTATAGTAGTTATATTATTGTACATAGGAGGCAGTATTATAGTAGTTATATTCTTGTACATAGGAGGCAGTATTATAGTAGTTATATTCTTGTACATAGGAGCAGTATTATAGTAGTTATATTTTTATACATAGGAGCAGTATTATAGTAGTTATATTCTTGTACATAGGAGCAGTATTATAGTAGTTATATTCTTGTACATAGGAGCAGTATTATAGTAGTTATATTTTTATACATAGGAGCAGTATTATAGTAGTTATATTCTTGTACATAGGAGCAGTATTATAGTAGTAATATTCTTGTACATAGGAGCAGTATTATAGTAGTTATATTCTTGTACATAGGAGCAGTATTATAGTAGTTATATTCTTGTACATAGGAGCAGTATTATAGTAGTTATATTCTTGTACATAGGAGGCAGTATTATAGTAGTTATATTCTAGTTTTCATTCTATCTCACCATTTATATGGCAGCTTCCTTTATTCGCTGATGTTCTTCCTTCTAGTCATCCTGTCCAGTCAGTTGACAAAACCAGTTTGTAATGCGGTATATCAGCTTTTCCTGGCTGCCATGTGGCTGTTTGTGAGCGGTGGGTGTGGTCAGGTACATTCCTTGTAGGTACAGGTTGTCACTGCTCTCACACCTGTTACACGGAGCTGGGGCAGCGCAGCTAGAGGAGAATTATCACAATCTCGTGACAGTCCTGTTCAGAACCTTGATGGTCAAAAGCTGACCTTCAGGTGAGTGGTTGTATGTGGCTGTCATTGAATATGTATAAGATATATAGGTTGACCTTGATGATGGCTGAGGGTCTATAGGTGGGCACAAAAACCTTGATCATGACACCTCTGTATGGTTGGGTTCACATCTGTGCTGTGAACTCAGGCAGTCTGTTCCGGTGTCGCCCCGAATCGGGCCTCCACCTGTGCGGGCAGCGCTTGCTTCTCAGTATATAGGCTGCATCATAAAACCCGCCATCCTCTGGCAGGAATGTACTTTATAGGCAATGTGTATTGGGACGGTTTATGTGCATTGAGAAGACTGTGAGGTGGATCACATCTTAAGACGACGGTATCAATAGCTCTATTGTACGTCTAGTTGGAAACCACGAGAGCTTCCGAGTATTGGCGTGTCATTGTTCTATAGTGGTCTGTGGCCATTACAGGGATTACCTGCAGTTCTATCCTGCCCCGGAGTCAATGCTGCCGGACAGGAATCTCCTGTTCTGTGCTCTCGGCCGCTGATGTCAGTATTTCTTGTGGATGGAAAGTATTTAAATGCTTTTGGGATCTAATACTTTTGCAGCGGCAATGACCTGATTATCTGTACTATAGGCCATAAGGCCCAGGTACGTGTTGTCGATGATATCGGTGTGAATGTTGTCACATTTGTCGTCGTTTTGCCTGGAGGTTGTCATTGTTTTGATGGTGGACATTTTAGGATTGCAATCTGTATATAAAGGGTCGATATTTTTCGTTCATGGCTGTTGAGTCAGTAAAATATTCAGAATAAAAATACATGATGATAAAATCATTCAAAAGCCTGATGTTATCATGATTGTACTGCATAAAAATTATTACTAGTTATTCTACATGAAGTATTTATGCTGATGTCGAAGTGTGAAAAATAGGAGTCTATACTGTTACTGATCCTGAGTTACATCCTGTATTTTACTCCAGAGCTGCACTCACTATTCTGCTGGTGCAGTCACTGTGTACATACATTACATTACTTATCCTGTACTGATCCTGAGTTACATCCTGTATTATACCCCAGAGCTGCACTCACTATTCTGCTGGTGCAGTCACTGTGTACATACATTACATTACTTATCCTGTACTGATCCTGAGTTACATCCTGTATTATACCCCAGAGCTGCACTCACTATTCTGCTGGTACAGTCACTGTGTACATACATTACATTACTTATCCTGTACTGATCCTGAGTTACATCCTGTATTATACTCCAGAGCTGCACTCACTATTCTGCTGGTGCAGTCACTGTGTTCATACATTACTTATCCTGTACTGATCCTGAGTTGCATCCGGTATTATACTCCAGAGCTGCACTCACTGTTCTGCTGATGCAGTCACTGTGTTCATACATTACTTATCCTGTACTGATCCTGAGTTACATCCTGTATTATACTCCAGAGCTGCACTCACTATTCTGCTGGTGCAGTCACTGTGTACATACATTACATTACTTATCCCGTACTGATCCTGAGTTGCATCCGGTATTATACTCCAGAGCTGCACTTACTATTCTGCTGGTGGAGTCACTGTGTACATACATTACTTAACCTGTACTGATCCTGAGTTACATCCTGTATTATACCCCAGAGCTGCACTCACTATTCTGCTGGTGCAGTCACTGTGTACATACATTACATTACTTATCCTGTACTGATCCTGAGTTACATCCTGTATTATACTCCAGAGATGCACTCACTATTCTGCTGGTGCAGTCACTGTGTACATACATTACATTACTTATCCCGTACTGATCCTGAGTTGCATCCGGTATTATACTCCAGAGCTGCACTTACTATTCTGCTGGTGGAGTCACTGTGTACATACATTACTTATCCTGTACTGATCCTGAGTTACATCCTGTATTATACCCCAGAGCTGCACTCACTATTCTGCTGGTGCAGTCACTGTGTACATACATTACATTACTTATCCTGTACTGATCCTGAGTTACATCCTGTATTATACTCCAGAGATGCACTCACTATTCTGCTGGTGCAGTCACTGTGTACATACATTACATTACTTGTCCTGTACTGATCCTGAGTTACATCCTGTATTATACTCCAGAGCTGCACTCACTATTCTGCTGGTGGAGTCACTGTGTACAGACATTACTTATCCTGTACTGATCCTGAGTTACATCCTGTATTATACTCCAGAGCTGCACTCACTATTCTGCTGGTGCAGTCACTGTGTTCATACATTACTTATCCTGTACTGATCCTGAGTCACATCCTGTATTATACTCCAGAGCTGCACTCACTATTCTGCTGGTGCAGTCACTGTGTACATACATTACTTATCCTGTACCGATCCTGAGTCAGGCTACTTTCACATTAGCGTTTTCAATTCCGCTATTGAGATCCGTCATAGGATCTCGATAGTGGAAGAAAATGCACTTCAGTTTTGTCCACATTCATTGTCAATGGGAACAAAACTGAACTGAACGAAACGAAGTGCTCCAAAATGTATTTAAAATGCAAGCATCGTTTTTTTTGTCCGCAATGTGGTGCGGAGCAAGACGGATCCGTCCTGACACACAATGTCAGTCAATGGGGATGAATCCGTTTTCTCGGACACAATAGAAAACGATTCCGTCCCCCATTCACTTTCAGTGGCTAGAAACGTAGGCTGTGTGGGCAGATAAGGACCATTTGGCCCATCTAGGGGTCATTCTTCATTCTCTGCAGTCTATTATTGGTTGTACCTCATCGGTGACCAAGATTTTCCATCATCGCTGTTTGCTTGGAGCATATTGTATGAAAGCATATTGATTACATTCTGAACAGACACAGCGGGCGGACATGTATTTACAGAGCAGGGTGGATCCTGGGGGCGCTGCCAGAGCACACAGCGCGGAGGTGCTGGGCTTTGTAGTCCTAACCAGAAGCCATTGCTGAATCTGCAAAGAGGTATCTCCCAAGGAAGACACCTCATTAGCGCCTCCTCTTTGAAGTGGCTCCCTGTGAGTCAAGATCCAACTTTCCAATATATAGCAGTGCCAGATATCCGCAGACCGCTGTTTCATCGCGCCCTAAGTGACTGAATCTGGGATTGTTTGGTTTTGACTTGGACCAGATCCTGGAGACAATTATTTTATCTCTCGGGTGGCGGATATCGCCTGTAATCGCAACGAGGGTCCTGATGGTTTATCCAGGAACACGTCTTGACTTTATGGTGCATAACGTCTCACACCTCACACTTGTAGCTGCCTTTTCAGCTATTGCTCTCTGGTATCAACCTCTTAAAGTAGAGCAGCCGTGACAGGGTGCAGACTACTACTCCCCCGCAGACTACTACTCCCAGAATTCCTATTCAAAGCGAAGGTAGAATTTATCGACGGCGAATCGATTGCTTGAAAGTACAGGATAAGTCTCCTCTCGCTCTCAGTCCATGATTTTGTGTGGGCTCTTGCCCTCTTATTCACTTTTTTCTTGCCGTCTGTCCGTCACTCGTCCCTGTAATGACTGTGGCAGTGGTTGTGTCGTGCCCCCGCCCTTCCGTCCTGTACGAGGTTATTTGCTCTGCCGTGGACTTTACCCCCGGGACTTGGCAGCCGGATCATTTATCTCTCAAATCTGGAGTAGTCTAAATTGAGAGGCATTTAACGAGTCCCCCCCCCCCCCCCCTCCGCAAAATATTGCGTGTGCATGCCATTGGAAAAAGGTCGCCTCGCTCTGTTATTCGTTACACCTTCAGGCAGTCATCCCTCTGTACAGGCGAATGCAGTGCGTTGCTCTTTGCCATCGGGCTGTTTCCCTGTGTTTACCAGCTGTTGTTTGCCGTCATTATCCCCTTATCGCAAGTTTCCCTAGGCTATGTCACATTCATCGGTCACATGGCCTAGACGTAGCTCAGCCTCGCTGAAGGGAATGGGGTTGCAATACCAAGCACAGCCACTACACAAGGGACGGCGCTTTGCTTGAGCTAAGAGGAGGAGCGGTGCTACTGTGAGTGCCGGTGCCTTCTTAAACAGGATGTCAGACCCCCACCGATCAGATACCGAGGACCTATCCTGATGTCCCAACCGTCAGATGGGCAGACTGGGAACTTAGGCTACTTTCACACTTGCGTTTTTCTTTTCCGGCATAGAGTTCCGTCACAGGGGCTCTATACCGGAAAAGAACTGATCAGGTATGTCCCCATGCATTCTGAATGGAGAGTAATCCGTTCAGTTTGCATCAGGATGTCTTCAGTTCAGTCGTTTTGACTGATCAGGCAAAAGAGAAAACCGTATCATGCTACTGTTTTATCTCCGGCTAAAAAAACTGAAGACTTGCCTGAATGCCGGATCAGGCATTTTTTCCCATAGGAATGTATTAGTGCCGGATCCGGCATTCAGAATACCGGAATGCCGGATCCGTCCTTCCGGTATGCGCATGCGCAGACTGAAAAAAAGGTGAAAAAATAAATGCCGGATCCGTTTTTGCCGGATGACACCGGAAAGACAGATCCGGCATTTCAATGTATTTTTTCGACTGATCAGGCATTTTTAAGACTGATCAGGATCCTGATCAGTCTTACTAATGCCATCAGTTAGCATACATTTTGCCTGATCCGGCAGGCAGTTCCGGCGACGGAACTGCTTGCCGGATCTCTCTGCCGCAAGTGTGAAAGTAGCCTTAAAGAGGCCCTGGGGGGGGAAAAAAAAAAAGTTGACACATTTTGTAGCCGGATCCAAATTGACCAAAGGCAGGGCCATCAGTATCATATTGTGGAACGTTATACCCCCCAGCATCACAAAATACCTACCCCAAAACTGCCCCTCTGTGGCGTCCAGCACCACTTACCATGTTCTTTTGCAATACAGTTGAAATCAGGAGGGGACAGATCGTTAGTCACCATGGCTGGTGGCTATGAGGAGGGCACTGGAGGCCCCATGGGCATCGGCCCACCTGGAAGTTTCCCTGTTGGATCTATGGCCAGTCCGCCCCTGGTCACGCGGCCTTTGTGCAGCTCAATCCGATCTAAGTAAATGGTACTGAGCTGCAATACCAAGCACGGCCACTATACAGTGAACAGCGCTGTGCTGGGCGGAGGTAGACTGTAGTGTTCTTTAGGCCCCATGCACACAACCGTATTTTTGGTGCGGGTCGGATGTGGACCAATGGAGTCGCAAAATATGCGGCATCACACCGTGTGCTGTCCACACACACATGTCCATTTCGCCGTCCTGCAAAAAAGTTTTGCAGCTGAGAATAGCCATTTTTTAACATGGAGTGGGACACGGGGAATGTGAAAATGTGTGGCGTACGTGGCTGTTAACCGTGCGTTTGAGGACCGCAAAACTGAGATGTGGTGCAACAGTCCATGTAGAATCAGCCAACAGAACAGGATTTTAAGTGTTTTTTTCTCAATAGGTCATCAACATCTGATCCTTGGTGGTCCGACTCCCCTGCTCATGAGCTGTATGAGTGGACCGCAGCGCTCTAGTACACCCGTCGTAGCGCTGTACATTGTATAGCGTCTGTGCTTGTGATTGCAGCTCAGCCCCATTCACTGGAATATAACTGAGCCACACAAAAGCCATGTGACCAATGGACGTCGTGTCACAGGCCACGGAAGGGTGCGAAACCGTCACCCAAGCACCATGGCCTCTTATAACAGCTGATCGGCAGGGGTGCCAGGAGACAGACCCCCACCGATCAGATTTCAAGATGGGTCATCAATAAGGGCTCATGCACACGACCGTGTGCTGGCCGTTTCATGCATTGGGGACCACAATTTGCGGTCCCCAATGCACGGCAACATCCGTGCGGCGGCCGCAGACAGATCCAGACTCATTCAACTTAAATGGGTCCGTGGTCTGTCCGCACCGCAAAAAAATAGTGCATGCACTACTTTTTTGTGGTGCGGAGGCACGTACAGAAATCCCACGGAAGCACACCGTAGTACTTCTGTTCCGTGCCTCCGTTCCGCATCTCCCGGATTGGGGACCCATTGAAATTAATGGGTCCGCGATCCGTGATGCGGGATGCACACTGCCGGTGCCCGTGTATTGTGGACCCCCTGTATGTGGGCCGCAATACGACCACGGGCAGCACATGGTCGTGTGCCAGAGCCCTAAGCCCCAGAAAGAAGAAATGTTGCAGAAATGCCCTATTTTTGTCATTTATTGCTCTTTTTACAGTAGCTGTAAGCTATTGGGGTGTAATTTTAGCCGTTTATACTTGTTACCCACAGGAACACATTTTGCAGTATAATGACCCAATGTGGATTTAAAGGGTTTCTATCACTTCATATGACATAATTAGCTGGCAGACACTAGCGACCTGCTAGTGTCTGCTCTGGCCAACCATCCTACTATAATCACTTGTGGGGCAGCGGTTTTGCTAAAAAACTAACTTTTATAAATATGCTAATGAGCCTCTAGGTGCTATGTGGGCGTCATTAGCACCTAGAGGCTCCGTCTACCTTCATACACAGCGGCCGCCCAGCACGTCCCTCCAGCCCGCCCATGTCCTCCTCCGTGTGACGCAGCGGCCGAATTCTCGCGCATGCGCCGTGCGCGGCTGTATTCGGCGCATTAGAGATGTCTGAGCTCGGAGCGGTCAGACATTCAATGCGCATGCGCGGAACAGCCGCGCATGCGCATTGAATGTCTGACCGCTCCGAGCTCAGACATCTCTAATGCGCCGAATACAGCCGCGCACGGCGCATGCGCGAGAATTCGGCCGCTGCGTCACACGGAGGAGGACATGGGCGGGCTGGAGGGACGTGCTGGGCGGCCGCTGTGTATGAAGGTAGACGGAGCCTCTAGGTGCTAATGACGCCCACATAGCACCTAGAGGCTCATTAGCATATTTATAAAAGTTAGTTTTTTAGCAAAACCGCTGCCCCACAAGTGATTATAGTAGGATGGTTGGCCAGAGCAGACACTAGCAAGTCGCTAGTGTCTGCCAGCTAATTATGTCATATGAAGTGATAGAAACCCTTTAAAGCTCTCCCATTTGCCCTCAGTATTATGTGGAAGTAGCTGCCCCCAGTCTATGCACTGAAATGCTGCTCCAACCCGGGGAAATTGGCCTTTTTAAGATTCGGGGTTTTTGCTCTCCAGCCAGAATTAACTTTTCCAGGGGGAATATAATTATATTGTGACCATTATTACCCAGTGTTTCCCAAACAGTAACATTTCCAACAAGCTCTGCATCATTAGAAATGACCAGATCCAACAAAACATTGCCCCTAGTGTGGTCTTCTACAAACTGGCCCATAAAGTGGTCCATGATCAAACTGAGGAATCTTCTCCCCTGTGTAGCTGAGGAAGAACCATGACCCCAGTCAATATCTTGGAAGTTAAAGTCTCCCATTATGACCAGTGTACCAGCCTCTGCTGCCCGCTCTATTTGGTTATACAGCTGAACTTCTATCTCCTACGTGATGTTAGGGGATCTATAGATTACACCAAGTATTATTTTTTCATTTCCCTTTGAACTTCCACCTATAAGGGTTCCACATCCTCACCCACAATTGCCTCTTTCACACTTGTCTTCAGATCACTCCTCACATACAGGCACACGCCACCTCCTTCTCTATTGGCCCTGTCTTTCCTAAATAGTATAAATCCCTGAATATTTAAGTTACTATTTCATTTCCCACATTCAGTTCCCGGAAAGTGAATATCTGGGATTTTTTGGGTACCTTTGGTTGATCTTGTTAGTTGTAGCAGGTCCATGTTACCAGTAGCTACCAGGATCTCGGCACGGTATCTCTGTGCATTCAAAATGCCATCAATAAAATGCACCTGTGTTCGTTGTCCATGACACACGCCTGCCCATACCATAACCCCACCGCCACCATATGGCCACTCGATCCACAACGTTGACGTCAGCAAACCGCTCACCCACACGCTGTCTGCCATCTGCCCTGAACAGTGAAAACCAGGACTCATCCGTGAACAGAACGCCTCTCCAACGTGCCAGACGCCATCGAATGTGAGCATTTGCCCACTCAAAGACGGTTAGGACGATGAACTGCAGTCAGGTCCAGACCCCGACGAGGACGACGAGCATGCAGATGAGATTCCCCGAGACGGTTTCTGACAGTTTGTGCAGAAATTCTTTGGTTATGCAAACCGATTGTTGCTGCAGCTGTCCGGGTGGCTGGTCTCAGACGATCATGGAGGTGAACATGACGGATGTGGAGGTCGTGGGCTGGTGTGGTTACACGTGGTCTGCGGTAGTGAGGCCGGTTGGATGTACTGCCATATTCTCTGAAACGGCTTATGGTAGAGAAATAACCATTCATTGCACGGGCAACCGCTCTGGTAGACATTCCTGCAGTCAGCATGCCAATTGCACACTCCCTCAAACATTGCGACATCTGTGGCATTGTACTGTGGGATCAAACTGCACATTTCAGAGTGGTCTTTCATTGTGGGCAGTCTAAGGCACACTGTGCAATATTCATGCTGTCTGATCGGCACCTTGATATGCCACACCTGTGAGGTGGGATGGATTATCTCGGCAAAGGAGAAGCGCTCACTAACCCAGATTTAGAAAGATTTGTGAACAATATTTGACAGTAATGGGTCTTTTGTGTCTGTAGAAAATGTTTCAGATCTTTGAGTTCAGCTCATGCAAAATGGGAGCAAAACTGAAAGTGTTGCATTTGTATTTTTGTTCAGTGTATATAATCTTTAGTTATTTTAGAATGTTTTGTATTCTAAGCAGTTTTGTGAAATATTATCCCTTAGGGACGACTTCATTCACCCTGTAGTATTGCACTGAGGTCCCACCCTGTTCTTTCCTATTCACACACACATAACTCAGAAATCTGACATATATAGTTGTCACAGTTTGCATGGTTTCCGCTTCTTGTCTTGAACTTTGTATGGATTTTTATTTTTTTTGCAATGGTCGTTAACACCTAGTTTTTATTTGCAGACTCGAGCAAGCTGCTGGGAGACCAGCAAAACAGCAACTACGGGACGGTCCCGGTCTTTAGGCCCCCTTGCATGGTGAGTAGTAGGGAGGTTGCCAATTTACGGTCTAGTGAATGGGTCCTCATGTCGAGTGGCTAACACCCCCCCTCCCCGCCCTATAAACTCCCTCCTCATCCTCTCCCCTTTTTTGCAGGAGCTTTGTGGATACTGTAAAGTAAGATGGCGCACGGTTATCTGTTACCTCCTCTGCGTTCTCACCCTGGGGCTTCCATTCATCATCTTCCACTGGAAGCCTCGACTCTACGTCCTGGCCACCAGCCGCCGCTGCTCCCTGGCTGAAGCCGACACGCTGGTTATTAAGGTAAACGGGCCGCGCCGCAACGTGAAGCGCCGTCCGTGTCCAGAGCTTCTTGCGTTGTGTCGTTACCTTTTGTGTCTTTGGGTTATTTTCCAAAACCTCTCACCCGACAGACTTGATTTGTCGCTTGATGATCGGACATATTAGATCCCGTGGAGTGATGCTGCTGTCTTTTTGATTTCAGGATATCTTTGGACAGACGTTTATAGTGGACGTGCAGGAGGAGCATGGATTGGATCCCAGGTGCGTCAGTATCTCACCCACCCCTCAATAAATCAACTGGGGGTGACGGCACAGAATAAGCTAGGGTTCGTCCACGTGGGGTGTAAATTCCGTGTCTAAATCTTACTGAGGTACAAATGCGTTGGCCGCTGGTTTCACCCTACACGTTGCAAAGGGACAAGTCCGCAGTCAAAGTCTGCAACTGAAATTGGCACTGTGTGGGTTTAAAATCATTTTCTGCATGGATCCCTTCCGCAGGATCTGGTAAAATGGCATCCACTTTGCTGCAACTCCGGAGAGAAGATCTACAGCATATCTGCCCCATGTGAATATCGCTATAGCCCCCCCCCCCAGCTTTTCCTGGTATTATATGGTCACTATCACATCTGAGGGATTTGATCGTTGAAGGGGTTGTCCATATCTGATTGGTGGGTGTCCATCTTCCAGCACCCCCACTGGTCAAGCTGGCCTTTTCATTGTATAACGAGCACAGTCCTGTTCGTTGTATAATGGCCGTGCTTGGTATTACGGCTCAGTCCCATTCACTTGAATGGGACTGAGCTGCACAAAGGCCACATGACTGATGGACGGGACATCACAGGCCTGAGAGCCGCAGCCTCTTCAAACAGCTAAACTGCTGTGGTGCTGGGATTTGGACACCCTCGTCATCAATATTTAAAGGGGTCCTCTCACTTCAGCAAATGGCATTTATCATGTACTGAAAGTTACTACAAGGCGCTTACTAATGTATTGTGATTGTCCATATTGCCTCCCTTGCTGGCTTCATTTCTTTTTCTCATCCAGGGGTTACGACCACCCTGCAATCCGGCAGTGGCACTCGTGCTTGCCCACTAAAAGAAAAAGCGACAGCCTATGTGCACCCCCTCAGTCCTGGCCACCAGATTCCTATAGTGTGCAAGCACGACCACCGCTGCTGGATTTCAGGGTGGTCGTAACCCCTGGATACGAGCAGTGTGTAATGTGATGGAAACAAATTAATCCAGCCAGCAAAAGAGGCAATATGGACAATCACAATACATTAGTAAGTGCCTTGTATTAACTTTCTCTACATGATAAATGCCATTTGCTGACGTGAGAGGACCCCTTTAAAAATCACAAACCTCCTTTTAAAGATGTATTCCCATCTGAGACAATGGGGGCATATCTCTAGGACCCACACCGCTGGGACCCACACCTATCTCGTAAAGTCCCGGAGGGAGCACCTCGCTTGCGCGGTTGCCTTCCATTAATTTCTATAGGGCTGCCAAAAATAAAACAGCGGTGGCCCACCTGTTTCCGTCGGACCCATAGAAATGAATGGGAGCGGCGGCCGCCCATGCGTGGTGCGCTCCCATTCACTTCTGTGGGGGAGAGCGCTTGGTGGTGGCCGGACCTCCAGCCACCACTTTCCCCTCTCCGTTTTCGATATAGGAGCGGGTCCCAGATATGCCCCCATTGTCTCAGATGGGAATACCCCTTTAAGCTATTCCCTGTATGTTTCTATGAAGATGTGTCCATTTAGAGTTAAATCATTTCCAGCATATGTGTATTTGGTCTAATGGTTGGTGTTCATAGCCTGCAGGTTGACAGTCAGCTGGGCGCAGCGGCGGGTGGCAGCGTGGCTCTTGCTGTTGGTGAAGAAGATGAGTTCAAGGACACAATTCAGCTGCATAACAAGGAGGAGGTGAGGAATCATCGGCAAAACTTAGGACAATGACACAATAAGCGTTTTCCGGATTTCTCTGATTTGGTCAGCCGCGCACATTGGATAATGTGTATACAAGTAGTTGGGGATATACTCGGCTCCACATATATATAACTCAGGCATTTATTTTTTTATTTGTAGACGAACGTCCTGCGCTACTTTGTGTTTGAGGGGATTCGCTATATCTGGAGGGAGCAGCCGATGGACTTTGTTAAGGTCTGGTAAGTTGATCAGCGTCTCTAACAACCAGATGTGATAACCAAATTCCTTTCTACTGTGGAAAATCTGCTGGTCACATGTGACTTTATAACAAATATTTCTACTCCCAGTTCGCTGGATGAAGGGTTAACGTGCGGCGAGGTTCATAAATTCAAGTCCGGCCTTGGCCAATCAGAGCACAATAGTCGGTGAGTTGTTGGTTGGCGAGAATGTCACTATATTGTAATGTGGGTTTTTTAAGACACTGTAATGACAAAGGAGGCTGCATTGTAGAGAAGGTTGCGGGCACCAGCGAGGCTGTGCTGTAGAGAAGGCTGCGGGCACCAGGGAGGCTGTGCTGTAGAGAAGGCTGCGGGCACCAGGGAGGCTGTGCTGTAGAGAAGGCTGCGGGCACCAGCGAGGCTGTGCTGTAGAGAAGGCTGCGGGCACCAGGGAGGCTGTGCTGTAGAGAAGGCTGCGGGCACCAGGGAGGCTGTGCTGTAGAGAAGGCTGCGGGCATCGGGGAGGCTGTGCTGTAGAGAAGGCTGCGGGCACCAGGGAGGCTGTGCTGTAGAGAAGGCTGCGGGCACCAGGGAGGCTGTGCTGTAGAGAAGGCTGCGGGCACCAGCGAGGCTGTGCTGTAGAGAAGGCTTCGGGCACAAGGGAGGCTGCATTATAGAGAAGGCTGTGGGCACCAGGGAGGCTGCATTGTAGAGAAGGCTGTGGGCACCAGGGAGGCTGCATTGTAGAGAAGGCTGTGGGCACCAGGGAGGCTGCATTGTAGAGAAGGCTGTGGGCACCAGGGAGGCTGCATTGTAGAGAAGGCTGTGGGCACCAGGGAGGCTGCATTGTAGAGAAGGCTGTGGGCACCAGGGAGGCTGCACTGTAGAGAAGGCTGCGGGCACCAGGGAGGCTGTGCTGTAGAGAAGGCTGTGGGCACCAGGGAGGCTGTGCTGTAGAGAAGGCTGTGGGCACCAGGGAGGCTGTGCTGTAGAGAAGGCTGTGGGCACCAGGGAGGCTGTGCTGTAGAGAAGGCTGTGGGCACCAGGAAGGCTACACTATAAAGAAGGCTGTGGGCACCAGGGAGGCTGCACTGTAGAGAAGGCTGTGGGCACCAGGAAGACTGCGCTATAGAACAGGCTGTGGGCACCAGGGAGTCTGCACTGTAGAGAAGGCTGTGGGCACTAGGGAGGCTGCATTGTAGAGAAGACTGCGGGCACCAGGGAGGCTGCACTGTAGAGAAGGCTGTGGGCACCAGGGAGGCTGCACTGTAGAGAAGGCTGTGTGCACCAGGAAGGCTACACTTTAGAGAAGGCTATGGGCACCAGGGAGGCTGCACTGTAGAGAAGGCTGTGAGCACCAGGGAAGCTACACTGTAGAGAAGTCTTGGCACTAGGGAGGCTATAGTTTCAGAGCACAATAGTCGGTGAGTTGTTGGTTGGCGAGAATGTCACTATATTGTAATGTGGTGTTTTTTAAGACACTGTGATGACAGAGGAGGCTGCATTGTAGAGAAGGCTGCGGGCACCAGGGAGGCTGCATTGTAGAGAAGGCTGCGGGCACCAGGGAGGCTGCATTGTAGAGAAGGCTGTGAGCACCAGGGAGGCTGCATTGTAGAGAAGGCTGTGAGCACCAGGGAGGCTGCATTGTAGAGAAGGCTGTGAGCACCAGGGAGGCTGCATTGTAGAGAAGGCTGTGAGCACCAGGGAGGCTGCATTGTAGAGAAGGCTGTGGGCACCAGGGAGACTGCGCTGTAGAACAGGCTGTGGGCACCAGGGTGGCTGTGCTGTAGAGAAGGCTGTGAGCACCAGGGAGAGAAGGCTGCGGGCACCAGGGAGGTTACACTGTAAAGAAGGCTCTGTGCACCAGGAAGGCTACACTGTAAAGAAGGCTGTGGGCACCAGGGAGACTGCGCTGTAGAACAGGCTGTGGGCACCAGGGAGGCTGCATTGTAGAGAAGGCTGCGGGCACCAGGGAGGCTGCACTGTAGAACAGGCTTTGGGCACCAGGGAGACTGCGCTGTAGAACAGGCTGTGGGCACCAGGGAGACTGCGCTGTAGAACAGGCTGTGGGCACCAGGGAGACTGCGCTGTAGAATAGGCTGTGGGCACCAGGGAGACTGCGCTGTAGAACAGGCTGTGGGCACCAGGGAGACTGCGCTGTAGAACAGGCTGTGGGCACCAGGGAGTCTGCACTGTAGAGAAGGCTGCGGGCACCAGGGAGGCTGCACTGTAGAACAGGCTGTGGGCACCAGGAAGACTACACTGTAAAGAAGGCTGTGGGCACCAGGGAGGCTGCATTGTAGAGAAGGCTGTGGGCACCAGGGAGACTGCATTGTAGAGAAGGCTGTGGGCACCAGGGAGGCTGTGCTGTAGAGAAGGCTGCGGGCACCAGGGAGGCTGCACTGTAGAGAAGGCTGTGGCCACCAGGGAGACTGCACTGTAGAGAAGGATGTGGGCACCAGGAAGGCTACACTGTAGAGAAGTCTTGGCACTAGGGAGGCTATAGTTTAGTGAAGGCTGTGGGCACCAGGCAGGCTACATATGTCCTCTATGAGCTGTTGGCTCCTTTGTTCAGTCCTCTCCTTCATTTTCGTGCCTTGCAGGAAGTTGATTTATGGTAATAATGAAATTGATGTTCCTGTTAAATCCTACGGATACCTTCTAATCGAGGAGGTAAGTTGGTGGCGTCCCCGCAGACACTTCACAGTGTGAACACGGTCATGCTTGCATTGCAGGCTGTTCCTAAGGTTGACAACTGTCCCTGTTTCCTGACAGGTCCTGAATCCATTCTACATCTTCCAAGTGTTCAGTGTCATCCTCTGGCTATGTGAGAAATATTATTACTTTGCCGCCTGCATCATAATCATATCTGTCATCTCCATCTCCGTCTCGCTCTATGAAACTCGGAAGGTGAGAACTTTGTTACCCCTTACCCCCAGTCACTGCGTCCTTTACCGGGATATGGCGGTCATTTTTACATTATGATGCAATTCTGTAGGCTCGGTCAGAGCGGGGGAAGTCTTTTACCTCCCTGATCTATTGTCTCAGACTTGTTACTTGCATTGTTAAGTCTCCCAATGCATTTCTTCTGTCTCCCACTACAGCAAAGTGTCACCCTGCACAATATGGTGAGGATGATGGTGAGCGTTACAGTGCGAAGGGCGAGCGGAGGTGAGAGTAGGTCCCAAATGGTGTCACTGATGTAAACACATCCAGATGTGGATACTGCTAACATAAATCATGATACTGTCATCGACACATAGGAAATAGTATGGTTTTGAGATTTTTTTTTTCTAGTTTATCTTTTCATCTCTTATACTCAAACTCCCTCTGAATAGTGTATGGCAGGGACACTCCGCTAGTTTAATAAAGGTCAGGGGAAGGTTCGAGCTGAAAAACAACACTGAAGATGTTGTCTTATTAGGGGTTCACAAACTTTGTAGAACTATTGTTATTTGTTATTAGTAGGAAAACCAGAACAGAATGCAAAATTAGGACTCCGGACCCCTAAGGTCACTCTGACCCCAGTCAGATGCCTAAGGTCATTCAGAACCCAGACCAGATGCCTAAGCTCATTTAAACCCCAAAACAGACCCCTGAACTCATTTAGACCACAGAACAGACAGCAAAACTCATTTATACCCCAGACCAGATACCTAAGCTCATTCAGACTCGAGCCCAGACCACTAAAATCGTTCAGACTCCAGACCAGACCCCTAAACTCATTCAGATCCCAGACTAGACCCCTAAACTCATTTAGACCCCTGACCAAACACCTGAACTAATTCAGACCCAAGATCATATTCCTAAGCTCATGTAGACCACAGACCAGACCCTAAATTCATTTATACCCCAGACCAGACCCCTTAAGCTCCTTTAGACCCCAGAGCAGACTGCTAAACCCATTTAGACCCCAGACCAGACACCTAAACTAATTTAAACCCCAGACCAGACACCTAAACTCATTTAGACCCTAGACCAGACACCTAAACTCATTTAGACCCCAGACTAGATGCATAAGTTCATTCAGACTCCAGACCGAACCCCTAAACTAATTCCGATCCAGACTAGACCTCTAAACTAATTTACACCCTGACCAAACCCCTAAACCAATTCAGACCCAAGACCAGAGGCCTAAGCTCATGTAGACTCCAGACCAGACCCATAAACTCATTTATACCCTAGACCAGTCCCCTTTAAGCTCATTTAGATCCCAGAGCAGATCCCTAAACTCATTTAGACCCCAGACAAGATGGCTAAACTCATTTATACCCCAAACTAGACACATTTAACTCATTCAGACTCCAGACAAGACCTCTAAGCTCATTCAGACTCCAGACCAGATCCCTAAACTTATTCCAATCCCAGGCTAGACTCCTAAAATCAATTAGACCCCAGACCAACCCCCTAAACTAATTGCGACCCAAGATCAGATGCCTAAGCTCATTTAGACCCCAGAACAGACCCGTAAACTTATTTAGACCTCAGACCAGACCTCTAAGCTCACCTAGCAGTATTTCCTTCTACAGTGATGCAGTTCACCGTTACTGTGGCTTTTCGGTGAGTGCTGTTGACTCTTCTCCTTCCATTGTCTTCAATTTTAGAGGAGCTGATTGTGAATTCTCTGGACCTGGTTCCTGGGGACTGCATTCTGCTGCCACCGGAGGGGCTGTTAATGCCGTGTGATGCCGCCTTGCTGTCAGGGGAGTGTATGGTGAATGAGAGCATGCTGACCGGTGAGTGGAGGCTGTATATTACCACGATGGTATGGTCACACGTCTTCATTATATAATTCATTCTCTGCCTCTTGTGACTTATAGGTGAAAGTGTGCCCGAAATGAAGACCCCGTTACCTGACGAACCCTCTGCTGCTGACACAGTTTACTCTTCGGATGCCCATCGCCGTCACACTCTGTTTTGTGGAACCCAGATCATTCAGGCTAAGAGCTACCTGGATAAGGAAGTCATTGCTGTAGTCCTAAAGACAGGTATCGCATGACCTGAAGAAAATGCCATCCAGAAATAAACGGGTTAAATATTTATACTGCATTAGATGAAAAAATGACTGAAATATGTTTATTCTTTCTGTTAGTGCAGACTGCAGTCATGCCACAACCAGGGAGAATATATATGAACCTATTGTTTTAATTCTGTTTATTGCCTTTTTGATGTAATAACATTTGTTTGTGGTGGGAGTGATTTGTCATATGTCCATAGTTACATCCTGTATTATACTCCAGAGCTGCACTCACTATTCTGCTGGTGCAGTCACTGTGTACATACATTACATTACTTATCCTGTACTGATCCTGAGTTACATCCTGTATTATACTCCAGAGCTGCACTCACTATTCTGCTGGTGGAGTCACTGTGTACATACATTACTTGTCCTGTACTGATCCTGAGTTACATCTTGTATTATACTCCAGAGCTACACTCACTATTCTGCTGGTGCAGTCACTGTGTACATACATTACATTACTTATCCTGTACTGATCCAGAGTTACATCCTGTATTATACCCCAGAGCTGCACTCACTATTCTGCTGGTGCAGTCACTGTGTACATACATTACATTACTTATCCTGTACTGATCCGGAGTTATATCCTGTATTATACTCCAGAGCTGCACTCACTATTCTGCTGGTGGAGTCACTGTGTACATACATTACATTACTTATCCTGTACTGATCCTGAGTTACATCCTGTATTATACTCCAGAGCTGCACTCACTATTCTGCTGGTGCAGTCACTGTGTACATACATTACATTACTTATCCTGTACTCATCCTGAGTTTCATCCTGTATTATACTCCAGAGCTGCACTCACTATTCTGCTGGTGCAGGCACTGTGTACATACATTACTTATCCTGTACTCATCCTGAGTTACATCCTGTATTATACTCCAGAGCTGCACTCACTATTCTGCTGGTGCAGGCACTGTGTACATACATTACTTGTCCTGTACTGATCCTGAGTTACATCTTGTATTATACTCCAGAGCTGCACTCACTATTCTGCTGGTGCAATCACTGTGTACATACATTACTTATCCTGTACTGATCCTGAGTTTCATCCTGTATTATACTCCAGAGCAGCACTCACTATTCTGCTGGTGGAGTCACTGTGTACATACATTACTTATCCTGTACTGATCCTGAGTTACATCCTGTATTATACTCCAGAGCTGCACTCACTATTCTGCTGGTGCAGTCACTGTGTACATACATTACATTACTTATCCTGTACTGATCCTGAGTTACATCCTGTATTATACTCCAGAGCTGCACTCACTATTCTGCTGGTGGAGTCACAATGTACATACATTACATTACTTATCCTGTACTGATTCTGAGTTACATCCTGTATTATACTCCAGAGCTGCACTCACTATTCTGCTGGTGCAGTCACTGTGTACATACATTACTTATCCTGTACTGATCCTGAGTTACATCCTGTATTATACTCCAGAGCTGCACTCACTATTCTGCTGGTGGAGTCACTGTGTACATACATTACATTACTTATCCTGTACTGATCCTGAGTTACATCCTGTATTATACTCCAGAGCTGCACTCACTATTCTGCTGGTGGAGTCACTGTGTACATACATTACATTACTTATCCTGTACTGATCCTGAGTTACATCCTGCATTAATTTGAATTTTTTCAGAGGTCACATGGACCAGGCGTATTTTTGCAGCTCCTCTGACTAGTATTATTAAAACTCAGTTTTATTGTAATTATTTTTAAAACCACATATTACTTGGGAGCTGATTTGTCATATGGCCATAGTTACATCCTGCATTATACTCCAGAGCTGCACTCACTATTCTGCTGGTGCAGTCACTGTGTACTTACATTACATTACTTATCCTGTACTGATCCTGAGTTACATCCTGTATTATACTCCAGAGCTGCACTCACTATTCTGCTGGTGCAGTCACTGTGTACATACATTACATTACTTATCCTGTACTGATCCTGAGTTACATCCTGTGTTTGCAGCTCTGAAGCACACAGGACTTCTGACTTTTCCCAATGACAAGCAGCAGTTTTATATCAATATGTTCAGTAGTGGACACAGATTTTAAGCCTGACCTGTTCTGTTCATCAGTTAAGGCTTTGGAACTGAAATGATCTTTTGTTTTTGACCTTTTAGGTTTTTGCACTGTGAAAGGAAATCTCATCAGCTCCATCCTGCACCCCAAACCGATCCGCTTCAAGTTCTACCAGGACTCTTTCAAGTTTGTCCTCGTCCTCGCTATATTTGGTAAGTTATTTCAGGCTCTTGTGATCTATGTTATCACAGATCTGAGAAGTTTATCCTCAGTGGGTCCAAAGGAGTGTATATCACAGGAAGAAAAAAAACCTTCCCCCTAAAACCTAGCTTTCATTGCTACACTTAAAAAAGATCCCAAAAATTTAGGCAAGAAAAACCCTACAACGTCCCTATGTCACACATACACTCCTGGGCAGGCTGGCCGCCCGCGTCAAGGCGGCAGTTCCGCTCGTAGGTAGGGTGGAATAGGGACGTTGTAGGGTTTTTCTTGCTTATATTTTGGGGATTTTTTTTTAAATTGTAGTAATAAAGGTTACGTTTTAGGTTAAGTTTTTATATATTTTTTTGTTTTCGGTGCTATTTTTGTGCTCTATGGGTCACGTGTCATATGTAGATGTAATCTAGTCCTGTGTGTTTTGTATGGTTGTGATATTGATCATCACCTCCATCCAGGGGAGGGGGGGGGATTGGGGACTTAAAGTGGCCGTGGAAAACAAACTAAAAGTGGCCCAATGTTGTAGGCTGGTCCAAATTGACAGAAGACAAAACAAGTAGCCAGGGACAACAGAAGTAGGCAGGGCCTGCAATACCGTAGTGCAGCGCAGAATACCGCCATAACAGAACCAAATACCACAGGGCAGCACAAAATACTGCCGCCCCAACCACAGTATTCAACTGTATGAGGACTGTAATATAGTTGAGTTCAGGAGGGCACCTGATTATTATGTACCTAGCCTGCGGCCATCAAGAGGGCTTGATTGTCCCCCTGGGCATCGACCCGCCAGGAAATTTCCCTGTAGGGTCTGTGGCCAATCCGCCCCTGTGCACATCTTACTACAGAATCAGTGCCATCTTTCCTTCATGTCCATCTGCCAAATACAGTCTGTAAATTACTGTTGTCTTGTTGCATGGTCGTTCTGTCAGTCCTCAGGGCTACTTAATAAATCTGATTTACGTCTTTTTTTATTTTTATTTTGCAGCCGTCATTGGGACCATCTACAGTGTTGTCATCCATATCACCTACAAGGTATGTGTCCTCCATAGCTGCTGCCTGTCCCAAGGTTCTCCTGGCATGTGCCGCTGATCACCTGCTTGTCTCCCGAGCAGGATAGCGTACCTGATATTATTATAACAGCCCTCGATGTCATCACTATTGTCGTGCCGCCTGCTCTTCCGGCCGCCATGACTGTGGGCACTATTTACGCCCAAAGCCGGCTGAAGAAGAAAGGTATATTCTGCATCAGTCCCCCACGCATCAACGTCAGCGGCAAGATAAAGATGGTGTGCTTTGATAAGGTAAGTTCTTTTTTTTTACCAAATCTCTTTTTATTATGCAACAAGTCATATGATGCAGTACAATGGGAGATAGCCAGTTCCAAAATGAAGAACACATCAAGTGTACACACAGCAAAGTACATGCGACGAGATATGTTAACCAACATAGAATATCGGTAGTTGTAGAATAAACTAGCGGAAATATAACGGAGGAGAGTTTGGGGGGGGGGGGGGTGAGAAGGGGATAAGGGGAAGGGAGGAGCGTAGGATGTGAGGGAAGGAAGGAAGGGAAGGGAATATAAGGGGGGGAAAGGGAACATCCAGATGGGACCATCAGATTATGATATACAAGGTAATGCCTTGTTTGGCACAGGGCATAAATGACCAGTAACTACAAGTAAAGAAGATCCGTGTCTTAGTGGCAAGGATAGTTCAAACATCCAATAAGGTATTATATCTCATATCAGTTTATGCCAGGAACGAAACCAACGGAGACTTATAACAGTGGACTAGGTGAAATACATGTGCCTAAGTGTCATAGGGTTTATGTATAAGGATAAAAGCAGGGGTCGTAGATCCTTTAGAGAGGGAGCTATCGTGTCGCTCCGTAGCAGAGGCTAAGGAGGACCTGAATGCTTAGGAGAGAAACCCCCTGTAATTCTTCCATGGGCCCCAGGTCTTCAAAAAACAATGGCGGGTATGTGTTTCCCAGTGGGCTAACTCTTCGAAGCGGTATAACTGGTCCACTCTCTCGACCCAGGCCTCGACAGAGGGGGGCTTATTACTTTTCCAAAGATAGGGAATTAAGAGGCGGGCCCCGGTAATAAGCACTGTTGGTAAGTGGTTTTTGGCGGGGACAAAGGATTTAGGACAACAGAGCAGGATTAATTTAGGATCTAGCACTAGGTCGGTGGAGCAAATTTGGTTAAGGCGTTTGCCCACCTCTGTCCAGAAGGGACGGACCAACGGGCAAAACCACCATATATGAGAAAGAGATCCGATGTTAGAGCCACATCTCCAGCATTGTGCCGGTATCTCAGGATGGAGTTTGTGTAGGAACTGGGGCGTCTTATACCATCTAACCAAAAGCTTGTAGGAGTTCTCTTGAATCCTTATGCATCTGGTGAATCCGTGGGAGTGAGCTAAAATAAAGTCTTTCTCCGAGAGAGGGAGATATTAAGCTCATTCTCCCACGCGGCAAGGAAGCACAACTTGGGTGGCATGAAGGAGAGTAGCGATTTTTTAGATTATTGATAACCCATGTGGAGGGGGTTTGGGCTTTTCAAGCAGGATCTCTAGCCAGGTCGCAGATCCCTTCAGGGGACTTGGTAGGGTGAGTTTCTTGAGGTCACGTCTAAAATCTAGGATATGTAAAAAGGGAGCGTTTTTGAGTTTTGGTTGAGACAAGACATTGTCCCAGTTGAGACTGCCATCAATACGTAGCACTTCCTTCAAGGGTGTGCCTTTAAGCAAATTCCAGAAGGAGTTGAAACTGAAGAGTGGATATATGGTTGAATCAGTGTTAGAGGGGTGTTTGGGAGGGTAAATTTTAAAGCCCGTGATTTAAACATCTCAGACCAGACACACAGAGCCTCTTTTAGGGTTACCAGGTTTGAAACAGAGCCTGAGTAAGGTCTAATTCCCCAGAGGGCCAAGGATTTCTTGTCTGAAAGCAAGGAAGGTTCAAGCTCCGCACATAGGTTTTGGGGAGTATCGCAAACAAGAGAGAGGCATCTATCGGTTTGTGTCGCTTTGTAATATAGGTGAATGTCTGGCAAGCCAAAGCCACCAAATCGCCTTTCTCTAGTCAGGGTAAGATATGCTATCCTAGCTGGCTTACCTCCCCAGAGAGAAGACGAAAAAAGTCTACGCGTTTCTGTGAAGAATCTCTGTGGCTGCCAAATTGGGAGGACTTGTAGAAGATATAAGAACTTGGGCACTACATAAGTTTTAAGGTAATTTTTCTTCCCTAACCAGGAAATAAACGGGAGTTTGAGTGATGTAAGTTGGGAGCGGATCTTGTGGAGAAGGGTGGCGTAATTGAGAGAGTATAAGTCTTTGAGGTTTGGTGGGATCCGGACCCCAAGGTATGTGAGGCTCGCGGACGTCCATGAGAATGGGGTGAGGGACTTCAATTTAGTTACTAGATTGGGAGGACAGGAAACATTCATAGCCACCGATTTTGTGTAATTTATTTTAAATTTGGATATATCTCCAAATTCCGAGAAAATGGAGAGCAGCTTGGGGAAGGAGTTAATAGGATTTGTTGTGAGAATGAGCAGGTCATCTGCA
The DNA here is from genome assembly GCF_905171765.1 of Bufo bufo. Lineage (NCBI taxonomy): Eukaryota > Metazoa > Chordata > Amphibia > Anura > Bufonidae > Bufo > Bufo bufo. Next base: position 47,012,376 of record NC_053389.1, on the reverse strand, counting down.
AAAGCAGCTGTGGTGTGAGCTTGCTGGTTAGGTGTTATACCCAGGATATCGTGCTTTTGCCTTATCCTGCAAAGAAGGGTCTCCATCACAATAACAAAAAGAGCAGGTGAGAGGGGGCATCCCTGTCGGGTCCCATTGCTTATGCGGAGTGGGCACGACAAGGTACCGTTTATATTTTTATTCTTGCTGAAGGGGAAGAGAGAAAAAATCGCTTGAACGAACTGTGATGGAAAACCAAAGCCCGACGTGAAATGCCAGCTCACCCTGTCAAAGGCCTTCTCTGCGTCGGTGCTCAACAGAGCCAAGGGAGTACGAGATGAACAGGCCCAGGATATCAAGTGAAGAAGTCGGATTCTATTCTCCTTTCCTTGCCTGCCAGCAACAAATCCTACCTGCTCACGATTGATTATATCAGGAAGGACGTTTTGTAACCTTTGTGCCAAGACCTTCGCCCACCATTTCACATCAGTGTTGAGCAAAGATATTGGCCGGTAGCTACTGCAAGATAAGGGATCTTTGCCCTCCTTGTGGATGATGGTGACATGGGCCTCCAGGGATTGGGATGGGAGAGAGCCACCCCTCATTAGGGATTCACGTGCGGTATTAGAGTGTCTCGGAAGGTCTTATAGTATTGGATCGTAAAACCGTCTGGGCCTGGACTCTTCCCAGAATGGATAGAACTAAGCACTTTGGTAAGTTTCTCATCTGTTATCGGGGTTAATAATAATGATGAGTGTTCGGCGGACAATGATGGCAACTTCAGGGAACTAAGGAATTTAGTCGTGGCAAACTGAAGTGAGTGCGGATTTGAGAAAGTGGTGAGGGGTATGTTATATAAGTTTTTATAGAAGTTTCGTAATTCCTTAGCAATATCTGCCGTAGTCTTGAGGAGTACTCCCTAGGAGTCTTTTATCCCGTGGATATAGGCATCTGCGTATAGTTTCTTAATCAAGGCAGACATCAGCTTATTGCCTTTATCCCCATGGGCATAAGTTTTAAATTTGGCTCTAAACAGGAGTTTTGCTGATTTAACGTTTAAAAGGTTCTTAAGTTCAGTCCGGAGGTTGGCTAATTCCAGGGCAGTGTTTCTAGCAAGAGACTCTTTATGAACTACTTCTAGTTTAGAGATCTTAGACAATAAATTGGTAATCTCAGCTAAACGCTTCTTTTTTACCGCAGAGCCTATTGCTATAAGCTCGCCGCGGATTCGGGATTTATGGGATTCCCAGGTTATAGCTGGCGATGTTTGATCGGGTTTATTAATCTGAAAGTATTCTTCTAGGCTGGAGGATATACGTGTTCTGGTGTCGGGGTCGGCTATCAGGGTCTCATTCAGTCTCCAGTTCCACTCCCTCTGCGGCAAGTCTCTGATGTAAAAACGTAAATAGATGGGGGCATGGTCGGACAAGGTGATGCTACCTATAGTAGCTTCTGTCACTAAGGATAAGTGGGCGGCAGGGAAAAGAAGATAATCTATTCTAGTGTAGGAAGATCTAGCTGGCGAATAGAATGTAAAATCCCTGCACGTAGGGTGAAGGGTCCTCCATGCATCTGAGACACCCAGTGCCCGGAGTTGATTTCGTAAGCGACCTAATCGTTTCTGGGATATATGCGATCGTCTAGAGGAGTCGTCTAGTTCGGGTTCAATAGGGAGGTTAAAATCACCTCCAATAATAACTATCCCTTGTTTCACATCAGACAATGTCTTTAAGGTCCGAACGAGCCACTGAGCAGGTTGCTTATTAGGGGCGTAGAGATTTGCAAGGGTTACTTGAGTGCCTGCAATCACGCCTTTTACAATTAAGAATCTGCCTTCTGGGTCAGCAATGACGTCAGTATAGCGAAACGGTAGGTGTTTTCTGATGGCAATACTGACGCCCCTACTGGCCGCAGAGTGAGTGGCATGGATCCACTGCGAGAAACGGCGTTGCGGAAAGTTTGGCATTTTGCCTGTTTTAAAATGGGTTTCCTGAAGAAAGGCGATAGATACCTTTTCCTTGAATAAAAGTGACGTTATCTGGGAGCGCTTCCTAGGCTCGTTTAGACCACGGACATTGAAGGATGACACTATGATATCAGTCATGGTACATAATCTACATAAACAAGAATAGCATATGGTCCCTTGAATGTATAGGATCTGGATGGGTATAGGGGGGAAAAAAAACATGAACAGGTAACAAATAATCGCAAAGGATTGAAAGCTCCAACGAGCTCCAGCTGAGTTCAGGAGAGAAAATATTGACAAATGAACTCACCGGAGCGGGGCCTCGTGGAGCCTCCGAGGGTCTAAAGGAGACCATCGGGGAAGTTTAAGAAGTGTATCAGTACCAATAAGGGAGCTGACCAAGCCCCATAACATATAGGGAACATGAAACTTAGAACTGGAGCAATCTAAGCTCGCATTAGAGAAGCGGTAGTAGCCGCCTAAACAGTTGGTCATAGATGGTGAGACCACATTTACAATTAGAACCTATCGGCAAATAAGCAAAGTTTAAGTCCACACTAAACATGTATGAGGTTAACTTTCCTTTCCCCTATTACCTAGGGGGAGTCCGCCTAGAAGAATCAAGGTGGGTTATGGCTTGCAGCCGGGAAGCGACCCTTTTTGGGCCTGGTCGGTGTCCCTGGCGAAACCAGCTGCCAGGAATCCAGATCCGGCGGTGTTGGGATGGGGGCCCCTTGATCAGCAGGCATCCATGATGGTATCTTTATGGGTGACATTCCCAACTGCACCCACGCTGCCGTCAAATCTTTGGGGTTTTTGATAACGATGTGCTTCCCGTTCTTTACGATTGCTAGGCCAAAGGGGAAAAGCCAGCAGAAAGGAAGCTTAGCAGATTTTAAGGCTTCCAGCAACGGACGTGGGACACGCCTTTGGCCAGAGTTGAGGGCGCTAAATCTTGGAAAAAGGAAATGTCCGCACCTTCATGTTGTAGCTTGGGTGAGTCTCTGCTGCTGCGGAGAATGGCCGCTGTGTCCACATAGCTAAGCAATCCGCATATGACATCGCGTGGAGGTTCATTAGGTTTTGGTTGCGGTCTGAGGGCCCTATGAATTCTTTCTATGATGATTTGGTCGGCTCTCTCAGGTCCAAGCAGGATGGTAAAAATCTCCCGCGCAACCTTTGGTAAGGCTTCAGCCGCCACTGATTCGGGTAGGCCGCGGATTCTGATATTTTTCCTACGGCTGCGGTTTTCTTGGTCCTCAATTTTGAGGAAGGCTTCATTGAGTAAGTCTCTCTGTTCTTTGAGGGCTCCTCTCGCTTGTTCTCCAAATGACAGGATGGCCTCCTGCGTGTTCTCCAAAGCTACTACTCGATGGCCAAGGTGTTTGAGATCTTCTTTGATCTCTGAGAGATCACTCTTTAGTGGTGACAGAGCTCTCTCTAAGATGTTAGTTAAGTCGACCTTTGACATGGGGACCAGCCGCTTTGAAGATCTACGCTCGGAAACATCCGACAGGCTGCCGGCATCTGAGAAGTCTTCTACTTCTGAGTGGCGCGCCGAGGTCAGCGCCATCTTAGACTCCTCATGGTGCTGCAGGGGAGTCTTTTTCTGCAGGTATTTGTCCATATCGCGTTCTTTGGACCTCGCCGGAGTGCGGTCAGAGGAGTCTCTAAGCTTCTCCTTGTTAGCTTTCCCCATTTGCAGGAGAAGAAAACACTTATAAGGGGCAAATGGTCAGCTCGAGTGGAGGAGCTCAAGGATTAGCCGCCATGCAGTAGCGCGTCCAGGCTCCCTGATAAGGTAAGTTCCTCTTTTCGCTCTTTATTACTTACACCTCCATGGAAATGTGATTTAAAGGGGTTTTCCGGGAATGAAATATTGATGTCCTATCCTCCAGGATAGTGTCTGTGTCTGGTATTGCAATGCAGTCCCATACACAGCAGTCCATGTCCTTCTGGGGAAAAACGGAAGGTCACTTTTATCCCAGAGGCTAAAATTCTGATTATATATGACAAACGCAGCTCATTCCAAATATGTTTCACACTAGTGAGAGTGCAGGGGTCCTCGCTGTGTACATAGCAGATGCGCCGTCCGTATGTTGTCAGGATTTATGGGCTACAGTGTGCCTGATGAGTTATTCTCTCGCCCCCCAGACAGGAACCCTGACGGAAGAAGGCCTTGATGTTTGGGGAGTCATTCCCCTGGAGAACTTTAGTTTCTTGCCAATCATCCACGAACCTCGGTCACTCCCCGAAGGACACTTGTTATATTCACTGGCCGCCTGCCACTCGGTCACTCTCCTCAACGGACATCCCATTGGAGACCTGATGGACCTCAAGATGCTGGAGTCCACAAGCTGGGTGAGGTTACAGGGGTCAACACATATGAACCTCGGCACTGTCTACAGATTGTTTTGTCTGTGGCCCCTGAAGTTTTCTTCATTTTTAAATGGCTCATCAGTATAGCTTAGAGGGCATCTGTTAGAAGATTTGTCCCTATGACACTGGCTGACATGTTACATGTGCGCTTGGCAGCTGAAGACATCTGTGTTGGTCCCATGTTCCTATGTGCCCGCATTGCTGAGAAAAATGAAGTTTTAATATATGCAAATGAGCCTCTAGGAGCAACGGGGGCGTCGCCATTACACCTAGAGGCTCTGCTCTCTCTGCAACTGCCGCGCCCTCTGCACTTTGATTGACAGCACCAGGTGTGATCACATTTACACTGCCTGGTCCTGTCAATCAATGTGTAGAGGATACAACAGTTGCAGAGAGAGCAGAGCCTCTAGGAGTAATGGCAACGCCCCCATTGCTCCTAGTGGCTCATTTGCATATAATAAAACATCATTTTTCTCAGCAATGCGGGCACATAGGAACATGGGACCAACACAGATGCCTTCAGCTGCCAAGTGCACATGTAACAGGTCAGCCAGTGTCATAGGGACAAAACTGCTGACAGATGCCCCTTAACCACCTCCGGACCGCTGTACGCACAGACGCGTCCTGGAGGTGGTTGTTTAATTCCTCCTGGACGCGCCGGCGCGTCCTCTCGCGAGACGCGAGATTTCGGTCACAGCCGGCCCGCGCATGCGCATCGCGGGCCGGCAAAAGTTAAAGGACTATTGCATCAGCAACCTGCCAGCCAATGATCGTCGCTGGCAGGTTGCTGATTTTTAAAAAATCGAATCAGAAGCCAGATAACAGATCATATTAGTAAATATGATCTGTTATATGGCTTCTCTGCTCCTCTGCTGGTCCTTTTCGTCGGTTGGATCCAGCAGAGAAGCAGACATCACTGTGAGTACACCAAACACTTCACTGTAGCCCCTGATCACCATCCATCACCCCCATCATCCAAATTAACCCCTTGATCGCCCCCTGTCAATCACTTAGTGAAAGACAAAAAGTGATCAGTGTAAACTGTCACTTTTTTTTTTTCACTGGTATTGGCTGTTAGGTTTTAGGGATAGTTTAGGCCCCTTGGTTAGGTAGTTAGCGTCAGTTAGCGCCCACCCCACCGCACCGCAGTCACTTTTATTCGCTGTTTAGCGTATCGCTAATCAGCATTTGTACTTTTATAGTATCTGTAAGTGATCAAAACTGATCACGGTCAGATCTATAATAGTATTAGTGTCACTTTAGTTTCCCCTCCACCCAAAACGCAGTGTTTGCCCGATCAGGCCTGATCGGTCGCCCACACGTGCGTTCACCCACGCCCGCCCCACCGCAGTGACAAAAAATTATTTTTTTTTGATCACTGCACATTCACTTTACACGCTCTGCGGCGATAAAAAAATCAGTTTTGATATTTTTTATCAACCGCAGCGGCCTCCGGTACTTCGCTAGCCTCCCCTTTGTAAGACAGGCTTGCTTTTTTTCTTGGGTAGTCTCAGGGAATACCCCTAAATTTAGTAGTCCAAATGTCAAACAGGGGGTATTCTTCTGAAGAGGCCTACAGGATTCTGACCCAGTCGGATGAGGAGTGGGAACCCTCATCTGACGAATCTAGCGGGTCAGAATATGAACCTGTAGAAAGCAGTGGCTCTCTGACCCAAAGTTCGGACGAGGAGGTTGAGGTCCCTGGCAGCACCAGGCGTACCCGGCCCCGTGTCGCTAGACCACAGGTTATGCAGGATCCGCTTCAAGAGCAGCAGAGTGGGGCTGTCGCTGCCGGATCACGTGGTGAGGCATACACCAGCAGCGCAGCCCTTCCTGGACCTAGTACCAGCACTGCCGTACAACCTGGTGAAGTAGCGAGCACCAGAAGGGCAGTTGAAGCTGGTACGGTGGCACGTGCAATAGTTACCCCGCCGCAGCCACCGCACAGACAGGCCCGTAGAGCCCCTAGAATCCCTGAGGTGCTGGCAAACCCTGATTGGCAGTCACCAACTTCAGCCGCATCAGTAGTTCCCCCTTTCACCGCCCAGTCTGGAGTTCGGGTTGAGACGGCTCAGATCAGTTCGGCCCTGGGATTTTTTGTGCTGTTCTTGACTGCGGAGCTCTTGGACTTAGTCGTGGCAGAGACCAACCAGTATGCCACACAATTTATAACCGCAAACCCGGGAAGCTTTTATGCCCAGCCTTTCCGGTGGAAACCAGTCCAAGTTTCCGAACTTAAAATTTTTCTGGGCCTTCTCCTCAACATGGGCCTGACAAAAAAGCATGAATTGCGGTCATATTGGTCAACGCACCCAATTCATCACATGCCCATGTTCTCTGCTGCTATGTCCAGGACACGATTTGAGGCCATCCTGCGTTTCCTGCACTTTAGCGACAACACCACCTCCCGTCCCAGAGGCCACCCAGCTTTTCACCGGCTCCACAAAATTCGGCCCCTCATAGACCATTTCAACCAGAAATTTGCAGATTTGTATACCCCTGAGCAAAACATCTGCGTAGACGAGTCCCTAATACATTTTACCGGGCGCCTTGGCTTCAAACAATACATCCCAAGCAAGCGTGCCCAGTATGGGGTCAAATTGTATTAGCTCTGTGAAAGGGCCACAGGCTATACCCACAAATTTCGGATCTATGAGGGAAAAGATCAGACCCTGGAGCCGGTCGGTTGCCCTGACTACCTGGGGAGCAGTGGGAAGACAGTCTGGGACTTGGTGTCACCCTTATTCGGCAAGGGGTACCATCTTTATGTGGACAATTTTTACACAAGTGTGGCCCTCTTTAGGCATTTGTTTCTAGAACGGATTTGCGCCTGTGGCACCGCGCGAACTAGTCGCGTGGGCTTCCCCCAACGGCTTGTAACCACCCGTCTTGCAAGGGGGGAGAGGGCTGCCTTGTGTAACGAAGAACTGCTCGCGGTGAAATGGAGAGACAAGCGTGACGTTTACATGCTCTCCTCCATTCACGCAGACACGACAATACAAATTCAAAGGGCAACCCGTGTCATTGAAAAGCCCCTCTCAGTCCACGACTATAATTTGCTCATGGGAGGGGTGGACTTCAATGACCAGATGTTGGCTCCCTATTTAGTTTCCCGCAGAACCAGACGCTGGTATAAGAAGGTGTCTGTATATTTAATTCAATTGGCGCTCTACAATAGTTTTGTTCTCTACAGTAAGGCTGGGAGAACACGATCCTTCCTCAAATTCCAGGAAGAGATCATCGAGAACCTCCTTTACCCAGGAGGTTCCGTGGCCCCATCCACCAGTGTAGTTAGCCGTCTACACGAGCGACATTTCCCCAGTGTCGTTGCTGGTACCTCAACCCAACCGCCACCCCGAAAAAAATGTCGTGTCTGTAGCAGGAGTGGAATAAGGCGTGACACCCGCTATTTCTGTCCTGACTGTCCGGACCACCCTGCCCTATGCTTAGGAGAGTGTTTCCGGAAGTACCACACACAGATACACCTAGCATAGGGATCACATCTCACCAGGACAGGCACACAGGGCTATTAGGGCCCTTTCTCTCACAGCTGCTGCAAACCTCTCCTTTCACCTGGGATAAAGTGCATAACGTACTTCGCCACATCTTTGGGCGATTTGCGCTTTGCACATTGTCCCATGGGGAAGGAGAGGTTTGTTCTATAAAGGTAAAAAAAAAAAAAAAAAAATTACCGGTAAGTAAAAAAGTTTAAAAAAGTTAATATGTTCTGTTCTAAAGTTAAGAAAGTTATTGCTTTGTGGCCTGGTTTTTTCTTTTTTGTTTTGTTTTTTTTACCTTCCAGGTGGACCAACCGATCGACCAGCTGCAGCACTGATGTGCATTCGGACAGAAGCATTGTGCTGCTGTCAGATTACACGCAAGTCGGTGTATGCGGCGCTGCAAGACGAGATTTCTCCTCTGCAGTAAAAGATACGTTTGCCGAGGCATATGAGCTGAGGAGGTGGCGGTGTTCATATACTTTGGCAAACACTTTGTATATATAAAAAAAAAAATCCCGGCAATGATTTATTCATCCACATCGATTGATGTGAATGGAGAAATCTGGTTTGCCAGGGCATACGAGCTAAGTGGGTATGGATGTTGGGCGGAGCTCCTATGTCCTGGCAGACGCCTTTCCCCTCCTTTTTCTTTTTTTGGCAGAGATTTTTTCATCCACATTGATCGATGCGAATGAAGAAATCTGTGCCGTTCATTTTTTTCTTTCAGCCCAGAGGCTGAACGGAAAAAAAAAATCTCATTACCTGTATGCTCAATATAAGGAGAATAGCAGAAACTCCTAATGCTGGGCATACATGTAATGATTGCGGAGACCCTCAAATGCCAGGGCAGTACAAACACCCCACAAATAACACCATTTTGGAAAGAAGACACCCCAAGGTATTCGCTGAGGGGCATATTGAGTCCATGAAAGATTGAAATTTTTGTCCCAAGTTAGCGGAAAGGGAGACTTTGTGAGAACAAAATCAAAAAAATCTATTTCCGCTAACTTGTGCCAAAAATTTTTTTTTTCAATGAACTCGCCATGCCCCTCATTGAATACCTTGGGGTGTCTTCTTTCCAAAATGGGGTCACATGTGGGGTATTTATTCTGCCCTGGCATTTTAGGGGCCCCAAAGCGTGAGAAGAAGTCTGGTATCCAAATGTCTAAAAATGCCCTCCTAAAAGGAATTTGGGCCCCTTTGCCCACCTAGGCTGCAAAAAAGTGTCACACATCTGGTATCTCCGTACTCAGGAGAAGTTGAGGAATGTGTTTTGGGGTGTCTTTTTACATATACCCATGTTGGGTGAGATAAATATCTTGGTCAAATGCCAACTTTGTATAAAAAAATGGGAAAAGTTGTCTTTTGCCAAGATATTTCTCTCACCCAGCATGGGTATATGTAAAATGACACCACAAAACACATTCCCCACCTTCTCCTGAGTACGGAGATACCAGATGTGTGACACTTTTTTGCAGCCTAGGTGGGCAAAGGGGCCCATATTCCAAAGAGCACCTTTAGGATTTCACAGGTCATTTACCTACTTACCACACATTAGGGCCCCTGGAAAATGCCAGGGCAGTATAACTACCCCACAAGTGACCCCATTTTGGAAAGAAGACACCCCAAGGTATTCCGTGAGGGGCATGGCAAGTTCCTAGAATTTTAAATTTTTAGTCACAAGTTAGTGGAAAATGATGATTTTTTTTTTTTTTTTTTTTTCATACAAAGTCTCATATTCCACTAACTTGTGACAAAAAATAAAAACTTCCATGAACTCACTATGCCCATCAGCGAATACCTTGGGGTCTCTTCTTTCCAAAATGGGGTCACTTGTGGGGTAGTTATACTGCCCTGGCATTCTAGGGGCCCAAATGTGTGGTAAGGAGTTTGAAATCAAATTCTGTAAAAAATGACCTGTGAAATCCGAAAGGTGCTCTTTGTAATATGGGCCCCTTTGCCCACCTAGGCTGCAAAAAAGTGTCACACATCTGGTATCTCCGTACTCAGGAGAAGGTGGGGAATGTGTTTTGGGGTGTCATTTTATATATACCCATGCTGGGTGAGAGAAATATCTTGGCAAAAGACAACTTTTCCCATTTTTTTATACAAAGTTGGCATTTGACCAAGATATTTATCTCACCCAGCATGGGTATATGTAAAAAGACACCCCAAAACACATTCCTCAACTTCTCCTGAGTACGGAGATACCAGATGTGTGACACTTTTTTGCAGCCTAGGTGGGCAAAGGGGCCCACATTCCAAAGAGCACCTTTCGGATTTCACAGGTCATTTTTTACTGAATTTGATTTCAAACTCCTTACCACACATTTGGGCCCCTAGAATGCCAGGGCAGTATAACTACCCCACAAGTGACCCCATTTTGGAAAGAAGAGACCCCAAGGTATTCGCTGATGGGCATAGTGAGTTCATGGAAGTTTTTATTTTTTGTCACAAGTTAGTGGAATATGAGACTTTGTATGAAAAAAAAAATCAAAAAAAAAAATCATCATTTTCCACTAACTTGTGACAAAAAATAAAAAATTCTAGGAACTCGCCATGCCCCTCACGGAATACCTTGGGGTTTCTTCTTTCCAAAATGGGGTCACTTGTGGGGTAGTTATACTGCCCTGGCATTCTAGGGGCCCAAATGTGTGGTAAGGAGTTTGAAATCAAATTCTGTAAAAAATGACCTGTGAAATCCGAAAGGTGCTCTTTGGAATATGGGCCCCTTTGCCCACCTAGGCTGCAAAAAAGTGTCACACATCTGGTATCTCTGTATTCAGGAGAAGTTGAGGAATGTGTTTTGGGGTGTCTTTTTACATATACCCATGCTGGGTGAGATAAATATCTTGGTCAAATGCCAACTTTGTATAAAAAAATGGCAAAAGTTGTCTTTTGCCAAGATATTTCTCTCACCCAGCATGGGTATATATAAAATGACACCCCAAAACACATTCCCCACCTTCTCCTGAGTACGGAGATACCAGATGTGTGACACTTTTTTGCAGCCTAGGTGGGCAAAGGGGCCCATATTCCAAAGAGCACCTTTCGGATTTCACAGGTCATTTTTTACAGAATTTGATTTCAAACTCCTTACCACACATTTGGGCCCCTAGAATGCCAGGGCAGTATAACTACCCCACAAGTGACCCCATTTTGGAAAGAAGAGACCCCAAGGTATTCGCTGATGGGCATAGTGAGTTCATGGAAGTTTTTATTTTTTGTCACAAGTTAGTGGAATATGAGACTTTGTAAGAAAAAAAAATAAAAAAAAAATCATCATTTTCCGCTAACTTGTGACAAAAAATAAAAAGTTCTATGAACTCACTATGCCCATCAGCGAATACCTTAGGGTGTGTACTTTCCGAAATGGGGTCATTTGTGGGGTGTTTGTACTGTCTGGGCATTGTAGAACCTCAGGAAACATGACAGGTGCTCAGAAAGTCAGAGCTGCTTCAAAAAGCGGAAATTCACATTTTTGTACCATAGTTTGTAAACGCTATAACTTTTACCCAAACCATTTTTTTTTTACCCAAACATTTTTTTTTTATCAAAGACATGTAGAACAATAAATTTAGAGCAAAATTTATATATGGATCTCGTTTTTTTTGCAAAATTTTACAACTGAAAGTGAAAAATGTCATTTTTTTGCAAAAAAATCGTTAAATTTCGATTAATAACAAAAAAAGTAAAAATGTCAGCAGCAATGAAATACCACCAAATGAAAGCTCTATTAGTGAGAAGAAAAGGAGGTAAAATTCATTTGGGTGGTAAGTTGCATGACCGAGCAATAAACGGTGAAAGTAGTGTAGGTCAGAAGTGTAAAAAGTGGCCTGGTCTTTCAGGGTGTTTAAGCACTGGGGGCTGAGGTGGTTAATCACTGTATAATGAAGAGCTCTGTAATTTTCTAATCTACTTCCTTAAGTTCTGCCAGCGAATGGAATAGATATTTAGTTTCATTAAGGAACTGAAAAACAAAGCTCCTTAGAAAGTTGCAGAACTTTTCTCTATCGGAGGATTTACGTAAAGCTGTTAATCCCCGTTTCTAATGAGCTTCTCTCTTTTCCAGATCCTGGAAGACGGAGACGTGGATCCGCAAACAAAAGACCTTTTTGGGACTAAAGTGCTATCCGTGATGAAACCTCCGAGCCCGGAGGAACAGCCTCATGGGCCGGTAAATGCTTTACGTTCTGTCCTATCCCCTCCTTCCTGAAAGTGTTTTCCCTAATGACGCGAAAAACAAAAGTACAACTGTACGGAAATACTGCCGATTTACAGCCAAATGTTAGAGTGCCAGGAAAGTGGATGAGATTTTAAGAAAAACAAAAACAATCTGCAGTGTAAATTCACCTTTCATGTGTGAATCAACAACCACATGCTTGGTTCCGGCCCAGCTGGGATCACCTTGGAAGCAGCCGCCATGTCTGATGCACACATGTATTACAGGGAGGGAATTCGGTTGCAGGCCACGAAATCGCTGCTTCATAGTTGCAGAGAATCGCACCAGTTGACGCCTTATAGCGGTATAAGGTTTAGGTGACAGTGGCAGACATTTCTGCACTATTGCATGCCGGTAGAAATTGTTCTGTGTGTTACAAGTTCAGCTGATCCAGAAACTTTGAATAAAATGCGATTCTCTTTACTTTGTGCTGATTGTTTTTTATTCCCTTTTTTCCTTCCCAGAAACACCTGGTGCCTGTAGGGGTCCTGCAGAGGTTTCCCTTTTCCTCCAGTCTGCAGAGGATGAGTGTCATTGCCAAACTTCCAGGAGGTCACCTGTCTGAGCTGTATATGAAGGGGGCTCCAGAGATGGTCGCCAGTCTGTGCAAGCCAGATACAGGTGAGGTGTATGGGATTTTGGATGGTCTGGACTTAGAATTTTGCACTGGAAGGATGGTAGTTTTAAAAAAAACGGATGTGCGATTGTCACAGCCCTGCCCCCCACCGCTCCGGTCTAGAACCCAGATCTTCCGTTCGCTGGCTCGATGACTGGTCTCAGTAATGACATGATCCTAAGTGGCACGTGACCCCATTCTGTACACCGACTGGAATTAAAAGGTCACTAACTTTTTCACAGAGGTTTGATATTTCATAGAGACATATGAATAGTTTAGTCTCTGATCGCTGAGACTCCCACCGATCCCTAGAACGAGGCGAGAGGAGGGCGCGCTCGCTCCTCGCTGCAAAGAACACACAATAGAGAGGGCACATCTCGTGCAACGAAGAGACTGCGCTGTGCATGCGCTTCTGTCCCCTCGTACTACGGTTCTCAGCGCTCAGACCCCCACCAATCTAAACTTTTTGATACGTTTTGTGAAAAGTTAGTTACTCTTTAAAGGGGTCGTCTCACTTCAGCAAATAGCTTTTATCACGTAGAGAAAGGTAATACCAGGCGCTTACTAATGTATTGTCATTGTCCATATTGCTTCCTTTGCTGGCTGGATACATTTTTCCATCACATTATACACGGCTCCTATCCAGGGGTTACGACCACCCTGCAATCCAGCAGCGGTGGCCATGCTTGAACACTATAGGAAAAAGCACCAGCCTATGCGCGCTCCACGGTCCTGAGAGGGCGGGGCGCTTTTTCCAATAGTGTGCAAACACCGCCACCACTGCTGGATTGCAGGGTGGTCGTAAACCATAGAAATGACCTGTGTATTTATTATGTGATGGGGAAATGAATCAAGCCAGCAATATGGACAATCACAATCCGTTAGAAAGTGCCTTCTCTACATGATAAATGCCACTTGCAGAAGTGAGACAACCCCTAGGAACCAGAAAGTCGCCAAACCGAACTGGGGTACAGGCGAATGACAGTGTAATAAGTGTTTTTATTCCTGCAGTACCGCCCGACTTCACAGCGATGCTTCGGCAGTATACTCAGGAAGGTTACCGGGTTCTCGGGTTTGCCCGTAAACCTCTCCCGTCAGTGCGAACATTTGAAGAGGCGCAGTCCATCTCAAGGTTTGTTGCCCTTTGGTTTAAGTGTAAATTATATTGGTGGTCCGGCTCCTCTCTGCAGGACCCCGGCGAGGTCTGTATACAGTCGTGCCTGGGATCCATGATTAAGGTTCTCTCCCTCTGTATCTCGCAGAGGTTCCGCAGAACAAGGTCTTATTTTTTCTGGCTTCCTGGTGATGAAGAACGTCCTTAAGCCAGAAACTGCACCCGTCATCTACTCTCTAAGGAAAGCCAGTATAAGGACGGTCATGGTGACTGGTGAGCGTCAGTTCTAAGAACCTTTACCCGCCAATGTGTCGGATCTTTTCACTGATAACGAAGCCTGCTTCCTCGCTCTTCAGGGGATAACATGCTGACGGCCGTGAATGTCGCCAAGAGCTGTCACCTGGTGGAGCCGGCAGAGAAGGTTTTCTTTGTGAACGCGTCCCCTCCCACTTACAGCAGCTCAGCCACCCTGAAATTCATTCCGTCAGAGCCAACAAATGGAGCAGAGGCCACAGAGGTGAATTGTTTGAATATCTAAAATCAGAGGGGTAAAGATGTATGCTCACAGGGGAGGTGCACTTAAAGGGGTTCTGCAGTTTGTTTAAACTGATGATCTATCCTCTGGCATCTGATCGGCGGGGGTCCGACACCTGGGACCCTGCTGTTTGAAAAGGCAGCGGCGCTCCAGGAGCGCCGCGGCCTTCTCGCTGTTTACCGCTGGCCCAGTGGCGTCAACTGGCCTGGGCGCGGCTAAGCTCTGTTAACTTGAATGGAGCTTAGCTGCGCCCAGGACAGTTGATACTAGTCGTGACGTCACTGGGCCTGCGGTAAACAGCGAGAAGGCCGCGGCGCTCCCGGAGCGTCGCTGCCTTCTCAAACAGCTGATCGGCGGGGGTCCCGGGTGTCGGACCAACGCCGATCAGATGCTGATGATCTATCCAGAGGATAAACAAACTGCAGAACCCCTTTAATCACACCACGGGGAATGCAAACGGTGCACATTCCCTGGTAACCTCATACCACCTAAAAGTTGTAAAGGGGAAAAACCCAGAGAAATGTGTGTTGTCACCTCACAAGGTTTCTCTTCTCCCTCAACAGGGACTGTACCAGCAGGCCGGAGTGTTCCTGGACCGGGGCCCATACTGTTTTGCGATGAATGGCAAATCTTTTGCGGCACTGTCTGACTACTTCCCTGATCTCAAGCCCAAGGTAAGACTGTGATTTGTGCTGCTATTTGTTTTACTGTATCATAAGAGCAGCATCCTGCACCTGCATTTAAAGGGGGTTCCCTGTCGTGAGAATTTATTTTTGAAAAAAACCCCCAAAATAAATAAAATGGATTAAAAATCAGCATAAGGCCCCGTTTACAGTAATGTTCGAATTCCGACCCAATGATTTTTGTCCGGACGATTCCTGCCATATTTGCTCCATATTTCTATGGAGTCGAGAGAACAGCCAAGCAAAGTGTACATCTTGGGAGTCGTCGTCTTACCACGGCTGGAGCGCCGGAGGTTAGCCATCACAGGCCTATCCTGAGGATGGGCCATTCATATATCAATCGCCACAACTTTGGACACACAACGGTGCAATTCGACGCCAAGTTTAAACAGCCTTTGGACCGTACAAAACAAAATTCCTGGCAAGTTACAAGGGATCACATTCACACAAAACTTAGATTAAAGTCTAGGCCGGAGAAGCCGCATATGACCAAAAATCTTGCAGGTTTTGGATTTTTTTGCAGCTGCTGGGTCGCAGTCACTTTATGCTGTTTGTCGAAGTACGGCCACATTCACGGTCTTTACTTGCGATATCACCGTGCAGAATTGCAGTCTTTATGACATGTTGCCAAAGTCGCCATATAGTCCTAGCCTAAAGGAGAGCTTACCGTAGAGCACCTTTATCCTTCTGCGTCTAGAATTTGTCGCCACATAACGCGTTTTTCATCTCTCAATCTTCAGATTCTTATTCATGCTGCAGTTTTTGCCAGAATGTCGCCAGATCAGAAGACCCAGCTGGTGCGCGACTTCCAAGATCTGAAGTAAGTGAATGACAGTATCTAACAGGTTACTTCTTTGACATGAAAAACATAAAGAATTGTGGACATTGTGATTTTGTAATATATTTTATTAGAGAATTAAAGGGGTTGTGTCACTTCAGCAAACGTAGAGAAAGATAATACACGGCTCTTACTAATGTATTGTGATTGTCCATGTTGCTTCCTTTGCTGGCTGGATTTATTTTTCCATCACATTCTACACTGCTCGTTTCCATGGTTACGGCCACCCTGCAATCCAGTAGTGGCGGTCGTGCTTGCACACTATAGAAAAAAAGCACCGGCCTATGTGCGCTCCCACCGTCCCGGCCACCAGAGAGGCCAGAGCTTTTTCCTATAGTGTGCAAGCACGACCATTGCAGGGCGGCCATAACCCTGGAAACGTGCAGTGTGTAATGTAATGGAAATATGAATCCAGCCAGCAAAAGAAGCAATATGGATAATAACAATACATTAGTAAGTGCCTTGTATTAACTTTCTCTACATGATAAATGCCACTTGCTGAAGTGAGAGAACCCATTTAAGTAAACAGGCTTAGCAAAACTTTGACAGTTGCTAAAGAGAATCCGTATTTAGCATCTACTGAATGGTGACTACAAACATCTGTAAGATGCAGAGGCAGGCTTCTCAGCCTGCCTCTCCTCCCCCTGACCTAGCTCCTGCATTCACAAGGGCATATAGTGCATTTTACTAAAGAACTAGGGATTTTACTTAGGTCCCTGCATATTTGATTCGCTGGCAGCCCCACTTTCCTCTATCTGCTCAGCATGTCCCTCATTAATTAGTAATGCTGGCGAGACGGAGAGTGGCAGGGCTGCAGTCAAGGCTACTTTCCCAGCACTTAGCAACTAACCAGGGACATGCCAACTAACCAGGGACTGTTGTTGGCGACTAGTCAAATAGGCAGGGGTGCTTGGTAAAATCCAACAGTTTTTTAGTGGAATAGATGATATACACTTGTGGAGGCAAGGAGAGGAGAGGCAGGTTGTGAAGCCCTCCTCTGCATCTTGGTGATCTGTCATCAACTTTTAGCAGATGCTGAAGACGGGTTCTCCTCCGCAACACTGAGTTTTGCTAAATCTTGCTAACCTAAATCTGTAATAAAGTATATCACAAAATCACTTAAAGGGCATGCTCCTACATATAAAAAGGAATTGATATAACAGCTACACCTTAACTGGGACGTCATGGCAGTGACAATGTTATGTGGTGACTTCATTGGAGTTGGTGTTTGCAGGTGTTATCTCCCCTTATAAATATCCACTCACCTTCGCAGGGGCGTAGCTATAGGGGAAGCGGCTGATTTGGGGCCCGTCCTGGAGGACGACTGCAAGGTTTTATTGTCAGGGCCTCCTCAACAGTATTATACAATGACACTAGGAAACAGGTAGCGTGGCTTCTGGGCCTGGTCAAGAGAGAGTGATCTGAAGTAGCCACAGGAGTGGGGTTTGCAAAGAAGTTGCTGGAGAAGATGGCATTCAAACATTTGCTGTGGGGCCCAGTCATTTCTAGTTACGCCACTGCACCTTCGGTTTCTTTAGTAGGAGAGGATTTCACGTGTTTCTGGCTTATGATCTGTGTTACATTGGAGGGGGCTGTCATGATTTTCTCCTGTAGGATGATGTGTTCCTGTCCTGACCTTACTTCTGCTCTTTTGCAGTTACTGTGTCGGGATGTGCGGTGACGGAGCCAACGACTGTGGTGCCTTGAAAGCTGCCGACGTGGGAATCTCTCTGTCAGACGCCGAAGCTTCCGTCGCTTCTCCATTTACAAGCAAACTCAACAACATCGAGTGCGTCCCCATCGTCATCCGGTCAGTGGGAATCCTGTCACTACCTAATAAGACACAAATGTCAGGTTTTGTCGAAACGACATTAAAGAGGACCTGTTACCCAAAGTACTATGCAGTCTGCAGGCAGCATGTTATAGAGCGGTAGGGGCTGAGCCGATTGGTACATTGTTTTGTGAGAAAAGATTCTGTAAAACTTGCAATTTTTACATTTATATCTGCAGCCTGAGAACCACTACACACTACAGTCGGTGACTGATATACGCACTTATGCACACGATGGCGTCAGTCACGGATGACCCCTCCTCCCTGTACCGATCGCTGTTCACAGGCCTGCGGATATAAATGTAAAAATTACACGTTTTTTTTATTTATTTCAGTACATTTTTATTGGTTTTCATTTCATTTTAAGGTTACAATTTATAGTCCATTACATCACATGTAAAATAAAACAGGTTTCCATTAAATAAAAACAATAAAGGATTTAAATATAAATATATTAACTGTAAAGTATAATCAATGTATAGGTGATCAGCGGGGATCCGACACCTGGCACCCCTCCCGATCAGCTGGTTGAACAGAAGGCGCGCGCCGTGCAAGCGCTGCCTTCCTTCATTGTTTACCTGCTCGCCATCGCAACAGCAGCGGTGAGCAGGTGTAATTACAAGTATGGCGTCCCATTTACTTCTAGGTGACGCCTCCTTCCTATTTAAGTGCGTGCAGACTACAGAACTGAATGGAACGGCTTGTAATTACACCTGCTGTTGCGATGGCGATCAGGTAAACAATGAAGGGAAGGCAGCGCTCGCACGGCGCACAGCCTTCTCTTCAACCAACTGATCGTCGAGGGTTCCGGGTGTCGGACCCCCGCCGATCTGATATTGGTGACTAGGGATGAGCGAATCTGAGTTCGGTAAAAAGGTGTTTTACAGTAGAAATAAATTTGTTGAAGTTATTACCCGAAGTCTCGCGAGACTTTGAGTAGTAAAAACTTCGGCTCTTCGGAGCCAATACATTGTAATACTGTACGGAGCGGAGCTCCCTCTCCATACAGTATTCTAACAAAGTTTTATGCCAATCGTTTTTGGATGTTTCATCTGAAGTCGATTCGCTCATCATCCCTATTGGTGACCTATCCTGAGGATAGGCAATCACTATGGATAACTACGACATCCCCTTTAAGTAAGTTCTAATTTTTTTATTCATATAATATAATTAGTTTATTTGAATTATGAAAAGAAAAATTCAATTTAACTAATTTGACGAACTGAAGTTTTACGGAATCTTTTCCCACAAAAATGGATATTCCGGTAATCTGCCCGGCTCCTCCTGCTCTATAACATGCTTCTGGCAGATTGCATTGTATTTTTTGGTGACGTTTTTTTTTTTTTAAATGCCACTCTACTGAAATGTCTGCTCGAGTCAGGCTAACACTCATTTCACTACCTCTTCTCCATTATGATCAGGGACAGAGGTTCAGTCTTATGCTCAGTCTTCCTCCCCATGCTTTATACTGCAGTTCTGCTTATTTGAGTCCTGTGGATAAGCTCGGGGGGACATTGGTTTATGGACGGGGCGATTTTGATCACAAGAACAGTATCTCATCGGTGAGAGTCTGACCCCCACTGATCAGCTGTTTAAGAAGGCACCGATGCTCGCAGTAGTGCCATGGCCTTCTTTTAACTTAGTGTAGGCCAGGGATGCTCAACCAGCGGCCCTCCAGCTGTTGTAAAACTATAACTCCCATCATGCACTGCTGGAGGCTGATAGCAGTAGGCTGTCCTGTCATGCTGGGAGTTGTAGTTTTGCAACAGCTGGAGTGCCGAAGGTTAGCCATCATGTGTCGTCACATTCAGTAGCCACGTGGCCTAGGCACAGCTCCGTCACATTGAAGTGAATGAGGGCTGAGCTGCAGTACCAAGCACAGCCACTATACAATGGATGGCGCTGTGCTTGGTAAGCAGGGAGAAGGCTGCGGCACTACTGCGAGTGCCGGTCCCTTCTTAAACAGCTGATCAGACACTGATGACCTATCCAGAGAATGGGTCATAAGTTTAAAAAAATCTTGGAAAACCCTTTTAAACTAGAAGTAATGAGCCGTGTGTTGATTGGAGAGCTGCTGTATTTAGACGGAGGGGAGGGGCCTGACTATGTGGGAGGGGCATTAATATGAGGGAGGAGCTTTCCGTTTCTAATAACCATTCAGTCTTAATTTTTTGCTTTTTCTTTCTTTTCCATTAAACGTTGATGCCTCTTGTCCTACAGGGAGGGACGCTGCTCACTGGAGACCTCGTTTGAGATGTTCAAATACATGGCCATGTACAGCCTGAACCAATTCATCAGCGTGCTCATCCTGTATACTGTAAGTGATTAGCGGAATATGGCGGTGGTATTACCAGAGGCAAATATATGGTCATGTGCCGCTGATGCCTGTGACCCCGTCTGTTCTCACCAGTTGGGAGGAATTGGGTTGGGGGTTGCAGCTGGTCCATGTCGGGGCTGTGTGTTTTTTAATGGATATGTTCTCACTTTTACAGTTGAACACCAACCTGGGTGACTTACAGTTCCTCCTGTTTGATCTAGTGATAACCACCACCGTGGCCGTGTTAATGGGCAGGACCGGGCCTGCCAGCCAGCTGGGGATAAAACGCCCCCTGGGCACCCTGATCAGTATCCCAGTTTTAGGAAGCATGATCATTCAGACCAGCATGATTCTTGTTGTCCAGCTGGTGTCGTATTTCCTCGTAAGATCACAGCCCTGGTAAGTGTGTAGAACTGGGATCCGCAAGCTCCGTCACTTCAGCTGTCCACAAACTATAACTCCCAGTATCCTCCTTTCACTTCTGTAGGGGTTACAAGAAGAGCCGAGTAAGTGTGCATGCTGGGAGTTGTATTTTCACAGCAACTGGAGTGGCGAAAGTTGCTGATACCTAATGTAAAATAACCCTTCTACCATCATCCAGTCTCATCATGGAGTCTGTGACTACTTAAAGGCTATGTACATTTTTAGTTTTTATTGCATTGTACTCATTGTACTAAAAATATATTTTTTTGAATTGGTCTTTATTAAAAATATGGAGCCCTTTTTTCTGTACAGAGCTGAGATGCTCTAGTAGCACCCTTTGGATTTTCTGCCTTTTTCGTCAGACCAGGAGCTGACGGGCTCCTTATCTCTGCTCTCTGACCTTATAAGCACTCATTATAGCTCAGTTCTTATCTTACTGATAAGAATGTGGTTTAAATAAGTGTTTATGACCTCTCTGTAGTTTAGAGAATAAGGGTTATTAGATGACGGCACGAAAGTGAAAGTACCAGTCTCACAGCTAGAAAAACAGTTAACTCTTTGTGACAGAACGGCTCAATATTTTTAATAAAGGCTAATTGAAAAAATGATTTTTAGACAAAAATTTGTATAAAAATTGCCTCCGAAGGTGTACATAGCCTTGAAAGGAAACTAAACCCAAAATCCAAACACAAAAAAACAAAAACCATCAAAATGTAACATAATCTCCTTAGGTGTCTTTGTTACTTGCTCTTGTATCGTCCGATATCACAATTGCAGACCATGAAAAATACGATAGAAAAGCAGCTCATTGTTCTCTCAGGCTTCAGCCATGTACTCTACCCTTTCTTATGCTCCTCTTTTATGTGAAGCAAGATGTATCGGAGGAGGGGGCCGGGTGTGGTCTGGATAAATTTTGTCTACAGCGTAGGTGGCCATTTTGTTGGCTACAATAAAAAAAAAAAAATAATTGCTTGGTTGCTAACTTCTAAAATACACACCAGTCGAAGGGGATAACACCCCTGTCATATTCAGGCTCCTCTTCTCCATCTAGTGATAGCTTTTTAGATTGCATGTTGCATTCACTTGACCGCTCAATTCCAGACGTTGCCTTTCTTCATGTAAGTAAATTTTTTACCCCCCCCCTCTCCCTCCTCCTCCTAAAGGTTTGTCCCTATTAATGGCACCAGCACCATACCACACAAACTGCCAAATTATGAGAACACGGCTCTCTTCTGTGTGTCCGGATTCCAGTACTTGATTCTTGCTGTCATCGTTTCTAAGGGATATCCTTTCCGGAAGCCGCTCTACACAAATAGTGAGTAGTTTCATGTCGCATATGTTATCGTGACACACTATATTATAAACCCTTCTGATGGTCGTCTATTTGTTCCCACAATCCTGTCGGCCATTCTGTGCTTGCGGTAGCCTTTTCCGGCGGGGGAACAGCCTGCCGGATCCGTGCCGCCGGAGGTCCGCTCCGGCCCCATTCACTATAATGGGGGGCGGGCCAGAGGTCCGGCGGCAGCGCAGCAAACCAGCTGAGAGGCGGCCGGACAAAAACTACAAAATGCTTTGGTTTTTGTCCGGCAGTCTCTTGGCTCGTTTGCCGTGCTGCGGCCTGACCTCCGGCTCGCCCCCATTATAGTGAATGGGGCTGGAGGGGACTAGCGGCAGCACAGATCCGACAGGTTGTCTGTTCCCCCGCCGGAACAAGCTACCGCTAGTGTGAAAGGCAGGTTAGCTCTCTAACCTTTGCTGTTTTCCCTTCAGTTCTGTACCTCGTCGCTCTCCTCCTGCTGTTCGCCATCATGCTGTGGGTCACACTTTCTCCCCTGAAGTTCATGCTGTCAATCCTGGATCTCAAACCAATCGACGACTTTAACTTTAAGTTTGTGTTAATTGGAATCGTGGCTGTGAACTTCATTGCTGCCTTCATTGTGGAAGTGAGTGATACTGGGGGGGGCAAGGTTGGGGGATGGGGACATCAACGAGACATAAGGTATTCATTCCGCTGTAGAAGACGGTTGTGTGTCTGTACATACACAAGGATGGGACTCCGGCTATAGGTATATTGAACAGTGCTGACAATGTTCTCACTTACTTTCAGAGTGCCCTGGACCATGGATACTTAAACTGCATAAGAAGACTACGAAAAAAGAAGGAACCCAAAAAGATTTACAAGAAGCTGGAGCTGCAGCTTCAGGGACAGCACTCCTGGCCCCCTGTGAACCAGACTCTGTGCCCCAGCCACTCCAAGCCCTCCAGGTAGCAGGACATCAGCGGAGGCTGTTCTATGTGACTGGGCTGATTGCTGCATACTTCATGAAGCCCCTCCAACCCTGGAGACCGATGATGGTCCTGGAACATAACATTTGTTACCTGACGATGACCCCTCAGTATGGGTGAAGCCTGACGGTGCTGCAATATTCGGGGGAGCTCCGTGCCAGGATCCCCGAACTGCAGCCGGGCAACCTGAGGAAATAAAGGTGACTGGTCCATATTCAGATCCCTGGTCCTGGAGTATAAAGTAAGCAACCACAGGGAATGCCTCACTCAAAATGCACTAGTAATCTACTGGATTCAGACCGTCAGCAGGACACGCTGCGGAGCTCCACAGGAAACGTCTGCAAGGACATAAACGGCAACGCCACTTTGCAGGATAGTTTAGGAACCACCAACTTCAGCCGCTCGGGTTACTGGGGGGCCGTGGCCTAGAACCCTGCTGTAACCTGCAGTCAGATCCTCAAGGAACAGTGTGTCCTAGTCGCCCCAGCAGGAGGGATTTGGATAATGATTTTACATTAGGAAATTGCATTTTAAGGAATTCCCTATGTCATTTTGCAAAGTTCCAGGGTGGGTCTGTGTTCCCCCCACCTGCAGACTGGTCCTCTTCTCACGAATGGAATGATCCTGGATATGTACATCACTGTTAGTCTGTGGATATAGTTTCCTCTTTGTCCGATCTGCTGATGATCTCCCAGGACTGTGAGGCTGCACATCGCACCATTCAGCAGCCAGTCCATGGTTGTAACTGCCCAGGATGCAGACTGTAGCGTGCACCCCTGTACAATGCCTCTTTTTAATTTATTTCTGTTGTTCTGTATTTCTACACTGTCAGCTGTGTATTGTTATTTTTCTATATGTTGGGGTTGCATTTGCCAAAAAAAACACCTTAGTCATTCTGTTCACTCATCTGACTTTTGCATTTATTTTATTTTTCATGTTTTATTATGTTGTTTTTTTTATGTCCTGTCCTTCCTGTACTGTAGCACTAGGTGGTGCTATGTGTGAGCGGCTATATCTTGTAGTTCCTGTACTGTAGCACTAGGTGGTGCTATGTGTGAACGGCTATATCTTGTAGTTCCTGTACTGTAGCACTAGGTGGTGCTTTGCGTGAACGGCCATATCTTGTAGTTCCTGTACTGTAGCACTAGGTGGTGCTCTGTGTGAGCGGCTATATCTTGTAGTTCCTGTACTGTAGCACTAGGTGGTGCTATGTGTGAACGGCCATATCTTGTAGTTCCTGTACTGTAGCACTAGGTGGTGCTCTGTGTGAGCGGCTATATCTTGTAGTTCCTGTACTGTAGCACTAGGTGGTGCTATGTGTGACTGGCTATATCTTGTAGTTCCTGAAGTGTAGCACTAGGTGGTGCTATGTGTGAGCGGCTATATCTTGTAGTTCCTGTACTGTAGCACTAGGTGGTGCTCTGTGTGAGCGGCTATATCTTGTAGTTCCTGTACTGTAGCACTAGGTGGTGCTCTGTGTGAGCGGCTATATCTTGTAGTTCCTGTACTGTAGCACTAGGTGGTGGTCTGTGTGACTGGCTATATCTTGTAGTTCCTGTACTGTAGCACTAGGTGGTGCTCTGTGTGAACGGCCATATCTTGTAGCTCCTGGACTGTAGCACTAGGTGGTGCTATGTGTGACTGGCTATATCTTGTAGTTCCTGTACTGTAGCACTAGGTGGTGCTCTGTGTGAGCGGCTATATCTTGTAGTTCCTGTACTGTAGCACTAGGTGGTGCTATGTGTGAGCGGCTATATCTTGTAGTTCCTGTACTGTAGCACTAGGTGGTGCTATGTGTGACTGGCTATATCTTGTAGTTCCTGGACTGTAGCACTAGGTGGTGCTATGTGTGAGCGGCTATATCTTGTAGTTCCTGTACTGTAGCACTAGGTGGTGCTCTGTGTGAGCGGCTATATCTTGTAGTTCCTGTACTGTAGCACTAGGTGGTGCTATGTGTGAGCGGCTATATCTTGTAGTTCCTGTACTGTAGCACTAGGTGGTGCTATGTGTGAGCGGCTATATCTTGTAGTTCCTGTACTGTAGCACTAGGTGGTGCTATGTGTGAGCGGCTATATCTTGTAGTTCCTGTACTGTAGCACTAGGTGGTGCTATGTGTGAACGGCCATATCTTGTAGTTCCTGAAGTGTAGCACTAGGTGGTGCTATGTGTGAGCGGCTATATCTTGTAGTTCCTGTACTGTAGCACTAGGTGGTGCTCTGTGTGAGCGGCTATATCTTGTAGTTCCTGGACTGTAGCACTAGGTGGTGCTCTGTGTGACTGGCCATATCTTGTAGTTCCTGTACTGTAGCACTAGGTGGTGCTATGCTTTCAGTACAGTAAGCGGATCACCTACAGCCCACCTGTCTTGGTAACTCCAAAAAAAACACAAAAAACGTAGCCCTCATTCTTGTGCTTCCTTTCATCTCTTATGAAGGAGGAAACCCCTGGAGATGTGATGATTGGTGGCCCTTTTACTGCCAAGTCCATGGTTAAACCGGGCCAGCACCCTGCTCTAGTGATGGGTGCTCCTGGTACCACGTTGTAGGGTCGATGCACAAAGCACCCCTGGAATCTGTAGGTAGGTCTTTGGGCCTGAAGGATAATTCTGCCCCCTCCATCTTCCTGGATCCCCGGGTATGGAAGGATCTTGACAATTTCTAGGTTTATATTCATGACCTTTTTGTGGCCTTTTTCATACAAACCAAATATAGAATTATTTAGTAAAAAATTTTTGGGGGAAATTTGTATTTTATGGTGAAGTTTTGGAGTATTGTGCGACTCACTAAAAGGATACAATAAAATCGTATTTTATACCCTCCTGTGCCGTGAATGAATGAATGAAAGGTCGTTGTGATCAGAATCTCTAGCCGCCATCTTCCCTCTGATCCTCCTCGCCCAGTTCTTCTGACTTATGCAGGTTGGTCTTTATCTTTTAATTCTCCTCCTATTGTATTTTTGCTGCCTCTTTGTGCCTTTTTTGTATCTGTTCTACCCCATTTGTAAAGCGCTACAAAATATTTTGGCGCAATAAAAAGATTATACCTGCACTACTTCCTTTTGGCCTCCAGGAGGAGCTCTAGCTGCTATTTCTCTGGTAGCAGCAAAACTTTGCTCCTTCTTGTCCTTTACCAAAAACTTTTGTCACGTGAGTGACAGGTCGTGGATGGAGTTCTTACATTATTCGGCACAGGAGCTGTGAACATATGACTTCTCAGTAATGGTACTACACAAGGGGGCGGGGCCGTGACAACCTTTCCTTCAACATGGATTATGTAAGGACACTGGAACTTCTATCCAATATTTACACCTCCCTCTCGCCTTTCCTCCTTCATTCATTTGGCCTTGGGCTGGTTGTTCTGATGATGTCATGAAATTTACAGTAAAGGTGGAGTGGAAACCCCCCCCCCAGGGTGTGAACCTGCTGTTCTCCTCCCCCTCTCCTCCATGTGACCACCATTCGGGGGCAGGTCTCTGATTTTAGGCCATTTGTGCCCTATAATTTAGGACCCTTGCGGACTTCTGCTGGAGATTCAATCCCAGGACTTTTTCTCTGAAGGCACAAAATTAACACATCAGAGGTTTTATTCTATTATACAGCGTTCAAGTTCTAGAGATGCAGCCTGCAGTGTAAAGAATGGTGAACTTCCTCGGTAGCCATGGCTACATCCAGAAACATGTATCCATTGAAGTACAAATATAACTAACTAGTACAATGTATCCTTTAATATACTTGTGTCATCCTGCAAACTAAGGGCTCATGCCCGGCCGTTACCCGTATGGGGCCCGCAAACAGCAGGTCGGCAATATGCGGGCACCGGCCGTGTGCTCATCGCCTCACGGATGCGGACCCGTTCACTTGAATGGAGGCACGGAACCCCACAGAAGCGCCATGGGGTGCATCCGTGGGGTTCCTCCCCACCGCAAAAAAGTGCGGCCGGACCACGGACCTATTCAAGTTGAGCGGGTCAGGATTCGTCAGATGTTGCCTGTGCATTGGGGACCGCAATTTGGAACGGCTCTGTGCATGAGGCCTAAAAGAAACACATCGCTGCATTTAGCCATAGGGGGAAACCTCCATTCTTTACACTGCAGGCTACATCTCTAGAACTGAGGGAAGAAAAAAAAAATGCATAATTGAATAAAAGTGACAATTTGCAAATTTAGTGAATAAACCTCCCTGCTGGAGCCGCTCCAGAATGTGGATGTTTCCTGGTTGCCGTCCCTGGATCTTGGCCTGGTCCTCATGGTCTCAGTAGTCACCGCTCTGGAATCCTGCAGCACTTGGACACGTTGTAACATGTAGCGCGGTTACAGCAGAGCGGGCAGCCGCGGATTCCAGGAGAAATAGGGGAGGTCGCCCTGATTGTAAGTTCTGCGGCTCCAGACAAAAGGGCGGTGGGGGCTGAGCCACAACAAGTGAGGCCTTTACACAGGCGCAAGAGTCCTGTAAGGGGGGGGGGGGGGGGGGTCATTCTCAGGGGTCAAAGACAAATCGCCTCTCAATATTTTGGTCCAATTAGAAGCATTTCACACAAAAAAATTATTATTCTCCTTTTCCCTTTAAATTTCTTCCGTTACCCGTCCAGCTGTTTTTATTTGCCATTTATAAGATCTGTTCATAGAAAAAGGTTGTCACGGCCCCGCCCCCTGCTCTGTTCCGTAGCCCCGCCCCCTGGTGCTGATAACGCTCAATATTACGTAATCGTAACATTATTACATTATGTACAGACAAGAGAATCACATTGTATATGAATGTAAGGCCTCGCGCACACGGCCGTTGTTTTGGTTGCGCATCCGAGCCGCAGTTTTGGCGGCTCGGGTGCGGACCCATTCACTTCAATAGAGCCGCAGAAGATGCGGACTGCACTCCGTGTGCTGTCCGCATTCGTTGCTCCGCAAAAAAACATAACCTGTCCTATTCCTGTCCGTTTTCCGGACAAGAATAGGCATTCCTACAATAGGCCGCCCGTTCCGCTCCGCAAATTGCAGAATGCACACGGACGGCTTCCGTTTTTTGCGGACCGCAAAAAAAAACGGAACTGTCGTGTGCATGAGGCCTTATTTTTCAGCTTTTGGAAGCCAAAATCATTAATGGCATCCGGAATCGGACCCTGTGGCCGGACCCCCAAGCTTTCCAGCAGCCGCCTGGCATTGAGTAGCGTTAACCACGTCTGCGATCTTCCATCCTGCTGGTCGCACTCGGTACGGTTTTCTGGCACTGCTGTAATTTATTCTGATATCATTCATCCTGATTTTGACCCCCTTTTCCCCCAATAGAATTATCCCCCAGAGGTTCGCAGCATCTGGACTCGTGGCTTCAGTCCTGCTCGCGGTTTACACATGTGTTTATATCTAGTAAATAAGAATTAAATGTGGATCCAAAATTCTCCAATCTGGACACCATGTCCTGGAGGAAGGGGGTGCAACAGCCCCCCACGGGGCTGACATGTTTATCATCCTGCTATAAACTCCAGGCCTCTGATGGTGCAATCACTGGTCGGCGGGGGAGGACGGAGGTGACAATGAGGTGTCAGAGGGGGAGAGTCGCCTTACACATCCATTAATGTACAGCAATGTTCTGCAGATCTCTAGAGAGGTCAGAGGTGTAATAATCTGCAGAATATATCACTATGTATCTGTCAGGAGGTAGAGAGGACAGAGCGATGTTCTGCAGATCTCTACAGAGGTCAGAGGTGTAATAATCTGCAGAATATATCACTATGTACCTGTCAGGAGGTAGAGAGGACAGAGTGATGTTCTGCAGATTTCTAGAGAGGTCAGTGATGTAATAATCTGCAGCATAGATAATTATGTATGTCAGGAGGTAGAGAGGACAGAGCGATGTTCTGCAGATCTCTAGAGAGGTCAGAGGTGTAATAATCTGCAGAATATATCACTATGTATTTATCAGGAGGTAGAGAGGACAGAGTGATGTTCTGCAGATCTCTAGAGAGGTCATAGGTGTAATATTCTGCAGAATAGATAATTATGTATATGTCAGGAGGTAGCGAGGACAGAGTGATGTTCTGCAGATTTCTAGAGAGGTCAGTGATGTAATAATCTGCAGAATAGATAATTATGTATATGTCAGGAGGTAGCGAGGACAGAGTGATGTTCTGCAGATTTCTAGAGAGGTCAGTGATGTAATAATCTGCAGAATAGATAATTATGTATATGTCAGGAGGTAGAGAGGACAGTGCAATGTTCTGCATATATCTAGAGAGGTCAGAGGTGTAATAATCTGCAGAATATATCACTGTATCTGTCAGGAGGTAGAGAGGAAAGAGCGATGTTCTGCATATATCTAGAGAGGTCAGAGGTGTAATAATCTGCAGAATATATCACTATGCATCTGTCACAGAGCAATGTCTTTTTGGCAGCACAGAGGGTGTCAGGAGGGGATACTTGAACTGTATCCTGTTTCTTTAGGACCCAGCGGAGCAGCTCAGTCTGGATGTAGGGATTTGTCCCCTTGTGAGAGCCTCAGATAGAGAGAAGACAGCAAGAGACTGCAAGACAGAAGAGACAGCCCGGAGCCTGCAGCACTACACTGTGGTAAGACGCTGGACCCCCCAGCCCAGATCAGGGTCCCACAAGGGCCGCAGAGTTGGGGGTCCTGCTCCAGGCTGGGGGTCATTCATTTCTACTTGTTGCTATTTATAGGTTCATTGAATGATTCTTGTAACAGAAATGTATCAATTATCCATAAACCTAGTGACCCCTGCGGCCAGGAGACCCCTCATCTGCATACTTAGTAATTATTCCGGAGATTTAATTAGATACTTTGTTACTCTGTTCTAATTACTTCTCGGTCTGCCATATAACGTACGCAGGACCTTCACGGTTAAATTCTATGAGATGACTGGTGACAAAGGGTTAATCCCACCTTCAGACAATATGGCTGCTCAAGACGGCTGGGGTCAGTGGGTTCTTCTTAGGGGGGCGCAGTTATAGGACCCCCCATTTTTGCAGTCAGGTAATTTTAGTTCTTTTTTTTTTAGGAGGGATTTTTGGGGGTTCCAGCAATGGGCTCTTCATAGTGCACCCCAGGAATGGGGGGGGGGGGGGCCTGTATAAGGACACCCCTTCCCTCCAGCGCAGGCGGCTCATGTAATTAGACTTTGTCTTCCTGATCAGCAGCCAAATCCTAAACTTTGTCTAGTTTTTTTTTTATTTTTTTGCCTTTTGCCTTTTGTCCCCCTTGTTCACAGCTGGAAGTGTATAAAAGGGAATTAGGGGGTAGGGGCTGGGAGTGGCCCCTGGGGGGGGGGGGGAGGGCTGTCCTGGATTTTGGATGGGGTGGGTTAGAGGGGGGTTTGCTGATGAATCCCAGATGTTTCCATCCTGAATGAACCACAAAATGAAGGGAACAAAGGCTTCCTCTATTTCAGGAGGGGAGCAGGGGCTGGGGGTGGAGGGGGTTATGATGATCCCTTTTACAGCTGGATGTCACCTTGCCGCAGGCAGTTTACGGGCCCCGAGGAGCAGCTGCTGGGACCATTTGGTTACACCAAATGTCCAGGATCTGCAGCTCCGACACCTCTATGTAGAGGAGAAAATGTGAGAGCGCGGGCCAAAGAGCTGACAATCACTTACCTTATACCCTCAGACACCTTGGACACCTATTAGGCTAGGTTCACACCTGAAAAAAAACCTGATGCAGAATCCGATCAGATGTGTTTTTAACGCGGACCGTATACGGAACCATTAATTTCAACAGATCCGCCAAAAAAAAAGACCCACTGAAGTTACTCCGTGTGCATTCCGTTTCCTCATGTCCGTATTTCCATTCTGCAAAAAAATGTGTCCTATTATTGTCCACATTGCGGACAAGGATAGGACTGTTCTATTAGGGGCTGGCTGTTCCGTCCCACAAAATACGGAATGCACACGGACGTCATGCGTACTTTTTGCGGATCCATTTTTTTTCAGGCCGCAAAATACATTCAGTCGTGTGCCTGAGCCCTTAACATGCAGATTCCCCATTGAAATCAATGCAGAAGATCTGCACGTGTGAACCTAGCCTTAGGGCTCATGCACACAAATGTAAGGGCTCCCATTGTCATGAATGGGTCCATGGTCTGCAAAATACGGCAAAAGGTAGGTCCTATCTTTTGTGCTGTGGAGATATGGAGCCGAAACGCCTACGGAAGCGCTTCGTAGTGTTTCCGATCCGTGCCTCCGCTCCGCAAAAGATAGGACATCTCCTACCTTTTGCCGTATCTTGCAGACCCCTTCAAGTCAAGGGGTCTGCAGCACGGAGTGCACACGGCCAGTGCCCGTATATTGCGGACGCTGTTTTCCGTCTGCAGTACGGGCACGGAGCCCTTGCGATCATGTGCATGAGCCCCTGAGGCTATCCGCACGCGGGTGTGGGGCTGACTTGCAGAAGTTCCGTGCAAATATAATAAACTTTATATAGCGCCAACATATTCCGCAGCGCTTTACATTTAGGGGCTTCTAGTACAGCAGCAAACAGGTCAACAATTAAAACAGGAGGACTGAGGGCCCTGTGCGCAAGAGCTTACAATCTATCAGGAGATATCTGTGTGTTTGGTGTGGATATGATGCGGTTTTGCGGCATATCTCACTCTTGCATTGAAGAGGGTGAGATCCGCACAAATAGCGGACACGCTGCAGATTTCAAAATCCGCACGGAACAAAAAAGCGGAGTGTACGTGCGACGTGTGTGATCTCATACACTTTACTAACACTGGATTTTCCTCGGGGAAAAAAATAAAACGGAAGCTGTCGCTGATGTGAACCTGGACTTTACAAAAAATACCGCACAGACACCTCCACTTTGAATAGCGCCATGAAATCAGAAACCCTGCCGGGGGCGCCGAACTGTTCCCATGAGGTTCTTTTTACGGATACGTCGGCACATGTAGTAAATGGACACTCAGGGCGGCTGAGACTTATTGTATAATTGTCGCCATGCGACTGTCGGAGACATTATTTGATCTGCCATCCTCCATGAGCAGCAGTGGCGGGGGTTCTGCGCAATTTCCATCCCATTCTCTTTTCTGGGCTGCAATGGCCAATGACAGGAGGAGTTGAAGGGGGTGTCCAGGATTTAGAAAACTCGTCTGCTTCCTTCACCAGTCCATGGGTTGTGTGTTTGCTTCGCAGCTCCGTTCCATTGAAGTGAATAGGGCTGAGCTGCAATACCACACACAGCCTGTAGACAGGTGTGGCGCTGTTCTTGGAAGAAAGCAGCCATGTTTTTCTAATCCTGGACCCTTAATCCTCAAAGTGGTGATACATAATGGATTCCAGATGGATGAGGAGTCCTTGGGGCTCACACTAAGGAACTGACAGCCAAGTGTGACATGACACTTCTTCCTGACTCCTTAGAGGTAGGAAAAGTAACACTTCGTGAGGTGTCGGGTGGATTATTTAACACTTTTCCTCCTTTAACCACAGTAATGATCGGGCAGAGATTTGCTCGCTCAGTGGTCACGGCTTCCATGTTTTCCTCCATCACGATGTGGTAATCCCGGGCCCCGGTGCCATCTCTTGTTTGCTGGCAGCGCTCATCACGTAGAAACCCTTCACCCCCCCCCCCCGGGTCTGGCAGCAAAAAGTGGAAAATGTGATGTACGGAGCGTCTACCTGTGAGCGACATCATTGTGCCAGTGACCACGTCGCCCGCGGGAAGGGGGGTAAACCTGTACAACGAGACTTTCCACCGAGTCCGAGTGAATAATGGCCGCTGCCATGTGACGGCGGCATCCAGATCAGCAACATCCGGCACTCCAGCTATTCTGAAACTACAACTCCCAGAATCCTTCTTTGATTTCTATGGGAACAGCCAAGTAAATGTGCATGATGGGAGTTGTAGTTTCACAGCGGCTAGAGTAGCTATCCCTGAACTATATAATCAAACTGAGGTTGGTGTGTGGTCCTAGGTACCTCAGCTTTGGCTTTTGTTGGTGTGTAGCTCCTGGTGCCTCGGCTGTAGCTCTGTGGTGTGTGGTTCTGGATGCCTCATGCCCCGGCTGTGGCTCTGTGGTGTATGGTTCTGGATGCCTCATGCCCCGGCTATGGCTCTGTGGTTGGTGTGTGGTTCTGGGTGCCTCATGCCCCGGCTATGACTCTGTGGTTGGTGTGTGGTTCTGGATGCCTCATTCCCTGGCTATGGTTCTGTGGTTCTGGATGCCTTATGCCCCGGCTATGGCTCTGTGGTGTGTGGTTCTGGATGCCTCATGCCCCGGCTGGCTGTGGCTCTGTGGTTGGTGTGTGGTTCTGGATGCCTCATGCCCCGGCTGGCTGTGGCTCTGTGGTTGGTGTGTGGTTCTGGGTGCCTCATGCCCCGGCTATGACTCTGTGGTGTGTGGTTCTGGATGCCTCATTCCCTGGCTATGGTTCTGTGGTTCTGGATGCCTTATGCCCCGGCTATGGCTCTGTGGTGTGTGGTTCTGGATGCCTCATGCCCCGGCTGGCTGTGGCTCTGTGGTTGGTGTGTGGTTCTGGATGCCTCATGCCCCGGCTATGGCTCTGTGGTTGGTCTGTGTGACTCAATGCCTCATACCACGGCTCGGGGGTCTTGTCTGGACTCGCTGTGTTGCGGGGGCTGGAGGCAGGATTTGGCTTTTCTCCAGTTTCCTGAACCTCCCGGGTAATAACCTAAACGTCTCACATTCCCGACACAGGATCGTGTTATGTCTGCGCCGGACTAGGGGCCGACGTTAGATTGTAAGCTCCTCTGGAGGCAGAATATTCCTTCTCCATTGTTACATTCTACATCTGCAGTCATTGCTGGGACTGGGAGTATAACCCTCAACATGGAACTACAGAGGAGTCATGGGTGCTTCTGAGATGTAGTACATAGGTCATACAGTCTGGGTACTTACCTGCTGTGTGTGTATACCTGAGATGTAATACACTGGTATACAGTCCGGGTACTTACCTGCTGTGTGTGTATACCTGAGATGCACTACACAGGTATACAGTCCGGGTACTTACCTGCTGTGTGTGTATACCTGAGATGTACTACACAGGTATACAGTCCGGGTACTTACCTGCTGTGTGTGTATACCTGAGATGTACTACACAGGTATACAGTCTGGGTACTTACCTGCTGTGTGTGTATACCTGAGATGTACTACACAGGTATACAGTCTGGGTACTTACCTGCTGTGTGTGTATACCTGAGATGTAATACACAGGTATACAGTCCGGGTACTTACCTGCTGTGTGTGTATACCTGAGATGTACTACACAGGTATACAGTCCGGGTACTTACCTGCTGTGTGTATACCTGAGATGTACTACACAGGTATACAGTCCGGGTACTTACCTGCTGTGTGTATACCTGAGATGTACTACACAGGTATACAGTCCGGGTACTTACCTGCTGTGTGTGTATACCTGAGATGTACTACACAGGTATACAGTCCGGGTACTTACCTGCTGTGTGTGTATACCTGAGATGTACTACACAGGTATACAGTCCGGGTACTTACCTGCTGTGTGTGTATACCTGAGATGTACTACACAGGTATACAGTCCGGGTACTTACCTGCTGTGTGTATACCTGAGATGTACTACACAGGTATACAGTCTGGGTACTTACCTGCCTGTAATAATATCACCTCTGTGTATAGATAAGGCAGGATCCATCATTTACAGTAGGTGATTGTCAGAGCTGCCCAGTAAACCAGTGAGGTCCCCCCTGACCATTGTGTCTGTGGCCCATGAGGCTGCCGTAAAGCTATTTTTTTTAATGCTGTGTAAATGCTGTTAAGAAAGAGCTCCGGCAAGATGGCCGCCCCCATAATCATGGTCAGAAAATAGAATAAAGAAATCTACAATCAGAAAATGAAAACTGATTAGAGGAAAAGGATCTGTCGCTATCTGGTTTTAACTGGCAGATAAAATTATTGGTGACACATTTCCTTTAAATTTATTTAGTCTTGAGAAGATCTGTAAGGGGGGGACATGATTAAAGTAGTTGTCTGGGTTCAGAGCTGAACCCGGACATACCCCCATTTTCACCCCGGCAGCCCCCCCTGACCTGAGCATCGGAGCAGTTCATGCTCCGATGTTCTCCTTTGCCCAGCACTGAATCGCACAGGGCAAAGGCATTGTCTGGAGTTCCGGTGACGTACCGGGCTCCCATGGGGCTGCCAGGAAGCCCGGCGACGTCACCGGCACTGATGGGCGGGATTTAGTGCTGCCCTAGCCTGTAAAACTGCTAGGGCAGCGCTAAAGCCCGCCCATTAGAGCCGGTGACGTTACCAAACACACTGCTGGGTGGAAGACAGTGTGTTATTGTAAATGAAAGAGCCCTTGCCCTGCACGATCCAGCGCAGAGCAAGGGAGCGCATCAGAGCATGAAATGCTCCGATGCTTACATCAGGGGGGCTGCCTGGGTGAAATTATGGGTATGTCCGGGTGTTAATCTCTGAACCCGGACAGCCCCTTTAACCTATACAAATATATGAATGGGCCGTACAAAACATACGGGGAAAAGCTGTTCCATGTAAAATGCGCTCAAAAGCAAGGGGGCACTGCCTCCGACTGGAGAAGAAAAAGTTCAGTCTCCAGAAGCGTCAAAGCTTCTTTACTGTAAGAACTGAGAATCTGAGGAGTAGTCACCGCAGGAGCTGATTCTTTACTGTAAGAGCTGAGAGTCTGAGGAGTAGTATCCTTAGGAGCTGATTCTTTACTGTAAGAACTGAGAATCTGAGGAGTAGTCACCGCAGGAGCTGATTCTTTACTGTAAAAGCTGAGAGTCTGAGGAGTAGTCACCGCAGGAGCTGATTCTTTACTGTAAGAGCTGAGAGTCTGAGGAGTAGTATCCTTAGGAGCTGATTCTTCACTGTAAAAGCTGAGAGTCTGAGGAGTAGTATCCTTAGGAGCTGATTCTTCACTGTAAAAGCTGAGAGTCTGAGGAGTAGTATCCTTAGGAGCTGATTCTTTACTGTAAGAGCTGAGAGTCTGAGGAGTAGTATCCTTAGGAGCTGATTCTTTACTGTGAGAACTGAGAATCTGTGGAATAGTCACTGCAGGAGCTGATTCTTTACTGTAAGAGCTGAGAGTCTGAGGAGTAGTCACCGCAGGAGCTGATTCTTTACTGTAAGAGCTGAGAGTCTGAGGAGTAGTATCCTTAGGAGCTGATTCTTTACTGTAAGAGCTGAGAGTCTGAGGAGTAGTCACTGCAGGAGCTGATTCTTTACTGTAAGAGCTGAGAGTCTGAGGAGTAGTCACCGCAGGAGCTGATTCTTCACTGTAAGAGCTGAGAGTCTGAGGAGTAGTTTCCTTAGGAGCTGATTCTTTACTGTAAGAGCTGAGAGTCTGAGGAGTAGTCACTGCAGGAGCTGATTCTTCACTGTAAGAGCTGAGAGTCTGAGGAGTAGTCACCGCAGGAGCTGATTCTTCACTGTAAGAGCTGAGAGTCTGAGGAGTAGTCACCGCAGGAGCTGATTCTTCACTGTAAAAGCTGTGAGTCTGAGGAGTAGTAACCTCATAAACAATTCTTTACTGTAAGGTCTGTGAATTAGTCACCTCAAGAGCTGGTTCTTTACTGTAAGAGCTGAGAGTCTGAGGAGTAGTTTCCTTAGGAGCTGATTCTTTACTGTAAGAGCTGTGAATCTGTCAAATAGTTATCTCAGGAGGTGGTTCTTTACTGTAAAATCAGTAAAGCCTCATTCACACGTCCGTGTTTAAATCTGTGAAAACGTAGTCAGTGATGGATCCGTGTGTCCGTTTTTTGCTGTCCGTGTGTCATCCGTGTTTCACCGACACTCAACAGCTGAAAAATAATTTTCAAAGCATCTCTTCTTAATGTTCTATAGACTATAATGGGCATGACGGCCAAAATAGAGCTTGCGTCCGTGGAGAACATGTGAATGAGGCTTAAGGGGTTAAAGGGGTTGTGTCACTTCAGCAAGTGGCATTTATCATGTAGAGAAAGTTAATACAAGGCTCTTACTAATGTATTGTTATCATCCATATTGCTTCCTCTGCTGACTGGATTCATTTTTACACCACATTACACGCGGCTAGTTTCCATGGTTACAGACCACCCTGCAATCCAGCAGCTGTGGTCGTGCTTGCTCTCTAGTGGCCGGGACCGTAGGAGTACACATACGTTGGTGCTTTTTTTATAGTATGCAAGCACGGCCACCACTGATGGATTGCAGGGTGGTCGTAACCATGGAAACGAGCAGGGTATAATGTAATGGAAAAATCAATCCAGCCAGCAAACAAAGCAATATGGACAATGACAATACATTAGTACCCCATTGAATCTGTAGAACAGTCACCTCTAAGCTGGTTCTTTACTGTAAGAGCTGTGAATCTGTGATACCTCTTCACACCGAATACATCAGCCAGATATATTCCAATGTTCCCAGGACAAGGACTGCCCCTGCAGTGTCCTAACCCTAAGGCCTCATGCACACGACCGTATGTATTTTGCGTTCCGCAAAACAGCTGACCCCTAATAGAACAGTACTATCCTTGTCCGTAATGCGGTTCTTTTTTGCGGAATGGAAATACAAACAAATGGAAACGGAATGCACACAGAGTACCTTCCGTTTTTTTTTTTTTTTTTTGCAGACCCATTGAAATGAATGGTTCCGTATACGGTCCGCAAAAAAACGGAACGGACATGGAAAGAAAATACATTCGTGTGAATGAGCCCTAATATAAAGAGTCATCTCTGGGTATTTACATGGCAGTGACGTCCGTTGGGGTTACTACCCCTTGAACGGGTGACGCAGCTCTGTCCATCCCTTCACTCGTCACGTTATATTCTTAGGATGTCCACATTGCGTCCATCCAGTCTGCCGTTGCGGGAGGCCGGTAGATGCATCCGTGCGTGTTGATTGGCTCTGACTTACCCTGTGACTTTGGGCACGTTGCCCGGCTTCTAACTGCGCTAAAGATGAAAGAAAAATGAAAAACCGTGTCGGTAATGATTTTGTGAAACTTTGATCTAACCCTACATCTCAGAATATAAGTGATCTCATCAACGGGCTCCTTGGCTCTCCTCCCCCTCGGGTCAATGTGAATGCCCACCCATGGTCATGCCCCCTGCTGGCCACTTTAGTTTTATGATGATGTTCTAAAGGAGGGAAGGTCCTGGCGGCAAGGCCGTACCTCGATACCTCCTGTTATAATGTCTGCTGGAATCAGTGGAGCTCGTGGCCTAAAAATATACAGATTAGACATGAGGAAGAGTCACCAAAGGGGCAAGAGACTTGGCCGGGCTTTTGCTGCCACATACAAATAGATTTGTACTAGTTTAGGTGGAAGATCCCTTTAAATTCCCAGCAGTTCCTTCTCAGCATCTGACAACAAGCATCATTCAAGTGGCCGCTGAGGAGCAACCGACAGAATGTCTGCGGTATGAGTGCAGCTCTGAAGACATCCTAAGGCCCCTTTCACACAGGCGAGATTTCTGCGCGGGTGCAATGCGTGAAGTGAACGCATTGCACCCGCACTGAATCCGGACCCATTCACTTCAATGGGGCTGTGCAGATGAGCTGTGATTTTCGTGCAACGCAGGCCCCATAGAAATGAATGGGTCTGAGTGAAAATCGAAAGCATCCGCAAGCAAGTGCAGATGTGGTGCAATTTTTACGCATGGTTGCTTGGAGATGATAGGGATGAGGAACCCCGGACCCCATTAAAGTGTATTCCCTGTATTATTTTCCCTTATAACATGGGAAACAGGGCCTGCGCTGACATCACGTGGTGAGCGCGATGATGTCATCAAAGGTCCTTTTGCAGGTCCTGAAAGAAGAAGAAGAAAGAAGACCGGCTGCGCGAACAAGTGGATGAGGTGAGTTAATTATTATTTTTTTTTAACCCCTCCATTCATAATTTACTATGCATTCTGTATGAAGAATGCTATTATTTTCCCTTATAACCATGTTATAAGGGAAAATAATAAGATCGACAGAACACCGATCCCTAACCCGAACATCTGTGAAGAAGTCTGGGTACCGCATTCAGTTTTTTATCACGCTCGTGAAAAACACATTGCACTCGCGCGGAAACAACGGAACGCAATCGCAGTCAAAACATACAGAAATTGCGTGCCTTTCCCTGAACGCACCTGCATCGCCTCCGGCCCTCACCCGCGACGCCCGTGTGAAAGAGGCCTAATTCTCCTTATGTTTCTGTATTGCAGATAAGCCCGTTTCCTGCAGCCATGCGCGCCGCTTGTCTCCTCCTCCTCTGTGTCCAGGGTAAGTGGTGAATTCGGCCCCTTTACATCGCCCCTCATCATCCAGATTGTATCCGCAGCCAGTCACTGCGCCGGGATGCATCCAGTGGCTGTGCCTCAGCCGATCATCGCCAACATGGCGGCTTCCCTAGCGGGGGGGGGTGCACCTAGCCTTTCTGCTGCCTGAGGCGAAAACTGAAACAGCGCCCCCGCTCCCAATGCCAATTTCCTAACCTAACTCCTTCCTTTCAGCCCATGGCCCTTCGGCTGCCCCCCTCTTGCTCCTACCTGGTGCTGCCTGAGGCCATCGCCTCACCTGGCCTCATTGGTGGTGCGCCCCTGTGCCCTGGACAAGCCCATGTCTCAGTGCTTTACCATTGTGCTTCTCCCTGGAGCTGATGCATTGTATATGTGACCTGTCCTTTATTGTATCTGCAGGAATTTTGGCTCAGCAGTTTGAGGCCAACCCTCAGTACGACAGTCCCACAGGTAAGACCTGAGCGGGGCTGTGACCACAGGCTGCGCCCCTCCTGTGTGATACATAGTAGTTAAGACTTGTGTTACATTGTTTCAAACCATTTAAAGGGCCGGTGCAGTCCCATGTTGGTAAATCTTGTTAGTAGCTTTCTATTAGCTACTGGGCGGAGGCATTAACTAAGACCGGCATTTCACATGGCGAGTTTTAATCTGACGTCAGATGCTCCAAGGTTATGATGCAGCGCAGATCTGTGCGCTGAAACTGAACTCTATTCCAGCAAGGATGCCGGCGTAGATCTCCGTTATTATATATGCTAGTTTCCTGGCATACATTATATTAATTGCGCCAGGCCGCAGCCCCGCACTGACTGCTCTCTTGCCCCCCGCCCTATTTTGGTTGGAAAAGTGTCGAGCAAAGAACAAAATTTTGCATAAGTTGAGTGTGGGCCAAACTTTACAACTTTTTGACACCATTTTCCTGACGTATTGATAAATGTCTTACTTTTCTAAGCATTTTAAGGATCCATGCTTGCTGTCAATAAATTGAAGCAGTCTGGTTTACACCCAGAGGTTGAAAACCCGCCCTGACCCAATACGTCTCACAGCTGAGGGTTTGTTACAATTATATCAGTGAGTTACACAGTAGCAGCACAACTCCCCCCCCCCCCCCCCCCTCCCCCCATGCATTAATACATCGGAGCAAACCCTCAGCTTGGAAAGCATTAGATGAGGATGGGTTTTCAGAAGCTGGCTGTGTCTGTTCACTGACAGCAGCAGAGATCTTGAACACGGTGATTAATTAAAGCATTTAGTAATTTAGATTGCTGTTAAACCATTGAAGGGTTGGCGTGAATGTGAAATAAGAAGGAAGGGTCTCGGTTATGTATCCAGACACAACACCCCTTTTTCCAATGAATGGAGCTGAGCTGCAATACCAGCCATGGACAGGAGGGGCGCTGTATGTTCTGAATGGAGAATCTCTTTCTGCCTCTTACGTCTCCTTTTTTTTTTTTCCAGAGTCTCCTTATTACTACGACTATGACGGTAAGTGGCCAGTAGTGGCGGATCTGACCGAGGGGATTGCTGTTTGATACCAAATATCACACAATTGGCCCTTCTTGTAGACCCACTGCATATGAGGGGCAGATATCAGTAAGCTCCACCATTGTAAATCCAGAAACTAAAGGAAGGTCTCATCTTCAGACCTTCACATGTAGTGACTCGTTTACGTTGTATCTAATATTCTGGATTTCTGGGCCCCTGGCAGAACAGTCTGTGGTACAGCATCAGCCGAACCAGCCCGTCCAGACCGGATTCCACGTCCTGACCCAACCGGATCATCAGATAAACCAGTTTGAGTTTGTCCCTCAGCAACAGCAGCAAACCCAACAGGAGATCATCCCAGCGCCAACGTTTGGTAAGAAGTTGAAACCCAAATCCAAGGAGGGATCTGCGTGAAATGTTGTTGTTGGCGACTCTGGAGAGGATCGGCGACGGCTTAGTTGTTTGTCTTCTATTTCAGATACTTATCAGACTGAACCAACAGAACCTGGACCCCTGGGTAAGTGTCACCAGATCAGTCTATTGTCAGGACATAAGTGACAGGCAAAGCTGGGCGGAGGGGCCCTGGG
Organism: Bufo bufo; assembly: GCF_905171765.1. NCBI lineage: Eukaryota > Metazoa > Chordata > Amphibia > Anura > Bufonidae > Bufo > Bufo bufo. The sequence continues at coordinate 46,971,396 of NC_053389.1, read as the reverse complement.
TGCCAGGGGGCAACATCAAGGCATTCGACCTCAACCCCAGGGTATTTACAGGGCTAAGGGCAGGAATTGTAGTCTTTGACCTGGAAGAAAGAATCCCGACTACGACTACACAACAGTGATCGCCATCTTAAAATCTGATGGGCGTTCATCATAAAGATGAAGATGATGATTTGCAATTCACATTATTATTAGGTGGAGAATATAAATTCCCACTGTAAATGTGCACAGCTCTGCTTTATGAGGACGACGTGTCCGTTGTTGATGACACTTGTGTTGCCTGACAGATTGTCGTGAAGAGCAGTATCCCTGCACCCGCCTGTACTCTGTCCACAAGCCCTGCAAGCAGTGTCTGAACGGGATCTGTCTGTACAGGTAAGTGGCTGCTTGTCCACTGCTGGGGTTGGTATGTTGATAGGTGGCTCTGTTCTGCTGGTGTCGGTGTGTGAATATGTGGCTATGTTCTGCTGGGGTCGGGATGGGTGGTTGTGTTCTTCTGGGGCTGGTGTGTTGATAGGTGGCTATGTTCTGCTGAGATAGGTGTGTGGATGGATGGCTCTGCTCGGGTTTGGGTTTGGTGTGTGGATGGGTGGTTGTTTTCTTCTGGGGCTGGTGTGTTGATAGGTGGCTGTGCTCTGCTGCGGCCGGCGTGTGGATGGGTGGCTGTTCTCTGCTGAGGTCAGCGTGTGGATGGGTGGCTGTTCTCTGCTGAGGTCAGCGTGTGGATGGGTGGCTGTTCTCTGCTGAGGTCAGCGTGTGGATGGGTGGCTGTTCTCTGCTGAGGTCAGCGTGTGGATGGGTGGCTGTTCTCTGCTGAGGTCAGCGTGTGGATGGGTGGCTGTTCTCTGCTGCGGCCGGCGTGTGGATGGGTGGCTGTTCTCTGCTGAGGTCAGCGTGTGGATGGGTGGCTGTTCTCTGCTGAGGTCAGCGTGTGGATGGGTGGCTGTTCTCTGCTGAGGTCAGCGTGTGGATGGGTGGCTGTTCTCTGCTGAGGTCAGCGTGTGGATGGGTGGCTGTTCTCTGCTGAGGTCAGCGTGTGGATGGGTGGCTGTTCTCTGCTGAGGTCAGCGTGTGGATGGGTGGCGGTTCTCTGCTGAGGTCAGCGTGTGGATGGATGGCTGTTCTCTGCTGAGGTCAGCGTGTGGATGGGTGGCTGTTCTCTGCTGAGGTCAGCGTGTGGATGGGTGGCTGTTCTCTGCTGAGGTCAGCGTGTGGATGGGTGGCTGTTCTCTGCTGAGGTCAGCGTGTTGATGGGTGGCTGTTCTCTGCTGAGGTCAGCGTGTGGATGGGTGGCTGTGCTCTGCTGCGGCCGGCGTGTGGATGGGTGGCTGTTCTCTGCTGAGGTCGGCGTGTGGATGGGTGGCGGTTCTCTGCTGAGGTCAGCGTGTGGATGGGTGGCTGTTCTCTGCTGAGGTCAGCGTGTGGATGGGTGGCTGTTCTCTGCTGAGGTCAGCGTGTGGATGGGTGGCTGTTCTCTGCTGAGGTCAGCGTGTGGATGGGTGGCTGTTCTCTGCTGAGGTCAGCGTGTTGATGGGTGGCTGTTCTCTGCTGAGGTCAGCGTGTGGATGGGTGGCGGTTCTCTGCTGAGGTCAGCGTGTGGATGGGTGGCTGTTCTCTGCTGAGGTCAGCGTGTGGATAGGTGGCTGTGCTCTGCTGCGGCCGGCGTGTGGATGGGTGGCTGTGCTCTGCTGCGGCCGGCGTGTGGATGGGTGGCTGTTCTCTGCTGAGGTCAGCGTGTGGATGGGTGGCGGTTCTCTGCTGAGGTCAGCGTGTGGATGGGTGGCGGTTCTCTGCTGAGGTCAGTGTGTTGATAGGTGGCTGTGCTTTGTTGGGGTCAGCATGTGGATGGGTGGCTGTTCTCTGCTGAGGTCAGCATGTGGATGGGTGGCTGTTCTCTGCTGAGGTCAGCGTGTGGATGGGTGGCGGTTCTCTGCTGAGGTCAGTGTGTTGATAGGTGGCTGTGCTTTGTTGGGGTCAGCATGTGGATGGGTGGCTGTTCTCTGCTGAGGTCAGCGTGTGGATGGGTGGCTGTTCTCTGCTGAGGTCAGCATGTGGATGGGTGGCTGTTCTCTGCTGAGGTCAGCGTGTGGATGGGTGGCGGTTCTCTGCTGAGGTCAGTGTGTTGATAGGTGGCTGTGCTTTGTTGGGGTCAGCATGTGGATGGGTGCTTGTGCTCTGTTGGAGTATGAACATGTAGTTGTGCTCTGCGGTACGGACTGGTAGCTGTGTTCTGCTGGGGCCAGTGTGTGAATGGGTGGCTGTGCTCTACTGGGACAGACATGCGGAAAGGTTGCAATGCTCTGCAGGGGCTGGCGTCTGAATGGATGGGTGTCGATGCTCTGCAGGGGTGGTGTATAGGCTGGGTTGTTCTGGTTGGTGGCTCCGGGTACAGTATTCTCTATAACTTTGTTCTCCTCTGTGTCTTCTCAGCCAACGACGCATGTATGTAATCAACAAAGAGATCTGTGTACGCACTGTGTGCGCCCATGAGGAGCTCCTGAGAGGTAAAAGCATCTCAAATCTGTGGTGATGATGATGACGACCTAGAGTCTCATCCTCCCGATTATCTGCCATGTGCCCCCCATTACAAACTTCCCTATTAATTTATTATACGCAACTTGGGGAGAGTTCACATCACCGTTATTTGTGTGCATGAGCCCTAAAGCTTATTGCACGTCCACGTATTATTATGGTTGGCGCCATCTGTTCGCTTTGGTTGTCGTGTTGTCTGGTTTGCGCTCGTCGGCCATGTCGGAGCAGTCACTTTCCTCTCTTTTCACCCACAGCTGACCTGTGCCGGGACAAGTTCCCCCGCTGCGGGGTGGTGGCGTCCAGCGGGCTGTGTCACTCGGTGGGAGCGCAGTGCACCAGAAGCTGTGGAGGCTGTTAGAAGAGACTGTGCCACCAAGAGGAAAAGCAACCCGCCACCGGAGGGCGCCCTGAGCCCTCAATCGCAGTCAGTGTGATTACTGAAAGGGGTGGGAGGTGCTAGTATTATATCCCCCTATATTTTACTGTATTGTACTGTATGTGCCACTGTCAGGGCACTGTGGGCTCTCGCCCTTCTGTCCACTAGTCCTTACCATATAATAACCAGCCCAGCACACTGCACTGCTCCACCATATTCCCAGTGACTCTGCTCTGCTCGGAACTGGTTTCTCCAGCAGTGGAGGGGTCTGGGGCTCCGGTTACATTGTGGCCAGTCGCCAGCAGCGGGTCAATGTGTCCTGAGGATCCTGAGCTCCGGTCGTTGTGTACTGTACGATCTCCTGCCATCTTCCCCCGCACCCCGGGCTCTGCCGCTGTCTGGCTCCCGCCCTTCACCTTTCCTCCCTGTTGTAGCCTCTGAGTCACCATCCGTTTCACATTACGGGGACGTGTGGATTCGACTTTCTTTTTTGTAATGTGTTTTGTATAAAAGAGAAATAAAATGCAGAATTTTACCCCGTGCCACGAGGACGCGTCTAATTATAGCGAGGTGGGACTGGGAATCATCTCTCCCGGAAGCCATGACAATTATAAATCATTTTGGTAAGTTATCTGGACTGGTCATCAACTGGTCAAAATCTGTCCTGATGCCACTGGCTAATGGGGGAAATTCAACCCCGTATAGTACAGGGGGCCTACAAGTAGTCACATCCTTTAAATTTTTGGGAATACAGGTATCTACCAATACACAGGAATTTGAAGACTTAAATCTACCACTGATTAATGGGTTTAGAGGTAAAGTAGAAGCATGGACCAGACCGCCTCTCACTATAATTGGAGGCACCAATCCACTAAAAATGATTCTGATGCCCCAACTTTTATATCTTATATATAATGCCCCGACCTGGATTCCCACTCAGGTTCTTTTATAGGGTGATTGCAATATTTAGAGATCTAATATGGAAAAGAGGTATAAAACTTACTACACTACATAGGCCAAAAACACAAGGGGGGCTAGCAGTACCAGACCCGTGGGTGTATTATCCAGCAGCCCAATTACAACATATCAGGGGTTGGGGAGAATGGCGAGAAGGTAAATACAGCAGGAAGGATAGGGAGACAATGTCATGTCAGCCTTAGAAGATGGTCAGAGGCACCAATACCAGCTGCTACTGTACGTACAATACATAACGTTTGGTGGAAATCCAGAGACATAGCTAATAACTGGATTTACAAGTCATACCCCAATCTGGCCCAACTACATGTATAAAGAGATAGACAAAGTATCAAATATACAGATATGGACTTAGTCGGATGACTCAATTATACTCTGATAAAGCCTTAAAAGAGTTTGCACAAATACAACGAGAATTTAACATACCCAAAAAGTTCTTTTTATCTGTATTTACAACTAAGGGCACGCTATACAATCCCAGGAGAAACAAGAGAGTATTACACCTGCGCCAAAACATACCATTATAGATCTCACGCAACTACAACTGGGGTGACATCCCTCCACTATAGAACGCTCATGGAAATGCAACATAAAAACAGACCACTACAACTATATGATGAATGGATAAGGGTTTGTGTTATTGTGATTTAAGGTCTTTCAGAAAAATTATCGGATTAAAAAAATAATAATAATTATAGCGAGGTAAAGGCAGCGGAAGTAAAGGAAGTCTCCCTCCCCCCACAATGCAATAATTAGTTTGGGGATTAAATAAGGGAAATATTTAGAACAGAAACCTTTGTCACCTGGAAATGCAAGGATTCTCAATAATTACAGATATGACAGGGCCCCTTTAAATTAAAAATAAAAAAAACTATTCTGTTGCAACTTTACTCAACTTCCACGTCCTAAAAAGTGGAGCAAGTAATATTTCAATATAATGTATTTACATTAGAGAACTGGCCTAAAAACACTGATAAACCTCCCCAATACAGATTTAAATCCCCTGCTTCCTCTCCATATAGTATAGTATGAAACTTACTGCCTGCAGCCACCACTAGAGGGAGCTTAGTGCACAGGAATATATACAATCACCATTGAACTCAATAGAAGCTGCCTCCACAGTAAGTACACCACTCTGATAAGACGAAGATCCTTATACTAATATGTAATTATATTACTGTTTTATCAGTGATGTCAGTGACAGGGGCCAGTGATGTCAGACATGATATACAGGCTGGTTGTCAGCAGTAATGGATGAATAGCTGCTCCTGTAGTATAAGGTGTGAGGATCTCATGTCTGATCACAATGTAATGATATTATATCAGTGATGTCAGTGACAGGGGGCGGGGCTGTGACAACCTCTCAGACATGATATAGGGGCAGGTTGTCAGCAGTAATAGATGAATAGCTGCTCCTGTAGTATAAGGTGTGAGGATCTCATGTCTGATCACAATGTAATTATATTATATCAGTGATGTCAGTGACAGGGGGCGGGGCTGTGACAACCTCTCAGACATGATATACAGGCTGGTTGTCAGCGGTAATGGATGAACAGCTGCTCCTGTAGTATAAGGTGTGAGGATCTCATGTCTGATCACAATGTAATGATATTATATCAGTGATGTCACTGACAGGGGGCGGGGCTGTGACAACCTCTCAGACATGATATACAGGCAGGTTGTCAGCAGTAATAGATGAATAGCTGTTCCTGTAGTATAAGGTGTGAGGATCTCATGTCTGATCACAATGTAATATTATATCAGTGATGACAGGGGGCGGGGCTGTGACAACCTCTCACACATGATATACAGGCTGGTTGTCAGCAGTAATATATGAATAGCTGCTCCTGTAGTATAAGGTGTGAGGATCTCATGTCTGATCACAATGTAATGATATTATATCAGTGATGTCAGTGACAGGGGGCGGGGCTGTGACAACCTCTCAGACATGATATAGGGGCAGGTTGTCAGCAGTAATAGATGAATAGCTGCTCCTGTAGTATAAGGTGTGAGGATCTCATGTCTGATCACAATGTAATGATATTATATCAGTGATGTCAGTGACAGGGGGCGGGGCTGTGACAACCTCTCAGACATGATATAGGGGCAGGTTGTCAGCAGTAATAGATGAATAGCTGCTCCTGTAGTATAAGGTGTGAGGATCTCATGTCTGATCACAATGTAATGATATTATATCAGTGATGTCAGTGACAGGGGGCGGGGCTGTGACAACCTCTCAGACATGATATACAGGCAGGTTGTCAGCAGTAATAGATGAGTAGCTGCTCCTGTAGTATAAGGTGTGAGGATCTCATGTCTGATCACAATGTAATTATATTATATCAGTGATGTCAGTGACAGGGGGCGGGGCTGTGACAACCTCTCAGACATGATATACAGGCAGGTTGTCAGCAGTAATAGATGAATAGCTGCTCCTGTAGTATAAGGTGTGAGGATCTCATGTCTGATCACAATGTAATGATATTATATCAGTGATGTCAGTGACAGGGGGCGGGGCTGTGACAACCTCTCAGACATGATATACAGGCAGGTTGTCAGCAGTAATAGATGAATAGCTGCTCCTGTAGTATAAGGTGTGAGGATCTCATGTCTGATCACAATGTAATTATATTATATCAGTGATGTCAGTGACAGGGGGCGGGGCTGTGACAACCTCTCAGACATGATATACAGGCAGGTTGTCAGCAGTAATAGATGAGTAGCTGCTCCTGTAGTATAAGGTGTGAGGATCTCATGTCTGATCACAATGTAATGATATTATATCAGTGATGTCACTAACAGGGGGCGGGGCTGTGACAACCTCTCAGACATGATATACAGGCAGGTTGTCAGCAGTAATAGATGAATAGCTGCTCCTGTAGTATAAGGTGTGAGGATCTCATGTCTGATCACAATGTAATTATATTATATCAGTGATGTCAGTGACAGGGGGCGGGGCTGTGACAACCTCTCAGACATGATATACAGGCTGGTTGTCAGCAGTAATAGATGAATAGCTGCTCCTGTAGTATAAGGTGTGAGGATCTCATGTCTGATCACAATGTAATTATATTATATCAGTGATGTCAGTGACAGGGGGCGGGGCTGTGACAACCTCTCAGACATGATATACAGGCTGGTTGTCAGCAGTAATGGATGAATAGCTGCTCCTGTAGTATAAGGTGTGAGGATCTCATGTCTGATCACAATGTAATGATATTATATCAGTGATGTCAGTGACAGGGGGCGGGGCTGTGACAACCTCTCAGACATGATATACAGGCTGGTTGTCAGCAGTAATAGATGAGTAGCTGCTCCTGTAGTATAAGGTGTGAGGATCTCATGTCTGATCACAATGTCAGTAACAGGGGGCGGGGCTGTGACAACCTCATACTACAGAATTAAATGGAATATTCTCTGCATTGATTATTGACACTACTGATTTATTATATATAATTATTTTTTTTATTAAAATCACAATAATAATCACAGTGGCACAAAGTGTACAAAACCCCAAAGGCATGTTGTGTTCCCCCGAAGTCAGAAAAGTACTAATACAAAAGGGTGACGGCACCTGTCCTCTAATACCATGTACCCATAATAGGGTGACTGTTAGGTCCCCCATGTAATTTGGCTCACAGACCTTGGTGCTGCAGATCCCATAGCGGAGCGGCGGCTGATGATGTCGTCGTCCTTTTTTTAGTGCGTTTAATATTAAAATAGATATTTTCTCCACTTAAAAAAGTATACAAATGTTTTCCGTGTGCGTCACAGGGGAGACAGCCTCTGCCAATCTAAGTCCCCGATCCTGCGTCCTTCAGGTTTGGTCTTATATCACCGCCTCTCCCTGATTAATTCACAGTTTTATACCCCCCTCCCCAAAAATAAAAAATACATTCAGTGTAAAGAGGACCCTGCAAATGTGCCTCTGTATAGAAGTACAACTCTCATCCTCAGAGTCCTCGTTGTCAGTGCTGTGATCAGAGCGATAAGAAGATATCAACAAGTATTGGTCCCGATGAAGCACCAGGGGTGTGAGCAGCGGCGCGGGGGTCTCCGTGTTATTTCCCTGAGAGCAGCGGCGGAGTGTAATGAGACTGGCCCCGGCGCAGTTCCTGCTGCAGCTGTTCCTTCAAGGTGGAAATCTGTGGATGACAAAGTAACAGCAGATGATGGAGATGCAGATCCTGACCGCACCTGCTTGGAGATGTAGTACCCCAGGCTCTACCTGTTCCTCCAGGCCTCTGATCCTCTGGCGGTGTGCCCTCTCCCGGGCGTCCAGTGTGCGCTCGGCCTGGGTTTGGGCACTCCGTAGTCTCTCGATTTCCAGCTGCAGCTCCTGCCGATGTCGCGCTGCCGTCTCCATCAGGCTCTGGGAATGTGTCTGCTCCATGTCTGCGATCTGAGCCTGAGTGGAAAAGCGGGTGATGGGATCGGACGGTACACGGGTGGATCTGGCACTAGGAGCAGGATCTATGGCGGCAAGCATTGGATAGTTCTGCTCTAGATGGAACGGGAGGCGACAGCTGATGGGGTCGGGATAAGCGGCAGCAGAAAGCGAAGGATCCAGAGCACCACCTCACAGGATAAGGCTGCGTTCACACGGGCGAGATTTCCGCGCGGGTGCAATGCGGTAGGTGAACGCATTGCACCCGCACTGAATCCGGACCCATTCATTTCAATGAGACTGTTCAGATGAGCGATGATTTTCACGCATCACTTGTGCATTGCGTGAAAATCGCAGCATGCTCTATATTCTGCGTTTTTCACACAACGCAGGCCCCATAGAAGTGAATGGGGTTGCGTGAAAATCGCAAGCATCCGCAAGCAAGTGCGGATGCGGTGCGATTTTCACGCATGGTTGCTAGGTGACAGTCTATTCACTGTATTATTTTCCCTTATAACATGGTTATAAGGGAAAATAATAGCATTCTGAATACAGAATGCTTAGTAAAATAGCGCTGGAGGGGTTAAAAAAAATAAACAAATTAACTCACCTTCTCCTCTTGATCGCGTAGTTCCCGGGCTCTTCTGATGAGCTGTCGGCTAAAGAACCTTTGGTGACGTCAGATCACATGGTCCATCACCGTGGTGATGGACCATGTGATTGGAGCATGTGATCTGACGTCACCACAGGTCCTAGCCTGTAGTTCATCATTAAAGAAGAGACCAGGAACTACGCGGAGGAGGCGAGTTAATTTTTTTTTTTTTTTTTTTAACCCTCTATTGATCACCTACTATGCATTCTGTATTCAGAATGCTATTATTTCCCCTTAGAACCATGTTATAAGGGAAAATAATACAATCTACACTACAACTAACCCAAAACTGAACTTCTGTGAAGAAGTTCGGGTCTGGGTACCACAGTCGGTTTTTTATCACGCACGTGCAAAACACATTGCACCCGCGCGATAAAAACGGAACATCGGAACACAATCGCAGTCAAAACTGACTGCAATTGCATTCCTACTCGCGCGGGTTTGCCGCAACACACCGGGACGCATCCGGACCTAATCCGGAAACGCTCGTGTGAACCCAGCCTAAGTCTCCATACAGCACTGAGCAACAAAGCATTTACCGTCTTATATACTCCATTCACATCAAGAACTGCAGTCACTTTTCTGTTGGTTTCAGCTTAGATCTCGGTCTGCAAGGCTTGACAGATCGCTGCTGCTTCAGAGCAGTTCTGCGCTCTGGGAGAAGTAGTCTTCAACCCTAGACCAGGGAAAAGCAACCATTGGAAATGCAGCTGTTGTGAAACTACAACTCCCAGCATGCACATTTGCTCAGTTGTGCTCAGAAATAGAGCGTGCTGTGAGTTGTAGTGCTGAAGGTTGCCGATCCCTGTTGTCTCTGAGTCAAGAGGACACAGGCAGCAATGCAATGAAGCAGAGCCCAGTGCATTGTGTGATCTTAGCCAACATGCTCAGTGTGTCTGTCAGCAGAAGTGTTGCTACAGCTTTGGCTGTGACTGGAGTACACAACCTGATTTCTATTGAGGATTTAAATTTGAGGCTTCACTTAGTATTGTACTTTTTTTTTTTTTTTTTTAAGCCAAAATCAGGATTGGACTCTAAGGAGAGAAAAAAAAATCTAATGTGACGCTTTTCTTGAATCCACCCGAGTGGACATTTTTTTTGGCACACAGCATTGTGCACGAATAAAAAAAAGGATTTTTTTTTTTTTTGGAGGGAGGCTATTATACCTCACTTTGCAAATTAGAATAAGGACTCATGCACACGAACAGTGGGTCCGCAAAATACAGGCCCCGGCCGTTTTTGCACCGCATTACCAAAGCGGACCCATTCACTTGAATGGGTTTGCGGTGCGGAACGGAAGCATTACTACTTTTTTGCAGTGCTGATCAGGGACCCCATTCAAGTGAATGGGTCCACGTGCGGCCCTACGGTCAGTGCCTATGCATTGCGATTCACAGCACGGGCCTGGCCAGCACACGTTCGTGTGCATGAGTCCTTACACTGGTTTAGGAACGCTTCCCCCGATCTTGGCTTAAAAAAAAATAAAAAATATGAAAAATCCACATGCTCAGCATTATTGCGAGGAGGAGATGAGAGAGGAGGGCTCATGCAGGCAGCCAGGGGAAAGCTCGGAAAACGGATCCTGTGAGGGCAAGAGGGTGAAGATGGTCAGGATGTGGGGGCACCTTAGCTCTGTTTCCTGACTACTAGGCCTCACTCACCAGACTGAATGTGATCTTGCGCCTAACCCTGTATAATTGCGCCTTCACAGGGACAGCGGGGGAGGGGAGAAAGAATGACATGAACCAACCAATAGGAAGACCGAGCCCATCCAGCCCCCAACCACTTCCCTGAACTAGAGCTCGGCCTGTGAAAGCTGCGGTCAATACAGAGGGACTCCTACCTCCAGCGCCTGCACCTGTCTCTGGGCCTCCGCCAACTCCTGCTCCACCGTAGTCAGGGACCGATCCAAGCGACCCCTCTCTGCAGACAGACGCAACGTGTCCTCCGCTGTCTTCAGCTTCTCTCGCTCTACCTGCAGTGAGGCCAAAGTATATGACTTCATACGGCAGCGTATAAACTGCACCACATCCTCCGAGCAGAGAGAGAGAGAGAACATGCTGGACCCGAGGGCGGACAGAATAAGATTTGGAGAAGGTCCTACAGTGAACCGGACAACAGAGAAAAACACATGCTGACACAAAGCTTGAGGCTGCACTACTGAGACATTCTAATGGCACACCATTCTGGATCCGAATCCACATGAATGTCCGCACATGACTGGCACCGTTCTGACCAAGCAGGTGTTAGATATTGAGGTGGATGGTCATAAGGATCCACATGAAGTCTCCCTGACAACACTGCACCTAAAATCCAGATCGGCCTCCGCTCCGGCATTGTTAATATGTGGGTACAGGGTAAAAGGTCCCGACATGCTCCCCTCACCTTGTCCAGTGTTTTCTTCAGTGCGTTCTTATCCTTCTCGAGGCGCAGGGACGAGCGCTCCACCTCCCGTTTCTCCCCCTCTAACTGAGCCACTGCACGCTGCAGCCCGGCCAGCCGCTCCTGGAGGACGTCTCTCTCTTCCTGCAGCTTCTTGAGGTTACGGAGAGACACACCTTCACATTCTTGACGCTGTTGCAGAAGCTGTGAGGAAGGAGTAGAAAATCATAATTACACTTACCGGTAAATGGATTTTCCAGAACCCATGACAGCACCATAGAGAGAGATGGGTCTGCCCCCACAACTGGACAGGAAGCCCCAGAGCAATCAAAAAGGGAACACCAACTTCCTCCCTCAGTGTTCATTTCAGAGTAGATCAGTAGGAGCCATACAAAATAGAATTCCTATAACCTCATTCTTTCTTTTACTTGAAAGACAGAAACAACCATAAGCACCAGGGAGGGAATTAGAGGTGTGCTGTCATGGGTTCTGGAAAATCCAATTACTGGTAAGTGTAATTATAATTTTTCCCCTTCTCCCATGACTTTTACCCAGGCAGCCCCCCCGATGTTAGCATCAGAGTATTTCATGCTCCGATGCGCTCCCTTGCCCTGCGCTTTATCGCACAGGGCAAGGGCTCTTTTATTTACAACAACACACTGCTGGGCGGAGGCTTCTGCCCAGCAGTGTGTTCGGTGACGACACTGGCTCTGATGGGCGGGCTTTAGCGCTGCCCTAGCCGTTTTACAGGCTAGGGCAGGGCAGCGCTAAAGCCCGCCCATCAGTGCCAGTGACGTCACCGGGCTCACTGCTGGGCTGAAGCCTCCGCCTGGCAGCCCTATGGAGAGCCCGGTTAGTCACCGGAACTCCAGAAAATGCCTTTGCCCTGCGCGATTTAGCTCAAAGGCAGCCAGCCGCCCCCAGGCGCGGGCTCAAAGGCAGCCAGCCGCCCCCAGGCGCAGGCTCAAAGGCAGCCAGCCGCCCCCAGGCGCAGGCTCAAAGGCAGCCAGCCGCAGGCTCAAAGGCAGCTAGCCGCCCCAGGCGCAGGCTCAAAGGCAGCCAGCCTACCAGGTGTAGGCTCAAAGGCAGCCAGCCAGACAGGCATAGACCCAAAGGCAGTAAGCTGACCCAGCATGGACGCACAAGTGTTCAACCAACCAGGCATAGATGCACAGGCGCTCAGCAGACCAGGCTTTCAACGAAGCAGGTATAGATGCAAGACATTCAGCTAAGCAAGCATAGATGCACAGATGGACCGCCAACCAGGCGTTCAACAAAGTCGGCATAGATGCAAAAATGTTTAGCCAGACAGGCATAGCCACACAGGCATACAGCCAAGCAGGCACAGGGCATCGGAATTCAATGAAACCAACATGAGATCAAAGGCATTCAGCCTGAAGCCAATAGGCAACCAACCAGGCCCCATAGCTTTCAGGCCTCCCCCTAAAAGCTAAGAGGCAGTCAACCAGGCCCCGAAGCCATGAGGCAGTCAACCGGGCCCTCAAGCCCGACAAATATTCAAACCTATCAATCATGCTAAAAGGCACCAAACAGATTCATACCAACCACGCAACACAAAGATTCGATGTATAACCTAAGTTCATAAGGTGTTCCTTGTTTCACAGTCCCGGAGGCTGCATGCTCCAGGCTCCTCTGTCCGGAGGACAGGAAACCACACTGAGGGAGGAAGCTTCCTGTCCAGTTGTGGGGTTGGATCCATCTCTCTCTCTATGGTGCTGTCATAGGTGAAGGGAAAAAGGGGGTTCATGTACAAAATACTAAATGAAAATATGAGGCGGCACCGGGAATGGACCTTTATAAGAGGCATCAATGGTAACTAACCTCCTGCAGTTGTCGGACTTGTCCTTCCAGCTCCATGCGCCGAAGTTCTCCCTCTGCCACCTCATCCCTCAGCTCCTGGATCTGCTCAATTAATCCCGCGTTCTGCTTCTTCCCATCTGCCACGGCGAGCCGTGCCACCTCCAAACGCTCCTGGTGGAGGAAGAAATGTCAGAGACCTTAGCACAGGTCTGTTCTGTTGTGTTCAGAGGCGCAATGCTCTGCAGGGTTCAACAGGTCTGACCTGCAGGATGCGTCTTTCGTGCTCGCTGGTGGTCAACATCTTCTGCAGTTGTCCCATCTTCTCTTGCGAGGAGCTGGTGCTGGAGTTGCTCTCGGAGAGGGCGCTGGACAAGCTCTGCACTTTCTCCTTCAATGAGTTCTCGCTGTCCTGGACCTTACCCAGGGTGGTGTTCAGGCGGTCCACACACAGCTGCAGCGCACCCACCTTCCCCTCACTGTCTGAAAGCTGGGGAGAGCAAGAAGAGGGTTGTAAATAGGAGAGCACTCAAATAATCCGAAAAAGATTTAATAGAAATGTATACAGCGTTCTCTGAAGTTATAGGATTACTCCCGGGATGAGCATTACAACTTAAAGGGGTTTTCCAGGATTCTGATATTGATCGTCTATCCTCAGGATAGGTCATCAATATCAGTTTGCTGGGGGTCCGACTCCCAACACTGCCACTGATCGGCTGTTTGAAGAAGCCATGACGCTCCGGGGAGTGCAGTGCCATCCCATTCATCGGTCACACAGCCTATGTGCATCTCAGTCCCATTCAAGTGGATGGGACTGGGCTGCAGTACCAAGCACAGCCACTATACAAGGTATGGCGCTGTGCTTGGTATGCCATGGCGTTCAATGGACCACAGCCTCTTCAAAGAGATGGTCAGCGTCAGTGCCACAGATGACACACTGATGACCTATCCAGGAGACAGGTCACTAATATTCTATTTCCGGAAACCACCTTTAAGACCGGAACAATATGAAAAACTAGTAATTGGTTCTGAATCTCACCAAAAGAGAACAAAAGTGAAAACTAATCTAATAACTAACAAAGTTAAGTCGTTGTGAATAAAAGTCAGAAACTGGAACTGGTAAATCCCTTTCTGTGCAGTAAATCCTTTCTTCAGGGTCCTGGACATTATACACTGTACCAGAAAATCTAATGGAAAGGAAGAGCACACCCTGACAGAACATGTAGTACCGCACTATACTGTGGAGAGGCGCTACTACACAGCCAGTCAGCACATGCACTTCAGTAACATAGGTGGTTTACAGGTGAAATATGCTGCAGGATTTTAAGCTGAAAATAAAGGCTGTAATGCAGGATCAGTAGAGGATAAGTAATGGGAGAAAAGGGATGCAAATGAGCTCTTGACAAGCTCTGCCTCTAATGCCACCAGATGTAAGGCAGCTATCCTATAAGTCAATGTTCAGCTCTTTAACTAAGCCTTGAGACATGACTTGGATATTAAATAAGCCAGCACCTCATCTGCAGACAGCTGTTTCAGGGTGATTGCCCCTCATCAGTGCAGAGCAGAGAAAGGCTTAACTGGGTGAGAGGCCTGTGTCCGGGTCAGGGGGGAACTAACTCTCCTTAGGGCGAGATCACCTTAATCAGCATGCCAGTACTCTCTGCTCTGCACTGATGAGGGGCAATCACCCCGAAACAGCTGTCTGCAGATGAGATGCTGGCTTATTTAATATCAAAGTCATGTCTCAAGGCTTAGTTAAAGAGCTGAACATTGACTTATAGGATAGCTGCCTTACATCTGGTGGCATTAGAGGCAGAGCTTGTTAAGAGCTGATTTGCATCCCTTTTCTCCCAGAATTCCAGAGGAGCATGTATGGCCTATAAGTCTCCTCACACTGATTAAGGTGCTCTCTCCCTAAGGAGAGATAGTACCCCCTAAGGATAAGTAATGTAATGTATGTACACAGTGACTGCACCAGCAAAATAGTGAGTGCAGCTCTGGAGTATAATACAGGATGTAACTCAGGATCAGTACAGGATAAGTAATGTATGTACACAGTGACTCCACCAGCAGAATAGTGAGTGCAGCTCTGGAGTATAATACAGGATGTAACTCAGGATCAGTACAGGATAAGTAATGTAATGTATGTACACAGTGATTGCACCAGCAGAATAGTGAGTGCAGCTCTGGAGTATAATACAGGATGTAACTCAGGATCAGTACAGGATAAGTAATGTATGTACACAGTGACTCCACCAGCAGAATAGTGAGTGCAGCTCTGGAGTATAATATAGGATGTAACTCAGGATCAGTACAGGATAAGTAATGTAATGTATGAACACAGTGACTGCACCAGCAGAATAGTGAGTGCAGCTCTGGAGTATAATACAGGATATAACTCAGGATCAGTACAGGATAAGTAATGTATGTACACAGTGACTCCACCAGCAGAATAGTGAGTGCAGCTCTGGAGTATAATACAGGATGTAACTCAGGATCAGTACAGGATAAGTAATGTAATGTATGTACACAGTGATTGCACCAGCAGAATAGTGAGTGCAGCTCTGGAGTATAATACAGGATGTAACTCAGGATCAGTACAGGATAAGTAATGTATGTACACAGTGACTCCACCAGCAGAATAGTGAGTGCAGCTCTGGAGTATAATATAGGATGTAACTCAGGATCAGTACAGGATAAGTAATGTAATGTATGAACACAGTGACTGCACCAGCAGAATAGTGAGTACAGCTCTGGAGTATAATACAGGATGTAACTCAGGATCAGTACAGGATAAGTAATGTAATGTAGGTATACAGTGACTCCACCAGCAGAATAGTGAGTGCAGCTCTGGAGTATAATACAGGATGTAACTGGCGCTATGAGTGTTTGTTACAACCTTCTCTCTTTTTTATGGGAAAACTGTTTAGATTGTAACAAACATCTGAGTGTGTGTGTGGGAAAGGGGGGTGTTCTCCACTGATGATAATACTCGTTACAGGCATTCCTATGGAATTACCGGTTATAACGCATGCAAACAGTGAAGTCAGCTCTGCTACATCTGCACTGATCACCTGTCTCTGCAGCCCTTCTATCCGCTGCTGCATATCTTGTATCTCAGCCTCTCGATCAGCCAGCACCAGCCTG
The DNA here is from genome assembly GCF_905171765.1 of Bufo bufo. Classification (NCBI taxonomy): domain Eukaryota; kingdom Metazoa; phylum Chordata; class Amphibia; order Anura; family Bufonidae; genus Bufo; species Bufo bufo. Next base: position 46,955,130 of record NC_053389.1, on the reverse strand, counting down.
ACCCTCTGCAGCTCGCCTTCCAATCCTCTGCGGGACAGCTCCAGTTTAGTGTTGCGATTTTCGGCAGCGTCAAGCACTTCCTTCAAACGTCGCTTGTCGCTCTCAAGTTTTGCTTCATTCGCTTTCATTTTATTGACTTTCTCCTGATGAACAAATGAGAAGTAAAAGGTAAATGCATCTGCACCCGTCATAGAACTGCTCTGCCTGGAACCAAGGAACCAGCTGTCGGCCATGATATCCCCAAGACCCTGCATGTTGTGTCTAACAAAAAGGCAACAGGGCTGATAATGTCCGGACGTGAGATGCTTAGAATAAAATATAAGCTGCTCAAATACAATAAAAACATTATAAACTGTCTGAAATTACAAACTCCAACAGTGATGGACAATGGCTGTGTGGAAACAGTCTCCACTAGGGGGAGCTCATCTATATAGCCCCCATCTGCATTAAAATTCCACTAGGCTGGATGATGAATAAATGTGGACATTCCCTTTAAGGCTGCATTCAGACTGTATGACAAGAGAAGAAAGGTTTCCGTATTGGTCGTCCTTAGTACTTAAGGGAATCTGTCGCCATGATCTTGGATTATTATCTGCTGTAATTACGTGAGCAGTGCTGCACATAAAGAGTCAAGATCACCATATTTTATTTTACTACTGCCCCCCGTTTCCTCGCTGTCAGGGTTTAAAGCTGCCATGAAATGTATTGTCTGTACCGCTGTGCATGCGCACAGGAGTCCTCTCCACTATATTAGCACAACAGTCAGGACTGTATTTCAATAGGGCTTTGAGTGCTGACACGAAGGATATTGTAGAAAAATAAGAAAATGGCCATCTGGACTAAAGATGAGCGAACTGATTCAGACTTTGTCCTGATTTGTTTTAAAATTTTGGGTGATAGAGAGAGAGCGAGATGCAAACTAGAGAAGAGCAAATTTCTTGAAATTTGTTTTGTCTCCGATTTGCCGAACTTTTAAGAAAATTCTATTAGGGTAGGAATCAATTCTACCCAAGTCCTAGAAGATGAGAGAGACAGGCTTAGGCCAGACACACACGAGCGAGTTCAATGCAATACACTCGCAGCGTGCATCAGTGTGAGATCCCGTTCTGACCTCCCCTTCTCTGACAGTATCGCACAGCATTATACTGATTCATAATGTTGTGTGACCCAAGGAGTCCTGGAATCTATTATATTACACTGACAGAATGATGTCAGTGTAATTCAGTATATTTCAGGACTCTAAGGCCCCTTTCACACAGGGGCGAGATTTCCGCGCGGGTGCAATACGTGATGTGAACGCATTGCGCCCGCACTGAATCCGGACCCATTCATTTCTATGGGGCTGTGCACATGAGCGGTTATTTTCACGCATCACTTGTGCGTTGCGTGAAAATCGCAGCATGCTCTATATTGTGCGTTTTTCACGCAACGCAGGCCCCATAGAAATGAATGGGGCTGCGTGAAAATCGCAAGCATCCGCAAGCAAGTGCAGATGCGGTGCGATTTTCACGCACGATTTCTAGGAGACAATCGGGATGGTTATAACATGGTTATAAGGAAAAATAATAGCATTCTTAATACAGAATGCATAGTACAATAGGGCTGGAAAGGTTAAAAAAAATAATAAAAAATTTAACTCGCCTTAATCCACTTGTTCGCGCAGCCTGGCTTCTCTTCTGTCTTCTTCTTTGCTGTGCAGGAAAAGGACCTTTGATGACGTCACTGTGGTCATCACATGGTCCGTCACAAGATCCATCACCATGGTGATGGATCATGTGATGGACCATGTGATGAGCGCAGTGATGTCATCAAAGGTCCTATTCCTCAAAGAAGAAGACAGAAGAGAAGTCGGGCTGCGCGAGCAAGTGGATTAAGGTGAGTTAAATTATTTTTTTTTATTTTTTTTTTTAACCCCTCCAGCCCTATTGTACTATGCATTCTGTATTAAGAATGCTATTATTTTCCCTTATAACCATGTTATGAGGGAAAATAATAAAATCTACACAACACCGATCCCAAGCCCGAACTTCTGTGAAGAGGTTGAGATTCGGGTACGGGTACAGGTACCAAACATGCCGATTTTTCTCACGCGCGTGCAAAACGCATTACAATGTTTTGCACTCACGCGGAAAAATCGCGCATTTTACCGCGACGCACCCGCATCTTATCCGGGCCAAAAACATGACGCCCGTGTGAAAGAGGCCTAAGGGTTACAACTGTTGTGCTTTTTCATAAGTGTATATAACATTATGTAAAATTATCCTAATTATAGTGGATTTGGTGTATAATAGGCCATGTGTGTTATATTCACCATTTTGAATGTATTTTAAAGATGGCCGAGAGAAGTTCATGGAAAGGTCACTGTTCATGAGATTTCTTCTCATGAATGTACCAGTCTGAGAAGAGGCATGCTTGTCTCCTTATGGATTTATGACTTAGATAAGGATATTCTCTACAGGTAGCTGGTGCTAAATACCTCTACAGTTTGGTATTTATTAATGAAGCAGAAAATCTGTGATGTATACGTATATGTATAATCAACCTTAGTTTTGTATAAGAAAATCAATAAGACATATGTATTGTTTTATATTGTTGAATATTATGAAGGACATCATATATATTTCTCAATAGGAACGCATATATTCCTATTATATGATGAAAACAGTTTAAGTATGGACTTTGTTAATGAATATCTGTAAAGATGTGTTATTTTAACTAACCATAAATCACCCATTGGAGTAGAAGAGGAGGCACAGATATCTGCGAGAGTACAGTGTTCATTATATTATTTATCAATACATAAATCTGACAGTATGGGAAAAGTTCAAATGGTGCCTAAAAGTCTGTGCTTAATTGGTAGAAGTGTCAGAATTAATCGCTCTAGCTTTGATTTAGGTTCCAGAGGTCATGTATATAGAATGTGAGAAAGTCATACTTGGATATTTAACCCTTAAAGGGTTTCTGTCACCCCACAAAACTCATTTTTTTTTTTTTGGATAGTTAGATTCCTCATAGCGCGATATAGGAGAATATAATAGTCTTACTTACTTTCATGCGGCCGATTCTTTATAAAACGAAGTTTTATAATATGTAAATGAGGGCTCTACCAGCAAGTAGGGCGTCTACTTGCTGGTAGCCGCAGCAGAAAACCGCCCCCTCGCCGTGTTGATTGACAGGGCCAGCCGTGATCTCCTCCTCCGGCCGGCCCTGTCAGTAATTCAAAAATCGCGCGCCTCTGGTCATTCGGCGCAGGCGCTCTGAGATGAGGAGGCTCGTCTCCTCAGCACTCTCTCAGTGCGCCTGCGCCGATGACGTCTTCTCTTTCGATGATGTCATCGGCGCACTGAGGGAGTGCTGAGGAGACGAGCCTCCTCATCTCAGAGCGCCTGCGCCGAATGACCAGAGGCGCGCGATTTTTGAATTACTGACAGGGCCGGCCGGAGGAGGAGATCACGGCTGGCCCTGTCAATCAACACGGCGAGGGGGCGGTTTTCTGCTGCGGCTACCAGCAAGTAGACGCCCTACTTGCTGGTAGAGCCCTCATTTACATATTATAAAACTTCGTTTTATAAAGAATCGGCCGCATGAAAGTAAGTAAGACTATTATATTCTCCTATATCGCGCTATGAGGAATCTAACTATCCAAAAAAAAAATAATGAGTTTTGTGGGGTGACAGAAACCCTTTAATAGAATGATACTAATAGTTTAGGTAATAGTGTCACCTAGGGGTAAATGAGTAACATTACACCAACAGCAGAAGTGCATTTTGGGTAATACAACAACATCACAGACCTTATCATATGTACACGCCTAGCTGACAATGATTGGAAAACTCCAGTTAGGAAGGTGTGTCTAACTGATAAGTTTCTGATCATAAACCACACACACACACACACACACACACACACACACACACACACACACGAGGGAGAGAAACAGAACGGAAACAAAAAGAGCAACAGGAAAAAAAAAAAAAAAAGGGGGAACCAGGAAAACACAAAGAAACAAAGAAAACCCAGGAGAAAGATCCTAATGACCAGATCGTACCTAGTCTCTGCACATCATCTGCATTCTCGGTAATGTATGACTTTATTTTGTGTAGTATTGATATAAATTAATCAACCTGATATTTTGCAAACTCCCCGCTGTTGGCGGATGTATAATTGTTAAAAGTGCTACATCAATATTGTCACTATTCAGTAAAGATGCATATTACTGAATAAAAGACCTAAATATTGATTTCAGAGGTAACTCTCTGATTGGAATAATTTCATTCCATAGTCAATACCAGGCTTGATAATTTATAAGTTGTGTGACCATCCTACTCGATTATCTGAGATTTGTCATGGTTTGTGCAGAGCAAGGGTTCGTATTTATCCTTTAACATTATTAAGCTTTTATATCTAAAATTTGTGGTCGAGGTGGATTGTATTATATTCTTCTGCCTGAGAGGTACTGTGTACACGCTGGTATTTGTGTTGGTGCCATCTAGTGGCGAATTTTGGGTACTGCATATCACTGTGTATCATTGCAGATTATTGAATTTCACATTGATTGTATTTTAAATTATTGTATAATAAATCATTTTATCATTATATTTTTGCATAGGAGCTTGTACCTTATTTACGGATTGCACAATATAATTAAATTAACAACGATCTCTTTTTAAGGTGTTTTATATGTCCACCTCGAGGATCAATGCCCTTTGAAATGTTTCCTTTGATCCTATATTTTTTTTATATAAACCATTTGCTTTATATCCCAGACAACACAGCATTATAAATCATTATAATAATGCTGTGTGATCATGTCAGAGAAGGGGAGGTCAGAAAGGGACCTCACATTGACGCCCGCTCTGAGTTTACCGCATTGAACTTGCTTGTTTGTGTCTGGCCTTACTGTTCATTTCTTTTTTGAAGTAAAGCTTATTTGAATGTCTTTCTCCAAAACCCAAAAGGTATGAAAATTAGCTTTCCTTCCAAAATGAAAAGATATGATACCATAAGATGTAGGGTGCTAGAATTTCCATATATTTTTCCAGAAACCCAGAGGAGCATTGTCTAGCCTACAATACTCTTCACGCTTTACATAAGGAGGAAGGTTCCCCCCCCCCCAGACCCCAACCAAGCTTATTGTCCCTGCTAAGCTCTAATAAAAAAATAAAAAAAAGAGCTGTTTGCTGGTATGAAGAGCTGTTTTCCTCTTGATAGAAGGAGGGTATTGCATGTTTCTTTTTCCAGAAGGAGTGTTCTGTGGAAGCATTTATTTTTCCTTCCTTTTGGAAGGACAACAGATTTGCATATCTCTTTGCCAGAGGAGCGTTAAATGGAGACATTTAGCATTCCATCCTTTAGGACTCTTTCACACAAGCATCACACAAGAGGCACATAGCATTATAAATCAGTATAAAGCCGTGCGCTCCTGCAAGACGAGCAGTGTCCAGAACGGAGGATCATGCTCACATGCTCAACAGTCCTAAGGGTACTTTCACACTTGCATTGTTGGATTCCGGCAGGCAGTACCCGGATCCAGAAATCCGTATGCAAACGGATAGCATTTGTTTCCGGATCTGGCTGACAAATGCATTGAAACACCGGATCCGTCTCTCCGGTGTCACCCGGAAAAACGAATCCAGTATTTATTTATTTTTCATTTTTAAAAAGGTCTGCGCATGCGCAGATCAGGAAACCAGTCCGGTTTTCCAGAACACTTAGTACCGAATCCGGCATTCCGGCAAGTGTTCTGGAATTTTGGCCGGAGAAAAAAAAATACTGTAAGAGTGACTGAACTGAAGACATCCTGATGCATACGGAGCGGATTGCTTTCCATTCAGAATGCATTAGGGTAAAACTGAAGCGTTTTTTCCCGGTATTGAGCCCCTAGGACGGAACTCAATACCAGAAAACTTTAACGCAAGTGTGAAAGTTACCCTAAGTAGGACAGATTTGCATGTTTCTAGTCCGGAGTCTTAGGGCTCTTTCACACTTGCGTTCTTGTCTTCCGGCATAGAGTTCCGTCGTCGGGGCTCTATGCCGGAAGAATCCTGATCAGTTTTATCCTAATGCATTCTGAATGGAGAGAAATCCGTTCAGGATGCATCAGGATGTCTTCAGTTCCGGAACGGAACGTTTTTTGGCCGGAGAAAATACCGCAGCATGCTGCGCTTTTTGCTCCGGCCCAAAATCCTGAAGACTTGCCGCAAGGCCGGATCCGGGATTAATGCCCATTGAAAGGCATTGATCCGGATCCGGCCTTAAGCTAAACGTCGTTTCAGCGCATTGCCGGACCCGACATTTAGCTTTTTCAGAGTGGTTACCATGGCTTCCAGGACGCTAAAGTCCTGGCAGCCATGGTAAAGTGTAGCGGGGAGCGGGGGAGCAGCATACTTACCGTCCGTGCGGCTCCCGGGGCGCTCCAGAGTGACGTCAGGGCGCCCCAAGCGCATGGATCATGTGATCGCATGGATCACGTAAGTATATTGCTCCCCCGCTCCCCACTACTACTATGGCAACCAGGACTTCAATAGTGTCCTGGGTGCCATAGTAACACTGAAAGCATTTTGAAGACGGCTCCGTCTTCAAATGCTTTCAGTACACTTGCGTTTTTCCGGATCCGGCGGGCACCTCCGGCAACGGAAGTGCACGCCGGATCCCAACAACGCAAGTGTGAAAGAGGCCTTATTCTCTCCGATTCGTGTAGAATCAATTTAGACCTGAATCAAATGTTTAGCAAAATTCTGCGAATTGGACCCGAAATGAATTTCAAGAAATTCAATTATCTGTACAATTATCTGCAGTACTCGTCATGTATGACTGCAGATAATAGTCCAGAATCATGGCGACAGATTGGCCCTAATGCATCGGTGTACAAAGACACTGAATATCTCACAATCAGCCTCCAAAATGTAATCAGCATTCTCCTGTATTACATATGGCCTCTGTATAATCAGTCTTGATAAGCTCCTGTATATATATATCCCCCATAGATGATACCTGGGCCGCCCGATGCTCGTTCTCTGCTGCCTGCAGACTACGTTCCAGGCTGGCAGCTTTCTCCAGCGCTATCTTGCGCTCCCTCTCGCAGCGTCGCAGGGTTTCCTCCTGCAGGATGAGTGTGGTCTGCACGTTACTGAGCTTCCCATCAGTGGCGCGCTTCCCTTTAAAGGTATAGAGAAATGCGTAAGACAGGAGATAGGAGGAGGTAACCTGCCCACAGCAGAGCCTTTCAGGCAATGAAGCACATTACCATTCTCCTTCAAGTTGAACTGCTGACACCTCTCACCCCGACAACTCTGCACCCCAAGTCTCCTCACCTTCCTCGATCTCTGACAGCACTTTCTGCAGCTGTTGAATCCGAGTGGTTGCTCCGTCCTTCTCAGCCTCCATCTCTACCAGCTGCCGTGATGTGGCCCCCACCTGAGTGCGCAGGTCGTCCTTACAATAAGGAAGAGAAAGGATTTTACTACCGTAGATTCCAATCCGGAATTAGAGGACGGGGAATAACTGGGAACGTTAGGACGTGGGTGACGTATCATCTGGTTAATAGCGCGGGCCCCAGGAGTCTGTGGTTGTTGACATCAGAGGCCGTATAGTGCTGCCAGTGACATTACATAGACGGGTCCCCTATGTTGGGTCAGCAACTGACATCCATCTGCACCTTCAGAGCTACAGGTCCAGAGTGAGCGGGTGATGACAGGCATAGCCTCTTGTTTAACCCCTTAGGCGCCGCTGTACAGGTCGACCATTGGTGCAGTTCACACATAAGGTAGACATGACAATAGGTTCCGACCACGTCACCAGAACAGAAGACCAGCCTCTTACGGCCCAAGACGTGTTTTTTTTCTATCTTCTCTGTGTTGCATTTTAAGAGCCATAACTTTCTAATTTTTTCCGCAGATATATCTGTATGAGGGCTTGTCGTTTGCGGGATTAGGCCTCATGCACACAACCGTTGTGTGCATCCGTGGCCGTTGTTCCATTTTCCGTGATTTTCTGCAGACCCATTGACTGTCAATGGGTCAGTTGAAAACTCGGAAAATGCACCGTTGTTCATCCGCGGCCGTGATCAGTGTTTGCTGTCCGTCAAAAAAATATGACCTGTCCTATTTTTTGGACGGACAACGGTTCACAGACCCATTCAAGTCAATGGGTCCGTGAAAAAACACGGATGCACACAAGATTGGCATCCGCGTTCGTGATCCGTGGCCGTTGGCAACTTTCACACAGACGGATCGCAGATCCGTCTGCATAAAAGCTTTTTCAGATATGAGTTTTCACTTCGTGAAAACTCATATCCGACAGTATATTCTAACACAGAGGCGTTCCCATAGTGATGGGGACGCTTCAAGGTAGAATATACTGAGAACTGTGTACATGACTGCCCCCTGCTGCCTGGCAGCACCCGGTCTTTTACAGGGGTCTGTGATCCGCACAATTAACCCCTCAGGTGCCACAGATAAAGGGTTAATTGTGCTGATCACAGCCCCCTGTAAGAGATCAGGTGCTGCCAGGGAGCAGGGGGCAGTCATGTACACAGTTCTCAGTATATTCTGACTTGAAGCGTCCCCATCACTATGGGAACGCCTCTGTGTTAGAATATACTGTCGGATACGAGTTTCACGATTTAACTCAAATCCGATGGTATATTCTAACAGAGGCGATCCCATGGTGATGGGGACGCTTCAAGTTAAAATATACCATCGGATTGGAGAAAACTCAGATCCTATTGTATATTAACTCCTGACTTTACATTGAAAGTCAATGGGGGACGGATCCGTTTGCAATTGCACCATATTGTGTCAACGTCAAACGGATCCGTCCACATTGACTTGCATTGTAAGTCAGGACGGATTCGCTTGGCTCTGCACGGCCAGGCGGACACCAAAACGACTTTTTTTCATGTCTGTGGATCCTCCAAAAATCAAGGAAGACCCACGGACGAAAAAACGGCCACGGATCACGGAAAAACGGAACCCCGTTTTGTGGACCGTGAAAAAATACTGTTGTGTGCATGAGGCCTTAGGTGTGTTTTTCCGTGGCAGGAGGAGGGATGCAAAAAAATAATAATTAGGAATTCTGCTAATGTTTCTTTTTGCATTTTCTTCCCACTGTACAGCGTGTGGTAAGAATAATAAGTTACATGTACTGTATACTACAGGCTGGTACAAATGTAAGGATACCAAACACACAGAGGTATTTTTAGGGCACCACATTGCCAGTGCCATACCTTTTTTTTTGTTTTCCACTGAAGTAGTCATGTTACTGGATGTATGGAAGTTTTTATTGATACCATTTTGGCATGCATATAATGTATTACATAATTTTTATACTTTTTTTTTTTTTTTTAGGGGGGAACAGGGGTAAAAAGGCAAATTCATCATTGCCTCATGGCAGCATTTTTTGTTTCATTTATGCCATGCGCTGTGTGGTATAATTCATACATTAACTTTGAGGCGGTGTGCTACGTGCATTTTTTTTGTTTCACTATTTTTACGCAGTCACATTTTTTTCCATCAAAAATAGGTTGATTTATATTCAGTATTCCAGAGCATTATAGACTGTCTGTGTAAGGCAACCTACCTGCATGGGTTATACCTATGGCAGACGAGTGGGCAGACTGGGGGGTTGTCGGGGTACTGCATAGGCATCCTGCGATCACATTGCGAGGGGCTAATGAGCAGAGAGAGGGAGCCCCTTACTCTGTCAGGCTTCACAGTTGCCACGGTCAGTATTGACTGCAGCATCTAAGAGGTTAAACGGCAGGGACTGGCGGTTTCTCTGATCTGGCTGTTACAGCAAGTCTCCTGCTGTCAAAAACCTCGGCATAGCTACTATGCCTCCGACATACCTGTATGGAATGGGGCCTTAACATACGGCAATCCATGATGTACAGGTGCATAATGGTGTGTTAATGGGTGACCACCAAAGACCACCTTACTCCATTTCTTACCCTTTCTCTTTGAGTGTCTCTCAGTTCCTGAAGGAAATCACGCAGAGCGGCTCGAATCACCTCAGGGTCAATGTCTGCAGTGAGCTGCTCCCCTCGTGTGGGGGACGTCGCCCTCTCTGGTGTCTTACTGCGCTCTGGACTTCCTGTGCGGGGAATGGGGCTGCCGCGTCCGTCAGTGGTGGTCGTGTAAGTGTTGTCAAATCCTAGGTGAGCAAAAGACAGACAGTGATGTGGGGGGAATTCTGCCGTGTAATCGATTCTCCAATTTACTTGTATGCTTAGATGTACCTTTCAGTGGTGAAAACGTCCTCTTGGGGGAGCCGCTGCGCCCTCGTACAGCTGGGCTTGGCGTACGTCCGGCACGGCCGATTCCCAGTGTCCTCCTCAGAGCAGAGTGCAAGTTGCTGAGTTTAAACTCCAGCTCCCTCTTCTGCCCCTCGAGCCGGGACAGTTCAGCCTCCAGTCCGTGCACGCGGCCCTCACTGGCGCTCAGTTTCAGACCAAGTTGCGCCGCCTCCTCCTGTGATGCGAGGAGCTTGATCTCCAGGTTGCGGGTATTATCCAGCAGCTTCTTCTCATTACCTCGCGCTTCCTCCAAGTTGCCCTGAAGCTCCTTCTCACGGAGGTTGAAGTCACTCTCGACCTCAGACAACTTCCTCTGGAGGGCACTGAGCTGCAGGGGGGATGACATGTTAGGAACCTGGATCACGGACCCTTTTCATCACACAGCTTTTGAACACACGCTCACCTCTTTCCTGGCAGCTTCGCGGCCGCTCTCTGTCTCCACAAGCTTCTGTTTCAGGGAGAAGCTGTCTCTGCGCGTCTCTTCTTCTCGCTGTTCACAAAGAGAAAGACGTGCCTGCACCTCGGCCAGATCTCGGCTGCGCTTCACACCCTCATCATCCAGGACCTTCAGCTGGAAAACAAGAGGTGAGAAATACAAAATGGAGCAAAGACCAATCACCCTGAAATCCTGGATAACTGGTAGATAATGGTGGGGTATGTAGTTCTGCACAGGCCCAAAATAATGCAATGAGGTCTGTCGTATCAGGGACTACACTGTGCCTCCCCTTATCTTCACCCCTGTCCTGCTCACCTGTCTGCGGAGATCCTGCAGTTCCCTCCGTGCCTCCAGCCGTGACCGCTCCACCTCTCTCAGGTTGCTGCGCAGATCTGCCGTCTCCTTCTCCGAAGCCACTCGAGACTCTTCTAGCACTGAAAGTCTCTGCTCCTTCTCCTCATTAGCACGCTTCAAGCTGTAGGTGTAGGAAGGAAATACTGGTGAGCAGCCCTGGAACAAGACGCTGCACATCACCCCCCTCCACAGACAAAGATCCCCCCGATCCAACAAAGGCTCCAATTTGGTGTATGAAGAGGCATATACAGTCTTCTATGGTAGGAGATGTGTATGAAGGGAGACGTGGCATATAGTGGGAGATGTGGTGTATGATGGGAGAGGTGTATGATAAGCGACCTGAGGTGTATGATGGTAGAGGTGTATGATAGGAGATGAGGTGTATGATGAGAGAGGTGTATGATAGGAGATGAGGTGTATGATGAGAGAGGTGTATGATAGATGTGACGTATGATGAGAGAGGTGTATGATAGGAGATGAGGTGTATGATGAGAGGTGTATGATAGGAGATGAGGTGTATGATGGGAGAGGTGTATGATAGGAGATGTGGTGTATGATAGATATGACGTATGATGGGAGAGGTGTATGATAGGAGATGAGGTGTATGATGAGAGAGGTGTATGATAGATGTGACGTATGATGAGAGAGGTGTATGATAGATGTGACGTATGATGAGAGAGGTGTATGATAGATGTGACGTATGATGAGAGAGGTGTATGATAGGAGATGTGGCATATGATGAGAGAGGTGCATGATAGGAGATGTGGTATATCATGGGAGATGTGGGGTATGATGAGATACATGGCATATGATGGGAGTTGTGGCATATGATGGGAGAGGTGTATGATAGGAGATGTAACGTATGATGGGAGAGGTGTATGATAAAAGATGTGGTATATGATAGGAGATGTGGCGTATGAGAGATGTGGCGTTTGATCATTGCTCCACTTGCGGTGTCGTCAGGTGACAGTGAAGTAAAATTAATTCCAGTAAGTGTTCTAAGGGACGGCGTAGATTTCCTCCGCACGGATGCTGGCAGGGATGGGTACCTGATGCGCTCACTCTCGGCCCGGCGCACTGCTCCTCGTAGCTCCTCGTTAGATCTCTGCACGGCTTCCTTCTCTTTAGACTCATCACTGAGAGATCGCCGCAAGTCCAGGACTTCCTTCTTGTGAACCTCCATTGCCTCGTGGCTCTCCCGCACACGTCGATGAGCTTCGATGAGTTCCCGCCGCACCGCGTCCCTGGCGTCCTCAACGACACACAGCTGAGTCTTCAGCTCCTCTAGCTAAAGTGACCAGAGAGGGCGCTACGTAGTTACTCTCCACATTAACTACAACACTACATGATGAGAACTTTAAAGGACTTATCACCTTAAATTGATCACCTTATCACCTTCTGCAACTTTGATTTTAATTGCCTTACCATTTTCAAGATCTCTGCTTGCTGTCATTCTTCATGACAGTGGCTGAAAACCTAGTACCTCCCAAGACATGGGAGAGATCTGTGCCTATGTTCAGCCCCTAGTGGATTCCACACTGATACATTGTAACAAACCCTCAGTGAGATCTTGAAAATGGTTAGAAATGAAACACTATTCTCCGTACGCCATTTTTCTGCTGTTAAAAAGTCGCAACGTTTTCTATGCCGCCATGGCCAGCACATTTATCTTCCTTTACTATATATATTGAGGAGAAGGTCTTTAAAACAAAAACATTCTTTAAGGAGACAGATGTGAATGCTTACATAGAAACTACCAGCTGCCATTATGGTCCCTGGCTCAAAAACATACCAAAAGGACAATTTAAAAGAATTTATTGTAATTGCACTGATAGAGATGTGAATGAGGAACAAAGTCAACTTAGGTTACTTTCACACTCGCGTTCGGTGCGGACCAGTCTTGTATCTGCACAGACGGATCCGCACGAATAATGCAAACGCTTGTATCCGTTAATAACGGATCCGTTTGCATTATTCATTTTTAAAAAAAAGCCTAAGTCAAAACGGATCCGTCTTGAGTTACATTGAAAGCCAATGGGGGACAGATCCGTTTTCAATTGCACCATATTGTGTCAGTGAAAACGGATCCGTCCCCATTGACTTACATTGTAAGTCAGGACGGATCCGTTTGGCTCCGCATCGTCAGACGGACACCAAAACGCTGCGAGCTGCGTTTTAGTGACCGTCTAAAAAACTTAATGGACACCAAACACAGCCAAGTTGATGCATTATGAACGGATCCTTATCCATTCAGAATGCATTGGGGCTGAACTGATCCGTTTTGGGCCGCTTGTGAGAGCCCTGAAACGGATCTTACAAGCGGACCCAGAAACACCAGTAGCCTTATCCATGAACGGTTTAAAGAAAACGGTTACTGTGAAGATGAATTAATTAGATGTAGCAAAAGATATTGATGTGAAAAATGAAAAGAAAATGAAGGAAAAGAAGGAAACAGATTTTCATGAAAAATTAAAAAAAAACAACCACCCAATTTTAGGAAATGTGATCCCTGATCATCCTTTAACAACATTTAAGAAAGCCCCGAGCATACGAAACCACCTGGTGCGGAGCTATATTGCTGGAGGTGATACAAAGAAGAAAGGAAGCCGGTTCACATGGTGCGGCTTTTGCCTCCCGTGTAAAAATAGAACTAAAGAAAGCAAAAATAGAAGTCTACATCCAATTCATTCTAATAAGGCCGAATGCACACGGCCGTGGAACGCGGACGTGAGGAGCGGTCCGTGGTATCCCGGCCTGGCATCCTGTTGACAGCAGGAGCGCACGGCGTCATTGGTTGCTATGACGCCGTGCGCTTCATGCTGCCGCTGCACTACAGTAATACACTTGTATAGATCATACCAGTGTATTACTGTAGTGCAGCGGCGGCATGAAGCGCACGGAGTCATAGCAACCAATGACGCCGTGCGCTCCTGCTGTCAGCAGGATGCCAGGCCGGGATACCACGGACCGCTCATGTCCGCGTTCCACGGCCGTGTGCATTCGGCCTAAGAGAGATATACAGGTGAAACTCGAAAAATTTGAATATCAAATAGCAAAGTTAATTTATTTCAGTAATGCAACTTAAAAGGTGAAACTAACATATGAGACTCATTACATGCAAAGCGAGATATTCCAAGCCTTTATTTGTTATAATGTGGATGATTATGGCTTACAGCTTATGAAACCCCAAAGTCACAATTTTGAGGTCCCCTTTGCTCAGGGGGTATGGATTAATCAGCTGACTAGAGTGCGACACTTTGAGCCTAGAATACTGAACCTTTTCACAAATTTCTAATTTTAAGCTGCATTAATGGAATTCCTTTTAAGTTGCATTAGGCCCCTTTCACACGGACGAGTATTCCGCGCGGGTGCAATGCGTGATGTGAACGCATTGCACCCGCACTGAATCCCGACCCATTCCTTTCTATGGGGCTGTGCACACGAGCTGTGATTTTCACACATCACTTGTGCATTGTGTGAAAATCGCAGCATGCTCTATATTGTGCGTTTTCCACGCAACGCAGGCCTCATAGAAGTGAATGGGGTTGCGTGAAAATCGCAAGCATCCGCAAGCAAGTGCGGATGCGGTGCGATTTTCACACACGGTTGCTAGGAGACGATCGGGATGGAGACCCGATCATTATTATTTTCCCTTATAACATGGTTATAAGGGAAAAGAATAGCATTCGGAATACAAAATGCATAGTACAATAGCGCTGGAGGGGTTAAAAAAAAAAATTAAAATGTTATAAGGGAAAAGAATACAATCTACAGAACACCGATCCCAAGCTTGAACTTCTGTGAAGAAGGCACTCGCGCAGAAAAATCGTCCATGTTCCCGCAACGCACACGCACCTTTTCCCGCAACACCCCTGTGACAGAGGCCTTATTGAAATAAATGGACTTTTGCACGATATTAAAAAATTTTCACCTGTAGACTATAAAATTAGAGAGGAGATGTCATGTGAGCATGAAGGGGTTGTCTACCTATTGGAGTGCCCTTGCGGAACACATTCGGAATATCAAGAAAGGATTGGAGACACACAGTGTCTCTCTCCATTTCAAAAAAATCCACCCCAAAAAATCCACCTTTACAGGCATTGAATTAGTTAAACCTCACTGGCGGGGTGGAGGTCCCGTGGCTAAAATAAATAGATGTGAAGTCGAATGGATATACAAACTTGAGACCCTGCAGCCACAGGGGTTAAATGTTGAATATTGCCCGAAATGATGAGTGTGTTCGAGTCTTTTGATTATAGAAATAATAGAGGAATAACATACTTTCTGCTGACACTAATTTATATGGATACGGGATTCCAATATGTATACGGTTTACGAAGTAAACATCTCCCTGCTTGATGTGAACTGTAATTATATTGCAGACGATCCAATAATGAAGGTGAGGGATGCGGTCTGCACTACTGAGTGTGTGAATATGTGGCAATACCTAAAGAGAGGGTGTAATTGGCTATGATGGTACCTCCATATCCTTATTTAATATATTTGGGGGGTATGCGAGATGGATTGAAAAGTGGAAGATGCTACGCCGAGAGTGAGTTGAGACTTATTTAGAGAGATGCCCACACAATATGGATTGACTGTTAAGGAAAGCCGCGGGGAGGTTGTAGTAGTCATGACGGTTGTAACTTCCCATTGGATGGGGGAGAACATGTGACGGTGACCTAATAGCTGAATGTTTTAATTTATGTGGATTTTTATTGTTGGTGATGTGAAATGGAGCAAAGGGAGGGATCTACGGGGCTTTAAAAAAAAGACCGCCTGGAATGAGAGAGCGTGTTCGCCCCTGACGAAGCGTCAAGCGAAACCCGGGTCGGGCATGAACAAGAGGATATACTTCTTTCATGATATGTTTTAAACTCATCTATGTAATAATAAACCTTTTTATTACTGTCCTTGGCTGACGGTGCTTCACAATTTGTGCGACCCCTTTGCTAATCCACAGAGTTGCTCAAGGATTAAAGGGCGTCTTGTGCGGATACCGATGTGTCCCTATATCTGAAGGTGCATATGGCTCCAAACTAATGAGGAACACCTCCGGAGAAATCTGAGCAGCGCGGTCCGATACCTATAAACACTTGCCGTGTGAACTTTACCCATTTCACTATAGGACCTGCAGCGCACGACTGACAGGCAACGTATTGGGAGACTTTTTAGTGTTTTATATCTTCCTTTAAGCCAGTTTTCTAGCGTGCATGAAGACTGAAAGAGGAGCTGCCATAGATATCTGTTTCGGTGCACTGGCTGCTGGAGGGTGCACCTAACTTAGAACGACGCCATCAATTAAACACATCCTGCGGTACCGCAGTGGATATCAGGATGGGGGTTCCACATGCTACTCTTGATAAATTTCCCATGTCATAATACGTTTATCACGGCGGATGCTTCCGTCTTGTGATCCCTCACCTCCCGCAGCGCTGACTCTCGCTGCTTTCCGAGTTCTCGGATTTGCTCGTGGAGACCTTTCAGCTCTCGCTCATGAGACGCCAGTGATTCTTCATACTGCACCCGGAGACTCTTGAGCTCAGAGTTCAGAGAGATGATGGTGTTCTGTGGATAAAGGAGCACGCAGTCAAGGATTTGGGTCACCACCACCAGAGCTGCACCCCAATATCATGATTCACCTGTGACCAGTGGCCTTGATATCCTCTTCTAATCATCCCAACCTCTCATCTTATAAAGGTAGGTGAGGGACACAGTGGTTCACATCCAGTGTCACCTCTGCTGATCAGCACTCCCCCGTCTATCAGGGTCCATCAGTAAGCTCTGGTGTGCTGTGGTCTTCACTAGTTCAGACATCATGGGATGACGTCTCCCCTCATTACCAGCAGTTTCCCCCCCTCAGACTCACCCGGTCCTGCTCTTGCCTTGTCTGGTTCTCCCGCTTGTGTCTCTCCAGCTCCAGGTTGAGGGAGGCCAATGTATGGTGAGCGTTGCTCAGCTTCTCACTTAGAGATGCTTTTTCTGATTCCTTCAGTGATAAAGCCTGAGATGTAAGCAGAAGAGATGACGGGTTATTTATGTGACATTATTATTCTAGCCCAGGGGTGCACAACCTGTGGTGCGGGGGTCGCATGTGGCCTGCGATGCCATCCTGTGCGGACCCCAATCTTCTGGACACAGAAATGCTGGTCTGTGTGTGGATGCATACATGTACCATAGCGTCCATGTCAGAAAGGAATGGCACACAGCTTAGCAGTAGGAACGGGCAAGGACTAATGCAGCCATCCATGGGTCCTCTGTGCATCCCCCGACCCTATGCGGCACTCCAGAAAGGAGTATATGACGTACAGTGGTGGCCCTCCCTGCAAATGGCTCCCATTACAGTTTATCAGAATTGTGTAATGCTAGTCTGTTACCATAAAACCCAAGATTTACAATGGGGAGTACCAGATGCATGAATGGTCTCCTACTCTCTGTAATGGCAATATGGTTAAAGAGTGACACCCCCCCCCCACCCCCCCATCTCCTAGGAGTGAACATTTATGGCACATACTTCAATATGCCATAAATGTCTCAGATGGTAATAGCCCTTCAAATTGTATTGTGGCCCTTGGGAATGGACCAATATGACAATGTGGCTCTTGAAAGAGAAAAGGCCGGGCCCCCCTGCTCTAGATGATCGCTGCTGGGGCTCTGCTATCACTATATCAGGAGGTCCGACGCTCTCCTCCTCACCTGCTGCTTCTCGCTCTCTGCCTGTAACAAGCTGTCATCTCGCTCCTGCTGCAGAGTCGCGATCTCTTCGCTCAGCTCATCCCGCTCCATCTCGTATCGTGCCAACAGCTCCTCCCGCTCCTGCGTCAGCCGGCGGAGTAACTCTTCTTTCTCCGACTGCAGTTCCAGACGGACGTCCTCCTGTACCACAGGACAATTCAGTCATTCTTATTCATTAATGGGTATTGTGGGCTGTAGCAAGTTATACCCTATCCACAGGACAGGGCATGACTATTGCACCAGTGAGGGACCAACCATTGGGATCCCTACCGATCACAAGAATTGGGGCCCTGTGCCCCAAAATTAAAGACTTGGCGGCATCACATATGCGTCGTGATGCCCCATTAATTTGCTATGGGACTGCTGGAGATGGCAGAGTACAGCACTTATTCCAAAAGTCCCACAGAGAGTGATGAAGTGGCATGGCGAACGTGTGACCCGCCGTTCCTTTAGTTTCGGGTTATGGGATCTAATACTTATCACATTTCTTGTGGATAGGGGATAACATGTTAGATTTTTAGAACCAGAATACCCCCTTAAGCCCCTGAACAATAGATGACACAACTTGCTGGGGCCTGTAGTTCCACACTGACTGCTGGCAAGTGTTTTGGTTACCCACCTTCTCCTGCAGAAGCCTATCCATATCTTCTTCGTGATCCTTCTGCTTGCTCTTTAGGGCGATTTGTGCTTCTTCCTCCACATGGATCAGTTGCTGATTCAGAGAATCCTTGTCTCGCTCAAGTTTAGCGAGCTCGGCCTCCATCTGCCTCCTTACAGAGCTGGTCTCCGCTGAGGACCAGACATAAGCCGTTATCAGCACTGGAGATAGCCGTCTATGGGTTCAGGTATTTTCCATTCTCTCATAAGGGAAGGAGTTCATTCTAGCTGAGCTACATACAGAGTCCTCTTAGTGGCCACACGCACCGCCACGCCTGATGCTCAGACCCAGGCTACCAATGTGCAGGGACTGCTGTGGACTGGACTCTATATGGTAGCTCTAGTCATGCACAGTGACGGGTCTCTACCTTGCAATGCCTCCTTTGCCAGCCGTAGATTCTGGTTTTCTCCCTCCAGCTGCTCTTTGCGGTTAGTCGTTTGGACTAGTTGCTGCTGGACATCAAACAGTGCCGTCTCCAGCGCCTCTTTCTCTGACCTGTGGAGACAGACAGCGATTGGGATCTGCATCCCTCGTAACAGCCGGCCTCTCCCATGGGGCTCCAAGGTTTGTCTCTGTCAGTCCCAGTGTGGCTTGTGTTACTACCTGTGTGTTTAGTTTGCTGCTTAGCTACGTGCAGCCAGCCCAGCGTCACACAGATGCTGCCCCCTACTGGCCGATAAACCTCAGGACAAACAGTATAATGGCACCCAGACACAAGCCTGTGAAACAGCCATGCTGGCACCTAGGCATTGGGTACGAGTTCAGTATCATTGTAAAGTGTAATTATGGGGCAGGACATGCCGGATAAGACAGGGGATAGACCCAGAAGCAGGACTCTGCTCATCTTTTATGTAAACAGTTATGTAATGAAGCTATGGAGCCTTGAATACCTGAGTGCGGCAATCTCTTCTGACTGCGCCCGGTTCTCTCTCTCGGACGCAGTGAGCTGTACCACTAGGCTGCCTTTGTCTTTCATTAGCATCTCTTTCTCTCTGGAGGCACGCAGTAGACTCTCGCTTTGCTGCTCTACCTCCTTGCGGCTCTGCAGCAGGTCCTCGCTCAGGCCGTTCCTCTGACGGGTTACCTAGTAGGGAAATTATGAAAACGAGATTTTTGTGAACTCACCTGTAAAATCTCTTTCTCGCTTAGTTCATTGGGGGACACAGGACCGTGGGTATAGCTGCTTGCTGCCACTAGGAGGCGACACTAGGCTGAAAGTGATAACTCCTCCCCTGCAGGCTATACCCCCTCCAGCCTGGAGAGAGCAGATCAGTTTGTGCTCAAGCAATAGGAGTAGGAGAAAAAAAAAAAAAAAAAAAAACATACGGTAAACAACCAATAACTGACAAATGTCAGTCGGATCGAACCAAAACCGAGGACCATACTTGCCCACCAACCGCCATCATTTGCGGCAAACAGAACACTGGCTGGGAGCTGTGTCCCCCAATGAACTAAGCGGGAAAGAGATTTTACAGGCGAGTTCACAAAAATTTCGTTTTCTCGCTGGTATCATTGGGGGACACAGGACCGTGGGACGTCCTAGAGCAGTCTACGGGGAGGGAAACAAATCACACGCCCATGGAGAAAAACGCCCTCGAGGATGCGTAATCCACTGCCGTCTGCAAGACCTTGCTGCCCGGAGCAGAATCCGTCGATGCCTAGGAAAGGACCCGGAAAAACTTGGTGAACGTGCCGGAAGACCAAGACGCTGCCTTCTACCACTAGAAGCAATGCCTGGAATAGATGAACCCGAGAAGTGCCGACCGCTGGTCGGGTAGGCCATAACTCCGCTGGGCGGTGCCTCGTCCTAGGAGCGGAGTGCCCAAGCAACTGTCAGGCAGACATACCTGGAAAAACATCCCTTTGGAGGTCGTCGGCTAAGACAAGGACCTCCAGGAAAAAAAAAACTGGTAAAAGTCCGTACAGCGGAAAGCGCTAGTTATGGACCAGCAAATCTCAGAGGCCAAATTCGATGGCTGATGGAGAGCCCGCTCTTTAAAATGCGAGGGAGAAAGAAGAGAATACCATGTCTGAGATGACTTGGAAAGCGGCGACTACCTTCTGCAAAGAAAGAAGATACTGGGCGGAGCACTGCCTTGTGCAAATGACAAAAGAAAAATGTATGTACAAGAAGGCGCTATCAACTCGGAAAGCCGCCGGGTGGAAAACCCGCCACCCGGAATGCCGCCTTCCTAGAAATAAAAAGGAGAAGAAGTCCCAGAGGGAGGACTTGTTTCTCACTGAAACGCCTCCAGCGATCCACAGGTCGTTGGGACGAAGCCGGCTGCTGGCCACAACTGTGGAAGCAGAACCAAAATCCAGGTCCGCAAGATCCTCCTCTGGATAAGAGAAGTTTAGAGAACACCCCTTAGGAAGCGGTAAATTGGTAGACTAATGCCCCTAGAGCCTTTGGGGCTTGTGGTGAGACTTCTAGCGAGAGAAGCTGCTTGAGAAACTACTGAGAAAATAATTTCTGAGCCAGGCATGCCCAACTGCAGGCCAAAGAACCAATACCTCGGATAAAGGTAGAAGCAAAAACCGATGTGAGCATCACCGGTGATGGGAAGCCCCGTAAGTGACATATATTGACCATGCGGAAACACTGCTTGGAAGGGCAGATGACCAAGATGAGAGAATACTCTTGCCTGGTGAAATGTGATTACTACGTCCAACGCCCTCACCGTACCCGGGGAACCATGGTCACGTGGAAAAAATAGATCTCGGATTCCATAGCCGTACAACTCATTGCTACTGGTCAACTAGACCGAAGGGGAAGATGGTCAGCCATCCAGCTAGAGGAAGGACAGGAATGAAAAGGGTGTTCCGTTCCAGGAACAAAACCCCTACCAGTGGTGGCAAGGCGTGACAGACACCCGCTCTGCCCGGCGTGGGGGGACCCGTAGTCCACCCCCGGAATGAGCAGTGAAAGGAATGACCACCATCGGCTTGAGGTGACACAGAAGTAATCATATTTGAAGAAAGGTAACACTGTAGTGGTAGACGAGTGCCGCAGGGACTAAGCTACCCAGTAGAGCGCACCCAAAGGAAGGGGCTGATAGCTATGGCATTTACGCCATTGCAAAGCCAGAGTTGACGACACAAGGACAACAGTTGTCAGAGCAACGGTCAATTAACAGTAGTGTAGACCATTAAGAGGTCAGGGCTAAAGCCCATTGCCATCAGAGACTGGCACTCTACAGAATCTATTGGTAATGCAATACACCCCCTGAGGAGGAGGCCATATAAGGGAAGCCACAAGAGTAATGCTAACGCCATACTCCAGCTGAGGAGGAGGCCACACCGTAGAGGATACCGATTCCAGAGTCAGAAAAAACTGTCACCTGATGAAGGAACTGTGCAGTAGGAACCCTAGTATGTAGTGGAGGTGCAAATACCCCTTGTACAGTAAGAGCTACAGCATGGTCCGCCAGCGTAAAACTGAGGGAGAGGCCTAAGGACACCCAGAAGTAGCATGGTACCATGCTGTCTCAGTTAAGTAGAGCCATCCTGAGGCACTCCGTCTAAAAAGGGGGCTGAACAGGAGCAACCGCCGAAGCAGTGCCAGGGTAGAACCCCTACCTGAGGGGTGCTGTCCCACTGCAGCGAGTACGATCTCCGGCCCTAGTGTGAAAACTTCCCCTGCTTAGAAGAACACGCTGTAGTAGCCATTGCAGAATGCCAGCAAAACACCCTCACCTAGATAAGGAAGAGAGGTGGCAAAGAATACAGAGTCAGTGCAACCTTGAGCTCGCTGGATCGTAATCACAATATTGTGTGTAATGGCGTGCACACCACACGTTGCAGAGGACCAATCCATGACCGACCTGAACGGTGAAGGCCCATGGGGATGGGGGTCTCTAGGGCAACTAAGTGTTGCTGGGTGACCCCCCCTGAGAGAACAAAGGTCGACATATCTGCGCCCCCAACCAGCACCGGAAGAAAAGGAAGGATACGATATGGGAATAGCCTCAGTATCCATATACCACTAGATGAAGAGTACAAGGCACCAACGGTAACGACTGTTGCCCCGGCCCACCTGTGAAGGAAGCCAAGGTATCTAGTGTCGTGGCGTAGTTTAATTAAAGCATGCAAAGATGCTTAGTGATTTCCCAGTTAGTTGTAGAAGGGGGTAATGCCACGACTGTTGAATAGTATTCAGTGGTAGCGCAATCCTCCGGTCAAGGAAGGGGGGTAGGGAGATAATCAGAACCGTATCCAACGGTCCACAGATGTGCTCTCCTGTATTTGCGCAGGTGGAGTATTATCAACCAAACGGCCCCGTAGGGCGGATTGGGAACTTACAGAGGTCCTCCATTGGATTGCACAGGTGGTGACATATCAATTAGACGACCCAGAAGGGTGGTTTGGGAATTCTTCAGATGTCCTTTATCAACCAAACGGCCCCGGAGGGCGGATTGGGAAACTGTGAGCAATCCTCCACTGTCCGGGATAGGACATGGGCCCAGTCTGGTACCACACCATCAGGGTGGTCCTGCGGTGATGTGGGCTGAGGTGGGCAGTACTACCTGTGATGCCCCCGCCAAATGGACAAGAGGCAGGAAGGGGTTAAATTCCTTAAAACTTAAGGTATTTGGCCTGCAGAGAGGGAACACCGGATAATCCAGTGCCGGCTGCAAAGAGGCGGCTTACCATGAAGGGTTAACCCAGCTTAGAGGACCGGAGGCAGAGCTCAGCGGGCACCTGGGGGAGGAGGACTGCTAGTCGGGGAGAATTTGCGCTTGAGGGACGAACCCGCCCCCTCCATAACTGGATTGAAAGTTGTGGCCCAGTAGGCCGCAAAGCCGGGACATAAAGTTCGGCGCACAGCCAACAGGGACGTACTGCCGGTCGGCTTCAAACAGAGGGACTTGAATCGGTGGGCGGATGTGCCCGCTTGCGTCCACCTGCCGCAGGAACCCACCCCATGGCCACAAGAAACAGCGCGGGCCGAGTACCGGTAGGCTCGAAAAGAAGCTGGGGCCTAAATTTTCAGCGCGGAGTGTCTGGAGCGGAGCTCTCAAGCGCCCTGGTTGCATACCGGCCGCGGGTGCTCACCCCGCAGGCCAGATAACAAGAGGCCCCTGGAATGTTAGATATGCGCCCTGTTAGATAGCGGACGCAGACCCCATCTTCCAGGGTCACCTCTTCAGCAGCTGGCACCCGAAGTGGCAGGAGACTGGAATGGCGGAGGGTCTCGCCGGATTCAGGTGACCCTTTGGCTAGCGGGAAGCAGGGGAGCTGGGCTGCCCTGGTCCACTTTTGCTTCTTGGGGAGGGCGAGCGGTGAGGGAATCCAACACCGGCCTAGCTCCCGGGGTAGACAGAGGGGCAAGCGCCTCTGTTTCCCCTACCTAAATGGGAAAAGTTAAAACAAAAAAGAAAAAATAAGAAAGGGAAGCCGCCCTGCAAAAGCAGGGAGGTCTGCTTCCTACGGCACTAAGCTAAAAACTGACATGCTCTCCCCAGGCTGGAGGGGGTATAGCCTGCAGGGGAGGAGTTATCACTTTTCAGCCTAGTGTCGCCTCCTAGTGGCAGCAATCAGCTATACCCACAGTCCTGTGTCCCCCAATGAATAAAGCGAGAAATTGAGGTACTAAGCCTTCCCACAATTCTTTGCTACTCAACATACACTTACCTGTCCAGTCCTTCTACCCCAGGTACTCCACCCCAACCCCGTATCTTCCATGGCCTCTCTCACTCTGTATGTAGCCTTGCTCTTACCTGCCCCAGCTGTTCTTGTAGATGTCCCTTCTCTTTACGCAGTGACTGTAGCTCCAGAAGTAGTTTCTCTCTGCTCAGCTCCATGGCCTGCAGGGAGTTATCCAGCCCAAAGCGTTCTGTGTCCAGCTCCAGCTTTTCCTGCTCCAAACGAACCAGTTCATCCCTGATGGAGGTCTTTTCCTGCTCTACTTCATGCTTCTGTCCCTGCAAGGAGGACCGCTCCTGCTCCAGCTGCAAAAGGAATAGAGTAAGTAGAGCTCCATTGCCCTGCAGCCTCCTGCTCCTCTCTGAGGCTTCTCCCTCCTTCGGCCCCCATATATCCCCCAGCAAGGACATGTACCTGAGCGATGACTCTGTTGAGCTCCATCTTGTCCTGGGCCAGACTCTCGTTCAATGCACTCATCTTAGATAATGCGTCTCGAAGTGAAGCTTCTTCTGTCCTTTGTCTATTCAGCGACAGCTCCAGCTCTGCCCGGTTTATTTCAGCCTGGATGGTTAGAGGGGGGGTACATACTTTTCAGTGTCTACAGTACTGGATCAGGTTACTGCTCAATATAAGTGAAGAGGTGAAGAATGGTGAGTGAGCTAGGTGCGTCTTAGGACATTTATTGCATGTTCACCTCTAGGACCCGCTCCTGCCTTAAGACTATGGCTGTTGCTTGTGTGGCCAAGAATGGAGAGGAAGTCATGTACGCACAGCTCAAACCATTCACTTCTATGCAAGTTCTAAAAAATGCTAAGCTTGGCTATTTTCAGCAATCTCAAAGAAGTGAAAGGAGAGAGCCGTGCATGCACGGGAACCTCTTCATTGAGGCTGGGGCGAGACAAGGCCCCATTCTCGAGTTCTGTCAGTGAATGGGAACTTTTTAGAGACTGAAAACCAATTCTGTAACCAAGTCCCATTCACCCGGCTGATGGGCTTGCTGCAACGTATCAGCGTAGGTACAAGGGCTGGAGTGTGGCCAACAGAGCACTGTCTACCATGATTTTACAATAATTCATCTTTGTGCATGGACTCCCAGCTGGATCATTTATGAGATCATTCTCACGTCTCTAGATCTCTCCTGTGAGAGATCATGTACATTTTGCCGGATCTCACCTTGGAGAGCGCATGGGATATGTCCATCTTCTCTGCTTCCAACACTTCCTTCTCCAGGCTGGATTGATGTAGAGATTCTTTCACCACAACCAGCTCCTTCCTGAGAGCAGAAAGTTTCACCTCCAGCTGCTCCTGGATCTTGTGCCTGAAAAAAATCAGGATTACAGTGTCAACTCTCACCCCTAATGTCCGGGACCTTTACCATGTAAATTCCCTATCGGTATGCAGATGTTGTCCTTGCTCAGATTTGAAGCTAGAATCCTAGCCACCATGCTTGCACATCACATCCCCATTCAGTCCTACTGGACAACATGCTCTTCCCTCAGAGCTCAAATTGACAGATGTCTCCTCTGGGGTCTCTACTTTGTGTGGACCCGTAATCCATAGGGCATGATGTCTGAAGGGCGAGTCCGCCCTCAGCCCGTCCTCTGCTCACCCTCTCTCCACCTCTCGCTGGATTCTGTCGCGATCCTGGCAGGCGTCATCTTTCTCCTCCTGTAAGATGTCCCTCTGACGCTGAAGGTCGCTGTTCGCCACCTGAAGTTTTTCAGCCTCTTGACGCTGAGCCTCCAGCTGTTCCTGCAGATTCTGGACATTGCGCTCCAGGACGGCGCGCTCGCTGTAGCAAAAGAGAGAACGTATGTGTCCACATAAGTGACAGACCTACAGCGCACTGTATGTTTTCTGCATTGCTCTCAGTGTCTGTCTGCACCTGTTCAGCTGCTCTAAGCTTCCACGAAGTCTAGTGATGGTCAGCTCCGCATCGTCTTTGGTCATAGAGGACGTGTCTAGATCTTGCTGCAATTGACTTATTTTCTGCTCTAGAACCCAGCGATCGTTCTCGCTGTCGCTCAGTTGTTTGCGTAGAGTGCCCACCGTCTCTTGTCCGGCATCCAGCCGCCCCCGCAGCTCCTGCAAACAATCAATTCAACCAGTGTTACAGCAAAACTCCCAGGACTTACTCAGGATAATGATAAAAACTGGGACCTAGTAAGAGGGTTTTGCGATAAGAGGGTGCAACACAAAATCTGCAGCAGAAGCATATCAATGTGCGACCAGAGGGCACTGTTTATACCTAGAAATACAGTGCCATACATACAGAAAAGAAAGCCATTAGTTACAGTTTTCACATTTTCCCATTAAAGGGGTTTTCCAAGACTTTTTAATTGATAATCTATCCTCTAGGTCAGGCATGCTCAACCTGCGGCCCTCCAGCTGTTGTAAAACTACAACTCCCACAATGCCCTGCTGTAGGCTGATAGCTGTAGGCTGTTCAGGCATGCTGGGAGTTGTAGTTTTGCAACAGCTGGAGGGCCGCAGGTTGAGCATGCCTGCTCTAGGTCATCAGTATCTGATCGCTGGGGGTCTCGCAGCTCACCAACCACAGTGCCGTACATTGTATAGCGGCTGTGCTTGGTATCACAGCTCGGCCGCATTCACTTGTGACATCACTGGCCTAGCCTAAGTTGCAAGAAGAATGCGATGCTGACATGAGCGCCAGTGCCTTCTCAAACAGCTTATTGGCGGGGGTCCTGGGTGTTGGACCCTCGCAGATCAGATACTGATGACCTATCCCGAGGATAGGTCATCAGTATAAAAGTTTCGGAAAAACCTTATAAGAAGAAAGAGATGCAACCGGACGGCCTGGACACAACATACCTGGACCTGTAGCTGTCTCCTCTGGAGAGCAGATTGCACGGCTGAGAGTGCGGAGTCACGGAAAGCTGGAGACAGGCTACGTCTAGGGGAGGCACTGCGATGTGGAGAGGGGCGGCGGATAGGAGAAGATGTACGCAGGCTGCTGGAGAGGCCTCTGAGGCTGAGCCCCGGACCCTCACTGTCTGGAAGCTCGAATGTCTTATCACTGGTGGAAAGCTGAAGACCGCTGTCTGCATCACTTAGGACCGCCTAGAGGAGACGGCACAAAGACAAAACTGAAATATCAGAAAGGACCCGCAGTGAAGCTGTGATGACATGGCCGAATATTCAGTCTGCATGGGGTAAGTACACAGCAGCGGATACAAACAGAAGAAAAAAAACATGGACCAAAATGTGGTCCTGAAAGAATGAGTGTATGATACAAGTTATAAAGGCTTGTACTAATGGCCCCTGTGGAGGACGCAATTATAGGGGATATTATAATGATCTAATAAGAAGTGTATATCACAGGTAACCAGATACCTGTGTGAGCTCCCGGAGGGTTTCCTGGAGAATCTCCCTCTCAGACTTCAGAGCTTCCACCTCTTCTCCTACCAGCGTCACCCGCTCCTCCATCTGATTCTTCTCCTGTAATAACCAAATCAATACAAACGTTGATCACTCACTGTCCCCAGCAGAGCTTACAATTTAAATTCCCTATCAGTATGTCTTTGGAGTGTGGGAGGAAACCCACATAAACACGGGGAGAACATACAAACTCCATGCAGATGTTGCCCTTGGTCAGATTTGAACCTAGGACCCCAGTGCTAACCACTGAGCCACCACGCTGTCACATAACATGCCCACCTGCTCCTCTCCACTGCTTCTTACACCCCTAGAACCTCTGAATAATCTCAGATGAGAAGCCTGGTAGGACCGATCACAAATAAGTCTCACGGCTCTCTATCACCACACTGGATGGGGCAATGAATGGAGGACAATGGGGCAGTAGCAGTATGGACCCCAGATACTGAACCAGCAGTGAAATGTGGGATCATGTAGGCTAAGGAAGCCTCTAAATGTAGCTTTGGATGTGATTGGTGTATAAAACTTGATGTAGCTTAGGCATGTATGCCAGAAACCAGATGGATGCCATTACCAGAATGCCTGCCGTAGCCATAAGGATTCACACCGTTGCTCAGCTCTGACATCAATTTGGCGTTCAAAAGTGGATCTCTGATTTAACCCCTTCTTGCCTATCCTTCTCTGCTCACCTGTTCTTGCAGCCGTCTGATCTGCAGCTCCTTGTCCATGTTCTCGCTCTGCAGCCGCTCAAGAGCCTTACTTAGCTCTGCCGCCCTGTGATGTAAATGGAGACTGGCATCAGACAGAGAACCAGTACCACGACTGGCGCTGAGGCAAGGGTCAGTAACGCAGCGCTGAGTACCTCTGTGCCCATCACTTACCTGGCGCTGAGCTCTGCTTTCTCTGCGTCGTACGCGGCTTGTAACTGGATCATTTCTCGCACTTTGTCTTTCAGCTGCTCGTCCAGTTGGGCGAGCTGCAGCGCCTGTCTCTCCACCGCCACCACGCCGCTGTTCTCGGCCAGGCGGAGGGAGCTGCTGACATTCAGGCAGGAGGCGTGCAGCGAGCGGCAGGACTGTGACAGCTCCTTCTGCATCACCGAGAGGTCTCTGCACAGAGAAGGGGATCACATGTGATTATGTATGAAAATGTCTCCTCTTCAGACACCGCCATCCCGCCGGGCACCCACCTCTCCGTCATTGTCTTCATCTCGCTGAAATGTCTCCTGAAGCCGACCACCTGTCTCCACAGAGACAACAGGCGGCTGTGCTCGTTGCTGAAGTACGTGTTAAAGGACTGTAGGGAGGTGACAAAATGAAAGATGAGATGGAACCCTATGAGACTGGAAGGTTGGTGGAGGTTTATCTTAGGGTGTGCACCACCCTCACCTCCTCCTCGCGCCGCCACTCGCTCTCTTTCTGCTCCAGCTCGTCGCGGGCTCTGGTCCAGTCGGCTGTCAGCTTGCGCAGGTCCTCGCTCAGCGCCTGGTTGGCAGAGTTGGCCTGGTCCAGTTGCTCTCTCAGCATGACGTTCACCTGGGTGAGGCTGGCGCTCCTGTGCGTGGAGGAGGCAACGATAAGTGATGAAATCCCCCAAAAACTGCAGACTACTGCTCCCTGTTATCAGCCTCCCTATATGTGTCAGCTCAGAACTTCCATCGGTTTTCTATACAAAAGAACAAGGTGAATATTTGATTGGCAGCCGCGGGACCCTCCTCCTACCTCTGCTGTTCCTCCTCCAATCGGATCAGAGCGTTCTCTAGTTCGTTGCTGGTCTCCTCCTCCTGTCTCAGCCGCGAGTCGGTCATCTCCAGGCGGCTCTGTGCAGAAAAGCAAGGAATTTGTGACATTTAGAACTCATATGGCGACTGAACACGCAGTTCTAAGGTGGAACTGCAAGGCTTTGTGTTATACGCCTCCTCAGATCCAAGCTCTCTGCTTGCGGTCATTGAATGGAAATAGATCACATCTAGCTGATAGGTTGCTACAATGCATTAGAGGAGGCAAGCAGAGATCTTGGATTAAAATACAAAGAGGAATGTATAATTGTCCTATGGCGTGCATAAGTGGCAAAATTTGGCAACAAAATTTGGCACTTTTCCCTGTTTTCCAACTCCCTTGCCACATTTACAAAAAAGTAGGCAGTGCATGGGTGGGCAACAGATGTTACATTTAACCCCTTCAAAATGAAGCCCATTTTCATTTTTGCTTTTTCCTCCGCACATTCCAAGATTCCATACAATGGCTTATTTTTTTCACGGGACAAATTGTATTTTTTAAATCTCACCATTTAATTTAGGCTACTTTCACACTAGCGTTGTTTTAATCCGGCGTTCAATTCCGACACCGGAACTGCCCGCCGGATCCGGAAAAACGTGTGAAAACGGATTACATTTGAATCCTGATCAGGATTTTGATCACAATGAAAAAATGCATTGGAAAAAACGGATCCGCTATTTATGGACTTTAACTTTTTTTTCACATTTTTCGGGTTTAACATGCAAAAGCCGGGTCCGGTTTGACGGAACACACGGCGCCGGATCCGGCGTTAATGCAAGTCAATGGGAAAAAGACCGGATCCGGCGTTCAGTCAAAGTGTTCAGGATTTTTGGCCGGAGGTAAAAATACAACATGCTACGTTTTTCTGAAAAGCCTGATCAGTCGAAAAGACTGAACTGAAGACATCCTGATGCATCCTGAAGGACGGACTCTCCATTCAGAATGCATGGGGATAAAACTAATCAGTTCTTTTCCGGATTTGAGCCCCTAGGACGGAACTCAGCGCCGGAAAAGAAAAACGCTAGTGTGAAAGTACCCTTATCATGTTTTGTATTGGAAAACAATGAAAAAAATTATTTGTGGGGGCGAAATTGAAAAATATTAATAATTCCACCAAGCTTTTTGGCATTTTGATATTACCGAGTTCACTGTGCGCTAAAAATTGCATGACGTCCTTATTCTGCGGGTCAATATGATTATAGCTATACCAGATTTGTATAGTTTTTATTTTATTTTAATAAGCTTTGGAAAAAATCTAATCTAGCCATAACTTTTTTATATTTCCGTCTACAGAGCTATATAGGGGCTTGTTTTATTGGGGGCAAACTTTACGGAGACATTTATTAAGACCAGCGTTTTAATAACCCCTGCGCTGGTGGTGGATCCGCCAAAGTTATGTAGAGGCGCTGGTCTAAAATGTAAGCTTCCTTGCTGGCTTACATTTAGACCACTTTCTACACCTAAAACAGAAAGAGAGAACTATTATGGTCTATGGGATTCTGCAGCTCTGCCTGCTGAGCTGTGCCTCGTGCACAGCTTTACAGGCAGTATACCATGGCAGACCCGGGAACCTTCAGAAGGCCCAAGGCTGCCATGGTAATCGATCACAGTGCCGCAATTTAACTGCAGGGGCTCTGATCGTAAGGCAGAAAGAGCCCCCTCCCTCTATCTAACTCCACAGATGCCGCAATCACTATTGACGGCGGCGTCTGAGGGGTGAAATGTTCAGCGTTAATCCCTGTCACTGCGGCCAGGTGCCTGCTGTATTATACAGCTGGACCTCGCCATGAATGGAGTGAGCTCAGAGCAGCAGCCCATTCCATACAACCACTTATGCATCATCTTTACGTACATGTACATGATAATGTATGAACTGGTCAACGATATGTGCTCCAGAACACTAGTGCACATTGCACCAGAAATCTGCAGAGCTCGGGTCTCATACTTCCACCCGCTGTCAGACTCACGCTGAGACGTTCCTGTTCCAGTTGCGTGGAACGTTCCAGAAGCTGCTGCTCCACCTCTCCACACCGCTTCTTGTACTGCAGGACCTGACAGAGGGATGAGAGGGATAAGTTATGAGTGACAGGTATGGAGACTGCGTGTAACTTAAAGGACTCTGCTGTTCTCTGGTGTCACGGGCACTGGAATATTTTCACGCCATGAGATGCGCTCACCACCCCTTGCACTCTCACTCACCTTGGCCTGGAGCTTCTGCACAAGCTGCGCCTGCCGCTGCTGTCCCTCCTGATAGGCCTGCAGTTTCCGCTTGTACGCAGCCTGCTCCTCTTCCAGCCGCCGCCGCAGCTCAACATTCTGCTGCGCCAAGCTCCGTGTTTCCAGGGAATCCCTCTCACGCTCGCCGGTTTCTAGCCGCAGGGTTTGCTCCAGCTGCCGTGCCCAAGAGGAGATGCGGAGTTATCGCACATATTTTATTTCTCCACCTCGTCATGGTGACCGCTAATATATCAATTTTATGTAAACATCCTCCATTTTTTTAAATAGTTATTTTTTGCTCCAGTGCTTCACTATTTACAAAACCTCTGCTTGCTGGCAGTGCATGGCTGATCTCTTATTTAGAACCATTATGTTTGCAAAGCTGCAGTTTGTTGCAATGTATCAGTGTAATAGCCTGGATATGTCAGGACAGATATTTGTCAACCTACTGCTGCAATGGTGACTGGTCACGTGCATCCTCTCCTATAGTGATCACATGATCCCCCACAAAACCAGAAAGCGCCTGTAACGTTGAGATGACTGCCACCTTCCCCCTAGTATTCGGGGTCCAGGGGCTTGTCCTAATGTCGTGGTCACGTTGCAGGCTACACACCTCGCTTTGCTTGGTGCAGTCCAGCCCGTACGTGAGCGCTCTTCTTGGCTCCTCCCACTCCCAGAACAGGGGCTGGTGCAGCTTGTACCACAAACAGAGGCGGAGTCAGGGGAGGCATGTGACATGGTACATACAACACATATGATAATAAGTAGAAAATAAACCCTTCAGTGACGGCCCACAGAATACGCCATTACGAGATACACACATCTGAGTTCGTGACAGGATCCAGACCTCTCCGGCGCAGGCAATCCTCCAGCTGTGGCAGACAGAGAGAGGTAATGCAACTGCACCCCGATTTCAGTGCCCCCCAATGTCAGGTTTCTACCCGCACTCGCTTTAGCTCCCGGCCTCTCCTCCCCGTACTGGTGCCAGCTCCCAGTCTCTCCTCCCCGTACTGGTGCTAGCTCCCAGTCTCTCCTCCCCGCACTTGCTCCAGTTCCCAGTCTCTCCTCCCTGCACTTGCTCCAGTTCCCAGCCTCTCCTCCCCGTACTCACTCAAGTTTACGGCCTATCCTCCTCGTACTGGTGCCAGCTCCAAGCCTCTCCTCTCGACACTCACTCCACCACCCATTCTGTCCTGTCCTCTACGCACTCGCTCCAGCTACCAGCCTCTCCTCCCTACACTTGCTCTAACTCCTCGCCTCTCCTCCCCTCACTGCTTCAGTTCCCAGACTCTCCTCCCTATACTGGAGCCAGTTACCAACTTCTCCGTACTCGCTTCAGCACCCATCCTGTCCTCCTCACACTTGCTCCAGTAGGTGGCCTCTATCCGGCAGTGCCCATCCTTTCCATTCACCAGTCTACTGGGTCCCATACTCAGGTCCGTACCCTCCACATCTGGGTAACACAGAATGTTAGGTTTCTCCCCGCCCTCGCTCCAGCTCCCAGCCTCTCCTCCATGCACTCGCTCCAGATCCCAGCCTCTCCTCCCTGCACTCGCTCCAGCTCCTGTCATCTCATTCTCGCACTTGCTCGAGATCCCAGCCTCTCCTTTCCGCACTCGCTCCAGATGCCAGCCTCTCCTTTCAGCATTCTCTCCAGCTCCTAGCCTTTCCTCCCTGCAATAACTCCAGTTCCTGACCTCTCCTCCCTGCAATAACTCCAGTTCCTGACCTCTCCTCCCTGCACTTGCTCTAGTTCCTGGCTTCTCCTCCCTGCACTCACTCCAGATCCTGGCCTCTCCTCCCTGCACTTGCTCCAGTTCCCGACCTCTCCTCCCTGCATTCGCTCCAGCTCCCGACTTCTCCTCCATGCACTCACTCTAGATCCTGGCCTCTCCTCCCTGCACTTGCTCTAGTTCCTGGCTTCTCCTCCCTGCACTCGCTCCAGTTCCTGGCCTCTCCTCCACGCACTCGCTCCAGATCCTGGCCTCTCCTCCCGCAATCACTCCAGTTCCTGGCCTCTCCTCCTTGAACTTGCTCCAGCTCCCAGCCTCTCCGATCTCACACCACGCCTGTCCTATCCTCCCCACACTCACTCCAGCGCCCGTCCTGTCCTCCCTGTATTCACTCCAGCACCCGTCCTGTCCTCTCCACACTTGCACCAGCATCCATCCTCTCCTCACACTTGCTCCAGTAGGTGGCCTCTATCTGGCAGGGCCCATCATTTTCATTCACCAGTCTCCTGGGTCCAATACTCAGGTCCTCTAAGGAGAGGATGGGAATCCATAACCTGTCACTGTACACAGTCACACTACACCCAGTGACAGCAGCCTGGTTCTGAAGCAGTTAAAGTCACCCTGGTATATATTCCTCAGAGTGTCGCTTACAGAGGCGCAGGAGCAAACAGCGGCAGCCTCGGCTCTGCATCGCCCGTCGGACATCAGTATACTTGCCCGAACCACTCTCTTCCTGACAAAGACTCCGGCCTCCTCCGCCTCTTCCATTCTTACAAGAAAATGGAGTCCAACAACAGCTGCTGCAGCACCGTCCTCTTCTCCCTCACCCTAATTATACCGCCAGCACCTCCAGTGCCCCCTCCCCATTCACAATCAGCACTAAGAGACGGGAATAATGAGATTATCAACGAGGGAAACGTGAAATCCCTTCCTGATGTCTGAACGCTCCAATCCTACTACACAGATGGACAGCGTTATAATGTAGAGAGGCTGCAGCTCCGGAGAGCTCGACCATAACCCAATAATCAGGGTGAATGAGCACAGGCAGTAGGAGAGGCATGAAGCCAGGACATACCCCCGAGGCACACGATACACAGAACATAACCCAGAGGCACAAGGTCCACAGAACACGAGTAGCAGGACAACAGGACATACCCTCCGAGGCACAAGACGCACAAAACATACGCACAAAGACAACGGGACATACCCCCAAGGGACAAGGTCCACAGAACATAGGCACAAGGACAAAAGGACATAATCCTGAGGCACGAGGACAAAATGACATACCCCATGAGGCAAAAGGTCCGCAGAATAGGTATTTCTGCAAGAAATTAGGTCACAAAAGAAAACAAAGTCCCAAGGCCTAAGGTCCTCAGATTAGGTAATTAACTGAGGCATGAGGTCTAAAGAACAGGACATATGCCTTGGGGACAAGTTCAACAAACCAAGACATACTCCCCAAGCCTCAAGGTCCAGAAAAGACTTGCCACTGAGGCACCTCAAAGAACCAGACATTCCCATGAGGTGCACAGAGCAGGATATACCCATGAGGCATGAAGATAACATAAAAGCATATAATCTTAAGGTATAAATTCTACAGAACAGGACACGTTGCTGAAACATGAGGTATACAGAAAAGTACACTACTCACAAAAAGTTTGGCTTTTGGGTGAAATTTATGGAAAATTTAAAAAGTTTCCGCTCCAGTAATATCATATCATGAAAGTAGGACAGTTAAGTAGAAGCAGCAATGGTGATGTCCTCATCTCAAACTATTTAATGAAACAAAACCCAACACCAGTGGTGGGTATACCTCCACAAAAAGGTCATTGTCTCTATAACTTGTCATGTGGCCCTGAGCATCAATTACAGCTTGACAACGACGTCTCCACGGCATCCCGCTCTTCTTGAAGGACGGCCCTCAGGTCATTGAGGTTCTGGGGTACAGAGTTATGAGCCTCTTCATGGCGACTCAGCTGATCCCATAGGTTTTAAATGGAATTCAGGTCTGGAGAAAGTGAAGACCACCTCCATTTGAGGTCCCCCAGTCTCCAGGAGCCGTTCCCTAATGATACGATCTCGATGAGCTGGCGCATTGTCATCCATGAAGAGGACATTAGGCCTGTGTTGTTCCTGCAGAGGCACAATGACTGGATTAATGATGTTATTTAAGTAGTCTGGGCTTGTCACTGGACCATTCACAAAGTGTAGGGCAGTTCTGTACTGACAAGACACACCTGCCCACCCTGTAACTCCACCACCACCAAAGGCTCGTCTGGTGACAACAGTGGCTGATGCAGAGCGCTCTCCTTGACGTCTCCAACATCGTTGGCGGCCATCATTTCTGCTCAGTGTGAATCGACTTTCATCATTGAACAGCACTGAGGCCCACTGCTGCCTCGTCCAGTGTAGATGCTCCCTGGCCCTTGCAAGACGATGACACATGTGCCTGGTGGTGTGGTCAGGTTTCCTTGCAGTTCGTTTAGCACACAGACCACGCTGATGTAAACGGTTTTGAATGGTCTGACATGACACTTGGGTGCCTCTCACCTCCATTAAATGTGCCTGGAGTTGTGTGGCATTTATCATCCGGTTCCGCTGGGCATTGTACACAATGAAGCGGTCATCAGTGTGGGATGTGGCCAAAGAACGTCCACTTCTCTCCCTTTCTGTGACTCTTCCGGTCTCTCTGTATCTCTGATGCCATCTGCTGATGACACTCTGTGAAGCTCTAAGCTCAGTGGCCACTTCCATCTGAGAACATTCTGCTTGAAGCCTCACAATGGCAAGGTACTGTTGATCAATTGTTAGGTGTCGTCTTGGTCTCATGATGTTAAAATGTGAACAGCATGATGAGGAGGACTGTTTAAATACCAATTCTAATTGAACCAGGACATTTATTGGGCGATTGATGGATCAAACACCTGTTGTGAATTTTGCCGATAAGCTGTGCAAAAAGTACTGAAACATTGAACAGTTGGACATGTGCATTCAAAAGTTTAGAGAAGGTCACATTAAGTTCACCTGTAAAAGATTAGAGTGCATTTTAGGTTCATCCTGACATGTCGCCGAGACATGTGGTCTACAGAACACGTTGCTGAGACATGTGGTCTACCGAAAAGAACATATTGCTGAGACATGAGGTCTACAGAACATGTTGCTGAAACGTAGTCTACAGAGAAATGAGATCCAAATTAGATCCGCTGAGAAATGAGATCCATAAGTCAAAGACACAAAGGCAGAAGAATAGGAAGAGGACACGAAGATCCATTAGTCACTAGGTTCACAGAACTGGACGTATCCCTGAGGAGCGAGGTTCCTGGATGCTGGAAGCCCCAAAGTACTCCAATGTGACTGAGCACTTGTGACTATAATGACCTAACATCATCTGACACATTGACACGATATATCAGATGTGTACGGCGTGCCGATCGTAATCATGGACAAGCATCTCCTGAACATATTAGGGGATGACATTCAGAGGATGACCACGTGTATGAACTCAGTCCTGTCGTAGCGATTCAGATTATGCTATAATAATATATATAACACGGCCGCTCTGGTATATACTATATACTATAAAGCACTTAAAGCGTCAGAGTGACTTTCTAATAGACCCTGTCTTGTAAGATCTCTGTTTGCTGTCAGTAAATGAGAAAATTTAATGTTTACTTCCAAGGGCTGGTATTCTTTCCTGATCTATTCCTGCTCACAAAGCTGAGGGATTGTTACAATGTGTCAGTGTTGACAAGACAAGTCTGTACATGTAGATCATAGTAAACCTCAATATTGTAGCCCTGTATCTCTCCCTATTTTCAGTCCTGGGAGAGTCCGCAATAAACGAGCGTCCTGCAGCCATGTCTATTGTCCCTCACTGAAAGACGGCTGTGAATAGCGGACGTTTACCATCTGCCCGGCAACAGTCACCAAAGCGACCGTCAATTCAGGAAACCCAGTGGTCACTGCCGGGACAACACATGTCAGTCACAATGATAAGAGTTGCAGTCCCCTCCATCAATCTAGAGTGATGACTGCAAGCTCTGCAACCAAGTGGTCGAGATAGGTGCAACGTCATGGCTGAATAAAGTCCCCTGCTATAAATGACAGTAATCCCGCAGGCGCTGTCGGCCCAGAAGGCATTATAGCTTTATAATGGGTGAGCGCTGATGTCATCACTACACTGACCTAGAAGATGACTCTGCACCAGTGTAAGCGGCAGGAGCTCCTCAGGGATGGTGGTCACCATACATAAGCAGCGACACTCACTGCTGGGGGTCTGGACAGTCTGGTGGGAACGGATGATGGGACAATGAGGTTTATGAATGCACCATTGAGATCCGGACACTGGACATGGGGAACACGGGCAAGTCTCAGCCTGCCGGCTGCCCATCACTGCCCGCTGCCTGCCCGGACAAGAAAACCTAGAGACAAGAACGAAGAGCAAAATATCTGAAAACTACTGACCAAACCGGGTGGGAGAAGGACATAGTATGAAGAGAACCAGAGAAAACCCAAACTCATACCAGCTGTATATGTGTATATGTATATATAGGCTTGAAAAAGGCTCTAGTACTGAGCCGAAACGTTGCACCGCACGGGTGAATAAAGGAGTTATTTGTCTATAATCCATTGGAGTGCCGTTCATTTTCTGGGATAGATTATATATATATAATTATATATCCAAAAAACGGAATAGCACCTCCAGAGACAAATCGCAGATGCAAGCTACCCGGCAATAATACAGCAAACAAATAAAGTAGCAGCACAGCACTATATGCGCTAAGACTGAGTGAACAGGGTGAAATACATGACGCCAATACTTGCTAATAAGCAGTGAAGAAGCTCCTAGCGCATATTATTGATCAAAAATATGTCAGACCCACCTACCAGTAGGTCCCATCTGATAAGAAGCTACCTTGTCGTCTGGTAGGTGGGCCCGACATATTTTTGATCAATAATATGCGCTAGGAGCTTCTTCACTGCTTATTAGCAAGTATTGGCGTCATGTATTTGACCCTGTTCACACATTCACCTGTTCACTCAGTCTGAGATGCCCAGGTTATACCAGCATGGTCCATATCAGTATATACAAGAAGATGTATAACTTATACCAGCTGTACATATATAATTATATACAGGAGATACCCAGGTTATACCAGCATGGTCCATATCACTATATACAAGACGATGTATAACTTATACCAGCTGTACATATATAATTATATACAGGAGATGCCTAGGTTATACCAGCATGGTCCATATCACTATACACAAGAAGATGTATAACTTATACCAGCTGTACATATATAATTATATACAGGAGATACCCAGGTTATACCAGCATGCTCCATATCACTATATACAAGAAGATGTATAACTTATACCAGCTGTACATATATAATTATATACAGGAGATGCCCAGGTTATACCAGCATGGTCCATATCACTATATACAAGAAGATGTATAACTTATACCAGCTGTACATATATAATTATATACAGGAGATGCCCAGGTTATACCAGCATGGTCCATATCACTATATACAAGAAGATGTATAACTTATACCAGCTGTACATATATAATTATATACAGGAGATGCCCAGGTTATACCAGCATGGTCCATATCACTATATACAAGAAGATGTATAACTTATACCAGTTGTACATATATAATTATATACAGGAGATCCCCAGGTTATACCAGCATGGTCCATATCACTATATACAAGAAGATGTATAACTTATACCAGCTGTACATATATAATTATATACAGGAGATGCCCAGGTTATACCAGCATGGTCCATATCACTATATACAAGAAGATGTATAACTTATACCAGCTGTACATATATAATTATATGCAGGATATGCCCAGGTTATACCAGCATGGTCCATATCACTATATACAAGAAGATGTATAACTTATACCAGCTGTACATATATAATTATATACAGGAGATGCCCAGGTTATACCAGCATGGTCCATATCACTATATACAAGAAGATGTATAACTTATACCAGCTGTACATATATAATTATATACAGGAGATGCCCAGGTTATACCAGCATGGTCCATATCACTATATACAAGAAGATGTATAACTTATACCAGTTGTACATATATAATTATATACAGGAGATCCCCAGGTTATACCAGCATGGTCCATATCACTATATACAAGAAGATGTATAACTTATACCAGCTGTACATATATAATTATATACAGGAGATGCCCAGGTTATACCAGCATGGTCCATATCACTATATACAAGAAGATGTATAACTTATACCAGCTGTACATATATAATTATATGCAGGATATGCCCAGGTTATACCAGCATGGTCCATATCACTATATACAAGAAGATGTATAACTTATACCAGCTGTACATATATAATTATATACAGGAGATGCCCAGGTTATACCAGCATGGTCCACATCACTATATACAAGAAGATGTATAACTTATACCAGCTGTACAGATATAATTATATACAGGAGATACCCAGGTTATACCAGCTGTACATATATAATGATATACAGGAGATACCCAGGTAATACCAGCATGGTCCATATCACTATATACAAGAAGATGTATAACTTATACCAGCTGTACATATATAATTATATACAGGAGATACCCAGGTTATACCAGCATGGTCCATATCACTATATACAAGAAGATGTATAACTTATACCAGCTGTACATATATAGTTATATACAGGAGATGCCCAGGTTATACCAGCATGGTCCATATCACTATATACAAGAAGATGTATAACTTATACCAGCTGTACATATATAATTATATACAGGAGATACCCAGGTTATA
This sequence comes from Bufo bufo, assembly GCF_905171765.1. NCBI lineage: Eukaryota > Metazoa > Chordata > Amphibia > Anura > Bufonidae > Bufo > Bufo bufo. Next base: position 46,915,045 of record NC_053389.1, on the reverse strand, counting down.
CCAGCATGGTCCATATCACTATATACAAGAAGATGTATAACTTATACCAGCTGTACATATATAATTATATACAGGAGATACCCAGGTTATACCAGCATGGTCCATATCACTATATACAAAATGATGTATAACTTATACCAGCTGTACATATATAATTATATACAGGAGATACCCAGGTTATACCAGCATGGTCCATATCACTATATACAAGAAGATGTATAACTTATACCAGCTGTACATATACAATTATATACAGGAGATACCCAGGTTATACCAGCATGCTCCATATCACTATATACAAGAAGATGTATAACGTATACCAGCTGTACATATATAATTATATACAGGAGATACCCAGGTTATACCAGCATGGTCCATATCACTATATACAAGAAGATGTATAACTTATACCAGCTGTACATATATAATTATATACAGGAGATGCCCAGGTTATACCAGCATGGTCCATATCACTATATACAAGAAGATGTATAACTTATACCAGTTGTACATATATAATTATATACAGGAGATGCCCAGGTTATACCAGCAAGGTCCATATCACTATATACAAGAAGATGTATAACTTATACCAGCTGTACATATATAATTATATACAGGAGATGCCCAGGTTATACCAGCATGGTCCATATCACTATATACAAGAAGAGGTATGAACATGGGACCAAGCGCACATGTAACGGGTCAGCCAGTGTCATAGGTACAAAACTGCTGACAGATGCCCTTTAAAGGGTTTGTCTAAAAAAGTAGACTATGGGTACCTGCACATGGTGCAGATTTGTATGCAGAAAATTAATACCAAATGCGTGCATAAATCCGTTCTATTTATCACAGTTAGGCCTCATGCACACGGCCGTTGTTTTGGTCCGCATCCGAGCCGCCGTTTTGGCGGCTTGGATGCGGACCCATTCACTTCAATGGGGCCGCAAAAGATGCGGACAGCACTCCGTGTGCTGTCCGCATCCGTTGCTCCGTTCCGTGGCCCCGCTAAAAAAATATAACCTGTCCTATTCTCGCCCGCGCTTTGCGGACAAGAATAGGCATTTATATTAAAGGCTGTCCGTGCCGTTCCGCAGCGCACGGACGCCATCCGTGTTTTGCGGATCCACGATTTGCAGACAGCAAAACACACCACGGTCGTGTGCATGAGGCCTTATGGTGGGGATTTTCGAGCTTATTTTCTGTTTTTTAGCCCTATTGAAGTCTATGGGGAAAACCTCTCTACACATATGTGACAGGCGGCAGGTCAATTTCCGCACAGAAGAAAAAAGCTAAGTCTACATGCGATTTATCAAATCTCATTCACATTGCTCACTATTGTATTACACTGCGGTTTTTCCGCACGAAACTCTGTGCAGTAAAAACAATGCATAATCTGCATCGTGTGCAGGTAACCTGAGTGTCCTGAACCCCACTTGTTCCAGCGCTCCTATCCTCCCCCCCCACCTCTGCAGCCATAATGTTTCCATATACCGCATATGACCGCTGCAGGCAATCGCTGGCCTCAGCAGTATACAGCATATGACAACTGAAGCCACATCATTGCTGCACGCTGCACGTTACAGGGAACTGTATCATGGCCCAATTCAGGTGAAACATTAAAGGGGTTCTCCCATGATTAATGTAATCATATAGCATATGACAGTCTCTTTCTAAGGGCTCATGCGCACGACCATGTGTATTTTGCGGTCCGCAAAAAATAAGTATGACATCCATGTGCATTCCGTATTTTGCGGAACGGAACAGCTGGCCCTTCATAGAACAGTACTATCCTTGTCCGTAATGCGGACAATAGGACATGTCCTATTTTTTTGCGTAACGGAAATACGGACATACGGAAACGGAATGCACACGGAGTAACTTCGGTTTTTTTTTTGTGGACCCGTTGAAGTGAATGCTTCCGCATACGATCCGCAAAAAAAATGGAACGGACACGGAAAGAAAATTTGCTTGTGTGTATGAGCCCTAACAAATTTAGAACCAGCCCTGTACCTCACATGGGTCCAGAGATCTCCACATTCATTGCACTTATTTAGGGGGCGTGTCCTTTCTACTGCTGTGATGGCAGTTGAAGGATGGAACTGATCATGTGCGGCCATCTCAGTGAGCAGGACAGAGAAATAAGAAAAAGAACAAACAGCAGGTGGCGCTATACAGATACATTGTACTGAATAGCTCACTGGCTATGCTAAATTTTTGATTAGATGTAATTACAAAACTATTTAGATTCAGGTGCTGGTTTAAAAAACGTAGAATATTTTTTGTGGGACAGCCCCTTTATTCTGCCGCTGGCCATATACATAAGTCCTCATGCACACGGCCGTTCCATTTTTTTGCGGTTCACAAACCGCGGATCTGCAAAAAACGGAAGCCGCCCGTGTGCCTTCCGCAATTTGCGGAACGGAACGGGCGGCCCATTGTAGAAATGCCTATTCTTGTCTGCAAAACGGACAAGAATAAGACATGCTATATTTTTTTTGCGGGGCCACGGAACGGTGCAACGGATGCGGACAGCACACGGAGTGCTTTCCGCATCTTTTGCGGCCCCATTGAAGTGAATGGGTCCTCATCCGAGCCGCCAAACAACGGCCGTGTGCATAAGGCCTTAGATATATGTCGGCTGAACCGGACAACCACTTTACGTGTATAGGGTCCTCCTGGCGGCCTGCACATGTATGGTGGGGGATCAGGAGATGAAGGAGCATTTGGCTGCCAGTTATATCATGTGTAAGGGTCAGCAGGGGTCCTGCCATCATCAAGTGCAACGAACTTCCCTTGGATCGGCAGCGTCCCACAGGTCAGATCCTGGCCGTACGGCATAACATCCCCTTTAAGGAAGTGAGCTGCGGCAATTGTCTGAAGACAGAGAATTCCTCCTTACCCTCTCGCTTATTGCGTTGTATTTAATGGCTAACTCATCCCTCTCCGCCCGACTCTGCGCCAAGAGATCCTCCACCCGCGACAGCTCTTGTTGCAGGATACGGTTTTCCTCTTGCAGAGAAAGAAGCGACGACATGTCTGCCGGGAGACCTGCGCAGGACGAGAACACAAGAGCGAATACTAAGGATATTCACACAGGACAGACTGCTTTCCTTGACGGATGTGCTATTCAAATATATTTTTTTAGCATTTTCTAGCCTTCGGGTGGCGCCGTTTCCTTTGCTGAAAATTAGGGACAACAGTAACACCTGCCGGTGGAACTACACCTGCACTACTCAGCAATGCGCCTTCACCTGCACCCTCCTCACAGAAGCAGCGCTCCGGCTAAAGGGCCACTCCGACCACAGTAATCGTCTCCTGAACTGGGAATCGGCTGGGGTCTCAGCTCACAGACCCCCAACGATCTTCTCTGTCTCAATGATCTACGAAAAAGGCATCTAACCCCTTAGAGAAATGTACTTGCAGCACCCAGACCTCAGCATCCACTGCTAGCAATTGTATGAGTATGCTGGGAGTTGTAGTCTGCAGTACGGCACATATTCCTACTCACCGGGGCCGGGTGGCGGGCTTAAGTTCCTGGTAACAATCTCTCGGATACGCGCCGGCAGACGGGCAGGGAGGGAGTTTGTGGGGTCACCGCGGAAGGTGAGCGTCTTATCTTCTGGAGATCCGAGCACCCGGGCAGACAGCGCCTACAGAGGAGAAATAAGAAGTGAATGAATGAAGACATGTGATTCTGGATAAGCACTCTGAGTTCAGCTCTGAAGATACTTAATATTCCTGCGCTTGGATTCTATAGGGGATCCTAAGTGCACACAGGCGAGCGTCACACTGGGGTCCTATAATAGAGAGGGCACCGACCTCTATCACGGCCTCCAGCCTCTGCTCAGTAGTGTCCTGGGCATCCTCTTTCTCCAGAGCTGCACTCATTGATGCCTCAGAAGACAGGAGCTGTTGCTCTGGTGCTGTAAACTCCCAGTAACATGGCAGCGGACTCCATGGGCAGCACGGCTCCCTGCCCGCCCCCCCTCTGTGCACTGTGCAGCCTCTCAGATTAGCCGTAAATCTGCTTAGGCCCGTCCTCGTTCATCCTCCGAAGCAGGCGGCGAATTGCTGCCATTGTCGGCACGGCCCCTCCCAGACCCCCAGACAATACCCACAATGAATGAAGACATCACAGGAGAGGGTGGGCAGGAGCTAGGACCCCCGCACATGGAATCTACATAATCGGGGGGGGGGGCAGCCATAGTTACGTACAAGGGACAGTAGCCATGGAGAACCCAAACATCCTGGATCACGTGTGTGCGGTGTCTATAGGGGGCGCTATGCGGGGGTCAAAAGGTTTACAATGTAAATGGTCAGGTGAACACATAGAAACAGTGCAAAATTTGCACCTAATAATAAAAAACTGTCCCCCCCCCCCCCTTCCGCTGGTGAAATATTTACCATGTAGGATATTGGGGGGTCCTGGAGTATTAGGTGGGTCTAGGGAGTCGGGGTTCAGTTCTGTATTACGGTATTGAGCGCGTTCTCTTAGGGGCTCAGAAGGACGGCGCTCTAATGTTACCGTACACAAGGGGTCTTGAGGGTTGTGATGTGACTATTGGGGTACACAAGCCTTCAGTGAGTACAGGGTGAGATTAGATTGGGGGGTCTGGCACCCACCTATCTTGGGGTACACAGAGGCTATTTGGTGATCCGGAGGTCCTGGGGGGCTCAGATATCTCAGAATACACAGGGAGGCACAGATATTTTGGGGGTGGGAAGGCTGGAGCCGATATCTTGGGGTGCAAAAGGGGGGGCTCATATTTCAGGAAACACAATGGCACTGCTGGCTAATATCGGGGTACACAGGCGCGCAGCTGGAGGGGTCAGACATTTCAGGGTACACAGGCACTCCGATATCTCGGGGTACAATATTTCTGAGCACACAGGGGGCTCATCTTTTGGGGTATAAGGGTCAGCAGATGGAGTTGAAATGTTGGGGTACATAAAGGGGCTCAGATATTTCAGGGCACACAGGGGGCTCATCTTTTGGGGTAAAAGAGGCTTTGAAATCTTGGGGTACAAAAAGTGGGCTCTGAAATTTGGGGTACAAGAGGTGCTGAGGGCTCTGCTGCGATACTGCAGTTGGGGCCCAGACATAATGGGATACACGAGGGGTGTCTGCAGGATTGTGGGGTACGTCACGCCAGAGCTTCTGTCTGTTAGACCGGAATGAGAGCCGCCTGCCGCGGCCTCCCTCACCTTCTAACCTCCGCTCTCTCCATGCCGCTGGCCGGAGTCTCCCGCCCTATGCCAGCCGCCAGCCTCTCATGATGCCCGGCAGCCGCCTGCAGGAAAGTCCGGGGATTGGCTCATTTGGCGGAGGCCTGACACCGCCCAGCCTCTGACAGACAGGAGAGGGGCGGCGGCCTGCAGGCTGGGAAGAGGGGGGCGCACAGGCGGCATCAAGGGGACCGACGGGCGCCGGATCGTCCGATGTTCTGGATTATCGGATGGCATCATGTCTGTGCTGGACGTAGGACTGGGGCCCCTGGGAACCTAAATCAGAGTGGGGGTGGGCATAGCGGATGATGAGCACTCCAGAAATCGCCTTTTACACGTCGCAGCAAATCGCTTCTGATGTGATTACCGACTGCACCGTCTGAATAGGCGCCAATATACGTGTGTGAACGCAGTCTCACATGAAAAACATTTATCGCCCTAAAACGCAATGGCCGACTGATGGTTTTTGTTGTTTTTATTTTGCAGAAGCGCCATATGTTGTCTTCGCTGTGGAAAATATTACCGGACCAGGATTACGATGGTTTCACACGTAATATTTAGTGGGGGGTTTTTTTTTTTGTTTTTTTTTCGCATTTTTGCACCTTTTTTGGTGATAAAAACGCCAGGTCCTGATTTTTTTTTCCTTTTTGTCTTCCTTCCGGTCCTTTTGTCATTTTTTTATTTTTAGGTGTTTTGACATTTTCCCTATAAGGGAATAACGTTAACGGAGAGATCTATAAGGGCTCATGCACGCGACCGTACGTATTTTGCGGTCCGCAAAACGTGGATGACGTTCGTGTTACATCCGTATTTTTTGTAACAATGCCTGTTCTTCTCTGCCAAACGGACAAGATTAGGACATGTTTTATTTTTCTGCGGAACAAACTTGCGGACGTACGGAAACGGAATGCACACTTTTTTTTTTTTTTTGTGGCCCCATTGAAATTAATTCTTCCGCACACGGGGCTCTTAAACTGGTGTAAAAAAAAAAAGAGTCACAAACCCTGGGTTTGCGAAATTTTTAAATGCCATCTGCACAAAAAATGTTGTGCAAATGACACTTCTAGGCAGATTTATCATCATTTACACCACTTTTCTAGTGTGTACGACTGAAATCTTCGCCAGCCACCAGCGGGGGCGGATTTCGTACTGGCGGAGAATGTCGTCGCTTTGTCATAAATTAAGTGCATCCTCCGGCGGCAGAGTAAATGCAGGTCTTGATAATTTTCCTCCACTATGTGCAAAAAAAAAAAAAAGCCCCAAAAAACTGCAGATAAAAAAAATTCTGCTTATTCCGAAAAAAAATTCTTTTTTTTTTTTTTACAGGTAAATTTATATGTGTAAGTGCACTAAAGGGATTTCCGTTTGCACGGAGCCGTCACTCCTGCGACGGTGATGAATGCCTGTTTCCTGCAGCTCGGGTGTCAGCGTGTCCCGGGCAGGACGAGGTGTCGTTCTGTGTTATCTGATAAGCGGTCTCCTGTATACGCAGCCTGTGCACACGTAACCAGGGCCACCGCAAACAGGACAACGTCCCACCAACCCGCCGCCCGTCCTCTAAGGCCGCATTCACACTTGCATATACTGGCCGCGATGTGTCGGCCAATACCGGGAGTGGAAGGACGACAAAGTACAATGGAAAGATCTGCTCGTCTTCTGTCCTCATCTGTGCTTCACTCCTGGTTTTGTTGTGTGAATGAGGCCCAATGTTGAGAATATACCAGACACCAACCCATAGGGCTCATGCACACGACCGTATGTATTTTGTGGTCTGCAAAATACGGATACCGTCCGTGTTTCATCTGCATTTTTTGCAGACCCGTTGACTTCAGTGGGTGCGTGGAAAACATTTTGCGGCCAAGAATGGTACATGCATACGTACGTATGCGGAAAAAGCCATCCGTATGTCCGCTCTGCAAAGGATGGGGCGCATCTTATTCTTGGCAGCAAAATGCGGCCCACAAAGCCATTGAAGTCAATGGGATGGCAAAAAATACGGATGCAACACAGACGTATTTTGTGGAGCTGGCATTTGTAGACTGCAGGATACATAGGGTTTGTGTGCATGAGCCTTAGGCCTCATGCACACGACCGTTGTGTGCGTCCGTGATCCGTGTCCGTTTTCCCTATCATTTTCAATGCAAACTTGACTCGTACTGTTTGTTCTGGCACAGAATAATGAGATCCTTAAATCCGGCACGGCGTCCCAGCGCACGTCACCCTCAACTTTGAGGACGCATTTTTAAACGTGCATATGCAACACAGACGGCATCCATATTTTGCAGATCCCCGATTTGTGGACCGCAGAACGGACACGGTCGTGTGCAGGAGGCCTTTATCAACCTGATTCACATATGCATTGTCCATCACCAGTGAGACTTTGTAGAAAGGGGCGTCCGTCCTCCTCACTGTCACCCATGTTCGGGGGGCGCTTATTTACACTGGGGAGATAAGGCTACTTTCACACTAGCGGCAGGATGGATCTGACAGGCTGTTCACCCTGTCGGGTCCGTCCTGCTGCTATTTCGCCGGACTGCCGCTCCGTCCCCATTGACTAAAATGGGGGTGGGGGGCGGAGCTCCGGCGCAGCACGGCGAGAGCTCGCCGGACTAAAAGTACTGCATGTCCGACTTTTTAGTCCGACGGCCTCTCGCCGTGCTGCGCCGGAGCTCCGCCCCACGCCCCCATTATAGTCAATGGGGGCGGCACGGCGAAATAGCAGCAGGACGGATCCGACAGGGTGAACAGCCTGTCGGATCTGTCCTGCCGCTAGTGTGAAAGTACCCTAAGGCCTCATGCACACGACAGTATTTTGCGTTCAGTATACTGGCCGTTTTTGTAGTTCAGTATGCGGTACATATACTGAACCATTCATTTCAATGGTTCAGCAAAAAAAAACTGAAGTGTCTCCGTGTGCATTCCGTTTCAGTATTTCCGTACCGTGAAAAGATAGAACATGTCCTATTCTTGTCCGCAAATCACAGTGCTTGGCTCCATTCAAGTCAATGGGTCCGCAAAAAAAACGGAACACATACGGAAATGCATCCGTATGTCTTCCGTTTCCGTTCCGTTTTTTGCTGAACCATCTATTGAAAATGTTATGCCCAGCCCAATTTTATCTATGTAATTACTGTATACTGTATATGCCATACGAAAAAACGGAAACAAAAAACGGAACAACGGATCCCTGAAAAATGGACCGCAAAACACTGAAAAAGCCATACGGTCGTGTGCATGAGGCCTAAGGGGAACATTATTGGGGGGATTTTACACACAGGGGGGCACAGAGGGGGACTTATATATACTGGAACTACTATGGGAGGCAGTATAGACACTGGGGGCACTACATGAGGAGGACATTATAGATACTGGGAGCACTATTGAGGGCTTGTTTATGCTAGGGGAACATTTTATATATGGGGAGGCACTATTAAGAAGTATTTTATATACAGGGGGCACTGTGGGGGGCCTTATATATACTGGGGCTACTATGAGAGGCATTATAGACACTGGGGGCACTACATGGGGGGGACACTATTGGGAGCATTTTATATATATAGGGGGTACTGTTGGGGACCTTATATATACTGGGGCTACTATGGGAGGCATTATAGACAATGGGGGGACTATTGGGGGCCTGTTTATACTAGGGGGACACTATTGGGAGCCTTTTTTTTTATATAGGGGCACTATTGGGGGGTATTTTATATACAGGGGGTACTGTGGGGGAGGGGGCCTTATATATACTGGGGCTACTATGGGAGGCATTATAGACCAGGGGGTCAGCAACCTCTGGCACTCCAGCTGTGGTGAAACTACATCTCCCAGCATGCACATTTGCTTGGCTGCTCTCTAAACGCTAGGAGTTGTAGTTGCACAGCAGCTGGAGTGCCGAAGGTTGCTGATCCCTGTTCTAGACACTGGGGGCCTGTTTATACTAAGGGAACACTATTGGAAGCATTTTATATATAGGGGCACTATTGGGGGGTATTTTAAATACAGAGGGTCTTATATATACCGGGGTTACTATGGGAGGCATTATAGACACTAGGGGCACTACAAGGGGGGGCATTATAAATATTGAGGGAATGTTTATACTATGGGGAAAACTATTAGGAGAATTTTATATATAGGGGGTATTAACAATGAAATTCATCTGCTTTTCATGACGTTTCTAACGGCCATTAAAAACGGACAAATGGCCAGAAAATGGTTGTACACTTGGATGCACAATGGCCATGAAAACCTGAATGTAGCCTAACGGACACATACTGTAACAATAGCTGATCGTATCTCATCTGCTATGCCCCTGGCTGGAATATCCTGGCGCCTCTACATACGGTGCGCGGCCGTACACAATCACTTCCTGTACCATTGTGAGGCTGCTGTAAGCCAAACGATATTGTCCAACAAGGTTCATTTCTACCACTTGTTCAATAAAACGAGTTTAAAAAACTAAAACGCCCGTGAGACTAAATTGCTGCATGGGCATTAAAAAAGTAGCAGAATTGGGTCTTGCAACTTTTTTTTTCTTTTTTACATAAATTACAAATTGGTATAAGCTTCTTAATAAATGACCCCCAATGTGTGCAAACCCTGGAGGATGCAATACACCCCCCCCCCTCCCCAACATGAAAAGTATGCCACCAGCGTGCTGCATCGGGGGAGGACTGTCCTCCAATTGGTTCATCACTGAGAATCATTCAATGGTTAATGCCTCATGCACTCGAACGTATTTTCTTTCCGTGTCCGTTTTTTTTTTTGCGGACCGTGTGCATTCCGTTTTTTAAGTATGTCTATTCCGCAAAAAATTAGAACATGTCCTATTATTGTCCGCATTACGGACAAGGATAGGACTGTTCTATTAGGGGCCGGCCTTACCGTTCTGCAAAATACGGAATGGACGTCATCCGTGTTTTGCGGACTGCAAAAAATACATACGGTCGTGTGCATGAGGCCTAAAATTGATCACTGTGATTTTTTTTTTTTTATATTGAGAGAGATGAGTAGCACCAGATGGCAGAGTATGTGCCCCCCTGTAAGCAGCAGTGACTGCTCACTCACCTGTGTGCAGGAATCTCGGCCGTCCTCACCTGCTCCTCGGTGGCTTCTGTGAGTCTGGCCGGGTCACTTTCCATGGACGCAGGTGCCTGTCATCCCCGCCTCTCACACAATCAATCAATTAAAGGTCTTTTGTTCCCGTGCCCTGGTTACCAGGTAGGGAACGGCAGCAGTAATCCCTGTGATCTAAGCTTATTAACATAGAGCCCTGGGTGGCTGGTAAACACAACCTGCGTGTTTGACAGGGGGTTGCCCTGGGAGAGCTTCACAAATTCAAGTGACTCTCGGATTCCTGCAGAAAAAAAAAACACTCAAATCTCCATTACACCTGAGAAGTAACTGCTCAGCTTGGCGCTGGACGGAAGGTTGTGCCCCGAGGGCTCAGCAGGGGGTCATAATCCAGCAAAGGGTTGGGAGACTCATTTGCAAAATCAGTTTCTTACTTACATTTGGGAAGGCTGCGTGATAACCAATGTCACCCAGCTTCCTACAATCCTGAAGAGCAAATCTGCCTAGTTATGTAATCATACCACTACACAATTGTATGTATCCTTCAGCAGAATAGTGAGTGAAGCTCTGGAGTATAATATAATATGTAACTCAGGATCAGTAATGTAATGTATGTGCACAGTGACTCCACCAGCAGAATAATGAGTGCTTCTCTGGGGTATAATACAGGATGTAACTCAGGATCAGTACAGGATAAGTAATGTCTGTACACAGTGGCTCCACCAGCAGAATAGTGAGTGCAGCTCTGGAGTATAATACAGGATGTAACTGCATGATTTTCCTAGTCTATGACGTAAAGTCATGGTTTTATTAAAGACACGGAGGCGAGTATTGCTATCCCTTTCTTTACTGTCCACCAATAGCAGCAAAGAATACATTTTACAAAATTAATCAAGAACAAGTAACCATAGTAACAAGGTCCCTCCCCTGACAGCCCCCTATAATAGGCAGCTCCTCCTCTGGACCTTCCTCTTTCTTTGAGACTCTGACACCAAGGCCGGAATTACAAACAGGAACCGAATCCCGAACTGGAACCGTACAACTGGAGGAAAACCGCCTCAGCACCAGCAACACTGCACGATGGGGCCAACTTGTGGTAAGGCGAACCAAAGATGTAGTAAGTCGCAGTCGGTAGGAACTTCAACCTGAAAGGAGAAAAACAGAGGATATAGGGAAATAAATAGTGTGTAGACACCAAACTCGCTGGCCAGTCAAAATCATCTAGATGCATGAATAATAAATAATATAAATATAAACGTATATTATAATAAACAAGGGAGGGAAAAAAGGGTGGGCAATACTCGCCTCCGTGTCTTTAATAAAACCATGACTTTACGTCATAGACTAGGAAAATCATGCAGTTTTACATCAAGACACGGAGGCTTCTATTGCAAGTTCAAAGCTGTTCAATTATGGATGAAAACACGTGAGGAGGACGAAAATAAAATTCCCTGAATGTCGTGACCCTAGACCAATCAGCTAGGCGTAAGATGTCCTCCAAACGCTCCCCAGAAATCGCCAAAGAGGTAGCAGCCGCACCTCTCGCCGAATGCGCTGTGAAAATGGAAGTATCCACTCCCGCCAGGGACATAACCCACTTCATTCAACGAGCTAAAGTAGGGCTGGAGACTGGGCCGAATGGAAAGGAAAAGCTGAGGAACCGTGGGAGACCGATGAGCCCTCGTCTGCGATTTGTACTCCCGTAAACAGGCAACCGGACAGAGAGCCGGCGCAGACGGGGAAACTGGGATACGATACCGACCTGATGTTGGTCTTAGTGCGTCTGGAAATGTTGAAGGTGACGCCTTCAGGAGTAAAGGATCTGGCATCATGATCAAGAGCCCGGACGTCAGAGACCCGTTTGCACGAAATAAGGCAAAAGAGAGTCACTAACTTGGCCGATAACTGCCGCAAAGATAGGTCCGGATTATTGGGCCATGAAGAAAAGAAGGACAATACGGAAGAAACGTCCCAAGTCGTAGTAAAACGAGGTCGGAGAGGATGAGCCAGGCGAGATCCACGCTATAAACGACAAACCGAAGGATGCTGCCCAGCAGGAGTGCCCTCAAAACCCTGATGTGTGGAAGAAATGGCAGATCTAAAGAGGTTAATCGTCCGATAAGCCTTACCTGCCTAAAACAAGGAAGTGAGGAACTGTAACAGGTGCCGAAACGGGATCCAGGTCCCGTTCCAAGCACCAGCTAGTTCTCCAGGCTGCCCTATAAGATAATGGGACCACCATTACCAGGTCCCACCAGAAAGGTGGAAACGCATAGAGAAGCGAATCGGACCAGTCCTGCAGGAAAGCGTCCACTGCCTCCGGATCCGGGCGCCAGCTGAAGAAGCAAGGGAGCGGAGTGTTGAGTCGCGAGGCGAACAGGTCTATGACGAGAGGACCCCAAACGAGTGATATTGCGGAGAAGACCGTCGGAGCCAGCTTCCATTCGCTGCCATCCAAGAAGTATCAGGAACTCTAATCTGCCCGACTGTTGTGGAGGCCCGGAATGTACTCCGCCTGAACCATGATATCCTTGGATAGGCAGTAAGACCAAAATTCCTTCGCCAAACGTGCTAGAGTCGCAGAGTGTGCTCCGCCCAGACGGTTGACGTAACGTACGGCTGAGACATTGTCCATACAAAGTCTGATGCACGCGTGGGCAATCCCATTGGTGAAGCTCCGAATGGCAAAGGACCCGGCCAGAAGCTCCAAGGCATTGATGTGGAGAAGTGTCTCGTCTTCTGACCAACGTCCACCTGTAGAGATCCCGTTGCAGTGAGCCCCCCAGCCCTGGAGGCTCGCATCCAACTCCACGGTGAATTCGAGCTGGAAACCGAAAATCGCTCTGCTTTTCCACGCCTCCAGATTGTTGATCCACCAGCGGAGTTCCTCTCGGGCTTTCGAATCCAGGACCACTGTATCCGCAAACGCAGCACCGGAAGAAGACGCTGAAGTGCACGGTAATGCAACGGTGCTGGGAAAACGGCTTGAATAGAGGAAGCCAACAGGCCGATGATTCGGGCTAGCTGGCGCAGAGACAAATGGGCAGCGGACAGAGCATTTCAGAGTTCTTTGCGTATAGAGTGTAACTTCGTCGTCGGGAGGCTGAGTGACTCTGCAATCGAGTCCACGGTAGAGCCCAAAAACTCTATCCGTTGTAACGGGGTCAGGCAAGATTTCTCCGGATTGAGGAGGAATCCGAGTCGTGAGAGGAGATCCGACGTCCAATTACGGTGTTCTAGTAGGGTCGTTCGGGACTCATGCATGAGGAGGATGTCGTCCAGATATACAATCAGCCGTACTCCCCGACTGCGTAGCCATGACATGGCGGGACGCATCAGCTTGGTGAAGCACCAAGGAGCCGATGACAGGCCGAAGGGGAGGCAGGTGAAACGCCAGATCTCTCCTCTCCAACGGAAGCCCAGGAGATCCCTGGATGGTGCAGAAACTGGAACCGTCAAGTAAGCGTCCTTGAGGTCCAGCTTCACCATCCAGTCCCCAGGAAGGAGTAGATCCCGGAGTAGGTGAATCCCTTCCATCTTGAAGTGGCGATAACGAACCACTGTATTCAGAGCCCGAAGATTTATGACAGGGCGCATCTGACCACCTTTCTTCTGCACTAGGAAGATATTGCTGTGGACTCCATCGGGATATTGGGGGAGCCCTCTCTATCGTTCGTTTGCAAAAGAGAAACATAAGTTCCATGTCTACTAGTGCACCGTCGGGTCGCGACAGTAGAAGAGGCGGTGGAGGGGGAAGTAGGTTTGGGGAGTCTACCAGCTCGATGTGGAACCCTTTGACCGTGGTCAGGACCCAGGGGTCTGACGTGATGGCTGACCAGGCATGGAAAAAATGACGGAGTCTGCCCCCGATGTAATGTTCCGAAAAACCTCCGTCTGGGGGAGGACTTACCGTAAGGTCTCCTGGAGTTGGGAGTTCCTCTGAATGACCTGGAGCGCCACTGGCCACCTCTGGCCAGGAAGAAGGGTGATGGGTTCCTCTGCTCCTGGAAGGTAGGTCTTTGGTTGAAGGAGCCTTGGCCCGCGCTACGGGTGTGGAAACTGGATCGGCCGGACAGGCGGCCCCTGCTACTGTCGGCCCTGGTGGAGACCCGTCCCTGAAAAACTTTCCTCATAGAGGACTGGGCCTTATCGAGGGCCATAAATGCCCCCACAAAGCGACTCAGGTCCTTAATGAATGAGTCCACAAATAAGAGGCCCTGGGCATCCTTGCCTGCCTTAGTTAAGTCCAGATTGGCCAGTTTAGGGTCAATCTTAAACAAAATGGCTTTACGCTGTTCAATCGCAAGGGAGGTGTTGGTGCTACCTGCGATGCAAATTGCTCTCTGGACCCAGCCCCTAAGTTCTTCCGGATCTACCGGAGAGCCTTCTGCCCTGGCAACTTCTGCCATTTCAAACAATTTGGCCAGGGGGCCAAAGATATCAAGCAGTTTGTACTGGCAACTGCGTAAAGCGGAATCCAACCCTTTACGAGGGTTCCAGCCGGACTTAGAGAGGAACTGCGTGACTTTGGGGTCCACGACCGGAGTGTCGCACACTCTATTGGGGACTAAAGGCCTGGGGCATTCCGCCCTGAGTTTACTACGTGCCTCCTTACTGAGGGGGCGACGCACCCAGTGCTCTAGGTATTTGCCCACGTGATCAGCCGGAAGCCACTCCGCCGATCTTGGGTGATGGATGGCATCTGGATCAAACATAGGCTCACCCGCTGGATCTACCAGGGGGGTGGCTACATTATTGGCGGAGGAGGAAGCAGTGTCTTTGACCAGTGAAGTGGAAGGAGTAGGGCAGTTAGGGGCCGAATATTGGTAAGTGGTTTCCTCCTCCGAATCATGATTTGCATCCGCGAAAGCCTCCTCGTCTGAACCCCTTTCGGAGCCAGACTCACTGTCATGTTGCGCTCTAGCGCATTTCCATAGCCGCGCCCGTTCTGCCTGGCGCGGTAAGGCTCTCTTACGTGAACTTAGCACGTTTTCAGGGGTGGCAGTATGCACACCAGTCATTGTCTAAGGATCTAAATTGGTAGGCTGCGGAGCATTAATAGGGCAGCTTGTAAGTTCCCTCTAGGAGGGTTAGCAGACAAGGCCTGAGAGATGCTCTGGGATAAGATGGTAGACATAGAGCCCATGGCTGCCATGATGGCACTAGAGACAAAGCGCTGGAGCGCCAGGGCCTGGTCCTCTCCCCCAGTCTGCAGGGTTCCCTCAGGGGATGAGGGGGGGCTATTTGCATTGGGAGGGGGGTCAGAGCGAGGCATAACTCTATAAATGATAGCCCAAGGGGAACACAATAGAGGGCCAAGAGATCTACAATAGAGGGGAAGGAGGTCTAACTATGAAGGGTTAATCACCCTAGACGGCGCAGCAGGATAAGACGGGAGCTCACCGAGATGAGAAACAAGCCGAGGGGTAATGGCCGCCAAGATCTCACGAGAAGGCGGCCCTAAGAAGAGGCCGACGAAATCTCGCGAGATCCCGGGTCCAACGGCGCAAGAAACAGGCGCGCAAAATGGCCACCGAGATCTCGCGAGCGGCCAGAGTAAAGGCCACAGGAGAAGCAAGATGGCCGCCGAGAACTCACGAGATCTCGCAGCCGACCGGGAAAGATGGATGAAGCGAAAGCGGACCAACACAGAGCGAGGAAAGAGATAGAGGACAGATAGAACTGCAGATAAGAGGGGCGGGTGGGACGGCAGCAGGGGTAGCGGAGGATACAAAGGGGGTACAAACGGAATTAAGGAAAATACAAACAATTATCCACACTGAGAATAATAGACACATCAAGAGGTATCATACAGAGGTGTACTTATCTGGTGGCAGCAGCAAAGAAAGAGGAAGGTCCAGAGGAGGCGCTGCTTATTATAGGGGGCTGTCAGGGGAGGGACCTTGTTACTATGGTTACTTGTTCTTGATTAATTTTGTAAAATGTATTCTTTGCTGCTATTGGTAGACAGTAAAGAAAGGGATAGCAATAGGAGCCTCCGTGTCTTGATGTAAAACTCAGGATCAGTACAGGATAAGTAATGTAATGTAAGTACACAGTGACTGCACCAGCAGAATAGTGAGTGCAGCTCTGGGGTATAATACAGGATGTAACTGCATGATTTTTCTAGTCTATGACGTAAAGTTATGGTTTTATTAAAGACACGGAGGCTCTTATTGCTATCCCTTTCTTTACTGTCCACCAATAGCAGCAAAGAAATTTACATAGAGAACAATGTAACCATGGTAACAACAGTCCCTCCCCAGGCAGCCCCTATAACAGGCCGCTCCTCCTCTGGACCTTCCTCTTTCTTTGTAAACCTGACACCACGGCCGGCAAACGAACTTGAACCACGAGCTGGAACCTAGAACCTGGAAGCGATTATCTCAGCTCCACCCGAACTCCACAACCGAAGCCAACGTGGCTAAAACTTAGAAGAGAAAACAGAAGAATATAGTGTCCCGCAACCGGCAGAGCTTCAGCCTGAAAAGAGAAAACAGACAATATAGCCAGTTTAAATACCGGGTAGAAACCAGACAGCGTCTGTCAGTCGTTATCACCTGAAAGCAATTATAATAAACAATCCAGGTAAGCACAACTGCATGTAATAATAAAACACAAGAGCAATACAAAACCGCCAGAAGAACCAAAAAGGGAGGGGAAAATACTCGCCTCCGTGTCTTTAATAAAACCATGACTTTACGTCATAGACTAGGAAAATCATGCAGTTTTACATCAAGACACGGAGGCTCTTACTGCAAGTTCAAAGCTGGTCAATTATGGATGAAAACGGATGAGGAGGAGGACGAAAATAAAATTCCCTGAACGTCGTGACCCTAGACCATTCAGCTAAACGTAAGATGTCCTCCAAACGCGCCCCCGAGATTGTTAAAGAGGTGGCAGCCGCACCTCTCGCCGAATGTGCAGTGAAGATTGAAGTATCCATTCCAGCCAGGGACATAACCCACTTCATCCAACGAGCCAAAGTCGGGCTGGAGACCGGGCCAAAAGGATGGCGAATGGAAAGGAAGAGTTGAGGGATCGTAGGAGACCGATGAGCCCTCGTCCGGGATTCATATTCCTGCAAACAGGCCACCGGACAAAGAGCCGGCGAAGACGGGAAACTGGGATACCTCCCTGATGTTTGTCTTGGTGCGTCGGGAAATGTTGAAGGAGACGCCTTCAGGAGTAAAGGATTGTCATGCCCTGCTCAGGCTATGTGCGGAGGTCTGCCAGATTAGCAGCACGTGTGTAGCTTTTTGTTTGGAGTTGAGCTGTATCCGCCTCCCTTCAGGTGCACTGGGTGGGGTCGTTGGTTTGAGTTTAAATTACGCCCACTCCCAGTGTCCTGTGTGGGTTATAGCTTCTGTCTGGCTCTGTGAAAGGAAGGAAGAATTTGCTGTTCCTGCTCGGAAAAGATAAGTTGGTTTTTGTTTTCTTGTCGTTGGCTGTCTAGGCTGTTAGAGAGACGCCTGCCCCCTCCAGGTTCTGAGGGAGCAGGCTGCCTCTATCCCCCTTTCACCATCTTAGGGATTTTAGGGAATTTTCAGCCCAGGCACAAGGACACGTTATTCCCGCCTTCAGGATCTGAACGTGGGCATAGAAGTATAGAGAGAGCTGGTAGGGATTTGTCAGGAGGTGACCTTGATCCCCAGCTTCTCGCCTAGACACTTGTTTGTTTATTTTATTTGTATCTGGTATCCTGTCCGCCGTGACATTATAACCCGCCAATACCTTGACTGCCATTTCTCAGCTGTTTCTCAGCTGTTTTGAGATGGAGTCAATTGATGCGCTAGTTGATCGCATGCAGGGATTATCCCTAGAGGTTGCAGATCTGCGTAATTCGGTCACATGGTGTCAGAATGCACTGGCATCAGGTGCAATAAGAGGAAGTCAAATTGATGGGGAGCCTAAGGTCGCTCTCCCTGATAGATTTGCAGGGGGTGTGGATGACTTTATCCGCTTTAAAGAGTCATGCAAGTTGTATTTTCGGCTGCGTCCATCTTCGTCTGGTGATGAGTCAGAGGGTAGGGATAATCATTTCCCTGCTTAAAGGGGACGCGCAATCCTGGGCCTTCTCTCTGCCGTCCGGTTCTCTGGCCCTCTGGTCGGTGGAAGAATTTTTTAAAGCCTTGGGATTAATTTATGATGATCCAGATCGGGTCTCGATGGCGGAGTCTAAATTGCGTAATTTATTACAAGGTGAAAATACTGCAGAGGCTTACTGCGTTGAGTTTAGGAGATGGGCTACCGAGTCAGAGTGGAATGACCCCGCGTTACGTAGTCAGTTTTGTCAGGGGTTATCTGAGAGATTGAAAGATGCCCTTGCTTTTCATGAGTACCCGGATACATTGGAGAATGCTATGTCTTTGGCAGTACGGTTAGATAGACGTATTAGAGAGAGGTGTAAGGTTCTCTCCGCGCAAGGGATCCCTTCTGTGAGTGGTTTCGTCTCACCTGCTCCCCAGGGTGATATGACATGTAACTCTGGGGTAGGGGAGGAACCCATGCAGCTGGGTCAGGTGTCTATCCGTTCTGGTAGTAGGAACTTTAGGAGGTTGCATAAACTATGTTATTACTGTGGAAAAAGTGGTCATTTTATTTTTGCTTCTCCTTTTGTTAAACCACATGTTGATGAGAAAGAATCACAAAGAGGTTTACTTAAAGAAAAAAAAACATCCCTGACTCTTGGTAGTGTGAATGGGGTGGTGGAGCAAGCAGGTATGCAAGCTCCCTGTAATACTCGTTTTCTCCTTCCAGCTATGGTGGCGCTAGACTCAAGAATTTTTTGTTGTTGAAGTATTCATTAACTGTGGTGCTGGGGTAAACCTTATTGATTTTCTTTTTCTTCAAAATCTTTGTCTAAGTACTTGCACTTTAGAAAGAGAGATTCCGGTTTTCGCAATTGATTCTTCCCCTCTTTCTCAAAGGAGTCTCACTCATATTGCTCACAGTATTCTGTTAAGGGTGGGTGATTCACATGTTGAGGTCATGTCTTGTTTTGTCATGAAGGACTTGCCCGCTCCTATAGTCTTAGGGTTACCATGGTTGACAAAACATAACCCAATCATAGATTGGCAAGCAAGACAGATCATTGGTTGGAGTGAATTTTGTTCGGACAATTGTCTTGGCACATCTATCTCTGATGTGTCTACTACGGCCTTACCTCAGTATCTCTCAGATTTTGCGGATGTCTTTTCGGAGGGTGGGGCTCAGGAATTGCCCCCTCATCGTGACTATGATTGTCCAGTTAATCTCATCCCAGGGGCTAAGTTGCCAAAGTCTCGGCTTTACAATCTTTCTCAACCTGAAAGAGAGGTCATGCGGAAGTATATTGCCGAGAGTTTGGCAAAAGGTCATATTAGGCCATCTAAGTCTCCGGTTGCAGTGGGTTTATTCTTTGTAAAGAAAAAGGATGGATCGCTGAGACCTTGTTTGGATTTCCGGGAATTGAACCGTATTACGGTCCGTGATCCGTATATCCTTCCTTTGATCTCCGATTTTTTTGATCAGATTGTTGGAGCCAAGGTGTTCTCTAACTTGGATTTAAGAGGGGCCTACAATCTGATCAAAATCAAGGAAGGGGATGAGTGGGAAAACGGCCTTCAACACGCACAAGGGTCATTTTGAGAATCTGGTTATGCTTTTTGGGTTAACTAACGCGCCAGCGGTATTTCAGCGATTTGTCAATGACATTTTCCATCATTTTGTGGGGAGGTTCGTGGTAGTTTTACTTGGATGACATTCTAATTTACTCTCCTGATCTGAAGACCCATCAGTATCATGTGAGACAGGTTTTGTCGATCCTTCGGGAGAATAAATTATATGCCAAATTGGAGAAATGTGTGTTTTCTGTGCAGGAGCTTCCGTTTCTGGGTTATCTGCTTTCTGACTCTGGTTTTCGTATGGACCCCGAAAAGGTCCGGGCGGTTCTGGAATGGGACCGACCGGAGAGTCAGAAAGCTTTGATGCGGTTTTTGGGGTTTACTAATTATTATAGAAAATTTATCTTGAACTATTCTACCATTGTAAAACCTCTGACGATATGACAAAGAAGGGCCCCGACGTCTCTGTCTAGTCGGATGAGGCATTGCAGGCCTTTTCGGCTATTAAGGAATGTTTTGCGTCTGCTCCCATTCTGGTGCAGCCCGATGTGTCTTAACCATTCATGGTGGAGGTTGATGCATCAGAAGTGGGGGTTGGAGCAGTGCTGTCGCAGGGTTCATCTCCTGGCAAATGGGTTCCGTGTGCTTTTTTTTCCAAGAAGCTCTCGGTCGCCGAGAGGAATTATGATGTAGGAGATAGGGAATTGCTGGCCATCAAATTGGCCTTTGAGGAATGGCGTCACTGGTTGGAGGGGGTGTCTCATCCCGTTACAGTATATACGGATCATAAGAATTTGGCTTATCTACAATCTGCCAAGCGTCTGAATCCTAGACAGGCCAGATGGTCACTGTTCTTTACCAGGTTCAATTTTGTGGTTACTTTTCGCCCGGGGGTTAAAAACGTCAAGGCCGATGCGTTGTCTCGCAGTTTTCCTGGGGGATGTGATTCAGAGGATCCTGCTCCGATTTTGGCTGATGGGGTGGTGGTCTCCGCTCTGTACCCCGAATTGGAGATGGAGGTGTTGGGAGCCCAGGAGGGGGCTCCTTGTTCTTGTCCCCCAGGGAGGTTGTTTGTTCCTGATGGACTGCGATACAAGGTATTCAAGGAACATCACGATACTGTCCTTGCTGGACATCCTGGTGGTAAGTCCACCTTTGATCTTGTCTCCCGGAGGTTCTGGTGGCCCGAGTTACGTAAGAGTGTTGAGGATTACGTAGCAGCTTGTGAAACCTGTGCACAGTCAAAGGTTGCTCACACTCGACCTGCTGGTTCACTGCTTCTTTTGTCTATTCCGTCTCGTCCTTGGACGCACTTGTCTATGGACTTTATTACGGATCTGCCGAGTTCCTCCGGGAAAACAGTAATTTTGGTGGTTGTTGACAGTTTTAGTAAAATGGCTCACTTTGTATCGTTAGCCAGTCTGCCCAATGCCAAGACTCTTGCTCAGATTTTTGTTGATAATATCGTGAAATTGCATGGCATTCCCTCAGATGTGGTTTCTGATAGGGGCACGCAGTTTGTCTCCAGGTTTTGAAGGGCGCTCTGCTCTCGGCTTGGCATTAACTTTCGTTCTCTTCGGCTTTTCATCCGCAGTCGAATGGGCAGACAGAGCGTACTAATTAAAACCTGAAGACCTACTTGAGGTGCTTTGTGGCTGAGAATCAGGAGGACTGGTCCTCATTCTTGTCCCTAGCAGAGTTTGCTTTGAATAACCGTAGGCAGGAGTCCACGGGTAAGTCGCCATTTTTTGGCGCATACGGTTTTCATCCTCAGTTTGGTACCTTTTCTGGGACTGGTTCCTCTGGGATGCCAGAGGAGGAGAGATTTTCTTCTGCCTTGTCTTCTATCTGGCGGAGGATCCAAGTGAATTTGGAGAAGATGGGTGAGAGGTATAAGCGAATGGCTGACAAGAGACGTGTGACTGGTCCGGACCTGTGTGGGTGATCTGGTGTGGTTGTCTACTAAAAATATTAAACTGAGAGTACCATCTTGGAAACTGGGTCCAAGATTTATTGGACCTTACAAAATATCTGCGGTGGTCAATCCAGTAGCGTTTCGTCTGGATCTTCCGCAGACTTGGAGGATCCATGATGTGTTCCACAAGTCTTTACTGAAGAAATATGTGAAACCGGTGGAACCATCGCCATTGCCTCCTCCCCCTGTTCTGGTTGATGGAAATTTAGAGTTCGAGATCTCCAGGGTTCTCGACTCAAGAGTTCTTCGGGGTTCCCTTCAGTACCTGGTACACTGGAGGGGATACGGCCCTGAGGAGAGGATGTGGGTTCCGGCTGTGGATGTTAGTGCCAGCCGACTGGTGAGGGCTTTTCACAGATCCCACCCGGATAAAGTTGGGCCGGGGTGTCCGGAAGTCACCCGTAGAAGGGGGGGTACTGTCATGCCCTGCTCAGGCTATGTGCGGAGGTCTGCCAGATTAGCAGCACGTGTGTAGCCTTTTGTTTTTGTTTGGAGTTGAGCTGTATCCGCCTCCCTTCAGGTGCACTGGGTGGGGTCTTTGGTTTGAGTTTAAATTATGCCCACTCCCAGTGTCCTGTGCGGGTAACAGCTTCTGTCTGGCTCTGTGAAAGGAAGGAAGGATTTGCTGTTCCTGCTCAGAAAAGATAAGTTGGTTTTTGTTTTCTTGTGGTTGGCTGTCTAGGCTGTTAGAGAGACGCCTGCCCCCTCCAGGTTCTGAGGGAGCAGGCTGCCTCTCTCCTTTCACCATCTTAGGGATTTTAGGGAATTTTCAGCCCAGGCACGAGGACACGTTATTCCCACCTTCAGGGTCTGAACGTGGGCATAGAAGTATAGGGAGAGCTGGTAGGGATTTGTCAGGAGGTGACCTTGATCCCCAGCTTCTCGCCTAGACACTTGTTTGTTTATTTTCTGTGTATCTGGTATCCTGTCCGCCGTGACAAGGATCTGGCGTCGTGATCGAGAGCCCGAACGTCAGAAACCCTTTTACAAGAAATGAGGCAAAAGAGCACCAACAACTTAGCCGATAACTGTCGCAAAGAGAGATCCGGATTACTAGGCCAGGAAGCAAAGGAGGACAATACCAAGGAAACATCCCAAGTGGTAGAAAATCGAGCCAGGCGAGAGCCGCGCAATAAGTGACACACCAAAGGGTGTTGTCCCGCAGGGGTGCCCTCAAAGTCCTGATGAGTGGAGGAAATGGCAGACCTAAAGAGGTTACTAGTTTGATAAGCTTTCCCTGCCTCAAATAAGGAGGTAAGGAACTGCAAGAGGTGACTCACAGGCGCCGAAACGGGATCCAGGTCCCGTTCCAAGCACCAGCTAGCCCAAGATCTCCAGGCTGCCCTATAAGATTTTCTGGTGCCGGGAGCCCATGCGTTGTCCAGGAGGCGTCTAGTTGCATCCGAAATGCCCTCAACTTATAGATATATATAGATATCCTGAGATTCTGCATGCTAGCAACTGCAGGGATCCCTCGAGCAGGAGCGGGTGGTGTAGCCCCTGAGGGTCGCGAAGAAGATCCACCTGACTCGGAAGAAGAAGGGGCACATCTATGATGAGTTCCAGAAGAGCCAGGTACCAAATCTGAGTCCCCCAAAACGGGACCACCACGACAAGGTCGGCCAACTGGCGACGTGTCTGCAGCAGCATCCTCGGGATCATCGCGAAAGGTGGAAAAGCATAAAGAAGAGAATCGGACCAGTCCTGAAGGAAAGCATCCACCGCCCCCAGGTACGGGCGCCAGCTGAAGAAGCGAGGAAGCTGTGTGTTGAGTCGCGACGCAAAAAGGTCTATGGCAAAAGGACCCCAAACGTCTGATATTGCCGAGAACATCTCCGGAGCCAGCCTCGAATCGCTGCCGTCCGTGAAGTAGCGGGAACTCCAATCCGCTCGAGTGTTGTAGAGACCGGGAAGGTATTCCGCCTGAACCATGATATCCTTGGATAGGCAATAGAACCAAAATTCCTTCGCCAGACGCGCCAGAGTTGCCGAGTGTGTTCCTCCCAAACGGTTGACATAACGCACAGCAGAGACATTGTCCATACGTAACCTGATGCAGGCGTGGGCCATCCCATTGGTAAAGCTCCGAATGGCAAAGGAATCGGCCAGAAGCTCCAAGGCATTGATGTAGAGACGCGTCTCGTCTTCCGTCCATCGGTTGCCCGTAGAGATTCCGTTGCAATGGGCCCCCCAGCCTTGGAGGCTCGCATCCGATTCCACTGTGAACTCTGACTGAAGACCGAAAATCACCTTGCCATTCCACGCCTCCAGGTTTTTGATCCACCAGTGGAGTTCCTCTCGAGCTTCCGAATCTAGGACCACTGTATCCGCAAACGCCGCACCGGAGTGAAGGTGTGCGATCTTAAGACGCTGAAGGGCGCGGTAATGCAACGGAGCCGGGAACACAGCTTGGATCAAAGAGGCCAGCAGGCCAATGATGCGGGCTAGATGGCGTAGCGATAACTGGGGAGCGGACAGAGCGTGCCTGAGCTCCTTGCGAATAGAGGGCAACTTTGTTATAGGGAGACTGTGCGATTCCGCAATCGAGTCCACGGTGAAGCCCAGAAACTCTATCCTCTGTAGCGGGGTAAGGCAAGATTTCTCCAGGTTGAGAGGAGATCCGATGTCCAACGCAGGTGTTCTAGCAAGGTTGCCCTGGATTAGTGCATGATGAGGATGTCGTCCAGGTATACTATCAACCGTACGCCCCGACTGCGTAGCCAGGACATGGCCGGACGCATCAGCTTGGTGAAGCACCAAGGTGACGACGACAGGCCGAACGGGAGGCAGGTGAAGCGCCAAATCTCCCCTCTCCATAGGAAACTGAGTAAGTCCCTGGACGGTGCAGAAACCGGAACCGTCAAGTAAGCGTCCTTGAGGTCCAATTTCACCATCCAGTCCCCAGGAAGTAGCAAATCTCGGAGGAGGTGAATCCCCTCCATCTTGAAGTGGCGATAGCGAACCATGGCATTCAGAGCCCGAAGATTTATAACAGGGAGCATCTGACCTCCTTTGTTCTGTACTAGAAAGATATTGCTGAGGACTCCCCTGGGAGACGGGGGAGCCCTCTCTAACGCTCGCTTGCGGAAAAGGGACATGATTTCCAGATCTACTAGGGCACAATCGGGCCTTGACAGCACAAGAGGAGGGGGGGGGGGGAGGCTTGGGGAGTCTACGAGTTCGATGTGGAAAACCCTGACTGTGGTCAAGACCCAAGGGTCTGACGTGATGGCTAACCAGGCATGGAAAAAATTACGGAGTCTGCCCCCGATGCAATGATCCGAAAAATCCCCCACTGGGGGAGGACTTACCGAAAGGTCTCCTGGAATTGAGATTTCCTCTGAAGGACCTGGAGCGCCACTGGCCACCTGTGGCTGGGAAGAAGGGCAATGAGCTCCTCTGCTCCTGGAAGGGAGGTCTCTTGTTGAAGGAGCCTCGGCCCGCGCTACGGGCATGAAAGCTGGATCGGCCGGACAGGCGGCCCCTGCTACTGCCGGCCCTGGTGGAGACCCGTCCCTGAAATACTCTACGCATAGAGGATTGGGCCTTGTCTAAAGCCGTAAATGCCCCCACAAAGCGACTCAGGTCCTTAATAAACGAGTCACCGAATAAAAGACCCTGTGCATCCTTACCTGCCTCGGTAAGGGCAAGGTTGGCCAACTTGGGGTCGATTTTGAAAAGAATGGCCTTACACCGTTCTATAGCCAGGGACGTATTGGCATTCCCTGCGATACATATCGCTCTCTGGACCCAGCCTCGCAGCTCCTCCGGATCTACCGGAGAGCCCTCTGCTCTAGCCATCTCAAACAGTTTGGCCAAAGGGCCGACTATATCAAGGAGCTTGTCCTGGCAGCTCCTCAAAGCGGAATCCAACCCTTTATGGGGGTTCCAGCCAGTCTTAGACAGAAATTGTGTCATCTTCGGATCGACAACAGGAGTGTCGCAAACCTTGTTGGGGACCAGGGGCAGTGGGGCACTCAGATCTGAGTTTGTTGCGTGCCTCCTTACTGAGGGGATGACGAACCCAATGTTCGAGGTATTTACGCATGTTATCCGCCGAAAGCCACTCCGCCGATCTCGGATGGTGGAGGGCATCTGGGTCGAACATGGGTTCGCCCAAAGGGTCCACCAGGGAAGTGGCTAAGTTAGTAGCGGAGGATGAAGAGTCCTTGACCAAAGAAGTCGAAGGAGTGGGGCAAATGAGGTCTGACACCTGATTAGGGGCATCCTCCTCAGATTGAAAACTAGCTTCCGCAAAAGCCTCCTCGTCTGAACCCCTTTCGGAGTCAGAATCACTATAAGGTTGTGCTCTAGCACATTTCCACATACGCGCCTGGCGTCTTTTGCGTGATCTCAGCACGCTTTCATGGGTGGCAGTATGCACACCAGTCATAGTCTCCTGTGAGACTCAGATGGTGGAGGGCATCTGGGTCGAACATGGGTTCGCCCAAAGGGTCCACCAGCGAAGCGGCTAAGTTAGTAGCGGAGGATGAAGAGTCCTTGACCAAAGAAGTCGAAGGAGTGGGGCAAATGAGGTCTGACACCTGATTAGGGGCATCCTCCTCAGATTGAAAACTAGCTTCCGCAAAAGCCTCCTCGTCTGAACCCCTTTCGGAGTCAGAATCACTATAAGGTTGTGCTCTAGCACATTTCCACATACGCGCCTGGCGTCTTTTGCGTGATCTCAGCACGCTTTCATGGGTGGCAGTATGCACACCAGTCACAGTCTCCTGTGAGACAGGAGGGTCTAAGTAGGTAGGCTGCAGATTATTCAATGGGGCTGTTAAAGCAGCCCTAAATTGGGGCATTTTAGATACAGGCCGTCTGCAGGGCCTCTCTAGGAGGATGGGCAGGCAAGGCCTGTGAGATGCTCTGGGACAGGATGGAGGACATTGAGCCCATAGCCGCCATAATGGCGTTGGATACAGAACGCTGCAGTGCCAGCGCCTGAGCATCTTCTCCTGTAAGCCTTGAATCCTCAGCGGAGGATGGGTGGCTAGCATGAGTGGGTGGCTGGTCTGCATTAGACATGCTGGCAGATGATGACCCCAGTAATCTATAGGGAGGAACGCTAAACCCGGGTAAACCAACTAACAGTACCTACTGAGCCCGAAAACTAAGGGAGGGGCAGGTAAGGGGTTAGTCACCCAGAGGACGAACCGAGCAGAAGCGGGAGACCGGGAGTCCGACCTGAAGAGCCGCGCTGTAGGGAGAGAAGATGGCGGCCGAACTCGCGCGATAATAGTGCAAACATGCGGGGGGAAAAAGATGGCCGCCAAGATCTCGTGACCGCCGGGGAGGTGAGGAATGGTGCGCGGGCCGCGCAAAGCGCCAAGTGAGAATGTCTGAAGGCGCAGGGGGTAAGAAAAAGAGTTGGGCACTAAAGGAGACACAGAGAATGCACAAAACAAATGGTAGTGGTGGCGAACGATGGCGGCCGCGGGGGGGGGTTTGTGGGGTGGCGATGCACCTAATAAAGTGGGGAACAGAACACCCGAACAGGGTAGAAGGGTAACAAAATGGAATAACCCAAAGTAAATGACAATAATGAAATATATAGCTAAATCACCAACAGAAACAGTATAGAGGTGTACTTATCAGGTGGCAGCAGCAAAGAAAGAGGAAGGTCCAGAGGAGGAGCGGCCTGTTATAGGGGCTGACTGGGAAGGGACTGTTGTTACCATGGTTACATTGTTCTCTATGTAAATTTCTTTGCTGCTATTGGTGGACAGTAAAGAAA
The DNA here is from genome assembly GCF_905171765.1 of Bufo bufo. Classification (NCBI taxonomy): domain Eukaryota; kingdom Metazoa; phylum Chordata; class Amphibia; order Anura; family Bufonidae; genus Bufo; species Bufo bufo. The sequence goes on along the minus strand of NC_053389.1, from coordinate 46,887,426 downwards.
GAGATAGCAATAAGAGCCTCCGTGTCTTGATGTAAAACTCTGGATCAGTACAGGATAAGTAATGTATGTACACAGTGATTCCACCAGCAGAATAGTGAGTGCAGCTCTGGAGTATAATGTAGGATGTAACTCAGGATCTGTAATGTAATATACACAGTGACTCCACCAGCAGAATAGTGAGTGCAGCTCTGGAGTATGATACAGGATTTAACCACCTCCGGACCGCCTAACGCAGATTCGCGTTCCGGAGGTGGCAGCGCTGCGCACAATCACGCATATACGCGTCATCTCGCGAGACGCGAGATTTCCTGTGAACGCGCGCACACAGGCGCACGCGCTCACAGGAACGGATGGTAAGAGAGTGGATCTCCAGCCTGCCAGTGGCGATCGTTCGCTGGCAGGCTGGAGATGTGTTTTTTTTAACCCCTAACAGGTATATTAGACGCTGTTTTGATAACAGCGTCTAATATACCTGCTACCTGGTCCTCTGGTGGTCCCTTTTGTTTGGATCGACCACCAGAGGACACAGGTAGCTCAGTAAAGTAGCACCAAGCACCACACTACACTACACCCCCCCCTGTCACTTATTAACCCCTTATTAGCCCCTGATCACCCCATATAGACTCCCTGATCACCCCCCTGTCATTGATCAACCCCCTGTAAAGCTCCATTCAGATGTCCGCATGATTTTTACGGATCCACTGATAGATGGATCGGATCCGCAAAACGCATACGGACGTCTGAATGGAGCCTTACAGGGGTGTGATCAATGACTGTGGTGATCACCCCATATAGACTCCCTGATCACCCCCCTGTCATTGATCAACCCCCTGTAAAGCTCCATTCAGATGTCCGCATGATTTTTACGGATCCACTGATAGATGGATCGGATCCGCAAAACGCATACGGACGTCTGAATGGAGCCTTACAGGGGCGTGATCAATGACTGTGGTGATCACCCCATATAGACTCCCTGATCACCCCCCTGTCATTGATTACCCCCCTGTCATTGATGAACCCCCTGTAAAGCTCCATTCAGATGTCCGCATGATTTTTACGGATCCACTGATAGATGGATCGGATCCGCAAAACGCATACGGACGTCTGAATGGAGCCTTACAGGGGCGTGATCAATGACTGTGGTGATCACCCCATATAGACTCCCTGATCACCCCCCTGTCATTGATTACACCCCTGTCATTGATCAACCCCCTGTAAAGCTCAATTCAGATGTCCACATGATTTTTACGGATCCACTGATAGATGGATCGGATCCGCAAAACGCATACGGACGTCTGAATGGAGCCTTACAGGGGCGTGATCAATGACTGTGGTGATCACCCCATATAGACTCCCTGATCACCCCCCTGTCATTGATTACACCCCTGGAATTGATCAACCCCCTGTAAAGCTCCATTCAGATGTCCACATGATTTTTACGGATCCACTGATAGATGGATCGGATCCGCAAAACGCATACGGACGTCTGAATGGAGCCTTACAGGGGCGTGATCAATGACTGTGGTGATCACCCCATATAGACTCCCTGATCACCCCCCTGTCATTGATTACACCCCTGTCATTGATCAACCCCCTGTAAAGCTCCATTCAGATGTCCACATGATTTTTACGGATCCACTGATAGATGGATCGGATCCGCAAAACGCATACGGACGTCTGAATGGAGCCTTACAGGGGCGTGATCAATGACTGTGGTGATCACCCCATATAGACTCCCTGATCACCCCCCTGTCATTGATTACACCCCTGTCATTGATCAACCCCCTGTAAAGCTCCATTCAGATGTCCACATGATTTTTACGGATCCACTGATAGATGGATCGGATCCGCAAAACACATACAGGCGTCTCCCTGGAGCCTTCCAGGGGGGGTGATCACCCCATATAGACTCCCTGATCACCCCCCTGTCATTGATCACCCCCCCCCCTGTCATTGATCACCCCCCTGTCAGGCTGCATTCAGATGTCCGTATGATTTTTACGGATACATGGATCGGATCCGCAAAACACATACGGACATCTGAATGGAGCCTTACAGGGGGGTGATCAATGACAGGGGGGTGATCACCCCATATAGACTCTCTGATCACCCCCCTGTCATTGATCACCCCCCCTGTCATTGATCACCCCCCTGTCATTGATCACCCCTCTGTAAGGCTCCATTCAGACATTTTTTTGGCCCAAGTTAGCGGAATTATTTTTATTTTTTCTTACAAAGTCTCATATTCCACTAACTTGTGTCAAAAAATTAAATCTCACATGTACTCACCATACCCCTCACGGAATCCAAATGCGTAAAATTTTTTAGACATTTATATTCCAGACTTCTTCTCACGCTTTAGGGCCCCTAGAATGCCAGGGCAGTATAAATACCCCACATGTGACCCCATTTCGGAAAGAAGACACCCCCAGGTATTCCGTGAGGGGCATATTGAGTCCATGAAAGATTGAAATTTTTGTCCCAAGTTAGCGGAAAGGGAGACTTTGTGAGAAAAAAATAAAAAATATCAATTTCCGCTAACTTGTGCCAAAAAAAAAAAAAATTCTATGAACTCGCCATGCCCCTCATTGAATACCTTGGGGTGTCTTCTTTCCAAAATGGGGTCACATGTGGGGTATTTATACTGCCCTGGCATTCTAGGGGCCCCAAAGCGTGAGAAGAAGTCTGGTATCCAAATGTCTAAAAATGCCCTCCTAAAAGGAATTTGGGCACCTTTGCGCATCTAGGCTGCAAAAAAGTGTCACACATCTGGTATCGCCGTACTCAGGAGAAGTTGGGCAATGTGTTTTGGGGTGTCATTTTACATATACCCATGCTGGGTGAGAGAAATATATTGGTCAAATGCCAACTTTGTATAAAAAAAAAATGGGAAAAGTTGTCTTTTGCCAAGATATTTCTCTCACCCAGCATGGGTATATGTAAAATGACACCCCAAAACACATTCCCCAACTTCTCCTGAATACGGCGATACCACATGTGTGACACTTTTTTGCAGCCTAGGTGGGCAAAGGGGCCCATATTCCAAAGAGCACCTTTAGGATTTCACAGGTCATTTACCTACTTACCACACATTAGGGCCCCTGGAAAATGCCAGGGCAATATAACTACCCCACAAGTGACCCCATTTTGGAAAGAAGACACCCCAAGGTATTCCGTGAGGGGCATGGCGAGTTCCTCGAATTTTTTATTTTTTGTCACAAGTTAGTGGAAAATGATGATTTTTTTTCTTTTTTTTCTTACAAAGTCTCATATTCCACTAACTTGTGACAAAAAATAAAAACTTCCATGAACTCACTATGCCCATCAGCGAATACCTTGGGGTGTCTTCTTTCCAAAATGGGGTCACTTGTGGGGTAGTTATACTGCCCTGGCATTCTAGGGGCCCAAATGTGTGGTAAGGAGTTTGAAATCAAAATCTGTAAAAAATGACCAGTGAAATCCGAAAGGTGCTCTTTGGAATATGGGCCCCTTTGCCCACCTAGGCTGCAAAAAAGTGTCACACATCTGGTATCTCCGTATTCAGGAGAAGTTGGGGAATGTGTTTTGGGGTGTCATTTTATATATACCCATGCTGGGTGAGAGAAATATCTTGGCAAAAGACAACTTTTACCATTTTTTTATACAAAGTTGGCATTTGACCAAGATATTTATCTCACCCAGCATGGGTATATGTAAAATGACACCCCAAAACACATTGCCCAACTTCTCCTGAGTACGGCGATACCACATGTGTGACACTTTTTTGCAGCCTAGGTGGGCAAAGGGGCCCATATTCCAAAGAGCACCTTTCGGATTTCACTGGCCATTTTTTACAGGATTTGATTTCAAACTCCTTACCACACATTTGGGCCCCTAGAATGCCAGGGCAGTATAACTACCCCACAAGTGACCCCATTTTGGAAAGAAGACACCCCAAGGTATTCACTGATGGGCATAGTGAGTTCATGGAAGTTTTTATTTTTTGTCACAAGTTAGTGGAAAATGAGACTTTGTAAGGAAAAAAAAAAAAAATCATCATTTTCCTCTAACTTGTGACAAAAAATAAAAAGTTCTATGAACTCACTATGCCCATCAGCGAATACCTTAGGGTGTCTACTTTCCGAAATGGGGTCATTTGTGGGGTGTTTGTACTGTCTGGCCATTGTAGAACCTCAGGAAACATGACAGGTGCTCAGAAAGTCAGAGCTGCTTCAAAAAGCAGAAATTCACATTTTTGTACCATAGTTTGTAAACGCTATAACTTTTACCCAAACCATTTTTTTTTTTTACCCAAACATTTTTTTTTTATCAAAGACATGTAGAACAATAAATTTTGAGCAAAATTTATATATGGATCTCGTTTTTTTTGCAAAATTTTACAACTGAAAAATTTCATTTTTTTGCAAATAAATCGTTAAATTTCGATTAATAACAAAAAAAGTAAAAATGTCAGCAGCAATGAAATACCACCAAATGAAAGCTCTATTAGTCAGAAGAAAAGGAGGTAAAATTCATTTGGGTGGTAAGTTGCATGACCGAGCAATAAATGGTGAAAGTAGTGTAGGTCAGAAGTGTAAAAAGTGGCCTGGTCTTTCAGGGTGTTTAAGCACTGGGGGCTGAGGTGGTTAAAGAGACCTTCTAGTTCAAGATGAAAAAATTTTAATAAAATCACATTACCTGGGAGAACAGAACACTTACCTAATGCTCTCCTGTTCATCTTTTCAGCAGCAGATCCACCTATTCCCAGGCTCTTCTGCTGTAATACTTCTCAGACGACCTGGTGCACATGGTGCATTTTGTAGCCTAAAACACATCCGTCGGCCCGTGGATTGGCCAGCATTGACCACAAAAGCAGTGCTAAACAAGCAGGAAGCCGCCCAGCGTGCATCAGCTAGTCTGAGAAGCGGTGCGGCTATCTAGGATGGTAGGAGAGCAGCTCGAGAATAAATGGATCTGCAGCTAAAAAGATGAAAAGGGGGTGCAAGTGTTCTGTTTCTTCCACAGTTAATGTTAATTTTTTTTCTTGAACAGACAGGTCCCTTGGCACACTTTAGCATTTTAGTACCCAGTATGCCAGAGACAGATCCCAGACGTGGAGCCATTCGCATGTAATGTAAGGTTAGGATTTCACATAGTAGCCACAATGTGGGCAAAGGGCGCACAAATTTGCAGGTTCACAAAGGCATTACCTTCAGAATTGTGCACTCATTTGTTGCCACAGGAGGCCAGGGTGGCAGCCGCTAGGTGAAAACCCAGCCTAAAATTGCTGCCCAGTACAGGCTGGTGATGTGCCCGGGCAGGTCTGAGTCCCAGCACCCCCCGCCGATCAGCTGTTTCAAGAAGCCTCCACGCTCCCCAGAGCTCTGGTGAGCGCAGCCGGCTCGCGACAGCTTTCCAAGCACAGCGCCGTACATTGTATAGTGGCTGTGCTTGGTATTGCAGCTCAGCCCCATTCACTTAAAGGGCTTCTGTCAGCCCACTAACCGTTTTTTTTTTTGTTGTTTAATAATAATCCCTACACTGCGATCTCTGCATACATAAGTAAAATAATTTTCATTCAGTAGAATTTGATAAAACGCAATTTTTATAATATGTAAATTACCTTGCTACCAGCAAGTAGGGCGGCTACTTGCTGGTAGCAGCCGCATCCTCCGACCCCAATGACGCCCCCTCCGCATTGTGATTGACAGGGCCAGCGGACGGGATCTCTCTCTGCTGGCCCTGCCTGTTTTCATTCAATATCTGGCGCCTGCGCCGCGGCCGTACCTATCTTCAATCTGCGCAGGCGCACTGAGAGGCGGCCACTCACTCGGCCGCTCCATCCTCAATGCGCCTGCGCCGATGACGTCACATCTACACCCGGCCGAGTGAGTGGCCGCCTCTCAGTGCGCCTGCGCAGATTGAAGATAGGTACGGCCGCGGCGCAGGCGCCAGATATTGAATGAAAACAGGCAGGGCCAGCAGAGAGAGATCCCGTCCGCTGGCCCTCTCAATCACAATGCGGAGGGGGCGTCATTAGGATCGGAGGATGCGGCTGCTACCAGCAATTAGCCGCCCTACTTGCTGGTAGCAAGGTAATTTACATTTTATAAAAATTGCGTTTTATCAAATTTTACTGAACGAAAATTATTATTTTACTTATGTATGCAGAGATCGCAGTGTAGGGATTATTATTAAACAACAAAAAAAAAAAACGGTTTAGTGGGCTGACAGAAGCCCTTTAAATGGGGCTAAGCTGCAACTAGGCTATGTGACCAACGTACGGTGACATCACTGGAACAGGCCGTGGCGTTTATGGAGCAGCAGCCTCCTTAAACAGCTGATCTGCTAGCATGCCGGGTGTCGGACCCCCGCCAATCTGATACTGATGACCTATCCTGAGTAGAGATGAGCGAATTTCATGTTATGAAATTCGTTGACGCTTCGTTTGGTGGTAAAAGCAGAATTGCGTTATGGATTCCGTTACCACGGACCATAACGCAATTCTATGACAAAATGCCTTTAGAGGCATTCCGTTATTTATTCCGTCATAACGGTACTGCAGGACTCCCCTGCATAACGGAAACGATCCGTATTGCAAGCCATAGACTTCTATTATGACGGAATGCCTCTAAAGGCATTCAGTCATAGAATTGCGTTATGGTCCGTGGTAACAGAATCCATAACGCAATTTTCTGCTTTTACAGAAATTCGCTCATCTCTAATCCTGAGAATAGGTCATCAATAATAATTTTTATCACGCGCGTGCAAAACACATTGCACCCGCGCGATAAAAACTGAACATCGGAACACAATCGCAGTCAAAACTGACTGCAGTTGCATTCCTACTCGCGCGGGTTTGCCGGGACGCATCCGGAACTAATTCGGACAGGCTCGTGTGAACCCAGCCTTACAGTGTAAAATGGAAAGGAAACTTGATTGATGTTTCTGTGTGGGAGTAAAAGTGTTTGGTGTGACTTATTTGATGCTGGGATCCTGATGCTGGTCAATGTCTGGATAATGTTATTGTAAAATGGCCTCATTTGGCACAAAGGGGTGATTAGATGAGCAAGTGTTCATCTTCTCTCTCCTTTTCTGAAAAAAAAAAAAAAGACTTTCATATTTGACAATCAGAAAGCAAGTATGCTGTCTAAATGATGGTGGAAAGGGGATAGATAACATGCACAGAAGTCCATATTACCCCCCTCTTTCCCGGGTCATGAGATAGGATGTTTTTTGCTCTCCTGCCTACAATCCCCCCTCACCTCCTCCATGAGATCACAGCCAGCAGAAGGGGGAGGGCTACTTTAACCTTTCATATCTCGGGCTGTGTAGCAGCTAGAGATGCGAGCCTGATCTTGTATAAACAGCAGGCCCCCATCGCTAGCTGCTACAAAGCCCAAGATACGAAGGGATAAATGAGCCCTCCTCCGTATGCCCGAGCTCCACTCAGGCTGGACTGTTAGGTCCTTTTCCCACAGCCCGAACAGAGCTTGGGCAAAACTGGTATGGGGTTAAATATTAAAAATTAGACTGCATAATATCCCTTTAATGAGACATTTTCTGAAGATTGTGACCCAGACCATGTGATACAAACCTTACAAATAAAATAAAAAATCCTAAATGGCGCTAAAGAATGGAAATGCGTATAGTTATGTGAAGAATGGTGAAAAACTGGAACCTCAGAGCAGGTGAAATGTTCACAGTGTAAGGCCTCTTTCATACGACCATATGGATTTTTCAGTGTTTCGCGGTCCGTTTTTCACGGATCCCTTATTCTGTTTTTCCGTATGCCATATACAGTATACAGTAATAACAGAAAAAAAATTGGGCTGGGCATAACATTTTCAATAGATGGTTCTGCAAAAGCAGAACGGATGACATACGGATGCATTTCCATATATGTGTTCCTTTTTTATTTTTTGCGGACCTATTGACTTGAGTGGAGCCACGGAACTTGATTCTATCTTTCAACGGAAATACGGAAACGGAATGCATATGGAGTACTTCCATTTTTTTTTGCAGAACCATTAAAATGAATGGTTCCGTATACGGAACGCGAAAGAAAAAACGGTTGTGTGCAGGAGGCCTAATTGAGGTCATCAGCAAAACCCCATGGCAATATAACATGCAATGTAATGGTGTAACCCTAGACTCAGAGGTTTTGCAAGATCTTTTTATTGATGATCTACTGATGCCTTCTCGAACAGCAGATTAGCCGTTTGAGAAGGCACCAGGGCTAGCGATAGTGCCGCAGCCTTCTCAGCTTTTCCTAGGACACATGTTGTCACGTTCATCTGTCATGTGGCCTAGGCGCAGCTCAGCCCCATTGAAGTGAATGGGGCTGAGCTGTGATACCAAGCATGGCCGCTATACAATGTACGGCGCTGTGCCTGGCAAGCAGGGAGAAGGCCGCAGCGCTAGTGTGAGCCTTCTTAAACAGCTGATTGACATGGGTCCCGGGTGGTGAACCCCCACCGATCAGATACTGATGACCTATCCTATATCTCAGAAAACCCTTTTAAAAATCTCTGTCTATCCTGAGGTTACTGATTCATGAATAGAATGCCGCTGAAGACTGACACACTGGCAGATTGACTGGAGCTGTGGAGCAGGAAAACTACACAATGTAGATGTATGCATGAAGGATGCAGGAATGGAGAACGACATCAGTTCTTATATTTACTGAAATAAAATTTTATTCCACTATTATAAATCTTCATAAAATGTCACAAATATTAAAGGAACAAAAGCCTCAAAAAGCAACGAATCTAGAACATCACACAATTAATAGTAAGAGCCCGGAAATAGAGATCACTGCAGCAATAGAAAAACATTACATATGTCTGATTATTGGTCCATATACAAGCAGGGAATGCTACACAGAGGGCCGTGCACGCCCAAGAGAGTGTCAGCTCTTCGGCCAAGGCAACCAACCAGGCTCTCTTTATAAAGTAGGCATTTTGGAAATCATTTCAGTTACTTCTCTTGTATAGATTCTGAGCGACGTCATGGCTTCTACTCCACTCGCATCCAGAGCTGCAGTTCTGTTGGCGCTCCTTGGAATCAGAGAGTCAGCGCTGGATGAAATAGCGTGTGTTATTTTATCACAAATGCCCAGTCCTCAGTGGACAACAGCTGAGAATGCCCTGTACAGTCAACCAGCAGGGGGCAGCACTGGGATATGTGGTGTGGCGGCCTGACAGCTAACAGGCGGCCAGAAAATTTTTAAAGGGCATTTTTACATCATTGGCCTTTTCGCTGGATAGGCCATATGAAAAAAAAAAAAAAAAAAAAAACGGTGGGGGTCCGACCTCCAACACCCCCGGCCGATCAGCTGTTTAAGGACACTCACTGGAGCCATGATGAGTGCTGCAGCCTCCTTGCAGCTTATCAAGCACCGAGCCGCCCATTTGATAGTAGCCGTGCTTGGTATCACAGCTCAGCCCCAATCAATTGAATGGGACTGAGATGCACTTAGGCCAGGTGACAAACGTGTTGTCACACGGCCTAGAAAAAGGCCTAAGCGCTCACGGAGGGCTGCAGCCTCTGCGAACAGCTGATTGTCAGGGGTGCTAGGAGTCAGACGTTGCCTAGCCAGAAGTCACAGATTACCCAGCATCGACCTCACATTCAGGAATATCACCACAGCCCCCTCGCTATACATAAAGTCTTCTCATTCTTCTTCTCTACAAGGTATAAAATCATTTAAAATCTTTGGAAATTTTCATTGCACCAAAAGCTCTGACAAGGAGTGGAAATATATACAAATGTAAAGGAGTGCACAGAAGGGCGGGGGCAGGGAAGGGACTTGTGTCCGCATCAGAAGGCTGAAGGCAAAACCCCCCAAAATCTACATTCAAACACGACAGGGGCACTTGGGTGAGAACGTGATGAGGGGGGCACTCAGGTGAGGGAGTGCACAACTCCAGACAGAGCAACTGCACAGAAGGCCCTTGGAGAGAGGTGGATGACGGCCAACGTGGCAAGCATCGCTCGCCCCCCTAGCAATACCGACCATGGGGATGACTCAGGAATCAGTATGAAAACCTGATCTAAAATCTTAGAGGGTCATTATTTATTAAGACTGGCTTTTTAGATGCTGGTCTTAATTACTACTGAGCTGGTGGCGAATCAGTCAAAATTATGAAGAGGCGCATATCGGATAGTGTTTGCCCAGCTTTCCTCAGATACAGGCAGAAGGGGCATAACTAACGGTGCACCCCTGAATTCACACTGGAGATACCATTTACTGCTCTCTTTGGTGGCAGCGACTACGTATAACCTAATATATAACATTAGGCACCCCAAAGGAAACTGAGGTTGTGACTTGTGCTCTGTGTCCAAAGTTGCGCCATTTTTAAGTAAACAGTTTTCGGGGATTATACGATTGTCCTTCAGAAGGGGGACATCAGATGGGAGCACCAGCTTAGCCTACCCTCCATGAATGGGGAGGGAAGAAGCAGGCTCTCCCATAGAGAACTCCGTTCATCCAGTATGGTCCATGTGGTTTCCGAACAAACTCTGATCCCAGCAGCAGAAGACACCAATATCCAAGAAGATGCCACATTTTTTGGGAGCCCCCGACCCAAGTGAGTAAACTGAAAACCGCCCACCTTCTTCAGACGCCATCACTGAGTTCAGAGGAGCAAGGCCAGAAGCTGTGGCATCTCGAAATGCTGATTTAAGTCCACAAAATCCAAGACTTCTAGTGCTGCTCTCGTCCATGAATGAACCCAGTGTTCATAGACAGATGGTCCAAGGTGCAGAATCAACCATCAGAACTGAACCCACTCGGAGCTTGGCTGGCTGGCTGCTGAACTGTGAGGAGCAAAAGAGAACAGTAGACAACTTTCCATTATAAAGTCCTGGAAGGAGAAGGACGAGCCCCTCCACCCCAGTAATGACAGACCCCACTCACCCAGAAGCCTTCGTGAAATCTCCCCAAGCGTCTGTAGAAGCTGCTGGTTCTGCACTGGAGGAGAAACTCCCAATATCAAAGAGCAGCCCTGTACCGGGAGAGATTAAAAGAGTATAAATCACTGTGACAATGTCACTTATCTCCACCAAGCATGGAACATGATGAAATAGAACATGATCCTTGGTTTCGCCTACAGCAGACGCTGGGGTACGTCCAAACTGACCGCATTCAAATGAGATGCAAGATGAAAATCCTGGGGACGCACCGACACTTACAGTGTGCTACATGACAATGATGAGCGGAGTACCTGAGGCTGAGGCCGGCTGCGGGGTGCTCTGGTGAGAGGTTGTCTTGGTGCCAGGTGGTGGGGGCAGCAGGTTGGCTCCAGTGCTCAGAGGACGCGGTTTACCAGCTGCAGGAGCGCCATCTCTTTTCTTCATGTTCTGAGGGAAAATAAAGGACAAGGTCTATCAGAGCGGCACTCTGAGGGTTACTAGGGTAAATAGAGTCTCAGGAGAGAGAAGACAGCCCAGCGCCCCAATACTATGGAGACAGGTTATTAGAGAAAGCCAATAGTCAAGAGTCTGCTTTGTGCTAAGAAGGGGTTTTCCTGGGATAAAATGCTGATGACCTTTCCTGAGAATAGGTCATTTATATCTGATCAGTGGGGATCTGACTCCCGACACCCCACCGATCAGCTGCATGAAGAGGCTGCGGGGCTTTGGCGAGTGTTGGGGTCTCTTCCTAGGCCAGTGATGTCACACTCCACAGTCACATGGCCTAGGCGCAGCTCAAGTTAATAGGCCTGGGTTGGAATACCAAACACAAGCACTCTACAATACACTGTGCTGTGCGAGGAGGACGCATCACAAACAGCTGACACATGGTGCTGGTGACGGGAATCAAACCCCCACCTATTAGATACTGATGACCTATCCTGAGGATAAGGCCTCTTGCACACAACCATATGGGTTTTTAGGCATTTTGCGTCTGCAAAAAATACGGATGACGTCCGTGTGTATTAAGTTTTTTGCGGAGCAGAACAGCTGGCCCCTGATAGAACAGTACTATCCTTGTCCGTTATGCGGACAATATTAGGACATGTTCTATCTTTGAACGGAAACTGAGGGCATACGGAGTACCTTCCGTTTTTTTTGCGGATCCATTGAAATGAATGGTTCCGTATACAAAAAGCAAAAAACGGAACGTAAACAAAAAATAATTTTTGTGCAAGAGCCCTAAGTAGTCAAATATTTTACTCCCAGAAAACCCCTTAAAGTTATGTTTCAGACAGCTACTCTCCTCATCCACCTCGGGGCTCCCAAGAACAACGTTCCGGGGTCTGTACAGACGATATCAGTACGTTATATTTTTGCACAAATCAATTGCACTTTAATCTTAGAGGGGCTGTGCAGGATTTCCCCCAGAAAAGGCCATCAATATCTGACTGGCGGGGGTCCGACAACCTGCACCTCTGCCGATCAGCTGTTTCAGAGTAGCCCCGGCGCTGGATTGCAGTCTGGAAACCGCAGAGCTCTGTCCATTGTGTAGTGGAAGGAGCCGATTACCGCAGCGCTGCTGACAATGAAGTGAATACCGCCATAACCACTTCACAATGGACGGAGCTGTGCAGTTCTAGCACTGGATCTACTCTGAAAGAACGGAAGGGGCGGGGTGTCCAATCCCGGCTGTTCAGACATTGATGACCAGTGGTAAAATCCTGGACAACCCTATCATACTTCTTAGGGCTCAGGCACACAAACGGATTTTTGGCCCCCACCGTATCCCCATTTTGTGCCGGTCGGACTCATTCACTTCAATAGAGCCACAAAAACAAAACAAGTCCATTCATATGTCCCTTCCACGGCCCCGCAAAAAAAATACAACGTCCTATTTTTGTCCGTTTTTCGGACAAGAATAGGACTGCTCTATTAGGTGCCAGCCATTCCGTTCCACAAAATGTGGAATGCACATGCCTGATATCTGCGTTTTGTGGATCCACAATTTACGGATCGCAAAAACGGCAACGGCCGTGTGCGCGAACCCTTACACTGTCTTTGCATAATGAAGGGCAGCTGATAAATGTATGATGAGTGGAACACCAACAAGCCAGTAGAAAATGGTTCCGCATTAATGAGGAGTCTGAATGGAGCGTGCATGCTGTGCTCCATCCAACGTCTATGTGGATAGGTACTAAGGGGGTCATTTACTATCAAATATATGCACGTTTTGTATATAATCAAAACAATGTGACTTTTCCCCGCTACAAAAAAGGCGGTGTGGTGTGGGCGGGGACAGGCCAGTCTCATTTACCATTTTCTACACCTGTTTTAGGCGTAGAAAATGATGTAAAATTAGGCCAGTGCCTCTTCGCAACTTTGGCGGACCCATCGCCAGCGCAGGGGCTTAATAAATGACCCCCTAAATGTATTTTTCTTCCAAACGGTAGCCAATATAACACTGGCAGGGGCTCTTTAGGACGTACAGCTATGTTGATCTTGATGGTCTGTCCCTCCTTAAAGCCGAGATCAAGCTTTGGCCCTGTATCCGGATTCTGAGCTTGTTTCGCAAATTCCGACTGCTGCTTCACCCACCTGCGGGAAGAAAAGCCAAGACAATAGTCACGGAAGGAAGAAATCCCGCCATCAGGATCCAGACATATCAGACACTGGAGCAGACGTGACACATACGTAACGAGACGTCAGGGAGGAGCTGGAGATCATTAGAAGCAGCGGCCCTCAGGGTGTGCCCCACAAATCCCAAAACATCAGTCAGTGCAGTAATCTTAATACACAAACTACAGGACATCCACCAGAGACACCAGGATGTGACCTCTGCTGCAGACGCCGGCAAGGACAACACACAATGGGTGGAGCCTTCTGCTTCCGGACCCACATCGATCTGATATTGATGACCTAAAATCTTGAGGATAGGTCATCAATGTCAGAAGGCTGGAATACCCCTTTAAAGGACTTGGTTGCATAGATATCTCCTCACTTGAAGTGATCCTGTAGAGCCACATTGAAGTCAAACGCATCCCCGCGGTCAGCAAATCCCACACCGATGAATGCCCGCCGTCCTGATGAAGGAAAAACAGCAGGTAAGTCACAGAAGACGACTAGAATGACCTTACCAAGGAACCCCCAGCGTGCACTCACCATTCCCATCCTCAACGCAAATCACAAAGTAACGACTGGAATCAGTGACGCTTTCCACAGCGATTCCAGGAAACTGCTCCACTGGGGCCTGAGCAAAGAGCTCCCCTGCAAAGTGGGAAAGACAAACACAGGCTGCAGCAAAATGGAGGAGCAGAGGGAGGAAAGGGAGGGGGGGCAGCAGGCGCGACGCAGAGAAAAGGAGGGGGGGCAGCAGGCGCGACGCAGAGAAAAGGAGGGGGGGCAGCAGGCGCGACGCAGAGAAAAGGAGGGGGGGCAGCAGGCGCGACGCAGAGAAAAGGAGGGGGGGCAGCAGGCGCGACGCAGAGAAAAGGAGGGGGGGCAGCAGGCGCGACGCAGAGAAAAGGAGGGGGGGCAGCAGGCGCGACGCAGAGAAAAGGAGGGGGGGCAGCAGGCGCGACGCAGAGAAAAGGAGGGGGGGGCAGCAGGCGCGACGCAGAGAAAAGGAGGGGGGGCAGCAGGCGCGACGCAGAGAAAGGGAGGGGGGGCGGCGGGCGCGACGCAGAGAAAGGGAGGGGGGGGCGGCGGGCGCGACGCAGAGAAAGGGAGGGGGGGCGGCGGGCGCGACGCAGAGAAAGGGAGGGGGGGCGGCGGGCGCGACGCAGAGAAAGGGAGGGGGGGCGGCGGGCGCGACGCAGAGAAAGGGAGGGGGGGCGGCGGGCGCGACGCAGAGAAAGGGAGGGGGGGGCGGCGGGCGCGACGCAGAGAAAAGGAGGGGGGGCAGCAGGCGCGACGCAGAGAAAGGGAGGGGGGGGGGGGGGGGCGCGACGCAGAGAAAGGGGGGGGGGGGCGGCGGGCGCGACGCAGAGAAAGGGAGGGGGGGCGGCGGGCGCGACGCAGAGAAAGGGAGGGGGGGCGGCGGGCGCGACGCAGAGAAAGGGAGGGGGGCGGCGGGCGCGACGCAGAGAAAGGGAGGGGGGCGGCGGGCGCGACGCAGAGAAAGGGAGGGGGGGCGGCGGGCGCGACGCAGAGAAAGGGAGGGGGGGCGGCGGGCGCGACGCAGAGAAAGGGAGGGGGGCGGCGGGCGCGACGCAGAGAAAGGGAGGGGGGGGCGGCGGGCGCGACGCAGAGAAAGGGAGGGGGGGCGGCGGGCGCGACGCAGAGAAAGGGAGGGGGGGCGGCGGGGGCGACGCAGAGAAAGGGAAGGGGGGCGGCGGGGGCGACGCAGAGAAAGGGAGGGGGCGGCGGGCGCGACGCAGAGAAAGGGAGGGGGGGCGGCGGGCGCGACGCAGAGAAAGGGAGGGGGCAGCGGGCGCGACGCAGAGAAAGGGAGGGGGCAGCGGGCGCGACGCAGAGAAAGGGAGGGGAGGGGGGAGCGGTGGGCGCGACGCAGAGAAAGGGAGGGGGGGGCGGCGGGCACAACGCAGAGAAAGGGAAGACTGCAAAATAAGGATCTGCAGGTAGTGCCCCGAAGGAGAGAGGGGGGCTACAGCCACTGCCCAGAAGAGGGAAGTGTCCGCTCAGGCATTGATGGTATATCACTAGGATATGCCACCAATGTCATATGTGAGGGTCCCAGAGGTGGGACCTGCACCTATCTCCAGATCGGGGCCACAGAGGTAAAACGATAAACAGCCTCGCTGTGTTCTCCATTGACTTCTATGGGAGTTCCTACCGAATGTAACAAAGCCGGAAGCGGACAGACACATGACGGCAAGAAGAGACGTCCCTTCTTGGCACAGTCGCAGTTTAAAAGAGGACCTCTCCCCTCTCCTGACATGTCTGTTTTAATAGCTTCATGGATTCCCCATGTAATAACAATTCTGGAGCATCTATTCTCATGTCTGTATGTTCCCATTCCTCTGTTATTTCTACTAGAAGTTATGAAGGAATTGCTAGCAGCCTGCAGTAAGGGTACAGGGTCCCTGACACTATACAATCAGTGCTGCCAGTGTCAGATGCTAACACCCATCTGGACCTTCATTGCAAACTTATAGAAATTCATTTATAACATCTAGCAGGAATAATAGAGGAATAACACGTCAGAGACACAAGAATTGATGCTCCAGAACTGTTATTACAAGGGGAATGCATGTAGTCACTAAAACAGACATGTCAGGAGGGGCTCCTCCACCTAGGACCTTGAGACGGAGAGCTGCAATATCATGACTCGGGGGCTGATCATCCCCTCTAAAGGAAATCCTGACAGCAGCAGGGAGGGGAGGTCAGGAGACGAGATTACAGCGGCGTCCGGCCACGGTCTATGAGGGGTGAGGGCATAGTCCATGGAGACTGACCAAAGATGAGGGCAGCGGGAAGTACACGCCCCCAGCCACCACCTTTACCACATTCAGGAGGATCATGTACCAGGCTAAGGCTATGTTCACACCATACTGGTACGGAAATGCTGCAGGGATCTGACCCTAGCCTGAAGGCATGTCCACATGGCGCATTTTCCCACGCAGACTTCCACTCCACCTCCCATTGTTTTCTATGGGAAATACGTGCCGTATAGTGGGAAGAGATAAGCGGCACATCCCTTCCTGCGGCAGCGCTTATCTCCTCAGTGTGGCAAAGTGAGGATCAGCCTGATGGCTGGAGGGGATGATGTCTCCTGCTCCCCTCCCCCATAGAGGGTTGTTTATCACATTATTATGGGGGCGCTCCTGCTTCCCGGGCGGGGTGTGCCCCCCATCTCCTCCTCACCTGAGTTCTTATCCTCCAGCTTGATGAACGCCTTGTTCCCCAGGGCGGTGACGCGGAGGCGGCCGCTCCAGGACGGCTGGTCGAGCTGCCATTCCGCCGCTCTGTGGAGAGGAGAGATCGGTTACGACGCTCCAGGAGCCTCCAGCGCAGCCTCCGCCGCTCCTTCTGCCCCCGGTACTCACCGGTAACCTCGGTTAGACGCTCGGGGTGGGATCCGGTAAACGTGAACTTCGGGCTTAACACACAACACCGACTCGTAATCGCTATCCGCCATCTTACTACACCCCGGACTTCCGCCCGTCTCTATGGCCACAGGGGAAACCAGAGCGTCCTTCTTAGCGTCCGGAAACCGCGCTGGAGTTCGCCCCCGTGCGGGCACTCGCGGTACTGCTGGCAGAGTAACCCTAGCAGCAGGTGCCCTGCAGCCAAATAGGATAAGGTCAGCCCTGTAAATAGGGCATATAATGGATGGAAATGATAAGACTCTGGATACACTCCTATGGTTTGTCTAATGCATAGAGTGTATTAACTGAACATATTAGGTTCGCACTTCAGAAAACTAGTAGTGGTTTCTACTACATTTGGGCTACAGTCACACATTTTCTGTCCATCTGTCCGTTTTTTTTATGGCTATTCTGCATACGTTTTTAATGGCCTTTAAAAACAGCCATTTTGTTTTAACATCCCAATCTCTACAGTGCCCTCACAGTATACATATTGCCCCCATAGTGCCTCCTGGACCTCACGTGGCCCCCACAGTGTCCTCACAGTATACATAATGCCCCCATAGTGCCTCCTGGACCTCACGTGGCCCCCACAGTGCCCTCACAGTATACATAATGCCCCCATAGTTGTATGCCGTGTACCGGGGTGGGCTCCCCAGGATACAGTGAAGTCACGAACGAGAAAAGCAAACCCAACACCAGCTTTTGCCAAAACAGAATTTTACTTAAATGTGGCAATAAACACAACCACAAATGCTGGAAAACTCCAATAGATTTACATACACCCGGCCTGAAGGCTGAGACACTTGTGCTGCACAGCGCGGAGAGTGTGCAAGGGAGTGGGGGGGGGGGGGAATGATGAGAGTGACAAGGGAGTGGGGGGGGGGGAATGATGAGAGTGACAAGGGAGTGGGGGGGGGGGAAATGATGAGAGTGACAAGGGAGTGGGGGGGGGGAATGATGAGAGTGACAAGGGAGTGGGGGGGGGGGAATGATGAGAGTGACAAGGGAGTGGGGGGGTGAAATGATGAGAGTGACAAGGGAGTGGGGGGGGGGAATGATGAGAGTGACAAGGGAGTGGGGGGGGAATGATGAGAGTGACAAGGGAGTGGGGGGGGTGAAATGATGAGAGTGACAAGGGAGTGGGGGGGGGGAATGATGAGAGTGACAAGGGAGTGGGGGGGGGAATGATGAGAGTGACAAGGGAGTGGGGGGGAAATGATGAGAGTGACAAGGGAGTGGGGGGGGGGGTGAAATGATGAGAGTGACAAGGGAGTGGGGGGGGGGGGGTGAAATGATGAGAGTGACAAGGGAGTGGGGGGGAAATGATGAGAGTGACAAGGGAGTGGGGGGGGGGAATGATGAGAGTGACAAGGGAGTGGGGGGGGAATGATGAGAGTGACAAGGGAGTGGGGGGGGGAAATGATGAGAGTGACAAGGGAGTGGGGGGGGGAATGATGAGAGTGACAAGGGAGTGGGGGGGGGGAAATGATGAGAGTGACAAGGGAGTGGGGGGGTGAAATGATGAGAGTGACAAGGGAGTGGGGGGGGAAATGATGAGAGTGACAAGGGAGTGGGGGGGGGAAATGATGAGAGTGACAAGGGAGTGTGGGGGGGAAATGATGAGAGTGACAAGGGAGTGGGGGGGAATGATGAGAGTGACAAAGGAGGGGGGAATAAGAGTGACAAGGGATGGAGGGGGGAGAAGAGAGTGACAAGGGAGGGAGGGAGGGGGGGAGAAGAGAGTGACAAGGGAGGGGGGGAATGATGAGAGTGACAAGGGAGTGGGGGGGGGGATGATGAGAGTGACAAGGGAGTGGGGGGGAAATGATGAGAGTGACAAGGGAGTGGGGGGGAAATGATGAGAGTGACAAGGGAGTGGGGGGGGGGATGATGAGAGTGACAAGGGAGTGGTGGGGGAGAAATGATGAGAGTGACAAGGGAGTGGGGGGGGGGAAATGATGAGAGTGACAAGGGAGTGGGGGGGGGGAAATGATGAGAGTGACAAGGGAGTGGGGGGGGGAATGATGAGAGTGACAAGGGAGTGGGGGGGGAATGATGAGAGTGACAAGGGAGTGGGGGGGTGAAATGATGAGAGTGACAAGGGAGTGGGGGGGGGGGAAATGATGAGAGTGACAAGGGAGTGGGGGGGGGAAATGATGAGAGTGACAAGGGAGTGGGGGGGAAATGATGAGAGTGACAAGGGAGTGGGGAATAAGAGTGACAAGGGAGTGGGGGGGAAATGATGAGAGTGACAAGGGAGTGGGGGGGGGGAAATGATGAGAGTGACAAGGGAGTGGGGGGGGGAAATGATGAGAGTGACAAGGGAGTGTGGGGGGGAAATGATGAGAGTGACAAGGGAGTGGGGGGGAATGATGAGAGTGATAAGGGAGTAGGGGGGGAATGATGAGAGTGACAAAGGAGGGGGGGAATAAGAGTGACAAGGGATGGAGGGGGGAGAAGAGAGTGACAAGGGAGGGAGGGGGGGAGAAGAGAGTGACAAGGGAGGGAGGGGGGGAGAAGAGAGTGACAAGGGACGGAGGGGGGAGAAGAGAGTGACAAGGGAGGGGGGGGAATGATGAGAGTGACAAGGGAGTGGGGGGGAATGATGAGAGTGACAAGGGAGTGGGGGGGAAATGATGAGAGTGACAAGGGAGTGGGGGGGGGGAAATGATGAGAGTGACAAGGGAGTGGGGGGGGGGAAATGATGAGAGTGACAAGGGAGTGGGGGGGGAATGATGAGAGTGACAAGGGAGTGGGGGGGAATGATGAGAGTGATAAGGGAGTGGGGGGGAATGATGAGAGTGACAAAGGAGGGGGGGAATAAGAGTGACAAGGGACGGAGGGGTGGAGAAGAGAGTGACAAGGCACAGAGGGGGGGGAGAAGAGAGTGACAAGGGAGGGGGGGCGCACATTGCCGGCACTAATAGAATATGCCTGTTCTTGTCCGCAATTGCGGACAAGAATAGGACGTTTGATTTTTTTGCGGAACGGAAGTGCGGACCCAGAAGTGCGGATCCGCAATTCCGTGTCCGGGCAGCACATCATGCTGCCCCATAGGAATGAATGGGTCCGCAATTCCGTTCCGTAAAATGCAGAACGAAATTGCGGACGTGTGAATGGAGCCTAAAAGGACACTATAGTCCCAGAACCAGTACAGTTAATGTAGTGGTACTGGTGTCTGTAGCTTGTTCCTGTAGAGAACAGACACTGTGCAGTACCGGTGGTAAAGGAGCACTATAGGGCCAGGAAAACAAACTCATTTTCCTGGCACTATATAGTTGTTAGGAGTGGGGCACCCTCGTGTCCCCCTCCCACTGGGCTGAAGGGGTTAAAACCCCTTCAGCCACTTACCTTTCTCCAGCGCCATCACTGGGAACTCTTCTCCCCGATCCTCCTCTCAGCTGCGAATGCGGATGCGCAGACACATTCAAAACTATGTCCCGCGTCTTCCCACTGTAATTTTCACAGTGAGAATCGCGGAAGCACCTCTAGCGGCTGTCAGGGAGACGGCTACAAGAAGCTTGATTAACCCTAAGGGAAACATAGCAGTTCTTTTAATTTAAATGCTGAGAAAGGGGTGGAACATGATATGGGCAGATCATCTGATAAGGGAGGGGGGGGGGGGGGGGCGGCAATTTTTATCTTGCCTAGGGCGGCAAAAATCCTTGCACCGGCCCTGCCTGTTATTACCCTGAAAAAACAAGAACCACTGTATGGGTGTGTGGTACGGGCTAGCCTGCGGTGCAGCACAACAGCTTACAATCTTACAAAGCTTTACAGTATTCCCGCTCCCATAACTGGTCCTGTAGCGCGTGCCTGAGTATTCCTTCTGAGCAAAACGCCAGCCTGGCTTGAGTTTGTCGGAATGTTATCAGCTCTACGATGTGAAATGTCACTTTAAGTTATGGAGTCCTTGCAATGAACAGTAGTAACACTTGTGGCCTGACACAAACAGAAACCCTAACTAACTAACTACAGACCTGGTCTCAGTCTCTAGGCGCCAACACTGTAATGAGGTGCGTGCACGATCTTACCGACCCAGGTCTGCTCTGCATCCGCTGGTGACTCTGAACAGAACAAATGCCTCTCCAACAAGCATTAGGTACCGCAGTGTATGTACAGTCAGGTCCATAAATATTGGGACATCGACACAATTCTAAAATTTTTGGCTCTATACACCACCACAATGGATTTGAAATGAAACGAACAAGATGCGCTCTACCTGCAGACTGTCAGCTTCAATTTGAGGGGATTTACATCCAAATCAGGTGAACGGTGCAGGAATTACAACAGTTTGCATATGTGCCTCCCACTTGTTAAGGAACCAAAAGTAATGGGACAAATGTCTTCTCAGCTGTTCCATGGCCAGGTGTGTGTTATTCCCTCATTATCCCAATTACAATGAGCAGATAAAAGGTCCAGGGTTCATTTCCAGTCTGCTATTTGCATTTGGAATCTGTTGCTGTCAACTCTCAAGATGAGATCCAAAGAGCTGTCACTATCAGTGAAGCAAGCCATCATTAGGCTGAAAAAACACAACAAACCCATCAGAGAGATAGCAAAAACATTAGCCGTGGTCAAAACAACTGTTTGGAACATTCTTAAAAAGAAGGAACGCACCGGTGAGCTCAGCAACACCAAAAGACCCGGAAGACCACGGAAAACAACTGTGGTGGATGACCGAAGAATTCTTTCCCTGGTGAAGAAAACACCCTTTACAACAGTTGGCCAGATCAAGAACACTCTCCAGGAGGTAGGTGTATGTGTGTCAAAGTCAACATTTGTATGATTTTACTAGTTTATGACGTAAAGTCATGATTTTATGAAAGACACGGAGGAGAGTATTGCTTAACCCTTTCTTTACTGAACCACATAGCAGCAAAGAAAATACAATAACATAACCACCAATAGACGGATAGCCCCTCCTCCTAGTCCCAGTATAAAGGGAACTCCTCTCCAATCCTCTTCCTCTTTCTTTGTCGGCTTGACACCCTCCTCAGAAGGAACCGGAACAAACGCCACCTGAAGGAACTGATCAACTTGAACCGTAGTGAAAACCCAATCTCAAACAACCGAAACGGAGAGTCTGACAGCGAAACACCATCCTCAGAAGCAGGAATCAACTTTCCATCCGAAGTTTCAACCTCAAGAATCAACCTTGAGAAGAAATAAAACAGGTAAATAGTAGAGATAACGCAAAATAGGCGTCTACCTTATCAACATTAGCATCGGAACAGAATGCAAATATAAATAAATAAATAAAATAAATAAATAAGCAACATATCAGAAAAACACACCACGGGAAACAGTAAACTGTGAAAACCAACCGAGGAGGGAAATAAGGGCGGGTCAATACTCGCCTCCGTGTCTTTCATAAAATCATGACTTTACGTCATAAACTAGTAAAATCATACAATTTTATCTCAAGACACGGAGGCTCCTATTGCTAGTTTAAAGCCGGTTTACAATAGAGGCAAACACATGAGGGTCCGGTCTGAAATAAAATTCCCTAAAAGTGGAGACTCGCGACCAGTCCGCCAACTTCATGACATCCTCTAGGCGCGCACCAGACAGAGCCAAAGACGTGGTGGAAGCCCCACGAACGGAATGCGCTGTAAAGATAGAAGTGTCTATACCCGACAGTGATAGAATCCACTTCACCCACCGTGACAGTGTGACCGAAGAGTAACCGGAGCATAGGGTCTACGAAATGAAATGAATAATTGTGAAGCCGATGGGGATCGTAGCAACCGAGTTCTGAACTGGTACTCCCTCAAACATGCGACCGGGCAGAGCGCCACAGATGAAGGAAAAGTGGGATAAGAGACCGAGCTGATATTGGTCTTAGTACATCGAGAAATGTTAAATGTCACCCCCTCCGGAGTAAATGACCGGGGCGTCATGATCCAAAGCTCGGACATCCAAAACCCTTTTGCATGATATCAGACAAAAGAGAGTAACCAACTTGGCCGACAATTGGAGAAGTGACAATTCCTCATTGGCCTGCCAAGCTGAAAGGAATGACAAAACTGAGGAGACGTCCCAAGAGCTAGTAAAGCGAGGCCGAGGCGGCCGAGTGAGGCGGGAAGCCTTAAGTAACCGACATACCAGAGGATGACGTCCCGCAGGACAACCCTCAAACCCCCTATGGCCGGAGGAAATAGCCGACCTAAACACATTAATAGTGCGATAGGCCTTGCCCTCCTCTTAGAGAGAGGTGAGGAACTGAATCACATCATTCACAGCTGCCGTAGTGGGATCCAGGTTCCGAAGGAGGCACCAACTAGCCCAAGACTTCCAAGCTGCCCGATAGGCTCTTCTGGTTCCAGGGGCCCACGCGCTTTCCAACAGGAATCTAGCTGTTTCCGAAATTCCCGAGGTTTGCCAGGACATCCCGACACTCTGCAGGCCAGCAGATGCAAGGAGCCCTCCAGAACCAAATGATGCGTCTGATTCATTGGACCCAGTAGCAGAGACGACCGGATGGGAAGTAACAGGGGTACTTCCACCAGTAACTCCAACAGCTGCGGGAACCACGACTGAGTGCTCCAAAAAGGAAGTATCAGAACAAGCTCCGAAGCTTGGAGACGCACCTTGGCTAAGATCCGAGGGATAAGGGAAAACGGAGGGAAGGCATACATCACGTCGTCCGACCATTGTTGAAGAAATGCGTCCACCGCCTCCACGGTCGGATCCGGTCTCCAACTGAAATACCTGGGAAGTTGGGCATTCCAGCGAGACGCAAAGAGGTCGATAGAGAACGGACCCCAACGTGACGCGATAGCGGAGAAAATGTCCACATCTAACCTCCAGTCACTGGCGTCCGAAATGTAACTCGAGTTCCAGATGGCCAACGTGTTGTGTAGACCAGGCAGATATTCCGCCACTACCGATATGTTGTTGGTCAGGCAATAGTTCCAGAAGTCCTTCGCCAAATGAGTCAACATGGTGGAGCGGGTACCCCCCATGGATTTTATATAGCGAACTGCGGAGACGTTGTCCATCCGAAGACGAATACATGCCCTGGCCCTCCCACTGGTGAAGCTGCGAATCG
Organism: Bufo bufo; assembly: GCF_905171765.1. NCBI lineage: Eukaryota > Metazoa > Chordata > Amphibia > Anura > Bufonidae > Bufo > Bufo bufo. The sequence continues at coordinate 46,863,423 of NC_053389.1, read as the reverse complement.
CAAAGGAACCTTCCAGGAGCTCCAGAGCATTGATGTGTAGGTGGGACTCTATCGCTGACCATGGGCCTCCGGTGGAAACACCTTCGCAGTGGGCTCCCCAGCCGTGGAGGCTGGCATCCGATTCCACTACAATATCCGGATGTGGTCCGAACAGTGCTCTGCCGTTCCATGCGGAAAGGTTGCCAATCAACCACTCTAGCTCGTCCCTCGTCTCCGAATCCAAGGAGATTAGATCCGCATATGATGCACCCGCCTGCAGGTGGGCGATCTTGAGTCGTTGGAGAGCTTGATAATGCAGAGGTGCGGGGAAGATAGCTTGAATGGAAGATGACAAGAGACCTATAACTCGGGCCGGATGTCGGAGAGAAATCTGCGATAAAGTCAGGGTGCGTCGCAACTCCTTGCGAATCGTCCGTACCTTCGATGGAGGGAGGCTGAGTGTCAAATTGGCAGAGTCCACCATGAAACCGAGAAACTCCATGGTTTGGGACGGAGTAAGACAGGACTTTTCGCGGTTGAGTATGAAGCCCAAGGCGGAGATGAGTTGTATAAACATCTGTAGATGGGTCTGGAGGGTAGCACGGTCCTCGGCCATAATCAGAATGTCGTCCAGATAACTTATGAGCCTCACCCCCCGATAGCGGAGCCATGCAACAACCGGACGCATTAGTTTGGTGAAACACCAGGGGGCGGACGCGAGGCTGAAAGGAAGGCAGGTGAAGCGCCAAATGGCCTCTTGCCAGCCCTGGAAGAGACCCTACCGCTGAAGACCTACGCATGGAAGACTGCGCTTTATCCAGGGCGGTGAAGGTTCCGTCGAACTTCCCAAGCTCCTTTTTTTTTTTTTTATAATTGTTTATTTTATTAATTTTTGTCAATAAAAAGTAATACAGGTACAATGTCACATTGCATATCAATGAAAAGCAATACAGGTACAATGTCACATTGCATAACATCAATATCAAGAATGTATTTTGATATATAAAACATACATTTTGTATCAGAGGCCAATGGGCACATTGAGAGTTGATACAAAAAAGACATAAAATACTAACAACGACACGACACATAAGGGGAGAGAGAGGGAAGAAAAAAATAAAAAAGGGGGGAAAGAAAAACTAATGTTTAGAGGACCCATATTGGAAATGATCAAAAACGTCATCCCATGCCTGCCAGACCTTTGTAAATCTATCAACTGAGTTAGTAATGCATGCAGTTAGGTATTCCATTTTCCTAACCTCCATCACACTGTGGATGAGGTCCAGTCGGGTAGGCGCATCTGTTCTCAACCAAAACCCTGCAATCAGGCGTCTAGCCGCCGTTAACACCTGAAGGACTAGAAGCAGGAATTGTTTCTTTAATGATATTTTTGGCATATTCAATAAGTCCAAGCTCCTTAATAAACGGGTCTCCAACGAGAAACCCCTGAGCCTCTTTCCCTGACTCTGTTAGGGCCATATTAGTCAGCTTAGGCTCAATTTTCATCAAAATGGCCTTGCGTCGTTCGATAGCTAACAAAGTATTTGCATTTCCTGCCATGCAAATGGCTCTTTGGACCCAACCACGGAGTTCCTCCGGGTCGAACTGCTGTCCCTCTGCTTTGGCAGATTCTGCCATGTCAAATATCTTCGCTAGGGGCCCCAGGATATCCAGGAACTTGTCCTGGCAAGCTCGCAGAGCCGAGTCTAAGCCTCTCCGGGGGCTAAACCCTGACTTAGACAAAAATTTGACCATTTTAGGGTCCACAACGGGCATGTCGCACACCTTGTTCGGGATAGCCGAACGCGGGCACTAGGCCCGGAGCTGAGCTTATTCCGTGCCTCCTTACTAAGAGGCCTACGGACCATGGACTCCAAATAGCTGGTCACATGGGGGGCCGGGAGCCATTCTGCGGACCTAGGGTGGTGGAGGGAGTCCGGATCAAATAACGGGTTGCCCGTAGGGTCCGTAAGGGGAACGGCTGGACCGGGAGTCGATGCCGACTCGGCCGTAGAAGACCGTAGCGACCCAGGTGCAAAAGACACTGATGCCCTCTGAGTAGGTGACATATCTATGCCCTCTTCCTCGGAATCGCGTGGAGATTCCATCAAAGCCTCCTCCTCAGACTCTCTAACAAAGTCGGAATCGGACTCGGGTTGAGACCGGGCCGACTTCCAATGCCGTGCACGTTCTGCCTGGCGCCGACAGGCTAGTTTGCGCGACCTCAGCGCACTGTCATGGGATGGTACTAAGCCATCATTATCATCACTTCTGGAGGCAGTTGGGGGTGGTAATGGCAGTGGGTTAGAAGCCAGACTAGAAGATGGGTTGGCCATCAAAACCTGGGAGATGGAGTGTGTTAACACTGATGACATGGAGCCCATGACTGATATAATTGCATCTGAAATTAACTGTTGAAGGGCCAGAGCCTGCGTCTCAGAGGCCACAGGTAACATTCCCCCTGAAGCTGGCCCCATCCCTTGCCCAGGTAAAGGGAAAGGGTTATCTCCCTGATTGGGGGCGTCCTGGGCAGGAGTAGGTGTCCTATGAGAGGACATGATCAAGTGGCCAATGGAAAATGTGGGCTTAGTATAAGCAGAAAAGACTGTCCCCCCTCAAACTAAAAGCAGGGTTAGTCACCCTACTAAACCTGGAGAGCTGCCGGAACAGTGGGCACAGGAAGGAGGCCGTCCGCCGAATGAAACAGCGGTGCGTTCAAATCCTGTGACCGGAGTGACCCTACTGTTGGGCTGACTTATAAAGAAAAGAGAGAACTGCCCCCTATCTTTGAAAAGGTGAAGCAGGAACTTGGTCTTCCATCTACACCTAAACAGAGAGTGATGGAGAGACGTCCAGAAGAATCATCCCCTGATTCCTGGGATTCTGGGAGCGCTATTCCGACAGACGTGTCTTCCTGTTCAGATCCCTACAACTAAGTAGGCCGTTTAATCACCGTAATATGGAGCAGGAGCTGCCCTTGTTTGAGAGGACTTCTCTTCTTGTTTTGTATTGAGCCCCTCTCTAAGTTCTTTTGCAAGCACTCCATCAAAAACTCCACCTACCTAAAGAATGTTGCACTATAATTGTGTGTTTTACCAAGTTTAACCCCTTTTTACTCCATTTTCAGGTTATCAAGGGACTTTATTAATGCAACGTTTAAAGTGAAATACCCAGAAAGACTTTTCTGTGCTTAACCGTTCTACAACAAAATTTTTGCACTTTAAAATGTTTTTATATATGTTTTATGCCCCATTTTAGGTATGGACTTTACTGCCCTTATGTGAGATCATTCTCTAATAACCATTTTGGCCATAACACATCTACCATAAAGAGAAAAATTTATGTGGTATATTTTATATATTTGCCTAGAATGTAGTTTTGTGCATAACCCTTTATTCACAGGAGGTTATTGAAGAGTCATGATAATACATTGCAATGTCTATATTCACATGTGTATATTTGGAGGTGTGTATTTGGTGTATTTCAGGACACAGCTTAGAGATCCACAGCTTCAGACAATACCAACGTCGAGGGCGACTTACATTTTACCATGGGGGTATGCAGCGTCCCACTACGTGTGTGTGGGCACTGCTTAGAAGCACTTTTTACCTTATCAAAAGCACTAGGTTGTAATGTATGATTTTGTATGTATTGTATCTGCAAAATCCCTGTTAACAGGCCTATTAGGTGTAATTTATACATCCCACCACTAGATGGGGATAAAGTTCAGGTCCTATACACTGCGTGCAGAATTATTAGGCAAATTAGTATTTTGACCACATCCTCCTCTTTATGCATGTTGTCTTACTCCAAGCTGTATAGGCTCGAAAGCCTACTACCAATTAAGCATATTAGGTGATGTGCATCTCTGTAATGAGAAGGGGTGTGGTCTAATGACATCAACACCCTATATTAGGTGTGCATAATTATTAGGCAACTTCCTTTCCTTTGGCAAAATGGGTCAAAAGAAGGACTTGACAGGCTGAGAAAAGTCAAAAATAGTGAGATATCTTGCAGAGGGATGCAGCACTCTTAAAATTGCAAAGCTTCTGAAGCATGATCATCGAACAATCAAGCGTTTCATTCAAAATAGTCAACAGGGTCTCAAGAAGCGTGTGGAAAAACAAAGGTGCAAAATAAGTGCCCATGAACAGAGAAAAGTCAAGCGTGCAGCTGCCAAGATGCCACTTGCCACCAGTTTGGCCATATTTCAGAGCTGCAACATCACTGGAGTGCCCATAAGCACAAGGTGTGCAATACTCAGAGACATGGCCAAGGTAAGAAAGGCTGAAAGACGACCACCACTGAACAAGACACACAAGCTGAAACGTCAAGACTGGGCCAAGAAATATCTCAAGACTGATTTTTCTAAGGTTTTATGGACTGATGAAATGAGAGTGAGTCTTGATGGGCCAGATGGATGGGCCCGTGGCTGGATTGGTAAAGGGCAGAGAGCTCCAGTCAGACTCAGACGCCAGCAAGGTGGAGGTGGAGTACTGGTTTGGGCTGGTATCATCAAAGATGAGCTTGTGGGGCCTTTTCGGGTTGAGGATGGAGTCAAGCTCAACTCCCAGTCCTACTGCCTGTTTCTGGAAGACACCTTCTTCAAGCAGTGGTACAGGAAGAAGTCTGCATCCTTCAAGAAAAACATGATTTTCATGCAGGACAATGCTCCATCACACGCGTCCAAGTACTCCAGCGTGGCTGGCAAGAAAGGGTATAAAAGAAGAAAATCTAATGACATGGCCTCCTTTGTCACCTGATCTGAACCCCATTGAGAACCTGTGGTCCATCATCAAATGTGAGATTTACAAGGAGGGAAAACAGTACACCTCTCTGAACAGTGTCTGGGAGGCTGTGGTTGCTGCTGCACGCAATGTTGATGGTGAACAGATCAAAACACTGACAGAATCCATGGATGGCAGGCTTTTGAGTGTCCTTGCAAAGAAAGGTGGCTATATTGGTCACTGATTTGTTTTTGTTTTGTTTTTGAATGTCAGAAATGTATATTTGTGAATGTTGAGATGTTATATTGGTTTCACTGGTAAAAATAAATAATTGAAATGGGTATATATTTGTTTTTTGTTAAGTTGCCTAATAATTATGCACAGTAATAGTCACCTGCACACACAGATATCCCCCTAAAATAGCTAAAACTAAAAACAAACTAAAAACTACTTCCAAAAATATTCAGCTTTGATATTAATGAGTTTTTTGGGTTCATTGAGAACATGGTTGTTGTTCAATAATAAAATTAATCCTCAAAAATACAACTTGCCTAATAATTCTGCACTCCCTGTATATACCTAGGTCAGGCCTAGTTAGTGTGTGGAAAAATGTAGTCAGAGAAGAGAGCAGATCTGAGTAGTTCAGATCAGATTAGTGGGAGAAAAGATAGAGTGAAGACTCCATGACACAGATTAGAGAGTGGAGCCAACTTCGCTAGGAGGTGATACTCAGATGTGAGGCGCAGAAGAGCGTTTTCCTTCTGTGGCCGGACTATAGACTATAGACTTGCATCCCTGACCAGTAGGAGAAGAGTTTGCCTCCCTGGAAAAGAAACAAGCTTTCCTAAGGAATCATCGGTGATAGGAGCCATTATTGAGGGCCACAGACACCTTTGCATGGTGGAGGTTTATAGCTTCAGGCAGCCACCCCAAACTTCTGAGAGACAGTCGAGTTTTCCTGTCTAAATATTCAGCTTGTAGGGAAAGACAAGGAATAGGATCCCACACATCTAAAGGAACCAGGTACACCTAACCCACTGCTCCAAAAAACAGAAACCTGAAAAGCCTAGAAACAGTGGATTTGCAGAATTAACTCTGTACCATCTAGAGACTGCATATTTGTACTGCTGCAACCAAAGACATCAACAGTAAAAAGTTGTGAGTTGCATCTTACCACTGTCTACTCATTATTACCACTACTGGTTGTACCACCATTAACGGTACTGGCGTCACGACAAAAACCATCAAGGGACTCAGCCGCAACAAGCACCCTAAGCACCCCTAACATCAAGGGCACCTCAACCACCATTTTGGCTGATGCTTCCTACCACAGAGCGTGCCCCGGAGGATTTTGTGCTGTCCACCTCAACACTGTGCTGCCGGCCCAGGGAGGCTATCTGCTAACCGTGAGTAAACTGATGAACTGTGTGTTATATTATTTGGCCCCTCATCGGTCCACCGTGCACCTCACGTGTTGCCCCTGCGACTGGCTGCCTGCAGCAGCAGCAAAGAAAGAGGAAGAGGATTGGAGAGGAGTTCCCTTTATACTGGGACTAGGAGGAGGGGCTATCCGCCCATTGGTGGTTATGTTATTGTATTTTCTTTGCTGCTGTGTGGTTCAGTAAAGAAAGGGTTAAGCAATAGGAGCCTCCGTGTCTTGAGATAAAATCAAAAGAAGACTTCACCAGAGTGAATACAGAGGGTTCATCACAAGATGTAAACCATTGGTGAGCCTCAAAAACAGGAAGGCCAGATTAGAGTTTGCCAAACGACATCTAAAAAAGCCTTGTTCTGGAACAACATCCTATGGACAGATGAGACCAAGATCAACTTGTACCAGAGTGATGGGAAGAGAAGAGTATGGAGAAGGAAAGGAACTGCTCATGATCCTAAGCATACCACCTCATCAGTGAAGCATGGTGGTGGTAGTGTCATGGCGTGGACATGTATGGCTGCCAATGGAACTGGTTCTCTTGTATTTATTGATGATGTGAGTGCTGACAAAAGCAGCAGGATGAATTCTGAAGTGTTTCGGGCAATATTATCTGCTCATATTCAGCCAAATGCTTCAGAACTCATTGGACGGCGCTTCACAGTGCAGATGGACAATGACCCAAAGCATACTGCAAAAGCAACCAAAGAGTTTTTTAAGGGAAAGAAGTGGAATGTTCTGCAATGGTCAAGTCAATCACCGGACCTGAATCCGATTGAGCATGCATTTCACTTGCTGAAGACAAAACTGAAGGGAAAATGCCCCAAGAACAAGCAGGAACTGAAGACAGTGGCAGTAGAGGCCTGGCAGAACATCACCAGCAGTGGCGTAGGGATCGCCATAGCAGCCATAGCAATGGCTATGGGGAGCTACGCCACTGGGGGCCTGGCTGCCGGCTGAGGATTAAAAAAAATAAATAATTAAATTGCCAAGTGGCGGTGCGATAGGGCCCCCCCCCCTTCATTGGTGGCAGCGGCAGTTCCGACCGGAGTCCCAGCAGTGTAATGCTGGGGCTCCGATCCGTTACCATGGCAGCCAGGACGCTACTGAAGTCCTGTCTGCCATGGCCAGTTACTCTGCAGCATACTTACATGCTCTGTGGCCGCCGGGCGCTCCTCCGTCTTGTAACTCGTCACAGGTCTGTGCGGCGCATTGCTATAAGCATAAGCAATGCGCCGCACAGACTGTGAGTTACAAGAAGAAGGAGCGCCGGGTGGCCACAGGGCACGTAAGTATGCTGCTGCAGAGTAACTGACCATGGCAGCCAGGACTTCAGTAGCGTCCTGGCTGCCATGGTAACCGATAGCATTACACTGCTGGGACTCCAATCGGAACTGCCGCTGCCACCAATGATGGGGGGGGGGCGCACTGCCCACCAATGATTTTAATACAGGGGGGGGCACTGCCCACCAATGATTTTAATACCGGGGAGGGCGCACTGGGGGCTGATGGAGAGGCACTGGGGGCTGGTGAGAGGCACTGGGGGCCGATGGGAGGCACTGGGGGCCGATGGAGGGCACTGGGGGCTGGTGAGAGGCACTGGGGGCTGATGGAGAGGCACTGAGGGCTGGTAAGAGGCACTGAGGGCTGATGGAGAGGCACTGGGGGCTGATGGAGAGGCACTGGGGGCTGGTGAGAGGCACTGGGGGCTGATAGAGAGGCACTTGGGACTGGTGAGAGGCACTGGGGGCTGATGTAGAGGCATTGAGGGCTGGTGAGAGGCACTGGGGGCTGATGAAGAGGCACTGGGGGCTGATGGAGAGGCACTGGGGGCTGGTGAGAGGCACTGGGGGCTGGTGAGAGGCACTGGGGGCTGGTGAGAGGCACTGGAGGCTGGTGAGAGGCACTGGGGGCTGCTATGAGGCTACTGGGGGCTGCTATGAGGCATGGGGCTCTTATCTGAGGTCTGATTGGGGGTCATTCATATTGGGGTCTGAGCTGAGGTGTTATCTGAGGTCTTATTAACATTGAGAATCTTATTGGGGCTGTTAGCTGAGGTCTGATTAAAATTGGGGGTCTGATTGGTGGTCTGACCTGAGGTGTAATGAAAAATATTGTGTTACAGACCCCTGTACAATTTAACAATCTTCTTTAATACACAGACATTTAGCTTCATACATTTCCAACACTGGCACAAATGCGTTATTTGAAAAGAGAGAGATAAGGCGACTCAACTGCTCAATAGAATGACTGAGGTGCTGAACTGCTGGTTTGACTCACCCAGTCAAAGAAAGAGAATTTAAAATAAGGAGATAGCAGGAACTCATAAATGGGATTAATTATGGTAGTTTTATTTAAAATACTAGTTTAAAAATAAGGTAGGGATTTTTGTAGCATAGGTGAGTGGGTGGGGGAATCTAGGCACTTGTGGTGGGTGCCAGATAAGGGGTGGCTGGTACCAGTTTTTTAGGATGGATCCGTGTGGGAAAATTAGTGGTGTCTAGTCCATTAGGATAAATGGTATATAGAGTGGTGGGAAAAAATGTTAGGACATAGAAATAAGGAATAAAAATCTGTGAAAAATAATATACCGTACTTTTCCAGGATGAAAAAAAGTTGGAAAAGTCAATAAGATGTACTACTGGTGCTATTGACCATGTGTTGGATTTTTTCTGGTGGGCTTCTGTGGATATAATATCCTTTCCCAGCACTTTGTGATCAGTCTATGTCCCTTTATAAATAGATGGATATATAGGTTGCGATAAAAAGAAGTTGTCAAGTCTTGTAAAATATAATCATACACAGTATGGACCCTTGTGGGACTTTAGCTTATATAAAGGTAGCGCAAAAAGGAAAAATGAAAAAATGGATGAAAAAGCACTATCCTGTGTAATATACGATGTGAAGCTTATGCTTGTGGAAGAAAGAAACAACAACCTGTGGGGGAATTGGTGTTCTGGACCTCGGTACGGCGTCCCGTACTGTCTTGGGTTCAGAGATCACTTACCCACCACGCGGTGATGTCTTCCGTCGGTGCTCCAACCAGATGTTGCTTGCAGCTCTGTTCTCCGGCTGTCGGCGTCCCACGTGGTATCCAAGCCCGCGCGTCTGTTGTTAGGTGTGCACGTGACCTGGTGTTGGTCACGTGATCGGGATCTGCCGGGCCGGTTTGAGAGTGATAATGATGTTAGGGGAGCGCTTCTACTTCCAGGTCCCTCTTTGTGTGTTGCTATTGCTCTATTAGCAATATTCCTCCGTACTCCTTAAACGCGTTTCGGGACTTCACTTGGTCCCTTCATCAGTAAGTGAAGGACTTGCGGCGTCTGCCTGGAATTTATAGGCTGACCCATTATGAGTTAATCAATCAATTTAGGGTGCAGCCCATCATTTGGGGTTGATTAGAAAGTGGGTTGGTCTTTGGCTGATTGAAGCAAATGTTTCATTATGGAACGTCAGAGTCTGACAATGTGGAACCAGGAGTAAGATCCAGTGAGGAAAAAAACAGTTGGTGTTGGGGGTAGAACTTGGAAATGGAGATTAAATATGAATAAAATATTAAGGGGTGAAGATTGAAATTGGGGACAGACTGTTGACAGTCTTGGGGTGTGATTGTATAGGGTGTGTGGCTAAATATAGAGACTGGATGGAGATGTAGCTTGTATATATCTATGGAGTGGATAGACTGAGAGATTTGGTCTATTATAAGTGTATGTATGTATCTATGTTTCTGTATACACATATGTATAGAGAATTATGTTGCGCATGGTGATATGTCTGGGTGGGTCCATGAGTCTCGACTTTCGTCTATACACCGTGAAACTCTTATTAAATTGGGGATGATGGGCATTGTGTTTGTTAGACTTCCAGGGTCTTGTAAATGTCCCATTTCATTTGTGGGCCACAATACATAATTAATTAGTGATGTTTGGACATTCTATATATTATCCTTATTTTGGGGCTTGGTGTTGTGGATGTTGGTTCATGTAATGTGGGGTCTGGTGTTGATGGACTAGGATGTATGGGATGTAACTATCTCATATTGGAAAGGAGGTATGGACTCACAGATGGCCCCACGTCTGTGTGGCATTACTGATAACCAACACTGGTCCGTTGGTGCGTTGCCAGTGACCAACCGTCTGTGCTCAGTCCTACGCGTAACCGTCTCAAGTGTATGAGGAGCTGCGGATGTGGCGGCGAGGTCTGAGAGGTATGTGGGGGTGGGAGATCCGGGAGGGGGGGTCCCATAAAAATGTTTTGCTATGAGGCCCAGTCATTTCTAGCTACGCCTCTGATCACCAGGGATGAAACCCAGCGTCTGGTGATGTCTATGCGTTCCAGACTTCAGGCTGTAATTGACTGCAAAGGATTTGCAACCAAGTATTAAAAAGTGAAAGTTTGATTTATCATTATTATTCTGTCCCATTACTTTTGGTCCCTTAACAAGTGGGAGGCACATATGCAAACTGTTGTAATTCCTGCACCGTTCACCTGATTTGGATGTTAGTACCCTCAAATTAAAGCTACTGTCCGCATCTGTTGCTCCTTTCCGTGGCCCCGCAAAAAAATATAACATGTCCTATTCTTGTCCGTTTTGCGGACAAGAATAGGCATTTCTACAATGGGCCTCCTGTTCCGTTCCGCAAATTGCGGACCGCAAAAAACGGAACGGTTGTGTGCATGAGGCCTTACACTACTATTATAGAATCATAGAACCTCCTAGCACATGTAGGACGATTACTTTACTGATGGTCTTTAGGATCTATTTACGTCTTTTTTCATGTGCTAATAAATATAAAACTTCACTTTTATTGATGTCTATTTCTTAAAACTTCTTTAACAGAAAATACTAGGACACATTAAAAATCCCCAGTGGTCACAGATGGTCTCCTTTGATTAGAGGTTTGCTGCTGTTTATTGTCTCTCACATCTTCAGTCTTGATACTCCTGTTATTTGCTGTATCGCTGTGCTCACTATAAATGTACTCCTCTTTAGGAGTTCCCTCTCTGCTATCCACTGTTACTAAAATCACACACACATAGAGCCCTGGACACCCAGCGTCTTCAGGGGATCGTGCAGGCATGGGATTCAGCCGGTTCGCTCTGGTTCTACAGATCCGGTTGTTAAAATTACAGCCGGATCGGAGAACCGGCTGAATCCCGATCCGTTGCGGCGGAAGATGAGCGCTTGCATTGTGGAAGCGCTCATCTCCCTACATTCATCTGTATCACCGTCCTTTAGGACGGCGATGCAGATGAACACTGCAGCAGAGCAAGGGAGAGGCGTCTCCCTTCCCTGTTCCTCTGATAGGCTGCTGGCATAAGGCCAGCAGCCTATCAGAGGCCGGTGCAGGCGGCGCGATGACGTAATTGCGCCGCCTGAGCCGTACAGCGCTGGACACAGGCCGGAAGAGGCCTGCATCGCATCGCATTGCTGACAGGGTGGGTAAGTGTTTTTTGCTTTTCTGTGGCGAAACTGGGGGCATTGTTTGCACACATGCAACATTATGGGAGTATCAGTATCTACTGGCTGCATGGCTAACACATGGGGGACACTATGGGGGTATCTACTGGGTGCTTTGCTGGCATATAGGGGACACTATGGAAGCATCTACTGGGGGCATGGCTGGCACAAAGGGGACACTATGGGGGCATCTACTGGGGGCATTGCTGGCACATGGGGGACACTATGAGGGCATCTACTGGGGACATTGCTGGCACATGGAGACACTATGGGGGCATCTACTGGGGACATTGCTGGCACATGTGGACACTATGGGGGCATCTACTGGGGGCATTGCTGGCACATGGAGGGCATCTACTGGGGCATTGCTAGCACATAGGGAACACTATGGGGGCATCTTATACTGGCACATTATGGGGACACTATCGTGTTGGAGGGGAGGAAGAACACTATGTGGGGAATATTATATAGGCACACTATGAGGGCACTAAGAAGGGGCATTTATACTAGCACATTCTGGGGGACACTATGGGGGAATCTTATACTGGCACATTATGGGGACACTATCATGTTGGAGGGGAGGAAGAACACTATGGGGGCATATTATATAGGCACACTATGAGGGCACTAAGAAGGGGCATTTATACTAGCACATTCTGGGGGACACTATGGGGGAATCTTATACTGGCACATTATGGGGGCACTATGGGGAAGAGGAGAGGAGCACTATGTGAGCATTTACCAGGTGCATTATATTGGGGTGTTTTATACTTGCACACATTATGGGGGCACTATGGAGACATTAGCTCAACTGGGGGCACTGAGGGAATTTTTTGTACTGGCACACAGAACGGGAGCATTTTTGAACTAGTGCACATTATTATTGATATTATTATTATTATTATTATTATTATTATTATTATTATTGAAGGTGGCAGGTGAGTTGTTAAGAAGGTAGGAGGATGATGGAAAAGTAGGAACCTAAGATGTATTTTGTCAAACTGCAGAGTCAAGAGATGGGGGAAAAATCATCATGGCGGTCTGCTCTCAAAGGAGAAGATGAAGAAAGAGAAGGTCTGCATCAGAGGAGAAGTCACTGGATGTAAGAGGTATGTGGTGCTGTATTCTGGATAGCACAGAATATAATATGCATGCAAATATGTCTTTAGTGCTAGGTACAAATGTGTATAAAATGTATATGGTGTAGGTAAATCTACTGTAAGTGTAGCCTAGGGGTCATTTATATACTGTATGGTGTATATTGTATATGTGATTATGTGAGTGTAGTGTCTATATAGTCTGTTTATGTATGCATACCTCCCAACCATCCCAGATCTGGCATAACTACTGTGTGGGGGGCACAATGGAGACTAAGCAGGGTTGGGACATGTATAGATAGACATTGGGAGGGGTTAGAGGTGTGGGCCAGCGCTGTAAAAAAAACTTCAGCATTGATAGTTTAGCTCCTTAGGCTTTTTAAAAGTTTTGTGGTATGTGTGTGTAGTGTATACATGGGGTATTTATGTGTATGTGTGTTGCATACACTCACCTAAAGAATTACTAGGAACACCATACTAATACGGTGTTGGACCCCCTTTTGCCTTCAGAACTGCCTTAATTCTACGTGGCATTGATTCCACAAGGTGCTGATAGCATTCTTTAGAAATGTTGGCCCATATTGATAGGATAGCATCTTGCAGTTGATGGAGATTTGAGGGATGCACATCCAGGGCAGGAAGCTCCCGTTCCACCACATCCCAAAGATGCTCTATTGGGTTGAGATCTGGTGACTGTGGGGGCCATTTTAGTACAGTGAACTCATTGTCATGTTCAAGAAACCAATTTGAAATGATTCGAGCTTTGTGACATGGTGCATTATCCTGCTGGAAGTAGCCATCAGAGGATGGATACATGTTCTCATTCTGTTTACGCCAAATTCGGACTCTAACATTTGAATGTCTCAACAGAAATCGAGACTCATCAGACCAGGCAACATTTTTCCAGTCTTCAACAGTCCAATTTTGGTGAGCTCATGCAAATTGTAGCCTCTTTTTCCTATTTGTAGTGGAGATGAGTGGTACCCGGTGGGGTCTTCTGCTGTTGTAGCCCATCCGCCTCAAGGTTGTGCGTGTTGTAGCTTCACAAATGCTTTGCTGCATACCTCGGTTGTAACGAGTGGTTATTTCAGTCAACGTTGCTCTTCTATCAGCTTGAATCAGTCGGCCCATTCTCCTCTGACCTCTAGCATCCACAAGGCCTTTTTGCCCACAGGACTGCCGCATACTGGATGTTTTTCCCTTTTCACACCATTCTTTGTAAACCCTAGAAATGGTTGTGCGTGAAAATCCCAGTAACTGAGCAGATTGTGAAATACTCAGACCGGCCCGTCTGGCACCAACAACCATACCACGCTCAAAATTGCTTAAATCACCTTTCTTTCCCATTCTGACATTCAGTTTGGAGTTCAGGAGATTGTCTTGACCAGGACCACACCCCTAAATGCATTGAAGCAACTGCCATGTGATTGGTTGACTAGATAATTGCATTAATGAGAAATAGAACAGGTGTTCCTAATAATTCTTTAGGTGAGTGTATATCTGGTGTATGTATATGTAAACATGTGTCGTGACGCCGCGTATTTGCCGTTGAGTAGGGAACCTGTTCTTAAAAATTTGAATCCCACCCCTGCCTATTGGCTCTACCTCATAGACCGGGATGGTAGGGTCTACCCTCCTCTTCACCGTGTATGGGACCACCCATCCAACTCCCCAGATGGCCGCTTGGCTCTGACCATCACTCGATCACCCGGGGCATACCCATCCCTCTGCACTGGTCTTGGGTTAGGGTGTACTACTTGTGCCAGGCGCTCCCCCACATCTTTTTGGATCACTCTCAGCCAGCGGCAGTGCTCTTGCACCCATGCGGTGGTGTTTCTCTGTGGTGGCTCCATCAGATCGGGCATGTGGGGATCTTCAATCTCCCGTCCAGCTCTCCCAAACATTAGCATATGTGGGGAGTATCCGGTGGTACTGTGTACCCTGTTGTTATAGGCCCACATCAGTTCAGGTAGCGGGCCACTCGGGCCACTGAGCCTTTTGGCTGTCCTCCAGAGTCTGCAGCTTCTGGAGCAAGGTGTGATTGAGCCGCTCGCACGCCCCGTTTCCCTGGGGGGATACGGGGTGGTGCGGGAACATTCGATCCCATACAGTTGGTATAGCTCATTCATTAGAGTACCCTGAAAACATGCCCCCTGGTCCGAATGTATACTCCGTGGACACCCGAACACCTGTATAAAGTCTTTGCAGACCGCTTCAGCGGCCGCCTCTGCCGTGTGGTCTCTGGTGGGTACAGCATACTTTGTGAAATGATTTGTTATGACTAAACAGTCCGAGTGTCCCGAGGTAGAGTACCCAATCTGTACATAATCGATCATAAGAAGCTCTAGGGGTGCTGAGGTCTAGATAGCCTGGACAGGAGCCCGCTCTTCAGTACTCTTACTCAGCCTGCAGTGTCGACACTTAAGACATGCCTCGGCCACTATGTCTGCCAAATCTGGACAGTATACCTGCTGTTGGAGCCACTTGAACGTTTTATCGCTCCCAAAATGGGCACCCCTCTCATGGGCTTCCCGTGCAGCCTCCGGTCCCAATGACATGGGAATGACAATCTGTCGCCGGTACTGCAACTCTGATTGCAAGTGTATGGTCCGACACAGGAGGCCCTGGGTAGCAGTCAGCTTATCCTACTGCCTCAACAACTTTTGGCCCTCTGGAGTCTCTTCTAGCCGAGGCCAGATCTTAGTCCGGACCCATTATTTCACTTTCCACAGGTCCGGGCAGCCATTCTGGACTCTCTCCCAATCAGCCAACGTCTTTCCCAGCACCATTGGCATCTTGAACGCCACCCCACTTGAATGTGCCACGTCCTGGAACATGGGTAATCGACCAAGGTCAGGAGTTTCAGTGTCCTCTAGCGCCTCATTGGCACTCTAATTCGACAACCCTACAGGGACTCGGGAGAGTGTGTCTGCATTGCTGTTCTCCCTACCTGACCGGAACTTGATACGGTATTGGTACTTAGAAAGGCGAGCCAACCACCTATGCTCAAGCGCACCAAGCTTGCTATTCTCCAGATGTGCTAACGGGCTGTTGTCAGTCATCACGGTCACCTCTGCACCTGCATACGCCATAATCGGGGCTCTGGTTAGCGCCTCCTTCACTGCTTCAAAGGCCTCTTGCTGCTGGGATCCCCACTTGATGGGACGATTCTTCGGGCCACCCGCAGTGCCCCTTGATAACTTGTTTAACAGGCCCACCAAATGAGCAAGTTTGGGTAAAAACCACCTGTAGTAGCGGGCCAGTCCCACGAACGCCCACACCTCTCGTAGCGTACTCAGCTGGGGCCACTTCTGGACAGCCTCCACCTTGCTAGGGGCTGGCTTTACCCCCTTCTGGGTGACCAAATGTCCCAAATACTCTATCTGCTATTGAAACAATTGGCACTTCTTGGGCTTGATCTTGAGCCCATGGTCTCGCAGCTGTCCTAGGACCTGTCGCAGCTTCTGGAGATGATCCTTGAAGGAGACCCCAAACACTACTATGTCATCCAGGTATATCAATACCGACTCGAAGTTGAGATCCCCCAGGTAGTTCTCCATCAATTGCTGAAATGTTCCCGGGGCATTGGACAGGCCAAACGGCATCCAGTTGAACTCGTAGAGTCCCATAGGCAGGATGAAGGCCGTCTTCGATTTGTCCTTCTTGGCCACCGGTACCTGCCGGGTCAAGCGTCGAGTAGAACTTCTCATGACTCAGGGCGGACAACGACTTCTCAATCCGCGGAAGGGGGTAGGCATCCCGGATGGTCTGGACATTCAGCTTCCGATAATCGACGCAGAACCGGAGACTCCCATCTTTCATCCCCACCAATACTACTGGAGCAGCCCAAGGACTGTGACTCTCCTGGATCACCCGGTTTTCCAACATGCTAGCCACCATGTCCTGGTACATTTTAGGTGGGATTTGCCGGTAACTTTCCCTGATTGGTGCAGCATCGCCGGTGGGGATTTTGTGCTCGATGGCGGAAGCACACCCAAAGTCCTCATTATGTCTCGAGAACACCTCCTGAAATTCTCAAAGGGTGTCTTCCAGCGACTTCTTTTGCCCTGGAGTCAGGGTCTTGCAGTCCACCCCCATCCGGGCCATGATCACTCGACCATTCCACTCCGCTGTTGGGGTCTCCTCTTGATGGACCTCTACAGCATAGGTCCAGGCTGATCTCCTATCTGGCTGTAGCGTGAAGTCCCTTCGTCGAGGTATGTCCCCTTCGGACATATAAACTTTGGCCAGCAAGGTATTTCCAGGGACGGTTACCTCGCAGTCTCCAACGTTGAGGCAGCGTACAGGCACACATTCATCCTTCACAATGGCGAGGGCCCGGTCTACCAGTGGGTGAGTCTGTGTTTCCTCTTGGTAAGCGGGCTCGATCAGGACCTCCAGTCCATTCAGCTGTTGTCCAGCCCCCACCAGCAGCATCAATATTTGTTCTTGTCGAGGTGGGATCTTCACCGGGGTCCTCCACAGCACGTTCACGTGTCCAATGGGCCGACCAGACATGTTGCTCTTTCGCAGACTACAGCTCCTCACCATCTGCTGTAGAACCTTCTGGGTTGGCCGGTGTGTGGTGGGGGCCACCACACACCGGCCAACCCAGAAGGTTCTACAGCAGATGGTGAGGAGCTGTAGTCTGCGAAAGAGCAACATGTCTGGCCAATACTTCGGCCCTTCTTTGGCATAGAGTTGATGGTCTAGGTGTCTCAGCACATTCATACCTAGTGTCACATCCATTCCTCTCCGGGACGAATGGTCCACCAGCACGACCCCCTTCTTGCCGACATCTTGCCTAAACAGTCGGACTGCATCCAAACTATCCCTCGGACGTCCATCTCTCTGTTATTGGCAGCCGTCAGCCTGATGACGCTCCCGTCTTCCGGCTCCATCATATGTCCAAAGTGTTTTTCGAAGAATTCCAGAGGCATAAGGGTGCACTTCGACCCTGTATCAACTAGGCAGTGTACCCTCTGGCCTTCCAACTCGGCTTACATAATGGGGCTGCTGGCATATAGGTTGTGTCCCTCACGCTTAGGGCTTAGCTTCTGGTGTGCCGCCGCAGGACGCCCAGCTACTGCGGCGGTCGGAAGTTTAACATCGGCTAGAACTTCATCTGTTCTGGGCACTCTCTGGCTTTATGGCCGTACTGTCAACAAGCCAAACATAGGGGCCCTCTTTTGACGTGCCCCTGCACCTGAGTTATCCTGGTTGGAGTGGCGCAGGGTTCTAGGGTCATTTCCAGAGGCCGGAGAGATTCTGCCTTCATCTGGGACACTTCCAGCCGAAGTTCTCTCAATTCTGTCCGCAGGGTCTGGACCACATCCTTTAAGGACTCTGAGTTTTCAGACTCCAACCGATCCCCTGTAGCATTGGTGCTACTCACTTCTCTCGCCGCCACAGGCATGTGCTCTTCCTCTCTCTCCACGGCAGCTAGGTAGACACTGTAGAATGACATGTCGGCCATCGTCCGGTTCATCTCTTGCAATTTGTAGGGCGATATAGACAAAATCTCTATCGTTGGCCAAATTAATATAGTTTATATCGAATATCGTTTATATCACCCACTCCTACCCTATAGTACCTCCCAGTATAAATAATGACCCCCATAATGCCCCCAGAGTGAATAATGGCCTCCAAAGTGCCCCTCCAGTATAAATAATGACCCCCATAGTGTCCCCCAGTATAATTAATGATCCCACAATCCCCCCTAGTGTGAATAATGGCCCCCATAATGACTCCCAGTGTGAATAATGACCTCCATAAAGCCCTCCAGTATAAAGAATGTCCTCATTAGTGCCCCCCCCCCCCAGTATAACAAGTTTCCCCCATTAGTGCCCCCAGTTCTGCTTGTGTTTAAAAAAAAAAATACCTCATCCACTTCCACAGGTCACTCCTTGCTTAATGTAGAAGGATCACACTGGTGGTGCATGGTGACATCATCACTAGCGGCAGCCTTCTCCGGCAGGCTGTTCTGGCGGAGAAACAGCCTGCCGGATCTGTGCTGCCGCTAGAGCATTGTGCCGCCAGAGGTCTGCCCAGAATAAACATGTCGTGAAAGTAGCCTTACATTGAGAATGCATGAAGCTATTAAAACAGTCATGTCAGGAGAGGTGACAGGTCCTCTTTAAAGGAGTATTCCGGTTACATTAAAGGGGTTGTGCGGGTCATATATATTGATGATCTATCTTGAGGATAGGTCATAATTATCTGATCGGGGGGGTGGGGGCGGGGGATTCCAACACCCAGCACCCCCGCCGATTAGCTGTTTAAAGAGGAGGTCGTGCTCCACGCGAGTGCTGCTTCCTCTTCATTACACTGCTCCTTGTCTCACTCGCAGTGGCGGCGTACTGTAATTACAAGTTCTTTCTCCATTCATGTGAGTCTGCAGTATGGACAGGCTCGGACTGGCCCACAGGGGTGCAGGGGAATCCCCCGGTGGGCCCCTGAGTAAAGTGGGCCCCTTGTGTCTCATCCCCTGCACAAGTGACACATAACACATTAAACAACACATTAAACTCACTGCATGTACTACATACATACAGTACAGACCAAAAGTTTGGACACACCTTCTCATTCAAAGAGTTTTCTTTATTTTCATGACTATGAAGGCATCAAAACTATGAATGAACACATGTGGAATTATATACATAACAAACAAGTGTGAAACAACTGAAAATATGTCATATTCTAGGTTCTTCAAAGTAGCCACCTTTTGCTTTGATTACTGCTTTGCACACTCTTGGCATTCTCTTGATGAGCTTCAAGAGGTAGTCCCCTGAAATGGTCTTCCAACAGTCTTGAAGGAGTTCCCAGAGATGCTTAGCACTTGTTGGCCCTTTTGCCTTCACAGGATTAAGATATGTAAAGTAGAGATACCGGCTCACTGTTTCTGCGGTTAAGATGTATCCGCGTGCTCGGTGTCTGTTTTTCAAGCTTCTTATACAGGTACAACGAAAAATAGGAAGATTTAGACTCCAGCACTCACTTATTTTGAAGTGTCAAATTCTCCGTCTTTATTTGGCAAGTGTGCACAGACAATACAGGACTCAAATTCTCTCTGATGTAGGCTGTTGACGCGTTTCGAAAGGTTCTTATTCGTAACAGTTATGAATAAGAACCTTTCGAAACGCGTCAACAGCCTACATCAGAGAGAATTTGAGTCCTGTATTGTCTGTGCACACTTGCCAAATAAAGACGGAGAATTTGACACTTCAAAATAAGTGAGTGCTGGAGTCTAAATCTTCCTATTTTTCGTTGTACCTTTTGCCTTCACTCTGCGGTCCAGCTCACCCCAAACCATCTCGATTGGGGTCAGGTCCGGTGACTGTGGAGGCCAGGTCATCTGGCGCAGCACCCCATCACTCTCCTTCATGTCAAATAGCCCTTACTTTCAAAGTTTTCCCAATTTTTCGGCTGACTGACTGACTGACCTTCATTTCTTAAAGTAATGATGGCCATTCGTTTTTCTTTACTTAGCTGCTTTTTTCTTGCCATAATACAAATTCTAACAGTCTATTCAGTAAGACTATCAGCTGTGTATCCACCTGACTTCTCCTCAACGCAACTGATGGTCCTAACCCCATTTATAAGGCAAGAAATCCCACTTATTAAACCTGACAGGGCACACCTGTGAAGTGAAAACCATTTCAGGGGACTACCTCTTGAAGCTCATCAAGAGAATGCCAAGAGTGTGCAAAGCAGTAATCAAAGCAAAAGGTGGCTACTTTGAAGAACCTAGAATATGACATATTTTCAGTTGTTTCACACTTGTTTGTTATGTATATAATTCAACATGTGTTAATTCATAGTTTTAATGCCTTCAGTGTGAATCTACAATTTTCATAGTCATGAAAATAAAGAAAACTCTTTGAATGAGAAGGTGTGTCCAAACTTTTGGTCTGTACTGTATATTCAATGTACAGCACCTCAACCAGCCTATTTTCTCATAAAAAACTTGTTAGATTATTTATTATATTTGAATGTATCCATATGGTGGGCCCCCAAAATAAATTTTACTGGTGGGCCCTAGGTACCCCAGTCCGACACTGAGTATGGACCATAAAATGCTCCTACATCATGGCCATGTGAACAAGGCCTGAGACCTAATCTAGGTTTAGCTGTCCCCTCCCCATAGCAGTTAATAGGGTCTATGCGTCTCTCTACATCAAAGCAGAGCGCTGCTTACAGGGAAACAGTCGGCCATATTTCCTTAGGTCTCAATCTGTCAGAATACGACCTTAGGGTTTGTTACTCCTATGTCTGGGTCATACGGGAAAACGGATCCAGGAATCCATATTTTACATCTGTTTAATGTCTGGACTAGGATTCATTGCCTGCATCAGCGATGTGGAAGACAATACGGAAAATACCAGAAGTTAAAGGGGTTTGTCTGGGTCTTGTGTGTTTCAGAACGTCACTGGGAACAGTCCTGTTAAAGGGGTGGTCCATGAAGACAGCTTATCCCCTATCCAAAGTGTCTGATTGGCGGGACTTCAACCACTAGGGTCCTGAGCGATTATCAATTTTGAGAACGGGGGCCTGTGTTCCTCCCAGGGGCAGATTGGCCATAAACCCTACAGGGAAATTTCCCAGTGGGCCGAGGCCTTGGCGGGCCACCCAAGACATCTTAACATCCACCAGCCTGGTACATAACGATCTGACTCTCTCCTATGCCCCCGGCCAGCGGCCGCAGATGCCCTCTTGAATTCAACTGTATCGTTATCCTCAGTTGAATACTGTGGTGCAGGTGGCAGTATTATGTGCTGCATTGTGGTATTTGGTTCTACTGGGGCGGTATAGTGTTCTGCACTGTGGTATTGCTGGCCCTGCCTACATATGTTGTCCCTGCCTACTTGAGTTGCCCCACCTTCTGTCAATTTGGACCCACCTACAACATGGGGCCACTTTAAAAAAAAAAAATTTCCCAGGACCACTTTAAGTTCAGAGTCCGCTCCTGGAGCGGGACACATGGGCGCTGATGCTCCATTCTTCTCTATGGAGCTGTTGGAGATAGCCGGGGGCTTGAACGCTTCAGTGGCCGCCCTGCGGCCCCGGAACGGCTGAAGTATGTCCCGCTTCACCATTCAACTCAGCAGTTGGCGCTCCACAGCAGGTATGATGCCGTCAGACATTGCGCTGCTGGTCCGTGTAGGAGGAACGGTGCCGTCCGGGAATCTGCTTCTGCTCCTCCTCCTCCTACACACCAAGTGCAATGTGTATCCTTCCAGCTGCTGCAGCTTGAAGTGTCGGCCGCTGAGAGGTGATCATCAGAGGAATGAGGTGGGTATATACTGTTTTTATTTTTTACTTCCTGTGAAGGGGCACATACCTGGGCATAACTACTGTGAAAGGGGCACATACCTGGGCGTAGCTGCTGTGAAGGGGGCACATACCTGGGCATAGCTTCTGTGAAGGGGGCATATACCTGGGCATAGCTACTGTGAAGGGGGCACATACCTGGGCATAGCTACTGTGAAGGGGGCACATACCTGGGCATAGCTACTGTGAAGGGGGGACATACCTGGGCATAGCTACTGTGAAGGGGGCACATACCTGGGCATAGCTACTGTGAAGGGGGCACATACCTGGGCATAGCTACTGTGAAGGGGGCACATACCTGGGCATAGCTACTGTGAAGGGGGCACATACCTGGGCATAGCTACTGTGAAGGGGGCACATACCTGGGCATAGCTACTGTGAAGTGGGCACATACCTGGGCATAGCTACTGTGAAGGGGGCACATACCTGGGCATAGCTACTGTGAAGGGGGCACATACCTGGGCATAGCTACTGTGAAGGGGGCACATACCTGGGCATAGCTACTGTGAAGGGGGCACATACCTGGGCATAGTTACTGTAAAGGGGGCACGTATCTGCCCATAGCAACTGTGAAGGGTGCATATCTGGGCATAGCAACTGTAAAGGTGGCACATCTGGGCATGGTAACTGAAGGTGGCACATCTGGAGATAACTATTGTGAAGGTGGCACATCTGGCATAACTACAGTGAGGGGACATACCAACTGTGAAGGGGGCACATCTGGGCTTGGTAACTGTGAAGGGGGGCACATCTGGACATAACTACTGTGAAGGGGCACATATGGGCATTACTACTGTGGGGGACATTACTGTGAAGGGGCATAAGTGAGAATTACTGCTGTGAAGGGGGCACAATGTGGGCCTAATTACTGTGAGGAGCACAATGTGGCCATAACTACTGTGAAGGGGGCACAGTGTGGGCCCCGTCCTCCTTCGCTGAGCCCCATCAGCCATGAAGTTGCAGCTTATTAAATAGCTGAAGCTCCGGCCCCAGTTACAGGTGGTCCAGCCGCCACAGTGAGGAGTATAATATAGTTGGCGCCTGCAAGAGATGGTGGGGACCCAGATCCTGACCTACCATCTTCAGGATAGGTCATCAATATCTGATCTTTAGGGCTCCGAATCCCAGCACCCCGCCAATCACCAGCGGAGGCAGCCCTGGTGTGAGAGTTGCCACCTCTTCAGAATTACACTGTGCGTCACCTCGATCGTCTCGACAACGCAGTGTAATTACAAGTGCTCTTCCCATTCACTTCCATGTAATTACACTGCGCAGCCGCTATAAGCGAGACAACGCGTGGTGTGATCTTGGAGAGGAAGCAGCGCTCACATGAAGGCCGTATTCTCTTCAAACTGCAGATTGGCGGGGATGCTGGGATTCAGACCCCCTCCGATCAGATATTGATGACCTATCCTGAGGATAGGTCATCCATAGGTACCGCCTGCACAACCCCTTTAAGTCTTAGCCCAGGAGCAACCCTTGGAGCTCATTCAATTACACCAAAGCAAAATATCTAACCCCCACAAAAAATCATGAACAGATACTGAGTAACAATATCTTTATTAATTAAACATCACAGTATTAAACATCTAAAATCAGACACAACAACGGCAGCACATATGAAAGGAAGCAACAGTGGTCTTGTAGTAATAAATACCATATAACAAGAGAGCTTGCCAAGTCTTATTATGGCATTCAAATCCATTGTCCAACTAATGGGTACACGTATTTAAAAAAAATATAAAGTGCTAACAACTTTAAAAGGTACAGATCCCAAAATAATGGACAATGAAAGCAGCAATATATAAAGTCAGAAGTAATAACACATATGAAATAGACCAAACCTAACCCTGCACGATTGTCAGATACAGACCAGTATGCCTCCACCCCGACGTACGTTTCACTATTGGTTCCTAAGCCTATTTATAACTTGTTGATTGCTATTGAATTAAAAACAGATGGGAGAGGTGGACTATAATTGGAGCAATAGTATGTATACGTGTACCTTCCACAATGGAACGCATAGTATCACTTCCACTTAAGTGTCAAAGATCCATAGATAGCCGATATCAATGGCATATCAATGTACAGAAATATATCAGAACATGTTGGCCAACCTATAAAATGAAAATGCGCTCATGTAGTACGGGTGAGCTCGGCTGTAGAACGCATACCCGAACTTCCGGTATGCGTTCCACAGCGGAGTCCCCGAAGTATCGCGAGGCTACGGACATCAGCGAGAATCAACCACGCGTCCCTAGCAACAATACGCGGCACCGAGACACACTATGCCGCATCCAAATCGGCGGATATTGATCGATTATTCTGAAAGCCAATTATTGAAATGGATCATGTGCAAATTATTCATAATGATTGATCCATGATTTAAATAATACATTAAATAAATAAATATAGTGCAAGTGCAACACATGAGAGGGGGTGAAAGTGCATGCGAAGAAAATGCAAATACAGAAGTGAAAAAAGCGATTCAGAATCCTGATAAAATCAAAATTAAATAATAAAGCTCAGATAAAAACTCAGATAAAAAACATATTGACAGATTAGCATAAATACATAATTAGGATGTGTGAATTAATGGTTGTGTAAATAATAAAAAAAATGTGCTTCAAACCAATTGGATAAATATGAACAGCTGATGAAAAATTCATAGTAATAATAATGAAAACAGTGATATGTAAATCATAAATATATAAAAATGAATGAATTCATAGAGATAATAAAAGCCATCGTACAATCATGTAAAAAAAAAATATATATATTAAAAAAAAAAAAAAAATTTTGACGTTCTTCATGATTATGGAAAGCCAGAAATTAAGATGAGTCTATATGGTCCAGGAGGATTAAGGTAAGTATTAACATATACATAGGGACAGTCACCCAAATGTCCACTCTACCTAAATAAATACATTAAAAAAAACACATAATTAAAAATAAAATTCAAACCATTACTACTGCAATGTGGAACAAAAAAAAATAAATATTATTATTGTATATACATATGCATATATGCACAAGAAACCAGGTACACAAACGCACATGCACACACAAAAATCTGCATAGAAATGCATGAAATTACAGAGAGCTGTATATCAAACATATGTATCACATATGGGGGAAAAGAGGCAAGAAAGATGATGGAGAAACAGGAAAAAAAAGATAAAAATCAGCAAAAGATCAGTAGAACATTGAGTGTGATGTATCACATAAAAATAAATCACAATTATAGAAAGGGGGAAAAACTGAGATTATCATTCAAACCGCGAGGTGTGACAGTATCCAATTGGAAAATCCACCTGGCCTCTTCTTGTGCTAGTAGGCGTTTCCAACCCCCTCCCCTCTTACTCACAAGAACCTGGTCCATCCCTCTTACCTTCAATAACGAGCAGTTACAACCATGATGGATTTTAAAATGGCGGGGGATCGTCTTGAGTTTTGTCAAGTCCTCCTCTTCTTTAGCCGATTCAATACCCAGGATGTGTTCTCTTGTTCGTCTCTTGAGTTCACGTGAGGTTAGACCTATGTATGGAAGATTGTATGGACATCTGGCCATATAGATAACCCCAATAGTGTTGCAGGTAATATCATATGTAATCTGGTAGTTCTCTTTGCCAGAAGAGTCTGTGAACCTCTTCGTACGTTCAATGTTAGGACAAGCTACACACATACCGCAAGGGCGACAACCCCATCTTGGTCCCTTAGACCCCAAAGCTTTAGTTGGAGTCACACCTTCATAATGGCTCCGAACCAAGGTATCACGGAAATTCTTTTCATGCCTGTATGTCACTGCGGGATAGCCAGGTAGATTCAATTTCAATGTCTCATCGGAAAGTAGGATGTCCCAATATTTCCGCAAAATATTTATCACATCAATGCAACCTGAATTGTAAGAGGTTATAAATCAAATTTTGTTTGGGGGGGGGGGTCTTCTGTTTTGTAATAGAATCTCCTTCTTGGTGTTCTTTCCCTCAAGAAACTCCTCCTAATTGTGGTATCCTTATATCCTCTTGTTTTGAACCGGTGTTCCAATTCACTAGCTCGTTTTTCAAAGGTGGCATCACTTGAGCATATTCTCCGTAACCTCAGAAACTGACCCGTCGGAATGCTTTTAATACGTTTTTTAGGATGTGCAGACCTAGCATGGAGAAGGATGTTGGTCGCAGTAGGTTTCCGGAAGATGTCAGTATGTATATAACCATTCTCATCCACCTGCAGTAAAACATCCAGAAAATCCATGTTGTTAGTGCCAACTTTATACGTCAATTTGATATTTCTGTCATTTGAATTTAATGACTCCATAAAAAGATGTAAGATCATCAATATGTCATCGATATATCGACTTCATAGGTGTACCTTCTCCACATGTCTGATGGGTTCAGTCAAAAAGATCTCCCTCTCCCACAGCCCCAGGAACAGATTAGCATAGGCCGGCGCACAAGCCGTGCCCATGGCTGTCCTCTGGAGCTGTAGGTAGAAGGAGCTGTTAAACATAAAAAAGTTGTGGCGGAGCGCAAAGTTCAGAAGAGAGAGAATAAATAAGCAATAGTCACCATCAATGTCCGATGCATCCAAAAAGTGGGTGACCGCCTTCAGCCCATCTTCATGACGGATTGACATATAAAGTGATTCAACGTCACAGGTGACCAATAACATGTCCTTCTCCAATTGTAGGCCGTCCACTTTTCTCAAGAGATTGCCAGTATCCTTTAAATATGAAGAAAGATTTTCTACTAAGGGTCTAAGTACATGATCAATCATGTTACAGATTGGTTGACTCAGGTTATTATTACCTGAAACTATAAGTCGTCCCGGAGGATTTTTTTCATTTTTATGAATTTTCGGTAACATATAAAATGTTGCCACCGTCGGGTTTTCCTTTCATAGGCACTTCTGTTCCTTGAGAGAAATCACTCCTTCTTCAGATGCTTTCTGTAAAATTTTTAATAATTCCTCCTGATAGCCTGTTAGGGGATTGTATGTTAGTTTTTTGTAACAAGTCACTTCACGTAATTGACGAAAGGCCTCCCTCTCATATAAGGTTTTGGGTCTAATGACCACATTGCCTCCTTTATCGGAGGGCTTAATCACAGCTCCCTCCATTTGACCAAGTTCTTTTATAGCTGTCCGTTGTTCTTTAGTAGGGTTATTTCTTGATGTCTTGCCCGTTAACCTCCTCAAATCCATTGTCACCAACTTCACAAAAAAAATCAATCTTAGTGTATAATGTTGTGGGGGGGAAACTTTTTAGATCTAGGTACCAGGGATTTAGGTATCCTACTCACCATATTCGTTTGTTCTTGTTCTTCCAGTAGGTCACAAAGTGTATTGATAGAAACCTTTTCTTCTGCCATATATGTCGCCCAGTTGGTATCTTCCTTATGGTAAAATAAAAAATAAAAAAACACATCTTTAACTGCTGTAAATAAATCAAATTTACTTTCAGGAACAAAATTAATACCATAACCAAGTACTTTCATTTGAGCTTCAGTTAAAGGGGTATTCCCATCTTCACTTTTTATACTTACCCTTGTTGAGCGCGATGTTCACTTCCTGGATTCTTCTCCCGGCCGGGCCGCGCTTGCGCAGAAGACTGAAAATTTTCTCCCGGCCGGGCCGTGCAATGTCCTGAACGTGCACGCCGCCGTACATGCACCATGATGACTTATTCCTGGCCTGTATAGTACAGAGGCGGCGTGCGCGTTCGCGGCTCTGTACTATACTGGCCAGGAAGAAGTCATCATGGCGGCATGCGCGTTCAGGACCTTGCGCGGCCCGGACAGGAGAAAATCTGCAGTCTTCTGCGCAAGCGCGGCCCGGCGGGATTCGACAGGAGAGGTGGCCATAACCAGGGGAGACGAAAGACAACGATCAGGTAAGAGGGGACTTATTTTCTCAAAAAGGGTGGGAATTGGGTAATTAAATGTATTTACAAAAATGATCACTGTCAAATCATTAACAGATTTAACAGTGATCATTGTGATGGGAATACCCCTTTAACTCAATATCAGATAAATTAATTACCTGAAGTTTTTGATTGGAAGATTCTCCTCCACCTTGATAATTCCTCTTATTTGATGGACGAGATGGGGTGTCCTCTTTCCGTTTTCTTCCAAGTCTCGTGGGATATGATTTCCCACGTATTTCTTGGCTGTTACCCTCAGCATCGGTGGAGCTCATTGAAGAATGGCGCTAACAGTTTTAGTTAGCCGACATGATATAGGTGAAGCTGGACCCAAGAACAAAGACTTTCACATTCAGAGACAATTACCACTGTTTAGTTTATTTTAGTTATTATATTTATGTCGTTATAACAGGAAAGCCTCTGAAAACCTGCAGGAATAATGATGTTACCAGCGCGAAAGTCAGTAGAATAACTGTCCAGCCGGAGGATATCCAACCCAAACCCTGCCCCAAGTGTATCACTGAAATACTCAGCTTCCCCTGCGCTCTCATGAAGGTAATGACTCTCACCATTATATATGTATCAATAACTCCGAAGAGACAACCAAAGGAAACACATCATAGAGGAATATTTAGAAGAGAGCATTTACGGAAACCAGTGTTCACCTGCGCCAGAGCCATGCTAACTGCCCCGAGGGGCGTGAAAGACATCATGAATATGTCACAGGCCGTCTGCACCAAGGTATATTGCTCTGGGATCTGAGGAGGTATAAAAACATCTCAATACATTCATGTCGCGCATGTGCACTATATGTAGTATGGCGCATTAACAGGGTACCAGACAAGTGCGTAATAGCAGCGTACTGCAAGCCGCAAGCTCCTGGGATCCGCACATTAAGTTGCTGGCTGAGGCTGTACCGATGAAATCACATGCCAGCAATTCATCCAAGTATATCCTTATCACTTCACAAGTGCGACCCCCTGATGCATCTCGATATAAACGCGAACAGATATCCGCACCGTCATCCATTTATTATCTGGTGAATCATGATGATAAAAGACTCTTGTCGTCTACACGAGCAAATAGCGCTACAAAGTGATAGGAAATATCACCAATACAATGAGATTCCAAAACCAAGGATATTTAAGAATGAATGAGAACAATGTCCAAAATGTATGTAAAAGCACAACAGAAAGGCATACAAAAGGGGACGCCGCAGCAGTAGCCACCCTAAATAATACGTGATACCAAACCATAACCATCCTCAGATTATATCTCAGCGAACAATATCGTGTCACCCTCAATAAAAGTGCCACAAGTGAAATAATCACGTCTAGCGACGGCAGATATGGCAGTGTTTCATTAAAAAAATGTTGTCAATGGTTTCAAATCACCGGGGAAATCCATGATAGTTTCCTTGATGCCCTGGTACTAGTCAGAGACCTGGCATTGTAGAGGGCAGCTTACAGAGAGGGCATCGAAGACTCCAAGCACAGTATATGTTGTGCAGGGAGCACCCTATGGCGGTATAGAGAGGAACCATGCACAGTTAGTTTAACTCCACTTAGTCCCTTGACTATAGAACGTGTCTATACACTTGCCGAATAAATTAAGACGTAACTTTTATTTATGTATTTCTTTTAAACCTTAAAGGGGTTATCCCATCTTAGACAATGGGGGCACATCGCTAGCACCTACAAGGAGAACGGAGTGGAGAAAATTGAGGAGGGCGCACTGCTCATGCACAGCCGCCCTCTATTCATTTCTATGGAGCTGCCGAAAATAGCCGAGCGCTGGCTCAGCTATTTCCGTCGGCCCCATAGAAATGAATGGGAGCGGTGGCCGCGCATGCGCGGTGCGTTCCCATTCACATCAATGGGAGAGGCGGGGAGCTGCGCCTGGTGGTGGACAGACCCCGGGAAACCCAGGGTCCTCCAGCCACAACTCTCCCCGGCTCTATTCTCCTTGTAGGTGCGAGTCCCAGAGGTGGGACCCGCACCTATCAGACGGGATAACTACCGCTCCGGCTTGACTATAATTAGGGCGGGCCGGAGTTCCGGCAGCAGCACGGCAAACATCCCGAGAGGCGGCCGGAATAAAACTAGTGGTTCACCACCTCCTCTCTCTGAGCCACACAACTCACTGTCCGTCTCACCGCCCGTAATAACATAACTCTGGCCCCTGCAGCTGTGCCGAGATATGGCGCATGCGCGGCAACTTAGACATTTACTTCAGGACTCCGTTGGTACTGCGCATGTCCCAAAACTTGATATTTCTTCTTCATTACTACCCTTATAGGATGATAACATTAACTACTATTTCATATCCCTCTACAGCATTACTACTTTTCTTTATTATTTTTTATTATTCCGATCATGATTCTGGCAAGTTACCTTATATTTGATAACCAACATTAATCGTGAATCTATAAAATCATGATTATCTTAATATTAATATATCGTGCCTAATACTTCAAATAAAGATAAATATTAAATGAAATAAAAAATAATAAGTGAAATATAATAAATAAAGGATAAGAAAATAAAAAATGAATAAATATAAAAAATAATAAATAAATAATAAATGGAAAATGAAATAAAATAAAATAAAAATATTTGTGACAAATTTATTATCTTAAATTAAGTGATGCCCTTATTATATTCTAATTGCTAGAGTTCGATGAATTTAATATTATAAACCATTGGAAAACATTAAACTTTGTGCTGAAAGTAGTGACAGTAATAGCTTCCTATCTATCCACTGAATTTATCAAACTTAGTAAATTGCCAACATTATCACATTATTCTTTAGTATTTCATTATTTCTTTATAGTTGTTTATTTTTAGCGATTAATTCAGTTATTGTAGGGGCCTAAATAGCTAGTAGAAATCAATAGTATACCAAAATATAGATTTGTATAGGGGTAATTTTATTTTTAATTTATATTATTTCCTATTAATTACATAATTTTTTTTCATTGATTGTATAGCACGTGACCTAAAATCTGATTTTAATTATTTGTATATATATTTATTATGGGGTCTTTCAATCTTATTGGTCACATGAACAATATTTTTATTAACATTTTAAAGGTGGTATTCTTCTCACTACAATATATTTTTGGTATCACTGTTCTAAATTATTCTCATTTCTTTATAACAACTAAAGTTGGTGTCAATTCATTTCAATGACTAATACGTAAAAATAATAATAGAAAAATTATAAAAAAGACAAAAATGTAAAGCCTTCATTAAGTCCTGACAGTGACAGGGATTGCAGGAGATAAATCCATTTAGTTTCCTCTTGTTGCAATTTTTTTTATCAATGTCTCCTTGTCTTGGTCCTGTTTTAATTCACTGTATTTCCCATACCTCCAAAATAGAGAAATTGCCTTGGTGATAGTTCCTTACATATCATCTTTGGTATTTATACTACTCAGATAGTTCTTGAACTGTTTTTCCGATATACAATTTGGGGCAGTTACATTGAATGGCGTATACTACACCCATGGTTTTACAATTGATAAAATCTCTTATCTCTTATCTTTTCTCATCAACTGGGTTTGTAAATGCTTTTGTAGGACTCACGAGTGTTCAAAAAGGACAATTCCCACAAGTGTATGACCCTTGATGGTTAACCATGTTTCAACTTTTCCTTTCCGTTGGAAGTGACTATGTACCAGCATCTCTTGTAGATTTCTCCCTCTCCTATAGGTGATTGTAGGATTAGTAGAAATCACTTCTTTCACATCTCCATCTGGCCGCAGGACATGCCAGTGTCGTTTCAAAATACTGTAAATGTTTTCATGCTGTACATCATATGTTCCAATACAGCAAATTATTTTCTTTTCTTCTTTGTTTTTCTTTATTTGAAGTAGACAGTATTTTGAGCTCTATAGTATGCTTTATGAAGAACTTTTTTGGGGTAGCCTCTGGACAGAAATCGTCGATATAATTGTTTACTTTCTTGTTCAAACACCACTTCATCTGTACAGTTCCGTCTAGCTCTCAGGTACTGTCCCACAGCAATAACTTTTTTAAGTGACGTTGGATGGAAGCTTTTCCAATGTAGGAAGTTATTTGTCGCTGTCTGTTTTCTGAAGATATCCGTTGGGACACTGCCATCAGGCTGCAGGGTGATCCTCAAATCCAAAAAACTGAGGCTCTCACATTGTATTTCCGTGTGAATTTTAGGCCTATCTTGTTCTCATTTAGACTTTTTGTGAAATTAATGAATTCCGATTCAGTGCCATCCCAAATTTTTTTTATATCATCTATATACCGCCCCCAAAATTACACATGATTAGTGTAATGTGCATTCTGTTCAGTGAATACAATACGATCTTCCCACCACCCTAAAAATAAATTAGCGAAACTCGATGCACAGCCGAACCCATTGCAGTCCCGTTGATCTGTAAATAATATTTGCCATCAAAAGTGAAATAGTTGTGAGTTAATAAATAACGTAAAAGTGTAGTGACAAAATTATTGAGTTCATGATATTGTGTGCCTTTCGTGTTTTTAGAAAAGACTCTACTGCCTTGATACCTAATTCATGTTGAATACTGGTATATAGAGCCTCAACATCAAGACTGGCTATCTTTGTATTTTCATTGATATGTATCTCCTGCAGCCTGACGACAGTGTCTTTCATATCTTTTAAAAAAGAGAGGAGAGTCTGAACATATGGTGAGATGATTTCGTCAACGTATATACTAATTCCTTCACATAAGCTCTGTTATCATGAGACAATTCCATGAACAGGTTCAAAAAATGTCTTCTCTCCATATCAACGGGGGAAGATGATGCTCTTTAGAAATAGATGGAGGCTCCAACCCTGGTCTGCAAGAAAGAGAAAAGAAAGTATGAAAATGTGACAACCAAGTAACGTGGAAGCAAGTGTGAAATACAAAAAACAAGGAGGTGAACGGAAATGCTCAGGACAGGTCATCAATATCAGATCTATGGGGGCCCAATACCTGATTCTCCTACCAGTTAGTTCTTCTCTGTAGATTCCAGCGCCAGAACTACCAGAAGCACAGGTCCATTTAATGCATAGTGGCCGTGCTGGTTACTGCAGCTCAGCTTTTATTCCAGTGAATGTAGCCTGCCACGGCCACTACACTTTGTGTTTCCGGTAGTCCTGGCGTCGGAGGCTGCAGGGAACATCTAACTGGTGGGAGTACCAGGTATCGGGCACCCATGGATCTGATATTGATAACCTGTCCTGAGGATAGATCATCCATATCTGGAGCCCAAAAAAAACCTCACCGATCAGATACTGATGACCTATCCAGAGGACAGGTCATCAGTAGTAAAATCTCACAAAAACCCTTTTAATGACACATAAACGCATATATACCTGCTATACCTGTTTATAAAAACCAGTAAAGTGGAGATCTTCCTTTTCCCCCCAAGGTGCAACTGAGTTCAATGTATAAACCCACCAAAATTATGATCTTATATCACCTCCCCGAATATTACATTGGACCTGATCCAACCCAACCCCCCTAAGCCATCATACATACCTTTGTGATCATGAAAAAAACGTGTAGCCACACAAGTCAAGGCCTTGTCCTTCATCAAGTGCCAGTTAGAAAGTGGATATATGCTTCATCGTCCACTTCTTTAACACCTTAGTTTGATCTTCAAAGATAAATGAGAGCATAGACTATGATCTTGGTCCTTCAATTAATACAAAGTTTTATATGATACACAGAACCTCTGGGAGGATCCTGAAAGCCATTCTTCACCCAACACCCTGACACATTGGAAGCAGTGGCGTAGGGATCGCCATAGCAGCCATAGCAATAGCTATGGGGCCCTACGCCACTGGGGGGCCCGGACTGCCAGCTGAGGATTAAAAAAAATATATATATTTGAGTGGCGGTGCGATCTGGGCCTCGGGCCCCCCCCCTTCATTGGTGGCAGCAGCAGGGGCACTTCCGATCAGAGTCCCAGCAGTGTAATGCTGGGGCTCCGATCCGTTACCATGGCAGCCAGGACGCTACTTAAGTCCTGGCTGCCATGGCCAGTTACTCTGCAGAATACTTACATGCGCTGTGGCCGCCGGGCGCTCCTTCTTCTTGTAACTCGTCACAGGTCTGTGCGGCGCATTGCTATAAGCATAAGCAATGCGCCGCACAGACCTGTGAGTTACAAGAAGAAGGAGCGCCCGGCGGCCACAGCGCATGTAAGTATTCTGCAGAGTAACTGGCCATGGCAGCCAGGACTTCAGTAGCATCCTGGCTGCCATAGTAACCGATTGGAGCCCCAGCATTACACTGCTGGGACTCCGATCGGAACCCCAGCATTACACTGCTGGGACTCCGATCGGAACTGCCGCTGCCACCAATAAAGGGGGAGGGGGGGGGGCCGGGGGGGCGCACTGGCCACTGCCCACCAATGATTTTTAATACTAGGAAGGGAGGAGGGAGGGCACACTGCCCACCAATGATTGCCGGGGAGGGGGGGCGCACTGCCCACCAATGATTACCGGGGAGGGGGGGCGCACTGCCCACTGCCCACCAATTATTTTTAATACTGCGAAGGGCGGGGGGAGGGCACACTGCCCACCAATGGTTACCGGAGAGGGGGGGAGGGCGCACTGCCTACCAATGATTTAAATACCAGGGAGGGCGCACTAGGGGCTGATGGGGAGGGTACTGGGGGCTGGTGAGAGGCACTAGGGGCCTAATGGAGAGGGTACTGGAGGCTGGTGAGAGGCAATGGGGGCTGATGGAGAGGCACTGGGGGCTGGTGAGAGGCACTGGGGGCCGATGGAGAGGCACTGGGGGCTGATGGAGAGGCACTGGGGGCTGATGGAGAGGCACTGGGGGCTGATGGAGAGGCACTGGGGGCTGGTGAGAGGCACTGGGGGCTGGTGAGAGGCAATGGGGGCCGATGGAGAGGCACTGGGGGCTGATGGAGAGGCACTGGGGGCTGATGGAGAGGCACTGGGGGCTGGTGAGAGGCACGGGGGGCTGATGGAGAGGCACTGGGGGCTGGTGAGAGGCACTGGGGGCTGGTGAGAGGCAATGGGGGCCGATGGAGAGGCACTGGGGGCTGATGGAGAGGCACTGGGGGCTGATGGAGAGGCACTGGGGGCTGATGGAGAGGCACTGGGGGCTGGTGAGAGGCACTGGGGGCAGATGTAGAGGCACTGGGGGCCGATGGAGAGGCACTGGGGGCTGGTGAGAAGCACTGGGGGCTGATGGAGAGGCACTGGG
The DNA here is from genome assembly GCF_905171765.1 of Bufo bufo. Classification (NCBI taxonomy): domain Eukaryota; kingdom Metazoa; phylum Chordata; class Amphibia; order Anura; family Bufonidae; genus Bufo; species Bufo bufo. The sequence continues at coordinate 46,828,249 of NC_053389.1, read as the reverse complement.
GGCTGAAGGAGAGGCACTGGGGGCTGGTGAGAGGCACGGGAGGCTGATGGAGAGGCATTGGGGGCTGGTGAGAGGGACTAGGGGCCTAATGGTGAGAGGCCCTGGGGGCTGATGAGAGGCACTGGGGCTGGTGAGAGGCACTGGGGGCTGCTATGAGGCTACTGGGGGCTGCTATGAGGCATGGGGCTCTTATCTGAGGTCTGATTGGGGGTCATTCATATTGGGGTCTGAGCTGAGGTGTTATCTGAGGTCTTATTGGGGTCTTATTACCATTGGGGATCTTATTGGGGCTATTAGCTGAGGTCTGATTAACATTGGGGGTCTGATTGGTGGTCTGACCTGAGGTGTAATGAAAAATATTTTTTTTCCGGAGCAGCTTGGAGAAAAAAGGCCTCACAGTCTCCCAAACTCCTTCTGCCCGGCCAAGCGAGCCAGCACCCCTGAGGCCAAGCCTGTCAGCACCCCTGAGGCCAAGCGACCCAGCACCCCTGAGGCCAAGCAAGCCAGCACCCCTGAGGCCAAGCGAGCCAGCACCCCTGAGGCCAAGCCTGCCAGCACCCCTGAGGCCAAGCCTACCAGCACCCCTGAGGCCAAGCCTGCCAGCACCCCTGAGGCCAAGCCTGCCAGCACCCCTGAGGCCAAGCCTGCCAGCACCCCTGAGGCCAAGCCTGTCAGCACCCCTAAGGCCAAGCCTGTCAGCACCCCTGAGGCCAAGCAAGCCAGCACCCCTGAGGCTAATCCTGCCAGAACCCCTGAGTCTTCAATACTGTAAGTAAATTATACATAAGGGGAGCTTATAATATGAAAGAGACGAATTATGTCAGAGCAGCTCTTCACCTACACATGTATCAGCACTAGATATATACCCCTTACTCTCCCTAATACCCAAACTACACAATATACATGTAAAATACAAAAAACGAAAAGTCAGTCCTGTGTCCCAACACGGACAATTACTTGCGCTGCTGCTGGTCCCGGAATAGTGTGGTAGGTCGTTCACACTGGTTTATGCAAATCAAAGGGTTTTTTGGAACCGCGCTGCTAGAGACTATGTCTCCCGGTTAAACAGTGGATGGTATAGGGTATCAGCCCCTCTCCTCGACACCCAAAGGATCCGATCTTCCACAGACCTCCTCCTAAGGATTGGTAGACAAAAAGCATATAGTACAAATCAATCGTCACGTTCCTGCCCGACCCGGGTTTCGCTGCCTCGCTTCTTCAGGGGCGATAACGTTATACCATCCACTGTTTAACCGGGAGACATAGTCTCTAGCAGCGCGGTTCCAAAAAACCCTTTGATTTACACAATATACATATCCCTACCTTCTGTCTAATACACATACACACCCCACGATATGTTCTTTCACCTTCTTGTGTTACAGACCCCTGTACAATTTAACAATCTTCTTTAACACACAGACATTTAGATTCATACATTTCCTACACTGGAACAAATGCGTTGGCACCCAAATTTTTTTTTTGCTATGGGTCCCAGTCATTTCTAGCTACGCCCCTGTTAACGCCCTTAACGGGCCTATTACCACTGAGGAAGTAGGAGAGGTAATTGATCAACTACCAGAAGCTAAATCTCCAGGTCCTGACGGCTTTCCCTACAAGTACTACAAGACTTTTAAATCGTAACAGCTCCCCCATATGACAAGTCTCTTTAATTGGCTCCTTTCAGGTGACACTGTGCCCAATTCTATATCCCATTCTTATCTTACGTTAATCACGAAACCTGGTAAAGACCCCCTCGAATGTCAAAACTATAGGCCTATTGCGCTACTCAACTCTGACCTTAAGATTTTCACTAAAGTAATAGCTTCTCGTTTAAATGCTTTCCTCCTCTTGTTTATCCATAAAGACCAGGTAGGCTTCGTCCCCTGCAGGCAAGGCAGTGATAACACGCCTCGGAACATTGTTCAGGCTATCCGGAGCTTATACTCCTCCACCATGGCGACAATCAAACTTCCACACACAGAGTCGCGACCAGATCGCATTAACAGCGTGACGAGACAGGGCTGTCCCCTATCGCCCTTATTGTTTGCGATGTGTATCGAACCTCTAGCAGCCAAAATTAGAGGTGTCTGGATGTCAGAGGTGTAATAGTCAGTGATAAAGAGCTCAAGCTGTCCCTGTATGCAGATGACATTCTACTCTCCCCCACTAACCTTCACACCTCCCTCCCAAACCTTCACTCCATACTGCAGGAGTTTGGACATCTGTCGGGGTATAAGGTCAACACCCATAAAATTGAGTCTCTCCCTCAACACCCTTAGGCCGAATGCACACGGCCGTGGAACGCGGACGTGAGAGGTCCGTGGTATCCCGGCCTGGCATCCTGTTGACAGCAGGAGCGCACGGCGTCATTGGTTGCTATGACGCCGTGCGCTTGATGCCGCCACTGCACTACAGTAATACACTTGTATAGATCATACCAGTGTATTACTGTAGTGCAGCGGCGGCATGAAGCGCACGGCGTCATAGCAACCAATGACGCCGTGCGCTCCTGCTGTCAGCAGGATGCCAGGCCGGGATACCACGGACCGCTCACGTCCATGTTCCACGGCCGTGTGCATTCGGCCTTAAGGCCAACTTCCCTTTTAATTGGAGAAGGGATTCTGTAAGGTATCTGGGTGTGGACCTTACCCCCCCACGCCCCCACCGTTACACGGATCTGTACAAACACAATTTCCCCTCCATTTATAAGGAGATTAGGAAACTGCTCACCAAATCGCACTCACTCGATATATCTTTTATGGGCTGCATTGCGGCAGTGAAAATGAAAATCCTGCCAAAGATTCTATACCTGTTCGAGACCCATTCCTGTCCCTCTTAGAGACCTGCGGTCGATCCAGTGGCAGCTTTTAAGATTCATTTAAATCTTTATTTTAAAAAGCCACAGGATTCCTAGGTCGGTGCACTTGTCTGGCAGGTCCCAATACTACTGGGCTGCCCAGTTGCGCTCCATCACGGCTTGGGCATCATTACAGCCTTATTCCATCTGAATGCAAATAGAGAGACTCTGGCTGGCTCCCATCCACCCTAATTCCCTGCTATGGTCAAGCCCTTATAATGCACCATCCCCTAGGGAACTCTTGGGCCCAATGCTCTGCACTAAATCCATATGGCGGACCTGCAGTAGTAGATATCCCCTGGCTTCCCACCATTCCTCTATGTCTTCCTTTCTATATCACCCATTACTCCCACTAGTCTCTCCACTTCGGCGACAAGTATGTGGTTTCAGCAAGGTGTCTTCTGCTAAGCGGACATCGTAGACCCATTTTCGAGGGAACTAGTCTTTCTCTGCTATTCAGGCTAAATATACTTCTATCTTCAGGTCACACACTTTGCCCAATCTGCCTTTTCTGTGTTAACTGTCTTACTCCAGACAGCATTCGATAGACTCTGTAGAAAGGGAGTACATATGAGGGGGTTAATAGCCAATATTTACGCCATTCTGTTAAACCCCTTCCCAGAACGGGTTACTAGATACTCTTATATGGTTCGCTGGGAGAAATATTTGGGAAGATCTCTCCCGGACGCTATCTAGCACCTTATATGGAGGAGATCGGCGAAGTCTTCAATGTCAGTTCTGTCTCAGGAGAACCAATATAAGATACTAATGCACTGGTACCACACTTCTGATCTCCTCCATAGATTGAACCCAACAGTCCCGGGGATTTGATGGAGATGTGGGACGTCCCGGAGAACGCTTCATCACGTTTTCTGGGACTGTCCCCAGCGTCCTTCTTTTTAAATGAAGTCTACCACCCGATCCTTATCCTTTCTACTAAATATTACGCCTACGAGCATAAGGAAGCATTCTCTTATAAGCTGCTAATACAAGTGCTGACTGCGGCCCGCTGTCTTATTGCTCGCTTCTGGAAGCGCTCTGACCCCCCAAAGATCTCTGACCTTTATGCCAAGGTCTCAGACGTCTGGACCTTAGAGTACACGACATCTCTATTTCAGGATAAAGTGGACCTATTTCATCTCATCTGGGACCCATGGGACACCTATTGAGGTGATCTCGGAGAGTAGTAGACCCCTTTTCCCCCTATTTCCTAATGTGTCTCTGTCCGTAATGTTAGTGCATTTTTTTCTCTTTTTCAGTCCTTTATCGTTGTTATTTATTTTTTCTTCCATTTGGAATATTCTAATGAGATGCAGTGAGGATTATATGCATGTCATTGTGATATTCTTCGTATCTATCTCCTTAAGAGCATCTTCATTAGGTTGGGATACTGTTGAAGTGCATCCCTTTTTCAAATAATTGAATACAACGGGATTTAGTTATTAGGCTTCTTTTACACTAGCGTTTTCGTTTTCCGGTATTGAGATCCGTCATAGGGGCTCAATACCGGAAAAAAATGCTTTAGTATTGTCCCCATTCATTGTCAATGGGGACAAAACTGCACTGAACAGAACTGAGTGCTCCAAAATGCATTCCGTTCCGTTTAGTTGCGTTCCCATACCGGAGAGCAAACCGCAGCATGTTGTAGTTTGCTTTCCATCCTGGGATGCGGAGCAAGACGGATCCGGCATGACCTCCAATGCAAGTCAATTGGGACGGATCCGTTTTCTCTGACACAATCTGACACAATAGAAAAGGGATCCGTCTCCCATTGACTTTAAATGGAGTTCATGGCGGATCCGTCTTGGCTATGTTAAAGATAATACAACCGGATCCGTTCATAACGGATGCAGATGGTTGTATTATCAGTAACGGAAGCGTTTTTGCTGAACCCTGCCGGATCCAGTAAAAACGCTAGTGTGAAAGTAGCCTAAGGCCTGGAAACTAGGGAAAGGAGTAAAACCTTAATCAAAGTGCTGACTACCAGTATGAACAGACCCCAGTGTGAAAGTAGCCGTAGTTAGCTTTTATTTGTAATTGAAACCAGAAGTTTACATACACTATATAAAAAGACACATATGCATGTTTTTCTCAATATCTGACATGAAATCAGAATAAACCTTTCCTGTTTTTGGTCAATTAGGATTACCATAATTATTATTATTTGCCAAATGCCAGAATAATGAGAGAGAGAATGTTAAAATAAGGCATTTTTATTACTTTTTGCAATGTCAAAAGTTTACATACACTAAGATTACTACGCCTTTAAACAATTCTGGACTGCCCATATGATGATGTCATGTGTTTGGAATCTTCTGACTTTGTTATCCTTAAGCCACTTTGTAACCAGTCTGGCAGTATGTTTCGGGTCATTGTCCATTTGGAAGACCCATTTCCGCCCAAGCTTTAACTTCCTGGCTGATGTCTTGAGATGTTGCTTCAGTATTTCCACATAATCTTCTTTCCTCATGATGCCATCTATTTTGTGATGCACACCAGTCCCTCCTGCAGCAAAACAACCCCACGACATGATGCTGCCACCCCCGTGTTTCACAGTTGGGATGTTGTTCTTAGGCTTCCAAACTTCTCCCTTTTTCCTCCAAACCCAACGATAGTCATTATGGCCAAAAAGTTCAATTTTAGTTTCGTCAGACCACAGGACATGTCTCCAAAAATGTAGGTCTTTGTTCCTGTGTGCATTTGCAAATATTAATCTGGCTTTTTTTTATGTTTCTTTTGGAGTAATGGCTTCTTCATGGCAGAGTGGCCTTTCAGCCCAAGTTGATACAGTTTCACTGTGGATATTGACACAATCTTACCAGCTTCCACCATCATCTTCACAAGGTCTTTTGCTTTTGCTCTTGGGTTGATATGCACATGTCAGACCAAAGCACGTTCTCTGGGACACAGAATCCTTCCTAAACAGTATGATGGCTGGACATTCCTATCTTGATTGTACTTGAGTATAATTGTTTGTACAGATGAACAAGGCCCCTTCAGGTATCTTGAAATTGCACCCAATGCAATGGTTGAGTCCACAATTCTCTTCCTGATATCTTGGCTGATTTCTTTAGACTTTTCCATGATGCTACACAAAGAATCAGTGTGTTTCAGGTGTGCATTTAAATACATCCACTGGAGTGTCTCTAATTAATTCAGATGTTGCCGACAAACCTAACAGAAGCTTCCAAACAAATGACCATCATATGGGCAGTCCAGAATTGTTTAAAGGCATAGTAATCGTAGTGTATGCAAACTTTTGACATTGCAGAAAGTAATAAAAATGCATTAAAACATTCTCTCTCTCTCATTATTCTTGCATTTGGCAAATAATAATTATGGTAATCCTAATTGACCAAAAACAGGAAAGGTTTATAATGATTTCATGTCAGATATTGAGAAAAACAGGCATATGTGTCTTTTTACATATGTGTCTTTTTAGTGTATGTAAACTTCTGGTTTCAACTATATAGATTGCCTTAAAGGGGTATTCCCATCACAATGATCACTGTTAAATCTGTTAATGATTTGACAGTGATCATTTTTGAAAATACATTTTATTACCCAATTCCCACCCTTTTTGAGATAATAAGTCCCCTCTTACCTGATTGTTGTCTTTCGTCTCCCCTGGTTACAGCCACCTCTCGCCTGTCGAATCCTGTGGCCGCGCTTGCGCAGAAGACTGAAGATTTTCTCCCGGCCAGGCCGCACAATGTCCTGAACACGCACGCAGCCGCCATGATGACTTCTTCCTGGTCAGTATAAAACAGAGCCGCGAATGCGCACGCCGGCTCTGTACTATACAGGCCAGGAATAAGTCACCATGGCGCATGCGCGGCGGTGTGCGCGTTGAAGACAGCGTGCAGCCCGGCCGGGAGAAGACATCAATCAAGCTGACTGAGCCCGCCCAGCCGAATCCAGGAAGAGAACGTCGCGCTTGCCGCACGTAAGTATGGAAACTGTTGATGGGAATACCCCTTTAAATTCCAGATGTATGGATCTGCTACCTCGTATACGTGATCAGTATACATTGTTTTGCTTATATCTCTACATATATTATGTACATGATGAAAATAATATGTGCCATTGTATTTCAATAAAAACACAAATATAAAAAAAAAAACTGATTTAGAATTTCAGAAATTTTTCAACAAATCTGAAGCACATTTCTATATGTAAAAATTATATATAACCCTTTCCCTGCCAGGGACATATCTCATAATCCATGCATGGTGGCACTTCAGTAGCTAAAGATGCATGAGAGATGTCCTCGCTACTAATGGCTTTATCTCAGGCTGTATAGCAGCTAGAGCTATGAGCCGGGTCTGGTATTAAAGGGAATAATCTAAGCTTTAAAACAAGTTTGCTTTCTGTTTGTTACATATATAGGGGGAGGGGAGGGAGTATGTCTTTTTCATTTTCCAGAAAGTTTAAAAAAACTGTTTTACAAAAAAAAACATAATTACACTGCGCCGCAGAGACTTTCAAGACGACGTGCAGTGTAATGAAGAGGAAGTAGTGCTCACATGGAGCTCTGTCTCCTCTTCAAACAGCTGATCAGATATTGATGACCTATCCTGAAGATAGCTCATCACTACATACTGTTTGCACAACCACTTTAATTCACGTTCAGGAGGTCCAGGCTTTTCCCTTAGGGCTCATGTACACAAACAGCGAGACCGCAATATACGGGCACTGGCCGTGTGCGCACCATTTCACGGATGTGGACCCTTTCACTTGAATGGGTCCACAATCCAGAAGATACGGTGCGGAGCGGAAAAACATGCTCTATTTTTTGGCACTGCGGCTGCTTCGCGGGCTTATTTAAGTTGAATGGATCTGCATCCGTCAGCACTGGCCAAACGGAGGATGCCCGTGCATTGGGGACCACAATTTGCGGTCCCCAATGCACGGCACAAGTTCGTGTGCATGAGCCCTTATACAGGAGCATTAAAGTATCTGCATTACATCTAATAGCAGCCTTAGTTGACGCATTAGATCAGGGATTTATCGGGATTACAGATTGTATAGGGGCATTGAAAATTATATACCTACCGTATATAATAATCAACATTTCTGTGAAAAAATGTGCTTTCTTGCAGTTTTTGCACTTGTTAACATTTTTTTTTACACATGTAGCACTGAATGCAGACATGCGTATGTATGGAATCCACATCTTAGTTTTTAGTAGTATATTTAATTGTATGAGTAGAGAATGCATTTTACTTACAAATTCAAATTTTCCTGCAATTTTTGCTTGTAATCACAGTTTGCGGCAAAGTTGCATGAAAGTGGTTGTATTAATGAATGTATTTTTATGCACAGTAGGCTGTGTGCTCTCAGAAAATGTAGATGGCCAGATATTGCGTCGCCTCGCTCCTTGTCAGAATTTCTGAACACACTCTTGTTCATATGCTCTTGTGATACACCTTTTGTGTATACACTTGCAGTACATGAACCTTCACACGATGATAAGTTAGGCTACTTTCACACTTGCATTTTAGTTTTCCGGTATTGAGATCCATCATAGGGGCTCAATACCGGAAAAAAAACGCTTCAATTTTGTCCCCATTCATTGTCAATGGGGACAAAACTAAACCAAACAGAACTGAGTGCTCCAAAATGCATTCCGTTCCTTTTAGTTGCGTTCCCAGACCGGAGAGAAAACCGCAACATGTTGTAGTTTGCTTTCCATCCTGGGATGCGGAGCAAGACGGATCCGGCATGACCTCCAATGCAAGTCAATGAGGACGGATACGTTTTCTCTGCCACAATAGAAAACGGATCCGTCCTCCACTGACTTTCATTGGAGTTCATGACGGATCCATCTTGGCAATGTTAAAGATAATACAACCGGATCCGTTCATAACGGATGCAGATGGTTGTATAATCAGTAACGGAAGCGTTTTTGCTCAATCCTGCCGGATCCAGTAAAACCGCTAGTGTGAAAGTAGCCTTAGTTTTGCATTGTTTTATATTTTTACTCCTCTGCTTGGATGGGAGTTTTGTTTCATTCTTTTTTACAATTCCTGTTTGTAAAAAAGTTTCATGGCAACAGCCAATCAAGGCAACTGCAATCATCAGGTTGTCAGTCTGCTTTCAGAAAATAACTTGTGTTATTTAGCACATGTTGAGCTTTTGATATGTAGGAGGTGTGTTGTGTATAACTTTCTGCTCGAGTCATACTTTTAATTAACCACTAATATAAATATTTATGCAATTTTTAGGAAACATGTCACTGACGCAAAATTGCAGGATAGTGCCTGTGTCTATAAAGTGCGAGTGGCATTTTGAAAAGAAAATAATTATAATATTGTGATAAAGTGTATGGAAAGGTCGTGGAAGGGGTGTATATCTCACCCAGGTTCCTCAACTGGGTGAGATAAGTAAAATCCAGAAAAGCTAAAGTGGTTTCAGAAAGGTATAGCTTGCTGAGACAGTTTTGTTAACTGTTCAAGGGCTGAATTTTATTTGGACTGGGAAGGTAGGTTTGGTAGTGGGACCTCCCCAGTCCACCCCCATTCCAGGGCAGGTTTTTCTCCTAACCTGAGGGATCCTCAGCTGTAGTCAGCTAGTATCATTAGGGGGAAATAAAAGCACATCCCAGGCTGTCAGTCTGAGAGAGTTATGCCTGGAAGAAGTCTAGGAAGCTGGAGTCTGTGTGTGACCTGAGCTCAATAGGTGAGCTAGAAACTAATCCGTATTAGTTAGAGCCCAGACGGGCAGGAGTTTATTTTGTTTGGTTTTTGTTTAGTGGTGGTGGAACTTCACCGTACCCAGTGAATTATAACCGGGTTTGCCTGTAAATTGCCAGAGTGTCATAAAAATATAGCATCAATTTGGACTTTAATCCTGTTGTCTGCAAACAAATCTGTCACCGCCGCCAGGGCTGTCTTTAACGCGGGGCAAAAGGGGAACCTTTCCCGGGCCCAGTTGCTCCTGGGGGGGCCAAGGCAGCTGCCTCTTGAGCCCCGCTGGCCACTCGTAAATTAGTACCGGAGGACCGGGAAGCGGTGAAGACTTTGTACTCACTGCTTCCTGGTCATTGGCTGTGCAGGGCTGCGCACAGGCGTGAGGCGCTCTGCGACGTCATGCTGTGCGCAGCCTTCACAGCACAGCCGACAGCAGGAGGATCATAGGCGTGCGCAGCCTATTGCATTAGGGTGTGCACCCTAAAGCACAAACACAGACGCAGCGCACGCACCTGTGTATGTATGTATATATATATTATATACACATACACACACATATATATACACAAATACACTCTGTATACATACAGACCTGCACTATCAATATAATGAAGGGAGAAGAAATCATTTTTAAACTTACCGTATTTTTCGCCCTATAAGACGCTCTATTCGCCCTATAAGGTTTTAGAGAGGGACAATAAGAAAAAAAAAATTCATTACACCTCAGGTCAGACCACCAATCAGACCCCCAATGTCAATAAGACTCCAATGTGAATGACCCCCAGTGCCTCATATCAGCCCCCAGAGCCTCATATCAATCCCCCGTGCCCCATATAAAATTAAAAAAAAAACACTTTCCTGCTCCGGACGCTGCCGCTCCTCACCGCTCGCTAATCCTCTTGTACAGTATGCTGTGTGGGCACGCACAGTGTGAGGTCACAGCGCGGCCTCACACTGTGCGCAGCCTTCACAGTGGAGCGCATGAGGACCAAGAAGAGGTGAGTATAGCGCTTCCTGGCCCTCTGGTACTAATAACTTGATTAGTATTCGCCCCATAAGACGCAGGGGCATTTTCCCCCCACTTTTGGGGGAAAAAAATGCATCTTATGGGGCGAAAAAGTACAGCACGGGGGTGACAGAACCAGTGTTCCCTCTAAGCCTTGGCAGCTGCTGAGCGGGATCGGCTCAGAGCTGGGCACAGCGCCATCAAAGGTGGGCGATAGGAAAACCTAAGATAATTGTCACATCAAAGAGCATAAAAACCACTGCGCCATCCCGTACAATACAGTATAACCCCTGCCCCATCCCGTACAATATACAGTATAGTCCTCTCTGTTATCACTGGACATTGCTCTCCATATATAAACCATACGGGGGGAAAAATCTCATTGATCCAGAGAACTAGAAAAACTAATAACCAAGAGGCTAAACAAAACCCAGTTTCTGACCCTTATGCTAAAACATAACTTTCATTTGATTGCTCTAATACCTAAAGGAAAAATTTTTTTTTTAAAGCTGCTGTTTCTCTAGATGACCTTATGTTGATAGTAGTGGTAATAGAGTCTCAAGGGTCTATAAAAGCAGCTACACTATTTTTGCAAACCTTTGAGACTCTATTAACACTACTATCAACATAAGGTCATCTAAAGAAACAGTAGGTTTTAAAAAAAAAAAAAATTTCCTTTAGGTATTAGAGCAATCAAATGAAAGTTATGTTAAAACATAACTTTCATTAGATTGCTCTAACACCTAAACGGAAAAAATACAAAAAATAAAAAGAAAACTGCTTTTTCTCTAGATGACCTTATGTTAATAGTAGTGTTAATAGAGTCTCAAAGGTCTGTAAAAATAGTGTAGCTGCTTTTATAGACCCCTGAGACTCTATTACCACTACTATAAGGTCATCTAGAGAAACAGCAGCTTTTTAAAATGATTTTTTTCCATTAGGTGTTAAAGCAATCAAATGAAAGTTATGTTTTAACATAAGGGTCAGAAGAAGGTTTTTTAGTAGTACAGTACTATCTGCTTATTGGTTAAAAAAAATATATAGCAATCTGCAAAATACCATGTATTTGTGTCAGACGTGCTTTTTTTTTAATTTTTAGAATAATGATACAGCCATTTTATTTGTTACTTTTGTGCTGATTCTTTTTTTTCCTCTATATTAAGGGACACTATAGTCACCAGAACCACAACAGCTAAACGTAGTAGTTCTGGTGGCTATTGTCACGGTCCCTCAGGTGACTGGTGTCAGGAGATCAGAGACACTGGCTGAGCGTGGAAGAATCTAACAGCCTCCTTGATTTCTCTTTAATCAGTGTTGATAGGGTTAATGACCACTTCCCTTTTCTCAGCTGTTGCTCAGTGGTCATCACTTCTACCCTTTATAGTCTCACCCCACCCTTCTGACTATGCGGTAGATAGCTTCATTTGGGTTTGGCTGTGCTGGTGTGAGGTCATCTCTGGTGTTCCTGTTCTTCCATCTCTACAGAAGTTATGTGTCGTGTTTGTTTGTTTTTGTTATTTCCCGGTTGTTGTATCTGGGCCTGAGACAGAGACTTCCATTTGTCCATCGGGGGAGGAATGGGTTGTCTCTGGTCCTTAACTTATTCCAGGGTCTTATAGGGAAATCAGGGCCTAGGTATCCTGCATATGAATATTCCTACCTTCAAGAGTTGTCTAGGAGGTGACCTGTTTCTCCCCTAGTTTCCAGGCCCAGTTACTGTTCCCCTTCCATCCTGTGTTCAGTGTGGAGTTTCCCCCCTACACTGATTGCGACAGCTATAGCGTGTCTCTGCAAGCTTTTTAATGTAAACACTGCTTTTTCTGAAAAAAAGGCAGTATTTACATTACTGCCAAGGAACACCTCTAGGGGCCACTCATCAGACGGCCACTAGAGGTGCTTCCTAGTCCAGTGTTGCACAACGTGCAACACAAGCATTCACGCTAAACAATCCTCATAGAAATGCATTGATACAAAGCATCTCTATGAAGCCACGCATGCACAATAGCCTCCCAATGCTTCCCTATAGGAAAGCAGTGGGTTGGCAGTGATATACTCACACACTGCTCATTTCTGTGCATTGTATTGATGAGGTGATCTGTAACTTGTGTTGTGGTGGAGGGCGTGATTGCATGCTAGGGTGTGGGAAGGCGGGATCCAGGTGGCCCAAGTAAATTCTTGCCCAGTGTCCAATCAATATTAAAAACGGCCCTGACCGCCGCCCTGCTTAAGAGAGCAACCCCTTACAATTGGTAGAGGATGCAGGCAACAGCAAGTTGCTAGGGGCAACGGCGTGGCAATTGATGCTTTAATGTCCTGGGTGAAAGCTGCTGCAGTTTTGCAAAGTTCGTCAACTGCAATAGAGGAAATCCTGAAGCAGCTGGTACAGGCTCAGGCCCAGCAGCAGGAAACCAATCATTTACTGGTGGAGCAGATTGCTGTATTAAGAGAGACTGTTGTAGCTCCAGCCCAACGAGTGGCGGTAAGCCCCCCCCCAGAGACTTTTAATGTGAGGAGGGCAGTGCAGCGAGCCTTGCAAAAACTGACGCCCGATGACGACATTGAGGCCTACCTGACCGTGTTTCAGATAGTGGCGGAGAGAGAGGCTGCCAGTAGCAGAGTGGGCAGAGGTCCTTGCGCCCTTTCTGTCCGGTGAACCACAAAAGGCATACTATGACTTCAGGGAGCAGGATGTCTGGGACTATGCAAAGTTAAAAATGGAGGTCCTGGCTCGTTTGGGCATTACGCCAGCTGTTCGTGCCCAGAGGGTCCACACGTGGAGCTACACCATGGATAAGTGCAGCGTACTCAAGTTGTGTTTAATAGAGTTTCTGGGTGTAGTAGTGCAATAGACACTAACCTGAGATGGCTGACTCTCTGCAAGGGCAGGTGATGGTAGAAAATGTTCGTGACGCCAGTGCCAATTAAACGGTGGCACGCCGTTTGCTGATAGCAGGAATAACTGAGGAACCACGTGATGTTAAAACAGAACTCCAACTTTAGTAGTTTTCATATAGAGACATTAATGGAAGCACAGTTCCCTTGCATACAGTTGATTTTTCAATACGGTCGATGCAGGCAATACAGATTAAGCAAGGTGACTTCAGAGTGTGAAACACAGGACTTGCAGTACAGGAGCTTGCACTCTATTTCTGACTGATCCTGGGACATAGAAAATCTTCTCCAAGGCCCAATACCTTAACTCTGGCGTATATCCTTGGTTCTCTCTTTATAAAGTACCTCCTCTGTTATCTTGAGTACCTCTTGCTTTTCTGCGCTTTGCCTCTGTCTCCCTCTCAGCTTCCTCAGGCTCTTTAACTGAGGTATTCCTGTTTCGGCATATGGGAATTCAGGAGGGGAACCTTCTCCTTGGATCTGGAACCCGGTTACAGGGACTGCAAAACCCTCTCCTGGTCTGCAGGCTTCAGGCCTGGACTTGTCTCAGACATAGTCTAAACTCCAACTGCTGTAGACTGACTTTAGACTAGACTCTAGACTCAACTCTAGACTAGACTGACTTTTGCTTCCCTGACTGGGCCTTATATAAACTAGGGCTCTCTAGCTCCCTCTAGTGACTAGAAGCTGGAATGACACCCCTAGCAGGCCTGTACATGCAAGTTTCACAGTAACAGGGAAATACATAGCATTGCATTACATGACATTTTATAAAGATGACATATACCAACTTCCCCATAATTAGGAGGGACGACAGCACACCAAGTGACACTTTTGTAGTGACGGCATTACAGTCCCCGTACACTACATACCCCACTGCTTTAAGATGAGTACGACCTCGTACTCCATCAGGGCTCGCCCAACTGGAATCTCTACCTGAAACAGAAAAAGAAACATGCAGGCATACATTTAGGTAATTCATCTGCATTTACATTCATATCAGGTCCAATTGGCAAAGGTGAAGGGTGATGACAAGGGGCGTCGTTCTCTTCTCTCAGGATAGTGAATGGAACTGGGGCGCTGACCTGGCACAGCGTAACATTATAACCAGGATAGTCCATGACAATGAATAAGTCCATAATAGAACAGCAAACTAGATAAAACAGTATAAAAGTTCTTGGAGGCTCAAAGAACAAACATGAGTCCGTACCCAGGTTATTTTCCTATAAATCACAGAGGCTCTCATGCGGTGGAGTCCATCTCTGGGCACATTTCCTTTTAAAAGAGCAAAAATCTCAGAGGCTCAGGTCCTTTTGAGTCTGTCTCCGGGCACGGTTCCTTAGTATAAAGTTGCACAATAAAATGACAGCAAAGACAAGTGCTGTAATACCCCTGATCAACCTGAAAAGGGGGTAAAGGGTAAAAGGTGCAACAAAGGAACAGGCACAACTTGGCGTGGGATAGCAAAAGCAGGCAGGAGGTCCTGGAAACAAACTTGGCTTTGTTAGCTTTATTACTTCAGTGGTCAACACCCACCACTGAGCCGTGGATAAACTGGCAGCAGCAACAAACGACCAGGGAACATAGGACTCCTGTCCTGGAAGGGTTAACAGCATATTTCGTTGGTGAAATAAATCAAAGGCCTAGCAGGCTGATTCACAGGGGTATGTCATCATTACCCGGCTCTGCTGGCAAGTACGGCCTGTAGTAGTCCTCTACAGGAGGATGTGCCCACATAACAGTGTTAGGGGGCAGCTGCAACGTGAAGGGACCCCTAATAGGTATTGGCCCCATGGGCCTAGGGGTAAACCCTTGGGCGGACCGTACCGGTCCCGGCATGATAATTGTGGGATGAAGTGGAGTGGATACCGCCGCCGCAAGCGGTCCGGTGGGCTCTGTGCAGCAATTCACAGCAACAGGGGGTCTTCTTTGGGGCACTGGCGGAGCGTGGCAGCAGAAGGTAGTCTACGGGTGGTGACAGGCACCCTTACCTCGTCCTTCTTTGGCGGCGTCTGGATCCTGGCGGTCGCGATCTTGCGCAGCTCCCGCAACTTCTCCTCCAGCCGGACAATCTGCTCACCGATGCTCTCCGTGTCAGAGTCGCTGTCATCTGCTGGCGCCGCCGGCGCAGGTACAGTCACCGATGGCGCGGACTCGGCCTCTGCAGGTTCTGGTGGTGCATCGGGTCTCCGACCCCTCCGGATGTTCTCAAAGGGATTTCGAAGTCCTTTTAGATTTTCCATCTCTTGCATGGTCTTCTCCCGACGAGGCAGCTCGGGGGAAGGGTAAGGGCTCACCCATTTTTCCAACACGGTTGGCTGCCAGAAGACGTTAGGCCCAATGAAGGAGCTCCGCTCCTGGAAGGCGTGATGGGCCGGCTCTGGAGAGCGTTCAGGTTCCCGCTCGCAGCCAGAGTAGTCTTCTTCTTCTGCCTCCCAGTCCTCAGGTGCTCGCTTGGGACGGGTCACAGCAGTGGCATAAGGGCCTCTCAGGCTCTCGGCAGGGGTGAACTCCACTTCCTCTCCCTCGCGGAGGCTGTGCTGATAGGAAGGGAGGTAGTCTCTCTTGACAGACCTTCTATTAACATATAGGTCTCTGCCAGTCAGGTAATCTTGTATGAACCCATAGCCACGGGCTTTGTCAAAGGACACCACCAACCCCTTTCTCCTTTCCAGGCGGGGTTGGGTGTTGGTGTGTCGTTCATGGATTGTCTTGGTCAACTCTTCATAATAGATCTTGGTCTTTCTATTCCGCTTTATAGCGGCCTCCCGGATCTCTGCCATAAGTGATAACCACTTGAAAGAGGGCTGAAAGAAGTCTCTCCAAGAGCCATAGCAGGGCTCTGGTTCTTTCTCCCGTGGCGGGCAGGCGGATTTCTCCGGTCGCGGAGAGTAGGCCGGTGGAGCCTCCTCTGGCTCTACACCAATATCACACATTTTTGGGATCTCAGGCGCGGACGCTGCAGCAACGCTCTGTTCACTTTCCAACATGCTCGATCCTTCTCTGGAGAGCGATAGGGTCGCGTCAATTAAATCAGCCAGCTCCTCCCCTTGCACTGGGAGGCCGCCCCCCAGGTATTCCAGTATATGGAAGGCGGTGTCCATGCTGGCAGACATGCAAATGTCCAGATAAGCAGTGGCGCCTGACCTTGAACTCCTTCCCGCTATTTCCTCAAAAAGGCGCCAATTTTTCACGCCTTTTCGGGACGAAGATGACGCAGCAGTAAATTCAGCAAGCTCAGCGGCCATCTTTAGCAAGAAACGCTGTCCATTCACTGACAGCAAGCAGGATTGTAAAAAGTCCACAAAACCACACTCCAATGTGCCGATTTTCTTCCTCTTGGTAGCGCAACACTGCACAGCGCTTTTTGGAGGTTTTAGGTACACTTTGGGTAGGATTTTCAGTCCACAAAGTCCACTTTAAATAAACAGGCAATTTGTCACTTTGGTCACAGGGCAACTGTATAAGGCACAAAGTTCACGCTTCTTGCACTATAAAGCGTGCGTATCCTGTTCGTGACGCCAAAAGAGAAGGTGCAGCGTACTCAAGTTGTGTTTAATAGAGTTTCTGGGTGTAGTAGTGCAATAGACACTAACCTGAGACGGCTGACTCTCTGCAAGGGCAGGTGATGGTAGAAAATGTTCGTGACGCCAGTGCCAATTAAACGGTGGCACGCCGTTTGCTGATAGCAGGAATAACTGAGGAACCACGTGATGTTAAAACAGAACTCCAACTTTAGTAGTTTTCATATAGAGACATTAATGGAAGCACAGTTCCTTTGCATACAGTTGATTTTTCAATACGGTCGATGCAGGCAATACAGATTAAGCAAGGTGACTTCAGAGTGTGAAACACAGGACTTGCAGTACAGGAGCTTGCACTCTATTTCTGACTGATCCTGGGACATAGAAAATCTTCTCCAAGGCCCAATACCTTAACTCTGGCGTATATCCTTGGTTCTCTCTTTATAAAGTACCTCCTCTGTTATCTTGAGTACCTCTTGCTTTTCTGCGCTTTGCCTCTGTCTCCCTCTCAGCTTCCTCAGGCTCTTTAACTGAGGTATTCCTGTTTCGGCATATGGGAATTCAGGAGGGGAACCTTCTCCTTGGATCTGGAACCCGGTTACAGGGACTGCAAAACCCTCTCCTGGACTGCAGGCTTCAGGCCTGGACTTGTCTCAGACATAGTCTAAACTCCAACTGCTGTAGACTGACTTTAGACTAGACTCTAGACTCAACTCTAGACTAGACTGACTTTTGCTTCCCTGACTGGGCCTTATATAAACTAGGGCTCTCTAGCTCCCTCTAGTGACTAGAAGCTGGAATGACACCCCTAGCAGGCCTGTACATGCAAGTTTCACAGTAACAGGGAAATACATAGCATTGCATTACATGACATTTTATAAAGATGACATATACCAACTTCCCCATAAATAAGGGGGGATGACAGCACACCAAGTGACACTTTTGTAGTGACGGGCATTACAGTCCCCGTACACTACATAAGCCTGCCCAATCTCAGATGTATGACCTCATCCATCTCGTACGGAAGTGGCTGGAACCTGAGTCTTCTACAACGGCCCAGATTGTGGAGAAAGTAGTGGTGGATTACTACTTCAGAGCCCTCTCTGCAGAGCTACAGCGGTGGGTCGGACAGTGAGACCCCATAACTGCTGACCAACTCGTTAACCTGGTGGAAAGGTTCCTGGCAACTGAGGACTACCTCCGTCATGTCCCTGCCGCACCAACACCTCTCCGGAGTATCCGACCTGTGTCATCTGTGGGTAAGAGAGTTCCGGCGGTTGGGGGTGTATAGAAGGATGGAAGAGGGAGCAAGGCTCTAGAGGTTGGGCATGGGCATAAGACTGAGTCCCACAGGCAGTCTGGTCCTGGAGATGTCTTCCCACCAATGAGACCTGGGATGCTCCAGTGCTGGAGGTGCCGTGAGTGGGGACACATTGCTGCCCATTGCCCTCTTATCTCAGAGCCCATGGAGTGTGGAGCTAGCCGGAGACAGTCGCTGTATGTGGTGCCAGTCTGTGCGGCCTCACCAGGAGTAGAGACTGAGCCGCAGATATGTACTTTGGTGGTAAACGACTGCTCCGTCAGGGCTCTGTTGGACTCCGGTAGTCTGGTCACCTTGGTACATGCCAGCTTCGTAGCTGGGAATTATGTGCCAGACAAAAACATAAATGTGCTGTGCATCCACAGGGATGCCAAGTCTTACCCAGTGGCTCGGGTTAAGCTGGTGACTCCGGCTGGAACTGTAACCTATGAAGTCGGGGTAGTCAAAAGACTTATGCATGATGTGATACTGGGCCGGGACTTCCCATTGTTTTGGAAATTATGGGATAAGAGAGACTTCTGCAGAAAGTGATGAAACTCCTGCAGAACCTGTACCTGTCCCTTTAAATTAAGGTGTAAGGGAAATGCACATTGAACCCAATGGTTTAAGTGGAATGACCATTGAAAACAATGGTGCAGATGAGATGCATAATGAAAATGAGGAGTTAGGTAAAAAAATGTCATGATGGCGATGACACTTTTCCGTTGCAGGTGTTAGAGGGGGAAGAGGAAGCTTCCCCATCTGGGCAAAATGTGCTGGTCTTCGAAGTGTCTTGAGGTAACTTTGGTACAGAGCAACTGAGAGACCCCCACTCCTGTGAGTGCTCGAGGAAATATTACCGTGATAGATGGTGTACCACAAGAACCAGAAGCTGACCAGAAATTTCCTCATTTTGCCATGAATGGAAATCTACTGTATCGAGTTACTAAATGCAACAACGAAATTGTGGAGCAGCTTCTGGTACCAAAACCCTATCGCCATATGGTATTGGATCTCGCACATAACCACTTACAAGAGAGTGTACTGCAGTGGTTTTACTGGCCCAGTGTGTTCAGAGAGGTGGAAGAATTTTGTAAGTCGTGCCCCACCTGTCAGATAATTACCCCGACCCCACATTTTCGTAGTCCTTTAGTACCTCTTGCCATCACGGAGTTACCTTTTGAAAGAATTGCGGGGGTGGGTTCCATTGTTAATTCGGCTAGGGGACACCAGTATATCTTGGTTGTATTGGACTATGCCACCCAGTACCCGGAAGCAGTGCCCCTACGAAACATGGCAGCCAAAAATATTGCCCGGGAGTTGTTTTTCATGTTCTCCCGCACGGGGATCCCTAAAGAAATTCTCACAGACCAGGGTACCCCCTTTATGTCAAAAGGTCATGAAAGAAGTATGTAAATTGTTGAAAATCACCCAAATACAAACATTCGTATATATCACCCCCAGACAGACGGGCTGGTCGAGAGATTCAACAAGACCCTGAAGCAGATGTTAAAAAAAAGTGGTAGAAAAGGATGGTCGGGACTGGGACTGCCTACCTTATGTTTTCCATCAGAGAGGTGCCCCAGGTTTCTACAGGGTTTTCGCCGTTTGAGTTCGTATATGGCCGTCACCCACAGGGTTAACTAGATGTGGCCAAAGAAACCTGGGAGACCGAGGCTACTCCCTATAAAAGCGTCATCGAACATGTGGCTCAAATGCAAGACAGGATAGCGACCGCGATGCCCCTAGTTAAAGAGCATCTGCAAAGAGCTCAGAAGGCTCAAAGCAGAATCTACAACAGATCTGCCAGGGTAAGTGGCTTTAATCCCGGGGACAGAGTCCTGATCTTAATTTCCACTGTAGAGAGTAAGTTTCTGGCAAAGTGGCAGGGTCCCTACGAGATTGTGGAAAAAATTGGCGAAGTGAACTATAAGGTGCACCAACCAGGAAGGAGAAAACCCTTCCAGATTTACTATGTAAATCTGATCAAGCCGTGGAAAGATCGGGAATCCTTGGTGGCCACACAGACCATGACTAAGGAGGTGTCGCAACCAATTCCCCTGGTAAAAATTAGTGAGGCATTGTCAGGGCACCAGAAACCAGAAGCAAACGAGTTTATGCAGAAAAACATATATTTAGTTTACCGGTAAATGGCTTTCCAGGAGTCCAGAATGACAGCACCCATGGAGGATGTCCTTATTGGCTTCTGTAGGGACAGGCAGAGAGACAGTTTAAAAGGTTTCGTCCGCTTGATGTAGGCGAGGACTGCTCTTCTCACATCCAGACAGTGGAGCCGTTCCTCCTGTATGTTTTTGGGAGCGGTACAAAATGAAGGGAGTATTATCTCCTGTTCTCTGTGAAACACTGAGACAACCTTGGGTAAAAAGGAATGATCCAATTTAAGAACTATCCTATCATCTAGGACCTTCAAAAAGGGTTCTCTAACTGACAGGGCCTGTATCTCGCCTATCCTACGGGCAGTAGTGATAGCTAGTAGAAATACCGTCTTGAAGGATAGAAGTTTGTCAGATATATTCTCAATGGGTTCGAAGGGAGAATCACATAAGCTGTTCAGTACTATGTTTAAGTCCCACGTGGGAACCGTCTGTCTTAAGGTGGGCCGCATTCTGGAAACTGCCCTGATGAACCTCTTAACCCACCTGTGTCCTGCTAAGGGAAAGTCTAAGCAGCTACTTAAGGCCGAGATCTGCACCTTGAGTGTGCTAGGTTTTAAACCCATATCAAACCCTCTCTGGAGGAAATCTGGTATGTGGCCTATGGACGGATTTTCAGTCCCTGGGTGATTTTGGGCTAGCCAAGATGAGAATCTCTTCCATATTTTCAGATATATGGCCGAAGTTACTGGTTTACGACCCTGTTGCAGGGTTGATATTACCTGATCAGAGAGACCCTTCTTCCTCAGGGTCTGCCTCTCAGGATCCAGGCAGTCAGTCTCAGATTGTTGAGATTGGGATGCTCCAGAGGCCCTTGCGTTAAGAGGTCTCTCCTGTATGGAAGGGGAAACGGATCTCTGATTGACATCTCCTTTAAGATAGGGTACCAGGCTCTCTTGGGCCAGTCTGGCGCAATTAGGATCAGAGTGGTAGAGCTGGTCCTCATCTTCTTTAAGACTGCCGGGATTAGGGGCAAAGGAGGAAAGGCGTATGCCAGTTTCATGTCCCATCTCTGGGCTAGGGCATCTACTGCCACTGGACTTCCACTGGGGTTTAGATAGTAGAAACAGTCTAGCTGTGAATTTTCCCTGGACGCAAAGAGATCTATCTCTGGTTGGGCCCCATACCTGGCAGATCTGTTTGAAAACTTGCTTGTTCAGGCTCCATTCCCCCGCATTGATTCTGTGACGGCTTAGGAAGTCAGCTCTCGAGTTCTGAAAACCTTTTAAGTGGGTCGCTGAAATGGACAGAACTTCCCTCTCTGCCCATGTGAAAATCTGATCTGCTAGATCTTGAAGGAGCGGGCATCTGGTTCCGCCCTGTCTCTTCAGATAACATACTGTTGTTATATTGTCTGATAATATCCTGACATGTTGACCTTGGAGAAGGTGCTTGGCTGCTCTCAGCGTCTTCAGCACTGCTTTCAGTTCCCGGTAATTTGAGGACCTTATTCTGTCCTGAAGCACCCAAGAACCTTGGAAGAGATGTTGGTACACATGCCCCCGCGAGCCATTCAGACTTGCGTCCGTGGTAACTGTTATGGCTGGAGTCATATTCCACAGGACCCCCTTCTCCAAATTCTCGGGTTCTATCCACCAGGACAGGGATTTCAAAACAGTCTGGCAATTTTATCTTGGAGTTCAGAGTGCAGTGGTCTCTGTCCCAGGCTGTCAATACTGCCTCCTGGAGGGTCCTGGAGTGGAACTGGGCCCAAGGTATAATTGAAATACAGGAGGTCATCAGTCCCAGGATCTGCATAGCTTCTCTGATTGAGTGGGTTCTCTTCCTTTTGAACTACTCCATCTTTTCTCTTATATTGATTTGTTCCCTCTCCGGCAGAAAGGAGTGCCGTGTCCTCGTGTCCAGGAGAGTGCCCAGGAATTCTTTCCTCGTGTCTGGTACTAGGTCCGATTTTTGATAGTTCTGGCGAAGATAGGCAATAATTTCCGATACTATCTTTGTGAAGAGATGGGGGACAGATGAAATCCCAAACGGCAGACACCGAAATTGGTAGTGAAGAATCTCCCCCTTGTACTTGACCGCAAACCGTAGATACTGTTGATGTTGAAGATGTATGGGGATGTGGTAGTACGCATCCTTGAGATCCAATGTGCAAAGGTGAGCACCTGGTGGGATCAAAGGAGTAGTGGACCTTATTGATTCTATCTTGACCCTGTAGTAGGTTACCCACCTGTTTAGAAATTTTAAATTGATGATCGTCCTTACCGATCCGTCTGGCTTCTTCACAAAAAATAGTCTTGAATAGTGTCCTGTGAAATGCTGGGGAGGAGGGACCTGGGTTATGGCTCCTAGAACCAGAAGCTTTTGTACATCTGACAGCAGCTGTTGCTGGAGGAGAGGAGATTCAGCTGGAATGTTTGTGGAGGAGGATTTCTGAAATCTATCCTGAAGCCGTCCCTGATGGAGTCCGGGATCCACTGATTGTGGGTAACTCGCTTCCAACTTTCCCAAAAGTGACGAAGTCTCCCCCCTACCGGTCTGGCGTCATGGTTTCCCTGTGTTGGTATTGGGGTTGGAGAGGAAACCCCTTCCTCTGCCCCCTTTGGGGTAGTTCCAACGGCCTGATTTACCTTTCCCTCTATAAGACTTGGCCTGACTCTGGCCAGAGGCTCTACGAAAGGGCTGCGGTTTTTTAGGTCTTTCTTCAGGAAATCCGTTTTTGTTATCAGCCGCGTTTTGGAGGTTAGAGTCCAAGACTGGGCCGAACACGAAAGAACCAGAGAATGGTATGGAGCAGAGTCTGTTTTTAGACGCTACATCCCCAGACCAGGACTTGGGCCAGAGGGCACGTCTAGCAGCGTTAGGCCTCCTGCACACGACCGTATTTTTTTGCGGTCCGCAAAAACGGGTCCCGTTTTTCCGTGACCGTTTTTTCGGCCGTGGGTCTTCCTCGATTTTTGGAGGATCCACGGACATGAAAAAAAAGTAGTTTTGGTGTCCGCCTGGCCGTGAGGAGCCAAACGGATCCGTCCTGAATTACAATGCAAGTCAATGGGGACGGATCCGTTTGACGTTGACACAATATGGTGCAATTTCAAACGGATCCGTCCCCCATTGACTTTCAATGTAAAGTCAGGAGTTAATATACCATCGGATCGGAGTTTTCTCCAATCCGATGGTATATTTTAACTTAAAGCGTCCCCATCACCATGGGAACGCCTCTATGTTAGAATATACCGTCGGATTTGAGTTACATCGTGAAACTCAAATCCGACAGTATATTCTAACACAGAGGCGTTCCCATGGTGATGGGGACGCTTCAGGTTAGAATATACTAAAAGAACTGTGTACATGACTGCCCCCTGCTGCCTGGCAGGTGCTGCCAGGCAGCAGGGGGCAGCCCCCCCCTGTAGTTAACACATTGGTGGCCAGTGTGGCCGGCCCCCCCCTCCCTCCCCTGTAGTTAACTCATTGGTGGCCAGTGCGGCCGCCCCCCCCCCCCCTCCCCTGTAGTTAACTCATTGGTGGCCAGTGCGGCCGGCCCCCCTCCCTCCCTTGTAGTTAACTCGTTGGTGGCCAGTGGGCCCCCCCTCCCTCCCCTGTAGTTAACTCGTTGGTGGCCAGTGAGCCTTCTCCCCTCCCTCCCCCTCCTAATTAAAATCTCCCCCCTATCATTGGTGGCAGCGGAGTGTACCGATCGGAGTCCCAGTTTAATCGCTGGGGCTCCGATCGGTAACCATGGCAACCAGGACGCTACTGCAGTCCCGGTTGCCATGGTTACTTAGCAATTTGTAGAACCATTATACTTACCAGCCAGCTGCGATGGTCTGCGTCCGGTCGGGAGCTCCTCCTACTGGTAAGTGACAGGTCCGGCCGGGAGCTCCTCCTACTGGTAAGTGACAGGGCATGTCACTTACCAGTAGGAGGAGCTCCCAGCCGGACCTGTCACTTACCAGTAGGAGGAGCTCCCGACCGGACGCAGACCATCGCAGCTCGCAGGTAAGTATAATGGTTCTACAAATTGCTAAGTAACCATGGCAACCGGGACTGCAGTAGCGTCCTGGTTGCCATGGTTACCGATCGGAGCCCCAGCGATTAAACTGGGACTCCGATCGGTAAACTCCGCTGCCACCAATGATAGGGGGGAGATTTTAAATAGGAGGGGGAGGGAGGGGAGAAGGCCCACTGGCCACCAACGAGTTAACTACAGGGGAGGGAGGGGGGCCGGCCGCACTGGCCACCAATGAGTTAACTACAGGGGAGGGGGGGGCCCACTGGCCACCAATGAGTTAACTACAGGGGAGGGGGGGCCGGCCACACTGGCCACCAATTTGTTAACTACAGGGGGGGGGGGGCTGCCCCCTGCTGCCTGGCAGCACCTTCCAGGCAGCAGGGGGCAGTCATGTACACAGTTCTGTTAGTATATTCTAACCTGAAGCGTCCCCATCACCATGGGGACGCCTCTGTGTTAGAATATACTGTCGGTTCTGAGTTTTCACGAAGTGAAAACTCAGCTATGAAAAAGCTTTTATGCAGACGGATCTTCGGATCCGTCTGTATAAAAACTAACCTACGGCCACGGATCACGGACACGGATGCCAATCTTGTGTGCATCCGTGTTCTTTCACGGACCCATTGACTTGAATGGGTCCGTGAACCGTTGGCTGTGAAAAAAATAGGACAGGTCATATTTTTTTCACGGCCAGGAAACACGGATCACGGATGCGGCTGCAAAACGGTGCATTTTCAGTTTTTTCCACGGACCCATTGAAAGTCAATGGGTCCGCGAAAAAAAACGGGAAACGGCACAACGGCCACGGGTGCACACAACGGTCATGTGCAGGAGGCCTTAGTCTGAGACTGTGATTTAGCTGCAAATCTAAACAGATTCCGCTGAAGCATCAGCCAGGAAACTTGAGGCCATCTTTAGCAAAGGGAGTGACTCTAGGATCTCTTCCCTGGATGTCTTAGCCCTGAGGTGATTCTCTAGTTGATTTATCCATAGGACTAAGGCTCTGGAAGCTGAAGTGGCAGCAATGTTAGTGTTAATTGCAGCCGCCCCTGACTCACAGGATTTTTTCAGTGGACCATCCAACTTCCAATCCATGGGATCCCTCAGCTGCGACGAATCCTCAAACGGGATTGAGGTCTTTTTTACTACCTTGGCCACCTTGACATCTACTTTTGGGACCTCACCCCACAGATTAGTGTCCTTCGGATCAAAGCTCAGTCTGTTTTTAAATTCTCTGGGAATGAAGAGCTTCTTTTCTCCATCTGCCCATTCTTCTGAAATGAGGTCTTTTAAAATTGTATTTACTGGGAAGACCTTCCTTTTCCTAACTTTAAGGCCCCCAAACATTTAGTCTTCAACGGAGCGTGCCTGTTCCTCCTCCTCCTCCTCCTCAATAGCCATGGTCTGCCTAATGGCGGTGAGTAGGGGGTCTAGATCCTCGGATGAAAAGAAATATCTTATTTGTTCTTCCTGAGGATAGGACACTGAGTCCTCATCTTCCATTTCATCTGAAGCACTGGGTCTGGCCTGGCTCCGCCTCCTCCTCACGGGGGGGACGGGGGACTCATTCCAAGGAAGAGTCAACCCCCTAGACATGCGAGACCTCCTGATACAGAAGGTCTCCAGCATGCCGATGCGCGCCACCATGACACTTTTGGTGACGCGTGCTGGCTTCCTGTCACGTGGGAGCGCTCGGCAATCCAGGCCTAGCAGGAAGTTGACCCCAGCAGAGAAACATTATGCGATAGTGGAACGAGAATATCTGGCCATTAAATGGGCTCTGGAGTCACTTAAATATTACCTGCTGGGTAGAAAATTTCTGTTGGTGACAGACTATGCTCCTTTAACCTGGATGAAACAAACCTACAAGAAAAATGCAAGAGTGACCAGGTGCTTTCTCTCCCTGCAAAAACTTTAATTTTAAGTTTGAGCATAGGCTGGGGAAATTGCAGGGAAATGCAGATGCTTTGTCCAGAATACACAGTATGGCTCAGAGTGGCGAAGGGGGGGGAATGGAGATGTGATAGTGTATGGAAAGGTCGTGGAAGAGGTGTATATCTCACCCAGGTTCCTCAACTGGGTGAGATAAGTAAAATCCAGAAAAGCTAAAAGTGGTTTCAGCAAGGTATAGCTTGCTGAGACAGTTTTGTTAACTGTTCAAGGGCTGGATTTTATTTGGACTGGGAAGGTAGGTTTGGTAGTGGGACCTCCCCAGTCCACGGCAAGTTTTTCCCCTAACCTGAGGGATCCTCAGCTGTAGCCAGCTGGGGTCGTTAGGGGGAAATAAAAGCACATCACAGGCTGTCAGTCTGAGAGAGTTATGCCTGGAAGAAGTCTAGGAAGCTGGAGTCTGTGTGTGACCTGAGCTCAATAGGTGAGCTAGAAACTAATCTGTATTAGTTAGAGCCCAGACGGGCAGGAATTTATTTTGTTTGGTTTTTGTTTTGTGGTGGTGGAACTTCACCATACCCAGTGAATTATAACTGGGTCTGCCTGTAAATTGCCAGAGTGTCATAAAAATAAAGCAACGATTTGGACTTTAATCCTGTTGTCTGCAAACAAATCTGTCACCGCCACCCTGCTTGAGAGAGCAACACCTTACATTGTATATATATTAGATAGATATTTAGGGGGGGGGGGGGGGGGGGGGGGGGGGGGAGAAATACATTTTTTTTTAAATTTTATGTTTAAGGTTTTATTTATACAAAAAACTTTTGTCTACAAGAGATGGACAATGTCCAAAAAACCCTGACAGAAAACAGCTTAAAGACTATGGACACCTTTTGGCCACTTTTTTTTTTTTTTTAATAGTCTTCATTAAAAATAGCCTACCATTTAACTCCTGCAGTGTATCTACATCCTCCCCTAGTTGCTGGTGCCATTGAATAAATCCATCAGAGCTCTGCTCTTGTTTCTGACATCTCTCTGTGCTCTCCCCCTCCCTTCTCTCAGTGTTCGAGATAGCAGCAGGGAGGAGGAGGTTGTACAGGGCAGATGTGTGTGGAGAGGGAGGAAAGCATCCAAAGGATGGCAGATCACATAGGCTGTCAATAGGGAGGACAGCACACACACAAGGTAGGTTTTCAGGGGCAAACAGCAACATCCTGGACACACAGATCCAGCATGTATTACTGGGAGGGACAACCAACTAAACTAAGAGCAGGCTCTAAAAGGAATATTAGGGGGTCTGAATATTAATGAAGAACTAAAGATGTTTCTTCTATTTAAAATGGGTTATTCAATGATTAATGTAAAAAAAATAATAATATATATATATATATTATATATATATATATATATATATATATATTAATATTATCATATAGTACATGACAGTCACTTTCTAACAAACTTACAACCAGCCCTGCACCTCACATGGATCCAGAGATCTAGATTTAGGGGACGTCTCCTTTCTACTGCAACTGGTGGTAGTTGAGCAGGTGCTTCTATTGCAGCGAGCAGGACAGCGAAATTAGAGAAAGAGCAAACCGCAGGTGGCGCTCTACAGATTTCAGCATGACTTAGAGGTTATACTACATTTTTAATTACATGCAATTACATTAATTGAAAAATGTAGAACATTTTTCGTGGGACAAGTCCTTTAAGGTAAGTACAATAAATTTCTCCATGGGAGAGGTAGCGCAAGTTTGTCAAGGTTTCGTTTTTTAATACTGGGCACAAAAATTGTAAGTTAAGTGCGGTAGATTATGTCAAACACTCCATATACATATAACCTTGACATTTTTTTCAGGGTGGAAGTAACGCACACAACATGGACGCTCCAGATTTACACACATTCACTGCAATAAAAAAAAAACCAAAAAAAAAAAACACAAGAGTTGAAGAATTTTTGGCATTTATTCAAAGTTTTTTTTTCTCGTTTTGTTTCTGTTAACAAGAAATAAAAGAAAACCTCCTAATCAATCAGGTCCCTGCCCCGGAGGGAATCGGGGGTATCGCTCAGCAATAGCACGCAGCCCCTCCGGAAGAACATACATTACATGACGATGGTTTTGTAGTTAGAAGGAATACAGAGAGGCCTCAGAAGAGACCACAGGAATACATAATAAATGGCAAGAACCCGATACAAAGGGAAAAAAAATAATACAAGAACTGTACAAAAATCCCAACCCCACAAAGTAAAATCAGAACTAAACATGGTCATACGTAATACACAGTCCATTTGGCTTTTGGTGCGGTGTCCTCCAGCTAAACAGTTCTGCCACAAGTGGAATGTGCAGTAACATCTCCCCCCTCCCCCAATTGCTCATTTCCATTGCTTTACACCCACCTACAGATACCAGACATATTGAAAAACACAGTAATTGGCTGGTTCAATTAATACCCCGAGGACAGGAGGACCTTAGCCGCCTATTGCTACTGTAAATTTTAGCTTAAATCATCACCGGCCACTTTGTAGTCGGTGCAAACAAAATGAGACAGCCACACGTATCCGACAAATGATAAAATCATCGATAACAGCTCTTACATTCTCCAGTGTCAGTCTACAAATATTTGGATGTAAAAGCAGTGAAAAGTGGTCATGGCCAATACAGTTTTTTCACTTTTTTTTTTTGCTGTTCTCACCATTTTACACTAGGTGGCGCTGGTGTACAAAAAATTAAATAAAAATTATTTTCCCTGGAAATTTTTTTTCTTAATAGTGTTCAATCATTTTCAGGGACAAATATATAGCCACAGGGACCATCAACCTCTGGCACTCCAGCTGTGGTGAAACTACAACTCCCAGCATGCACACATGCTTGGCTGTTCTGAGAAGTCCCATAGCAGTGAATGAAGAATGCTGAGAGTTGCAGTTTCACCACGGCTAAAGTGCTGGAGGTCGCTGACCCCCGACATGGCAGATTCTACACATGAAGGGTATTTGTTCTAAAATCGCTAGTAAAAAGTTACTGGAGCGGACATGTCGATTTCATTAAATTCTCGCCGTTCTGAGCTATAAATCTGCCCTAGTCATGCATCAGATACTGGCGGGAGGAATACTGAATAGAGAGAAGAATCAGATTCCAAATGTAATTATTTTTTTACATTTTTTTTTTTTTTGTTTTTGTTCATAAAAATAGAATATACAATATTTCCTTTATAAATAGATTAGGGAGAATCTCCTGGACTATAATTACTGATCACGGCCTCTTCTACCCTCCTTCAGCTAAAGCCAATAAATCTGCTCTTAACATGCACTAAAGACCTCCACCACCCATACCCTATATACACACTCCACCCGCCGCTTTACAGGAGCCTCCGCTATAGGGGGAGCTTTATGGACACTGACTTCTAGAAATACTAGGGATTCCTTCAAAAAAAGGGGGCAAGTAATGATTTGTGAGGGGACGCAAGCTTAAAGAGGAGCTGTCGGGTCTCTTTTACTAAATGCTTGCACCCCATGTAATAATTCTGGATCATCTATTCTTATAACTTCATGTGGGACTAGTCTATAATTCCTGCTAGAAGTTATGAACGAATTGCTAGTCCAGATGGGTGTTACCAGTTGGAGGGGGGGGGAAGGGGATACCATCCAATATGTGCAGCCTGTGCAGGGACACAGCCCAAGTAGGTAACACCCCATCTGGACCTTCATTGCAAACGGTTAGCAATGCATTCATAATTTCTAGTAGGAATAAGTAGATTTTTCCAGAAATGCTATTACATGGAGCATGCAAGTAGTTACTAAAACAAGCATGTCACAAGAGGGGACAGCTCCTCTTTAAAGGAACCTGTCACATTGAAAATTCAATCCAGTCTGCAGGCACTATGTCCTAGAGCAGGAGGAGCTGAGCAGAGATATGGGGAATGATTCTGGACAACCTGTATGTTAAGGATTGAAACCTCTGTGCATTCTGGTCTTAGGAGTCCAGTGGGCAGTCCTATCAGAGCCATCCCTGTGACCGTTACTGGTTAGGACCGCCTACTGGACTCCTAAGAGGCAAATACATAAACTGAATATCAATCTGCTCTGCAACCCGCTGCCTACAGACTGGATTAAATTTTCAATGATCCAGGTTCCCATTGACAAAAAGTTTGAGTCTTTTTAAAGGGCACCCATCACTGGCAAAGGTCTGAAGTGGCATAAACGGCGATGAAAGCTCTGTACTGGAGAAGAAGGGGACTTGCCAGGTGCCAGCCTCTCACCCCATTATACGCCTTCTGATACACTATACCCTGGGTGGAGTTCTCCCAGTTTGTCTGGCCTCGGCAGGCGTCTTACTGGTGACCGGTTCCTTTAAATATAAAATACATTTTGCCAGCAAAATTCAATTTTAAAACAAAATATTACATCGAATGAAACACTTCTGGTGCAAAAATCGCAGATGTGCAGTGACCGGAGGCAACACGGTTACTGCACTTTGTCTGTAAAGGGGTTATCCCATGAAAAGTATTACTATGCAATGAATAGGGCTTTTCAAATCAAGAATTATTGCAACAGACATGCAATAAAAATATATAGATTTTTTTTTCCTGAACATTCCATTTTCCTCTCTGGTAGCGCCCCCTGCTGTTTCTCCTTCTGGTCCACCTTCTCCTGCATTCAGTGGTGGACGGACATGCTCAGTAGCTTCCCTGCTCCCTTCCTCCTCATAATGAAGTAGCACAGACACCTTTCGTTCCTCCCTACTGCTGAATTCATAGAAGTATATGGCTATATTTCTCTGTAGACAGGGGAGAAGGAAATGCTGGGGGCGTTACATACCGTATTCATGTCTGGGGTTATATGTGTGGGTCTGAAGGGGTGAACAAGAGCTACATGCAATGCATCCTGGGAGATGCACATGTTTGATGAGCTGCTGCCCTCCCACAGAAAGGGAAGAAAGTCTTCCAAACAAGTAAGAAACTATATAAAAATTCGTGGGATAACCCCCTTTTAAAGGGAATGTCCACATGCTGCAGATTTGCTGTAGACAAAATTAAGAAATCTCATTTACGCACTGCAAAAATAATCCATAGCGTAAACTGACCTGTAGTAGATTTTAAATCAGCGACATGTCCGTTTATACTATGGATCTCACCTTTTGCAAATTTGCTGAAATTCCACAGTGGATTTGCTGCAAAATCCGTAGCGGAAATTCCATTCTTTGCCCAAAAGAAATCCTTCATTTGCAAATAGTATATTGCAATAAATACTCAAACTGGGATCCTTCCACTTTAAGAAAAAAAAAAAAAGGGGTTGAAGCAGAAACTTTAGGATGCTATCATCACACAAATCAAGTGTCCATCGGTTAAAATAGTCAAGTGAAAGAAAAACCCTTCCAACCTCCAATAATAATAATAAAAAATAAAGTATACTAAAACAGTCCTTACAATAGGCTATAAAATATATGTCAATATGACACATCTATCCAGGTATAAAATACAAAAGTATTTACAGGAAAGATCTGCAGCATTTTCTCATAATGACTTGCAACCCAGCAGGTATTTGGTACGATTGGTAACCTACAAGAGGAAGTTGAAAAGAGGTCGTCGGTGCTTATATACATGGGAGGGAGTCTCACCTGCAAGCTGTGGAATTCAGAGCAGCAATTACACCCTTTGCCACTAGAGGGGGCAGTGGGTGCAGGGGAATAGCACAGGAGAGATTTTGGTTGTAAACTGCCTCCATGGTCACTGCAGGGGAAGAGATGCGTACACCGGCTCAGCTCCATATCCTATAAACCAACGTGCAGATATATCTATGTAATTTCAAGTGCATTACCCACAACTCACCACAAGATGGCCTAGTCTCTGCAGACATTGGATCAGCAGCGAGAGGTGAACTCCTGCATAACGATAGCCGTGTTGCCCCCTCCCCCTATATGTGCATGCTTGGCCGAGTGTGCATGTGTTCTGAAAGGGGGAAAAACTAAAGTTACCTGCTGCCAGACACCGCTGAAGTAGAGAAAAACCCTCATCACACCTGTTCTACAGAATAGGCGTTTTGAAATTGGCGGGTTTGGTCAATTTACAGCTAATGTGTTGGTTCTGCTCAATTGCTAGCAGGAGACCAACCAGAACTGCAGCTCTAGGGGCGTCTAGAGTAAGAGAAGTACCGCAATACAAGCAAAAAGATTTGGACCGGAGCGACTCTGCATGTCAGAACTATGCAACGTGAGGCGGCACTACATAATGGGGTCTACATTGTAGCCCACCAAACTTCCAGCGCCCCCCCAGAGGTAAGATCAATGCAATTGCACAAGAAGCCAATGATCCCCTCCAGTGACCGTGGGCGAGCAGAACACAATCGTGCGACGTCGCGCCAGCCTCCCAGGATTCCTGCAATACTATGCAACGCAGAGCAAGGGGAGAGCAAAAGCAACCTGCAAACTAAGGCAACGCAAAAAAAAAAAAAAATTATAAAAAAAAAAATCACTAGAAATCGTATGATACA
Organism: Bufo bufo; assembly: GCF_905171765.1. Classification (NCBI taxonomy): domain Eukaryota; kingdom Metazoa; phylum Chordata; class Amphibia; order Anura; family Bufonidae; genus Bufo; species Bufo bufo. The sequence goes on along the minus strand of NC_053389.1, from coordinate 46,795,451 downwards.
AGAAGTCAGAAGGCCACCAAGGTACGAATAAATTAACAAATACTCCGACCGCTCGGCCGGACTCCTCTATATACAGAAAAGGCTTTAAAAGATTTACAATACATGAACACCCGCTGGATGGGAGGCGGACCCAGATGGCAGCTGTGCCCAATGTAGATGGAGCGCCAAACCACGGCACTGCCATCCTCTGCAGCCTTTAGACTTAAACCTTTCCCTTACCAGCTGATGGAAAACTACAAGTCCCAGCAAAGGCGGACCTGGCATGCTGAAGAGCCACAGGTCACTCATCGGTGCACTAGACACATTGGGGGGGGTCATCTTTGATGCCGGAGGACGGACCTAATTTATAAGGAGGTGTGCTCCCCTTTTTAAATGAGGCGCCTCCTCTGGCAGTCCATGCGCCTGGCGTGAAATCTACTCCAGTCCCCGATTGGAGTAGATTTCTGATGTCATTTACGCCTGGAAATAGGCATAAATGCTAGTGAATTTGCCGTCCTTTTTACACCATCCACGTCACTGAGGAGAGGTTGTGGGGGTTACTCCTCACTGGAGAGGATGGCATAAAAACACCAGTGCGGCTCTTTTTTTTTTTTTGAGTCCTAAGGCTGGGTTTCCACACCGTGCAAAACTGGGCAGCCACCGGCCACCGCGGGTGACTGGAGATACGGCCACGGTTTGTAAACCCGGCCTAAGGGTCAACATTTCTGAGTTGGTTGGCTCCGCTTGGGGAACGGCCGCACATATCCTAGCCACGCCCACCTACGGCAGCCAATGACTGCAGTTTTGTGGTCAAGTCATGGCGCCATTGACGGTCGCCGCCCCCTTGCAGCTTGGAGGTACTGTTTCTCATTGAAGAGATCCAGGCGGTGCATAGAGACTCCCTTACAGGCAATGCTCCATGGGAGAAAGTATGCAAAATTAGCTCTCCTCCAGAAGGATGAAATCTCAGCCAAACCACAGACACCTCATTTTGAATACGATCTCCTTACAAGTACCATCTACTAACCTGCACATAGGAGCTTCCACCCGGCTCGCCACAGACCCCGAGTGGCCCATATATCTGCATTGCTATAACATGCAGAAGTGCTGTTCTGTGACAACCACACCTGGTCACCCATAAGAGTTGTCACCAGCATCGGTCACCCGTGTAGAAGTCCAAGGTTACTCAGAAACGGTGGCCTGTAACAGAGGAGCTCCACACCAGCAGACGGCTGAGCCGATACTGGCACATGATTCTAACCTTAAAGGGATTGTGCCAAGTTTTAAAACTTATCCCATACCCATTGAATATATAGAGAAGAAGCAGATCGTGGGGTTTCTGTCCCTCCACATATGAATAGATAGGCAGTCAAGCATACAGTTGCAAGAAAAAGTATGTGAACCCTTTGGAATGATATGGATTTCTGCACAAATTGGTCATAAAATGTGATCTGATCTTCATCTAAGTCACAACAATAGACAATCACAGTCTGCTTAAACTAATAACACACAAAGAATTAAATGTTACCATGTTTTTATTGAACACACCATGTAAACATTCACAGTGCAGGTGGAAAAAGTATGTGAACCTCTAGACTAATGACATCTCCAAGAGCTAATTGGAGTGAGGTGTCAGCCAACTGGAGTCCAATCAATGAGATGAGATTGGAGGTGTTGGTTACAGCTGCCCTGCCCTATAAAAAACACACACCAGTTCTGGGTTTGCTTTTACAAGAAGCATTGCCTGATGTGAATGATGCCTCGCACAAAAGAGCTCTCAGAAGACCTACGATTAAGAATTGTTGACTTGCATAAAGCTGGAAAGGGTTATAAAAGTATCTCCAAAAGCCTTGCTGTTTATCAGTCCACGGTAAGACAAATTGTCTATAACTGGAGAAAGTTCAGCACTGCTGCTACTCTCCCTAGGAGTGGCCGTCCTGTAAAGATGACTGCAAGAGCACAGCGCAGACTGCTCAATGAGGTGAAGAAGAATCCTAGAGTGTCAGCTAAAGACTTACAAAAGTCTCTGACATATGCTAACATCCCTGTTAGCAAATCTACGATACGTAAAACACTAAACAGGAATGGATTTCATGGGAGGATACCACAGAGGAAGCCACTGCTGTCCAAAAAAACATTGCTGCACGTTTACAGTTTGCACAAGAGCACCTGGATGTTCCACAGCAGTACTGGCAAAATATTCTGTGGACAGATGAAACCAAAGTTGAGTTGTTTGGAAGAAACACACAACACTATGTGTGGAGAAAGAGGCACAGCACACCAACATCAAAACCTCATCCCAACTGTGAAGTATGGTGGTGGGGGCATCATGGTTTGGGGCTGCTTTGCTGCTTCAGGGCCTGGACAGATTGCTATCATCGAAGGAAAAATGAATTCCCAAGTTTATCAAGACATTTTGCAAGAGAACTTAAGGCCATCTGTCCACCAGCTGAAGCTCAACAGAAGATGGGTGTCGCAACAGGACAACGACCCAAAGCATAGAAGTAAATCAACAACAGAATGGCTTAAACAGAAGAAAATACCCCTTCTGGAGGGGCCCAGTCAGAGTCCTGACCTCAACCCGATTGAGATGCTGTGGCATGACCTCAAGAAAGCGATTCACACCAGACATCCCAAGAATATTGCGGAACTGAAACAGTTCTGTAAAGAGGAATGGTCAAGAATTACCCCTGACCGTTGTGCACGTCTGATCTGCAACTACAGGAAACGTTTGGTTGAAGTTATTGCTGCCAAAGGAGGTTCAACCAGTTATTAAATCCAAGGGTTCACATACTTTTTCCACCTGCATTGTGAATGTTTACATGGTGTGTTCAATAAAAACATGGTAACATTTAATTCTTTGTGTGTTATTAGTTTAAGCAGACTGTGATTGTCTATTGTTGTGACTTAGATGAAGATCAGATCACATTTTATGACCAATTTGTGCAGAAATCCATATCATTCCAAAGGGTTCACATACTTTTTCTTGCAACTGTATGTGCCACTGCTCCATTCATCTCTATGGGAATGTAGTACTCTGCATCTCGTCAGAGAATGAATGGTGGAGCAGCCAACATGCGTGAGGTGGGCGTACATGGGGCCCCCATTTTTATGATGGGGCTACTTTCACACCTGCGTTCAGGTGTCCGCTCGTGCGCTCCGTTTGAAGGGGCTCACGAGCGGTCCTGAACGCATCCGTCCAGCCCTAATGCATTATCAATGGAGGCGGATCCACTGAGAATGCATCAGTCTGCCAGCGCTCAGCCTCCGCTCCGCTCAGTGAGCGGACACCTGAACGCTGCTTGCAGCGTTCGGGTGTCCGCCTGGCCGTGCGGAGGCGAACGGATCCGTCCAGACTTATAATGTAAGTCAATGGGGACGGATCCGCTTGAAGATGACACCATATGGCTCAATCTTCAAGCGGATCCGTCCCCCATTGACTTTTAATGTAAAGTCTGAACGGATCCGCTCAGGCTACTTTCACACTTAGAAATTTTTCTAAGTTATAATGCAGACGGATCCGTTCTGAACGGATGCAAACGTCTGCATTATAGGAGCGGATCCGTCTGATGAAACATCAGACGGACCCGCTCCGAACGCTAGTGTGAAAGTAGCCTTAGGGTCACGATGACCATACCCTTATTCTCCTATGCCGCGGGCAGAGGATCAGTGTCCCTTTAAGTCTACATCTTAATGACTTGTTGGTGATCGGCAAAATAATGAGCGGCTCTAAAATCCATTCTGAATAAGGCAAACATATTGCATAGTCCCATACCCAGTGCCGCCTTCTCTAGCTGCTGCGTCACCCCCGGCGTCTATAAAGACACGCCGCCATCTTGGCCAACAATAAAGCTAAGAACATTTTGGTTTGTCGTTCAGTTTTAACAAGTGCTATAAATAAACCCCAGAGCCGCGACTGCAGATAGCGGCCCTGGAGTAAAGTGATCCCACACATTAATCGGCTGCCCTAAGCGCCCTGAATTAAAGCGCACCCCAATCTCCACGCACAACGCGAAGCGGCAGACCACAGCATCACTGGGGACTTCAAAGGCTGCCGTGTGCGGGCAATGGGTGCGCTAAAGCCAGAATGTGGGATCCGTGGAGTAATCCAGGTGGCTCAGAAGCGGGGAAGGCACATTTTAAACAGCGTTTTTGTTTTTCTTTTTTTTTTTAGTCCCTCTATTTACAGGGTTTTCTGTAGAAGAATAGACATTTACAGCACCAAATCAGGAGGGGTATCTGGAGGGGGTCTTGGAAAGCCTCCAGTCAAAGTCTCTGGTTCATCCACTCAGTCAGTCGCGTCCAAAACAAAAAGGTCCACGAGTGTCACTTATCAACTGATGGCGCTGTCTCCGTCTGCGTCCTTCTCAAACTCATCCTGCATCTCGTCGGAGTTCCCTGAGTCGCTGCTGGCCACGGAACTGGTGGACGGAGAGTTCCTGCTGGAAACGAAGTAGAGCAAATTGTAAGAAGCCACATTTTTTTAAATAAATATATATACAGTGATATGTATCACTGTAATGATGATATACTGTATGTAAGTGATTACAATATTACAGCGAAAGGAGAAGTTTATTGGGGAAAACTATACAACTGAAAGGCGGCTCGATGACCGTGTTGGGCAGCCTCTAGGCTGGAGGCTAGATGACATGCGGCCTCTTTTCTGCTTCTCTCAGTCCAATGATGCTCCCCCTCTGAAAGTCTGTCAACAACCAAAATGTCTTCCAGGGTGTCGTAGAGACATGTCTAGCAGTCAATGATCTATCAAGAGGTACACTGCACAAAAGTAGCTTCTGAGAGAATTTTTAAAGGGCAGCGTCCCTTTCTTTGGCAAAACCAGACCACAACCTATAATCCTTTCCATATCTGTCTGAGACATAACAGCAGGACGAGCTTTGCAGCAATCTGACATTTCTATCTGGGTACGGTACATTTATTTTTTGGGGCAATGAATGTAATTTGCATTGTAATCACTTGTTCACCAGATCCCTGCTTGTTGTCATTGAACAGGAACAAACTTCTTTGCATCCAGAGTCTGAATGCCCTTCCTGATGCGTCTCAAAGCCAAACATTCTGATACATTGTATCCAGGCTTCTTACTGTAGATACAATGTATCCAGGCTTCTTCGCAGATACGTTATGGGCTACATAAAAGCAGCATCAATTCCCCACCTGTTCTGCAGAGTTTTCTACAGGAGGATGATCTATACCAGTGGTTCCCAACCAGAGGCTCAGGAGCTACATGTGGCCCCCCCATAAGAGCTGCCGTAGGGCCACAAGCACTGGTTACAATACATCTGTTCTGACGATATTGCAGACATATCTTAACCCCTGAACAGTGCAAATATGAATGGTACAATACAAATATCTCAAATTCCACACCGAAATGCCTGCTAGCCCACGATTTCCACGTTTAATACGTCTCACCCCATGTTTATTTTTCCCAAAAAAAAAACGTAGCTCCTGACTACTTACTACTCAAAGTTAATCAAGGTACAGAAGGTGGGGGGACCTCTGAGCTACAATGACCAGAATTGAATAATACCGAGTGTGAAGAGGACTAGGTCATAACTAGCTTTTAGACTCAAGGTGTATAAAAGGATGGCTCCATTCACTGACTGCAAGCGGAGATCTTGATATAACTTTTCTTCATGCAGTGCTAGAATGTACGCTGCACATTTATAATCTGCCATACAGGGCAATTTCCGCTGCTGATTTTCTCTCTTTTTGTATCCACAGTTTTCCAGTATAGGTGCCGTATATATGGCCATATCCTTAAAAGGGGTTGGAGACCTTTTTTAGGAGTTTTTGGCAAATGCCCCCTCCTGGCCTATTAAGGAAAGCATATTTAAAAACTACTCCACGCCACCGGGTCGCCCACTGCCAACATCCACTTTGACACCGCTGCTGCCAATCGCTCACCACAGCAGTGACCCGCTTCCCTTGCATCATGTCAATTGGTCACGTAACACAAGGGGAGCAGGTCACCGTTAAGGCCAGCGAGTGGCTGCAGCAGTGAAATCCGGACGAGTCAGCCAAGGCCAGGGAGTGAAGGAGCTGGGACCCAGCCCAAAGTAGCAGGTTAGTATGCTTTCCTCTTGGAGGTCTAGCCATAACGACACAAAGGTTTCAAATCAGTGGAGGTTTGAGTGCCAAGACCCCCGCAGATCACTAGAAAGAGGAGAGAGGGGGGCTTGTATATTGTGCTCTCTCCTTGCTGCAGGACACGGGCTAAAATTAGTTAATGGGCCGCCCCAATTCAGTCTCCTGCCTTCCTCTCTACTCGTTCTACCAATCAGTGGGGGGGGGGGGGGGGGAAGGTCTCAGCACTCGGAGCCCCATTGACCGAAAACATTTGATATGTCTCTATAACATGAGAAAGCTCTGAGACCCTTTAGGGCTACTGTACTTTACATGCGGTGTATGACTGCAGCCCAATTCCAGTTCCCATGAGCTCCTGACATGCTACACGTCATGGACAAGTGAAGGGGCACCCCGGCTCTCCGCTCTGGCTGACTGGGAGCACCCCTATGACGTTCACATGCCACAGTCAGTGTCCAGGTGCAGTAAGGTGAAGCTGGTGATGTCATTTAGGTTGGAGAATTCTCGAGCTGGTGATTATTTGTTCCGTCAATACTGATGTCCCTGATCCTGCGCTATTAATATGTAGCAGTATTTGGTTTAGTAAGGGCCACGCCCGCAGTATTCGCCTCACCTGTTATTAATAGCCATCCCATGTGTGGGTGCAATCACTGAAGACGCCCCAAAATATATAAAGCAGCAGGTAAACATACACCTCCCCGATCACCTACACAGAGCGACCCACCTGCCAGCCGATCCTTTGATAAGTCTCCGACACGTCTCCATCTGTACGTCCAGACCCCTCTTCATGCTGCACATTTCCATGTACTCGTGCAGATGCCGGTTCATGTCGCTCTTTGCGTTTGCCAATTCCAGCTACAGAAGAAGTGAAATAGCCGTCAAGTCATTGCCTACAGGCTATGCTGTAAGTTCAGTTGGCCCATCTGGGACATTGATGGCATATGGCTAAGAAAATGCCCCAAAGTGAAGGGCAGCACACTGCGCATGCGCAAGACCTTCTTCATTCATGTCTATGGGCGCACCGGAATTTTTTCGGAAGTCCTATAGCAGTGAATGGAGAGAGCACCAAGCAAGCGAGGCCACCACTCCATTCAACGGAGGGAGTCCGCCCATGCGTGGCGGCTCTCTGTTCACTTTGGGCGCCCCAGTCTGGAAATAGGGGAGGGTCCCACCTCTTAGTGTTCCAAATGGGCCAACCCTGTTGAAAGGGATTTCCATGATTTAAAGAGGCTCTTTGGGTTTTAGATATTGAGGACTTATCCTTAGGATACCTGTATTGTAAGGGTATTTTTTAAGTACCGATCTGTCCCCTTTTATTATTACCATTATGTGTAATGTTGTGCCGTGTAACCTAGTACCCATCCCCATTGTGCTGATAAGACCACATTCCTGAGGGATCTCAACATGCGTGATGCAGACTGGAGGAGGGGCTGATGGGAATAACTGTGGTCTGCACTAACAATTAATTGGGATCCAACCAGGCGCTTCATCCTAGGTAGGATGCAAGTATTGATTTGCCCTATCTCTTGTACACCCTGGGGTGTCAGTCATGTGTTATAACGTGGTAGACATCGACGGAGTCTCCACCGAATTTAGGCTAGTGATGGATCAGGTTCTGATTTTTTTGTGTTATTGTATATTTAATCACATTTAGTAAACATATTTATTCACTAAGCCTGCGTAAGCTTATTCATTCTCAGATCTTTTGAATTCACGTTACAATACCACACCAATATAAAATTGATGGGGATGTGGCACCCGGTAACGCCTCCACTCAGCTGTTCTTAGCAGGCGCCAGAAGCAGACAGCGCCATACACTGTGTAGTGGCCGTGCGGGGGTACTGTAGCTCAGTTTCCATTCACTTGAATGAGCCCGAGCTGAACAAAGGCCTTTTTAATGATGGACACGATGTTACAAGCAGAGGAAGAGGCTGTAGCTGATCCAATAGCGGATCAGTGCTTTGCTGGGAGACAGATCCCCCACCAATCATATATTAATGATATATCCTGAAATTAGGTCACCGATATTTATCAGGATTATCCCAAATTATTACTATGTAATGAACAGGGCATTTAAGTGAAGTATTACTGCAATATACATGTAATAAACAGTTTTTTTTATTTTTATGTCCATTACTTTTCCTCTCTGGTAGCGCCCCCTGCTGTTTTATCCATCTGCAATCAGTGGTGGACGGACATGCTCAGTAGCTTCCCTTCTTCATTCCTCCTCATCATGAAGAGGCCTGGACACCTTTTATTCACTCATCCCTACTTATAAATTCATAGAACTATACGGCTATGTCTCTTTAGACTGTGGAGAAGGAAATTGTGGGGGAATTGCATACCATACTGTATCTCTGAGCCACTATTTTGTATTCTGGGGGGGGGGGGGGGGGGGGGGGGGGAGGGATTAATAAGAGCTAACTTCAATGCATCCTGGGAGCGGCTGCCCACCCACAGAAAGAGAAGAAAGTCCTCCAGAAAAGAGGCAAAAAATAAAAATAATAATTATATATATATATTTATATTTTATTTATTTTTTATTTGTGGGAAAAGCCTTTGAAATCATGGAAGATCCCTTTAACAAGATTGTCTTAAAGGGTAAAACAAAACGCAAAACAGAGAATGTCAGAGGGAAAAAAAAAGGCATTTGTTTGGCATCTGGATCGCAGTAGATTTTTGGCCTCTTTTGTGAAGGTAAGTGCATGTAGGTGGCATTTCTGAACTTTAATTTTACGCTTTATACATCTCAGGCCTCGTTGGAGACCAACTTTAGCCACAAATATGAATTTTTAGCAAACATTACAAGAGTGAATGAAGAGCACCCACAAGTGTGATGTGCTGGGTGCTACTCTTGAATGGGTGCGTGGGTTAATCATGCACATGAATGTATTTTCTTTCCGTGTCCGTTCAGTTTTTTTTGCGGACTGTATGCGGAACCATTCATTTCAATGGGTCCGCAAAAAAACTGAAGTTACTGTGTGTATTCCGTTTCTGTTCCGCAAAAAAATTAGAACATGTCCTATTATTGTCCGCATTACGGACAAGGATAGGACTGTTCTATTAAGAGCCGGCTGTTCAGTTCCGCAAAATAAGTCATCCGTATATTTTGCGAATCAGTTTTTGGCGGATCGCAAAATACTTACGGTCCTGTGCATGAGCCCTTATAAAAAAAAAAAAATTCTATATTTTTGGTTTTATTTGCACTAGTTAGAATTGTGAATTTTTTTTTTAAAAAGGTTGTAAGTACCCAGCACCACCTGCAGGGGGCACTACATACTAGCTGGATACGCCAGTAATTAATGTCCTTGTTACGTCATCCAGTATTTCAGAACCTCGTCTCGGAAAATAAATCAGTAAATTATTGCCGACTTCTGGACGGTTTGATCACTTTAATATCACAGACAGCGTTCTATTTCTTTATAGATTTAGTTAAAATAATATGACCTCGGCAGAACTTGATCTGTTCTCTTTCTCCTGGTCTTCTAATTGCTGCAGTCGTGCCTGCTCTGGGGCTACCATGGTAACATCAACTGGATACCTCAGCATGGACTTCCCGTCAGGTCACCTCGGTCTACTCAAAAGAACACATACATGGAAGAGAGTATCCCACGGGCAGGAAGGCCATGCAGAGTCCGCTTGTTCATGTTACCATGGTAACCCCAGAGCAAGCGCAAGTTTTCATGACTACAGCAGCGAGAACAGAACAAGGCCTGATCGCATACGAGACTGAACCTGAGGTCGGTTCTTCATGAGACACCCCAAAATCTCCCATTCTGATGACAGACACGTCACTGCTCACCCCCCTTACCTCTATCTGGCCAATGGTTTCCTGGTATTCTTTGTCTCGCGTCTTCAGAAAAGATTCCGTCTCCTGAATCAGACTGCCCAGACTTTCATCCTGTGAGAGACGGATGATGGGGAATCAGCAACTTAAAACGCGTGAGCACCAGTGTATGAGACAGGCTTGGGA